>NW_027361743.1:38553000-39209500 GCF_039654945.1 Dendrobates tinctorius | reverse complement strand
CCCATCTGCCTACGCCTGCTGCTGCTGGGCACCTGCTGGGTGTATTTTTTATTGACAATATGACAATAGGATAAGTAATGGAGAGGAGGTCTTATAGATGCGCCTTTTCTCTGGCGACTGCGGGCCGCTATTCTTAGGCTGAGGGGAGGGGGCAATATCTAGGGCCCCTTACCAGCCTGAGAATACCAGCCCCCAGATTTTTGCTTTAGCTTGGTTGGTTGTCAGAAATTGGGGGCGGGGAGCACGCCATTTAAAAAATGGCATGGGGACCCCTCTATTCTTGATTACCAGCCATGATAAAGCTGACAGCTGAGGATTGCAGCCTGTCAGTTTTATCATGCTGGTTATCAAAAATAGAAAAAACCCACATCATTTATTTTTATTATAGTTTATTTATAGCGCAGGTGCTAGCTGATGAATACTCTCAACAGTGGCGCCTGCTCTCGCTGTTATTAGCAGCAGCAGGTGTAGGCTGATGGGAGTAATACATCAGCACACACTTTTGTGACCGGAGGTAAACTTTTTCACCGCAGCTCTCTGACCAGTAGTAATGATCTTGCTGCCGGTGCAGATGACACAGTAGGAAACACCTGATGTTCGGGGTGCCGAACCCGAACAGTAACACAGACTTCTTGGAGTAGTCTGTGTTCGGGGTCCGTGCCCGAACAATAGGTGTTCATTATGGACCCCGAACTTTACTGTTCGGGTTCACCCATCACTACTCACCAGTGAATGAGGTCTATTATGATGAGTCACCGAAGGAGGAAAAAACAAAATACCAGCAAGTCTAGAAAAACCAGAGAGGTTGGCAGCTATCGGATTGCAGACCCCAGAACCTATCCACAACAACTAGCAGTAGCCGTGGGGGGTTCCTACGGTGCCCTAGACCCCTCGATCACAGCCGGAGAACTATATAGCCTAAAGGCAGAAAGGGGAAAAACTAAACTGCCCCAGAGCAGACCCCAAAGCAATAGGCAGCCCCCAACATATAATGATGGTGAAGCAAGATGAAAACACTGACACAGATAGAAAGATAGGTTGAGCAAATGATGGGGCCCAAGCTAACTACATAGGACAGGATAGGAAAGCTGCTGTCTGCCATCCGCAAAAACCCTATAAAAATGAGCCAACCGACTGATAGGAAAAACAGGCTCTGAAGTCGCTAGGCTTCAAAAGACTATATCAGCACTCAGGTATATTCTGAAGACAGAGCAAAAGATCAATAGATCAGAGACAAAAATGGAATTCAGCTCACCCCCGGCCGGGGATGGCAGAACTCCCAAAAAACAAGGCAAAACAAAAAACAAAACTGAAGAGTACAAAGCAGAGCAGAAAAACTTAGCTTTGAGATGCAGGAATCAGACTGGTCTCCAAGAATCCAGCAGGAAAATCACCAGCCAGGAAGAAGGGTGTCGGCAGCCTTATATCCAGTCCTCAATTCCAGCCACCCAGTCATCATCTAGCTGCCCAGGTGTCGGATAATCAGCCTCACTACCTTCCTTCACCAGAGGAGGGAGTTCATCAGACCTCAATAGTGAAGGGAAAAATGAACTCACAACAGAGGTCACAAGGCCAGCCAGCTGTCAGCTCTAGGGGAAGTTGCTAAATTATAGATCACCATTTTAATTTTGCTTGATAAAACGGATAACATGGCAGCAGATCAAAGGGCAAGATAAGTAATACATGAAAATCCATTTCACAAAGTGCAAAATATTTTGGAACAGATTTATTGTGCTAAGTGTGCACCACATATACAGTATTATTTGCCAAGGTCAGGTTCAGACAGCCGTATTGAAAATTAAGCAAGTCGTGTCTGCGAATTGCAGACATGACTGACTCAATGTGCAGCTGCGTGTGCTCGTCTGCAGCCAGAGCCGCTATTCATTCCATGCATCATCCTGATATGTAAAATGGAGTAAAGTAGTGCAAGCTGTAATTTTTATATATTAGCCACATGTACTGGCACACGAGCTATAATGACTATATGGCGCACATGGACCAATTATATACTCATAGACCAGATGCAGACGTGTGTATTTCACAGTCTAGATATAAATAAGTGTCTGGACTGAGCACAGGTCTCCCGACCCAAACGTACCGCTTCATACACGTCTATGAGACTTTAATTTCTAACTGGTAGGCCTGTGGTCAGTCCGGACACAGCGATGCGTATACAAGACAGTGACATACGCCCGTCTGAACCCGGCCTCAAACCCATTGGTGTCTCACTCAGTAGGGGTGTGGTTTTGTGGAAATACACCAAAAACACCAAAATTTGGTCAAACATATCTGCACAAAGCTGACTAATAGGTGGTATAAACTGAAGGTCCATTCACACAGCAAAATTATTGTGAATGAGCAATTCCTTTGGCTCTTGTTTCTTGAAAATCTTGCAGTCGAAATAGGCTGCTGATCACCAGAGCAAAACACTTGTTTGTCGGGTGAAACAATCTAAGGATGCTAAACATAACCAGCATGAGACTCCTATCAAGACTGTCTAGTCTAAGTTTTTACACTTTCAACAGCTTAGACCATTTTAGTACATCTGCCCCATTATGTTGCATGAATGCCAAGAAAACGCCCGCACCTTCAATCATTCAGTAAGCAAAGAAATACTTTTTTCATAGACAATAACAAAAACATAACCAGCATATTTCTCTGCATAACAGACAGGACACGGCAAATTATCTAATGTAAACCAACGTCTAGACCAGGAGTCGGCAATCTGAGTCACTCTTGCTGCTGGAATGTAGTCATATAGCATATGGGTAGAGATGGGTGTACCCGAACAGTAAAGTTCGGCGTCCATACCGAACACCTACTGATCGGGCACGGACACCGAACAAGGACTTCACCAGAAAGTCCGTGTTACTGTTCAGGTTCGGCTGCCCGAACACCGGGTGTTTGTCGCACTGTCATATGAATGACAGCGTGGCAAACACTGCTTCTAATCAGCGGGGAAGTCATCCCCCTGGTCAGAGAGCCGCGGTTCCCACGCTGTCAAAAAATAGCGTGAGCCTTATTGACATCTCTTCATTAATAAGCCGGGCTTAATGTCACCTTACAATAGCAAGGTGACATTAACCCCTTATTAACCCCACTTGCCACCGCTACAGGGCAAGTGGGAAGAACCCGACAAAGCTCCAGATTAGGTGCATCTAATAGATGCGCCTTTTCTGGGCAGCTGCGGGCTGCTGTTTTTAGGCTGGGGGCCCAAGATCAATGGCCCCTTACCAGCCCGAGAATGGCCCCCAGCTGTGAGTTTTCCCGTGTTGGTTCACAAACAGAGGGGGACCCCATATCAGGTTTTCATTCATTCTCTCTTGCCCGCTGTTGCCGGCAGAGCAGGAGAGAAGAATGACAGCCATGTTCAGCACCAGCCGCAGGGGAACAGCTCTTACTGTAGCGCTTCGTCCGTGACAGCCGTCCGTGTGGTCCTGATGCAGCACATGGTTGTCACACGGATGTACCACATATCCACATGGACAGCTCCAGGACAGTTTTTTCCGGTACCGGAATTTTCTAGACGTGTGAGACTGCCCTTACATGAGGTCACATAACTGCTCAATCACGCGGCAGTCAAGAAGAATCCTTAAAGTGCGCACTGTACACACTGTGAGAATTCACAATTCTGCAGCCACATACTGTCATTCAAGAATTTTGTGATAAATGTGGACAACCCCATTCATTTTAAAATACATGTAAAAAGGATTAAAAAAAAAGAAAAAAAATAAACACACAAGAAATACTCCAAAAGGCAATTAATAAAATGCAAGTAACTTACCATAGTTTGCCCAATAGGTGCAGAAAATCTGCAACATCAAAAACTCACCATGTACTCATCATGCGAACATAGAACTTCATTACGTCTACAGATTGTTATGATAGGAGGAAAGATACAGGATAAAATATTATATAATCCATTTTCATACAAGACTCCCCCACACTTCTATGGCAGCCCTTAGGGCTTGAGATCTAAAGCTCCCCATACACAGATTAATGTTGTCTGAACACACAGATATCGAAGGGTTCAGCCGATGGCCAAATGTGTATGGGAGCGCCAACCGACGATGGTTGGGAGAGGTGTCGATCGCGTGTGTACAATTTCAGACTGCTGGATCACATTGTTATCCCGAAGATAAGCTGCCGACCGATGTGTCCGTTAACTTTCTCAGAGAACACAGGAGCACTCGGCCGAGTGAGCGCTCCTGTGTATGGGAGAGTAGACTGAGAGGGCTGTCCGCCGAACGAGCTGGCTTAACATTGTTTGGCCAACAGTATAGTATGTATGGACAGCAGGACTCATGTATTTGTTTTCCAGAACATTCCTATAGCCAAATAAAATGTAGGACAATTACACTATTTTAAGGAATTACATGATGCAGCAGAAACTGACGTTGCCCTCAGAATACTAAAGATCAAATTCTGTATTTTTTTCTAAAAAACAAAAAAAAACAAAATCTAAATAGAATCAGTAGATTATCAAAGAAAAAAAAGTCAGAACATCAGATAAGAACATCAGATAAGAGCCGCTTAACATAATAAAGCACAAGTCCTTTTGATTTAAACATTTCTGAAGATTACAGGATGGTTGAACAAGTTCTGAGAATGCAGAGTGGCTTTAAAAGCTTCAAACTGTGATCATTGAAGGTTAGTCGGGAAGGATACTTCAGTACACAGCACCTCCCTCTGTAGAAGAACAGATCACATAGGTCTAGTCCCGACCGACAATTGACCAGGACCCATGTTCACCACGTTGAGAAGCCATCACTGATGCCTCAGGTAACATATTTAGAAGAGCAGCCGAGCATTTGATGTCTCACTTGAGAAAGCAGCAAATTTCCTTAATGCCCAGAACGCACACCAACGAATTCATGACTGACTGGTGATGTGATCTCCCTAATGATCATGGTCATGGGTTAGCAAGTGGGGGCAAGAGGTTGTATTCTAATTTAGGAGGAGGGGAGCACTGATCGTTGGTTGTAGGGGTCAGCCAAACAAATGCCAGTTTCAGTTGCAGGATGATTGCTAAGAAAAGACAAGCAAAGTTTTGATTGGTTGGTACAATTTGGGGAAAAAGATGGAAAAGATCAAAAAGAAAGACAAAAAAGACAAAAGAACTAAAGAAGAAGGAAAAAAAGGAAGGAAAAAAAGAACACTCTCTCACACACATAGAAAATCAAGAAAATTACCATGCAACGATTCCCATTTCGCAAGTCTATGGAATATCCATAGGACCCTTATCAACTAGTTATAAAATCTTTTCAGCATGTATCTTTCTCAAAAAGTCAACACAAATGACAATGTTATACAGAGTTAATTAAAAATGATCCAGCTGTGAAATTGTGAATAGTATGGCACCACCTGGTGTTTGAACTTTTATAGCAATGTGTATGTCCTCCCGGAGAACTGCATGCTGGTGGACACACATGCTCAGTCATTTCCTCTACAACCAAACCTCTGCATTGTGAGCCTGATAGTGCAAAGTTGCCAATAGATCTAGCTTTCTGCCTTGCTAATCAGGTAATAAGCAGATCCCCCGCAATAACATAAGGGTATATCTGAAAAGATTCCTACTGCTCTGGAAGTACCGTTAAAAAAGAGGTTATCGTAGATTGCCAGCTGCCAGAGGGGGAAGCAGTCCGATTCAGCTCAGACTATGAGCAGACGTACGAGGGAAACGCAAAAAAAATAAAATAAATTATTTTTATACCAAAAGTGTAACAGTGTTTATAGCATAAAAGTATATTTTACATTATGAGTTTACGCCTTTTATAACTTGAGAGTTATATGCTACATATATCATACCAATTGGATGTCGCTGATGAACTGCCTTCAGCAATCCTCATAAGGCGTGATAAGGGTTTTCTTTGCACCCATTATTATAGCGCCATTCATTCCATGGCGCTTTACATGTATCAAGTTACACCAATAGGTTTGCTAGAATAACACCTATAACAATATTCAAAATCATAGGTGCCTATCCAGGTTCCTGCACATCCCTAGCGAGGTACAACTTGCAGACATCGTTCATTGGAATCACAGCGTCACTGATAATGACTGATAGCCATGGTATGAATCATCATTAGGAGAGGGCTGTTACTGACAGCGCTCAGAATGACCTGCAGAGATAGGCATGTCTGACACTGAAAGAATCCCGAGCTGCCCATATGAAATGAGAATGCTTGTAGGATGAGGTAAGGGACTACGTTACCATCTCTGCAGGGATCTTCAATGGGAAATATAAGTATTTGATACACTGATGATTTTGCAAGTTTTTCACCTACAAAGACTGGAGAGGTCTGCAATTTTTATTGTATTTACACATCACCTGTGAGAGATAAAATCTAAATAAAATATTAAACAAAAAAAAACAAAAAAAAAACAAACAGAAAATCAAATTAAATGATTTTTTACATATTGCACTTTATTGTATGGAATAAGTATTTGATGCAATAGAAAAACCATACTTAATATTTGGTACAAATACCTGTGTTTGCAATTATAGAGGTCGAACATTTCCTGTAGTTCTTGACCAAGTTTGCACACACTGCAGCAGGGGTTTTGGCCCCCTCCTCCATACAGATATTTTCCAGATCTTTTAGGTTTTGGGGCTGGCGCTGGGCAACATTGAGTTTCAGCTCAGTTCAAAGATTTTCTGTTGGGTTCAGGTCTGGAGACTGGCTAGGCCTTGAAATGATTCTTACAGAGCCACTCCTTAGTTGTCCTGGCTGTGTTCTTCTGGTAATTGTCATGCTGGGAGACTCAGCCATGACCCATCTTCAATGCTCTTACTGAGTGAAAGAGGTTGATGGTCAAAATATCGTGATACATGACCCCATCATCCATCCCCCCTTCAATACGGTGCAGTCGTCTGGTCCCCTTTGCAGAAAAGCACTCCCGAAGTATGCCGTTTCTACCATGCTTCACGGTTTAAACAGTGTTCTTGGGATTGTACTCATACTTCTTCCTCCAAACACGGCAAATGGAGTGGATACCAAAACGTTCTATTTTGCTCTCATCTGACCACATGACCTTCTCCCATGCCTCCTTTGGATCATCCAGATGGTCATTAGCAAACTTAAAACGGACCTGGAACGTGCTGGTGTGAGCAGGGGGACTTTTGTTCCCTGCAGGATTTTAATCCATGACTGCCTAGTGTGTTATGAATGGGTCACCGAGGAGGATAGCAGGACCAGGCTAAGCCACCAGAAAACCAGAGAGGTTGGTAACTAAGCGGATTGCAGACCCCTGATCCAATCCACACAACTAGCAGTAGCCGTGGAGTGTACCTACAATGCCCTAGATGCCTCGGCACAGCCGAAGGACTAACTAAGCCTAAAGCAAGAAAGGTGAAATCTAAACTGCCCCAGAGCAGACCCCAAAGGAATAGATAGCCCCCAAACATATATTGTCTGTGAGACAAGATGAAAACACAAACGCAGGCAGAAAAGTAGACTGAGCAAATGATGGGGCCCAAACTGACTAGACAGGACAGGAAAGGAATGACACTGTCTGCAATCACGCAAAAACCCTGAAAAATCCAACACGTCTGATGCACAAAAAACACTGAAGTCACACGACTTCGCCCCCATCATATCAGCACTCTGGTATATACTGAAAGCAAAGCAAAAAGAGACCAATATAACAGGGGACAGAACAAGCTGACACAAGCAGTAACATATGGGTAGTGATCCAGCACAGCCCCAGCAGGAGCAAGCTGACCCGCACAAAGCAGAGATAGACAAAACCAGATCAAATGCAAAAAGATTAGCAAATGAACCACTTAGGAGACATCAGACCTCACAATGCACAGGAAGAAAATCACCAGCAGGGATTGAAGGAAGTCAGCTGTCTTAAATACACCAGTCAGAAACCCCAGATCTCCAATCATCATCATCATTATCAGGTGGCAAGCCTCTGTCAATCTGACCAGCTCCACTACCTTCAGTAACCACCAGAGTTAGCCCAGAAAGAGAATTCACAACACTAGTGCGTTACTCATGATAATGTTTGAGACTGTGGTCCCAGCTCTCTTCAGTTCATTGACCAGGTTATCATGTGTAGTTCTGGGCTAATTCCTGACCTTTCCCAGAATCTTGTTTACCCCCCCACAAGGTGAGATCATGCCCGAAGCACCAGACCGACGAAGATTGATAGTTTTCTTGTGTTTCTTACATTTTCTAATAATTGTGCCAATATGTGTTGCCTTCTCACCAAGCAGCTTGCCTATTGTCCTGTAGCCCATCCCAGCCTTGTGCAGGTCTCAATTTTGTCCCTAGTCCTTAGACAACTCTTTGGTCTTGGCCATGATGGAAAGGATGGAGTGTGAGTGAATGTGTGGACAGGTGTCTTTTATACAGGTAACGAGTTCAATCAGGTGTGGTTAATACAAGTAATAAGTGCAGAGTAGGAGGCTTCTTACAGAAAATCTAACAGGTCTGTGAGAGCTAGAATTCATTCTGGTTGGTAGGTGATCAAATACATATTTTATGCAATAAAATGCAATTTAATTTTGTGAAAATCATATAATGTGATTTTCTGGACTTCATTTTAAGATTCTCACAGTTGAAGTGTACCTACAATAAAAGTTACAGACCTCTCCATTCTTTATAGTTGGGAAAAATTGCAAAATCAGCAGCGTAACAAACACTTAATTTCCCCACTGTAGGTGTGGTGGAGGCTCAAATTGTAAGAAACTAAAAGCATGATAATAGATTACACGTAAAGCAAAATTTTAAAGGGAGGACTACCAATTAAACCGAGTCAGTAGTGCAGAACCTAGGGGGAGCTGAACAGCAGACACTGCTTTCCGTGCCCAATGCTTTTGAAAAAACAATAGCCCCGATTCCTCAAGTTTGCTGTTTTGGTCTTTATGAACAATGCGCTGGAGAGAGATGCCCCAAATAAATTAAAAAGCACTCGCCGCTTAATGAATTTGGCACTTCATCCAACTGTCATTCGCTAACACAAAAACTGTACTCCAGCACCCAACCAAAACAAGTTGGCATACCCTGCTTGACCACTTCCCCAACCCTACCAGCTCTGGCTACTATTCAAAAAGTTAAACTTTGCCAAGAATTGCAGAAAAACACCAACAGGATCAACAGTTGACAAACATTTTGTGAATTTTAAACCATTTAATTCCAGAATTCTGGCGAAAACTGATGAATCGGCTCCTAAGTCAGTCACAATGTTTTACAGTAATATGTATTTCTAGGTAATGAGAGAGTGTAAAGAGGGTAAGTCATGGAAGCACCATACAGATACATAAACTGAGCACGGTGGCTCTGTCCTTGTTCGAATCCCACCAAGGACAACATCTGCAAGGAGTTTGTATGTTCTCCCAGTGTTTGCGTGGGTTTCCTCCAGGTACTCCGGTTTCCTCCCACACTCCAAAGACATACTGATAGGGAATTTAGATTGTGAGCCTCATCGGGGACAGTGATGAAAATGTGTGCAAACTGTAAAGCGCTGCGGAATATGTTAGCGCTATATAAAAATAAAGATTATTATTATTATAATATGGTCCCAATACTCACAACAGGACCTGTCCTGTGTGTACCCTATGAAGTTATCCCCTATCCATCTGAGCATGTGCACTTCTGATCTATCCATTCTCGGTGCCTGAGATAGAGGAGCACTGCCATTGGGAATGAAGGGGCAGAGATGCATATGTTCAACCTCAACTCTTTATACTGTAGACAGGCCAGTCTCAGGATCACTGCGTGTTCCCATTGTAAACAGTAATAAGTTAATATTTTGCAGCAAAAGCTTTAAAGCAATTTTCCAGTTTAAGGAGGTTATTACCTATTCACTGCAAAAAAAAAATTTGGGTCAGATTTCTGTGCCCTAAAGGATCGCCAGAATGGGTTTACTTGTGTTCCCTTTTCAACTATGTTTTAGTACTAGATGTTAGGACCGTCCCAATTGGGTACATCTAGGCACTGGTGGGATGGCTTTTCCACTTTTTTTTTTTTTAATCAAAAACAATGTTTCTCCTTGAGAAAGAGCTATTGGTAAGCGCGAAACGCGCGTCGGAGTTCTTTTTCACAGCCTGGGTTATCCGAGCACCAGTTGGTAAGCGCTCTCATTACTTTACCCTTGCGTTATTGTGATTTAATTACACATTATGAAATTGTTATTGCGGCTTCCTGCACTATGTGTGGTGAGCCCTGGAAGCCTTTCACCACTTCCCACCTATTATGGTGGTAATAGGAATGCATACAGGCAGTGATTTTCTGCTCACATTCCACCTGGGTCACTTTCAGTGGACACATTAACTTGGTGCTTTGAATATCCCCATGTGTCTTCCCTTCTGGTTCTTTTGGTGTCACATTTTACATGCAATTTTGCCATGAACATTGTATTTTTGTATATGTATTTGTCATAATAAAGTTTGATATTTTTATAAAAAATCCTTCTGGATTCAATCACTCCACTTTTCTCCGTCTATTTATACCTGCTTATGGAGTGGAACCATTTATTATTATGGCGGGCCATGACTGCAGGTTACTGCCAACTGTTTTTTGTATTGGGCTATTTTGTATTACTAAGTTAATATTTTGCAGCAAAAGCTTTAAAGCAATTTTCCAGTTTAAGGAGGTTATTACCTATTCACTGCAAAAAAAATTTGGGTCAGATTTCTGTGCCCTAAAGGATCGCCAGAATGGGTTTACTTGTGTTCCCTTTTCAACTATGTTTTAGTACTAGAGGTTAGGACCGTCCCAATTGGGTACATCTTGGCACTGGTGGGATGGCTTTTCCACTTTTTTTATTGTTATTTATTTGCACTATTGGGTTTTACTTACTTACAGCAGGGTATATGTTCATACTGCTTCTCTCTTAGGTTTTGCCCTTTTCTTCCCTGCCTGCCAACACTAGGACATGGGAAAGTTGAATTCAGTGGTTGATCCAAGAGAACCAGGGTGGGATCCAAACCAATCTAACAATTATTTCCTACCCAATAGATAATTGATAAATTTACATGTTTACCCTCAGGTTGGGATCTGCACAATGTAAAGCAGTGCCTGGTGATACTTCCCGGTACAGTGTATTAATGATTGATCTAATCCTAGTTTCATCTAAGTTCTATAGTGATAGCAGCACATTTTTGGCACCATTTGGAAACATTCCTAAGACAGCTGTAGCTGGCCCAGCAATTTCACAAACAACCAGCCTCTTATATCAAGGGTTGTCAAATCTGTCTGGTGCCTTACCCGCTGCTGAGCTGGCAATAACCAGGGTCCAATCCCACCTTATCTCCCTTCATATTTCTCCGTAATTATTTAGAATTTATGACAGCAACTAGGTGCACAGAGCAAGATTTAAGGCAAAACAGTATTAGGCTTCAACATGTTCCGATATTACTTTTACTGGAAAAAACACTACTGATGCTATCCGTGTTCTTGTGTCACATCTGCGTGCCCCATCAGTGTGACACGTGCTGGGGTCTGGAAAAATCAGTACAGTGCATGCTGTTCCCAGGTGCCGGGTGCTGAATCCAACGCTAACCATTGTTGCCTGATCTCCCTGCGATTAGCGAGACCGGGCGACGCTGAGGACAGTTGTCAGCACCTACCGTCTGTGTATCGCACGTATTAAATAAATATTGCAAAAAAAAAACAAAACATTGTGGGGCCCTCCTTAATTTCACTAGCCAGCTGAGGAATAGCAAACAGCTGGGAGCTGTTATTCTGGGAATGGGCCAATAGCCATAAAGGTTCCCAGCCTATTAAATATCAGCTCACAGCTGTCTGCATAGCTTTTAGTGGTTAGTTTACAAAAAAAAAAATGGTGTGGTGTCCCCCCCACTATTTTTACTAGTCAGCAAAGGCTAAACAGATAACTGCAGCCTGATATTAGTAGGCTTGGAAGGTGTCATAGATATTAGCTCCCTCCCAGTCTAAAAACACCAGCCCTCAGCCACCCCAGAAATGGTACATCAATTAGATGCGCCAATTCTGGTGCTTAGCCTTGGCTCTTCCCACTTGCCCTTCTGCATTGGCAAGTGAACTAATTGTATTGGGGTTAATACCAGCTGTTTCATTTCCTTTGACATCAAGCCCAGAGGTTAGTAATTGAGAGGCCCCCATTGATAACCCTGTAGTCAAAATTACCAAAGACACACACAGAGAAACAGAGTCCTTCAATTGAAAACCTTCCCTGACCCTCCTTTAACTATTGATGTTTTATTTTTAGGTTAATACAAGTAATCCTCACCTGTCCATTGACAATTCATACTGATGAGTTCCCACGACGATCCCCGACTCTGCTATGTCCGGATGGTGTGGTGACATCAGTAACAGAGCAGAACAGGCAAGATTCAAAGTTTGCCTGGAGATGCAGCTTTTCCTTGGAAGTTCCATTCTCTGTTAGTTTAATGCACCTCGTTATGCTCCGGGGTCTCTCCACTGTCACATCTTCTGTTGACCAGCACTCGAGCTGAAATCTTTTTGACCTTGCCCATATGCTTAGAACCGTCTCAGGTCTTATCAGTGCCATAAGTTTCGGCCTAGAGCAAGAGGCCCAGTGATGAAAGCCAAAGTGCAGGCGATTAGACGATGCAGAGAGGATGGGATTGGTGACAGTGCTGATCTGGAGAGGTGAGTGGTCAAGTAATTTTTTTTTTTTTTTTTTAAACATATTAATGGCTCGTTAAGGTTCAGAAAAATGGGCAACAGTAATCAGCGTGAAAAAGGATAGACAAAAATATATATATCTGTCTGTATTTTGAAAAATGTGGATTTTTCTAAAATACTTGTAGAATTAAATTCCACTAAAATATATTCTCTAATTTCTGGAAAAAAAAGCACCGTGTCAGGCTTTATTGACAGGAGTGTTAAAAAAATAAAAACAATGTACAAGTTTAATTCACAAAAAATGGGCTATTCTCATCTCAAATCGCCATCCATTTTTATATATCAGCAATTTTTAAAATTTACAAAGACCAAATACAGTTTCCGATGTTAAAAAAATTGCAATGTGTCTATAAAATTCTGTCTGGGAAAAAAATACGGTCATCTGAACAGCGGTCTTGCACAAGATTAGTCCTTGTACTATTCGTTTTTTTTCACTAACTGCACTAGGACCAAAAACAAGCTGTGAAATCAGCCTGGCGCAGATCATTTTTAGTGGGGATTTTGGAGCGTATCACTTGCCACAAGGGTATACAGCAAGTAATAAATCATAACACAAGCTTGTCTTAAAGGTGTCTCTTTATGATGACTACTTTGAAGGAATTGAGAAAGTACAGATGCAGGAAGTCTCTGACTTAGGAACAACAGACTTACCGCATATACGTCTCCTAGTTACAAACGCAAGATAATATAAAAAAACACTAATACTCACCTAATTGTTCACCTCTTTGGTCGCCTTGCTGTCCGCTGTGTGGACTTCTTCCTTCAGCAGTTGCGCAGCACATCTCTGGCGAGGACTTCCGGCCGTGTCCAGGTCTCTGAGGTCACTGCACATTATATGGTTGTATCAGGTAGACTGGAGACACCAGGCGATAATAATTTACTTTTTCTCTTAAACAGGATAATATTGGGGGGGGGGGGGTATTAAAGGCAAATGAAACAGGGAATATATTCACAGAATTACTGGAAAAACATGTAACCAACATATTCCAATCTGTATAATATACTGTACAATAAAGAATCTCAGCATCAGCTCAAGATTTACAGTCCTAGTTGGGAAGGGGGCAAACCCCGTTTTTGGCGGACACTGTACTAGAACGTCTACGGCTTTCTGATCCCTGTCAAAGGCTGCTCATCTGTCTCATTAGCCGCACGGTTTCCTAACCAAGTCTATCAGCGCTCTCTGGGCTGCCTTAGTATCGTCTGGCTTGTGGCTTCTCCCCTGCCCACATCCGGCACCGTAAGTCCATGCTGAAAGTGACGACCTGTCTCACACGTCTTCCCCAATCACCAGTCCAGGTTCAATGTTCCGGCCGACTTCCCTCAGGGCCACTTTGGTCCATATCGATGGGGGCTGGTCATTGTCTGTTGAGCATCGTCATCTGGGTCTGGAACTATGGTGTACTTTGTGTCTTTGGTGCCTGACTGTCAAAAAGCACAGTTTGGACCTTGACTGGTGTAGCCATGGTCTTTTGTGCTTGACCGCTTTTTCAGGTACATGAGGCTGCAACCTATGGTCCCGGATGCTGGGGCTGCAGCTGGAGTCACTGCTACTTTCCTTGGCACCAAATACGCTCCCGTTTTGGCACGCGGGCCTTTTATATTGAGCGTTGACGTAGTCACCGTTACCTGACCAGCAACACTGCCCAATTCTGTGGCTACTGTAACTTTTCTCCTTCGGAAGCCAAGCGGCATTGCAGCGTTTTATCTCTACATGGTTGCAATGTTGTGACTTCAAGATGTGGGTCGTGACTTTATGACAAGCAATGACTTTGAACCTCGAAGGCCTGGACATGACCAGAAGTCCTGGCCGATAGTAAAGAGGCTGGAGATGCGGAGTGCAATGACGGAAAGAAAAGGACAGGATGGCGGACAGCAAGGTGTCCAAGGAGGTGAGAATTAGTTTAGGTTTTTTGGCCCGATTTTAAAAACTTACAATGGCATGTAAAAGTTTGGGCACCCCTGGTCAGCTACAACTAAACTGTGTAATAAACACATTGAAATGTTCATTTTCGAGAGTGCTTTGGACTTCTTCCTTCTGGATTTACTGGGATATCCAACTCAACCAGCAACTCCAAATTTTCACGAGTGCAGACCAATACATTCTACTGAATCCAGGAAGAGGCAGCAGAGATAGCTGGAAATCATGTAGTTGGGAAGGTGTACTTAAGAAGTACTTACCTCTCCAAAACACAGAGGCAAAATTAAAAAATGAAACTGTTTTATTCTGCTCTGCAGTCACTTTTACTTTGTGTGCCCAGTTCAACATGAAAACTTTGATGAAAAGTCCTCTTTAACTGCTTGAGAACGCCAAAAGTGCACCGAGCTCCAGTGCGTAGTTTGACCAGTCGTTTTGTACTGACAGAGTCACTTCAATAAGTCTTGTCAGCTGACTTAGGATATTTAGCAAAGCCAGAACCACATTCAAGATGGGTAAGACATCTATCTACAAGCAGCTGTTTCTGGCTTTGTGTGCTTTGACAGTACAATATCTGGGTGAGGCTTTTGAACTAGGTGTACACCAGTGATGGCAGACCTTTTAGAGACAGAGTCCCCAAACTGCAACCCAAAACCCACTTATGTATCGCAAAGTGCCAACACAACAACTTAACCTTAATACTGAGGCTTTTCCCCATGCTGGTGTATTGCCCAACATGCTGGTCTAACGCCTTCTGTCTTGGGCCCATTCCGTTCTTCTCCATCAGATTTTAAAAAGAAACAAAATGATTATGCCCACCTTCCCCCCTCTCCCACACCAACTGGCGGCCTCTTCTGTAGCTGGAAGCCGATTTCGCTGTGCCGTTACGGGCAACAAAGGACATTACTGCCATGCGCTGTGCGTCACTGGCAATCCGTTTTCTGCTGCCAGCCTTTGATTGCCTGGCAGTGTGCACTGCAGTGCAGGACTAGGAGGGTCTCTGTGCCACAATATATTTCATCTGAATTTGCATCCTTGGACTCACATCCAAATTAAATTGGCGTTGGCGGGCCCCCTCTATCATTACATCCATGGATGCTGGGGAAATGGCGCGTGTGCCCACAGAGAGGGCTCAGTGTCTCCTCTGGCATGCTTGCCATAGGTTTGCCAACAGGGGTCCAGTTTTTCAATATGAAGCCAACCTGCTAGCGTAGGGAGATGTAAAAACAAAGCTCCCTGGAAAAAAGACATTCAAATTAGTTCTCCACCAGGATAAAAATTTGCATCCTTAGTCCTACCTATTAGAGACTGCTATTAGAGCCACGTTATTGACCAAATCTGAAACAGATAAAATGTATCATACATACTGGTCCATCTTCTTCGAGCCCCCCTACACCTTCCCCTTAACCCCAGAAGACAACAATTCAATGCAAATCTTAGGTGGTAGTCTCGAAGTTTAACTGAATATTGATAGCACTAATTTACACCTAATTAAGGTTTGGCCATTATTACTAAGGTCTCTTGGCATTATATATATGTCACGCCGGCGCTGCCTGTCAGGTCGGTACCGGCGCCACCTGTCAGGCCGGGTCCGGCGCCACCTGTCAGGCCGGGTCCCGCGCTCCCTGATCCTGCTCCCTGGGGTCCCCCCTCGGCTCTCCGATCACCGCTCCGGCCGCCGCTTGCTATGCTACCCCCGTTCTCCCTTCCTGTAGCCCAGCACAATGGTTCCTCCTCCTCTGCTCCTGTTCCAGGCATGCGCCTTAGGCCACGGGCACGTGCTCTTCCCCTCACTTAACCCCTTCTGCACCATCCCGGTGGAGCAATCACCAATCAAGCTCCAGCACAGGGTATATCAGGTGGCTCCTCCCTCATGGAGGCACCTGATTATCGTGTGCCTTCCTGTACGGTACTCTGGCCCCTGACTCTGGTCGCTCCTGACTCTGTTCACTGACTCCGGTCGCTCCTGACCTTCTGCCTTGTTGTGTCATCCGCACCTGAGTCGCCCCTCTTGGTATCAGCTGTCGCGGTATTCGACTCCTTCGGGCCTGCTCCTAACGGTCCCTGTATAAGGGTCGGCTCCACCTGGCCAGCTCGCCCCATACCCATTAATCCAACTTAATATACCCGATTGTTGTTAGGTAAAGCTTGCCGCGCAGGGTGCATTTATAACAGGATATCAATATTTAAAGAAACTCAAAAGAATGCAAGACATGGCTCCGAGTGCTGTTTTTGGCTTACTGCCCAATTCAAATGACTATTGTCATATTATTCAGAACTCTTGGCAACATGACATGACATTTCCGCCATGCACTAGGCAAGCCTGAGAAACAATCAGCAAAAGCAAACACACTTTTTTTGTATTATGAGAAGAAAAGTATTTGCATATTTAAAGAGGTTGTCCACTACTTTTACATTGATGACTTATCTTTAGGATAAGTCATCAATGTCTGATCGTCCGAGGTCCGACACCAAGCATCCCATAGAGTCCTCCATATTCTCAAGCTTTGTATAATACCACCCTCACCACTGAATGACCGCTTTCTGCCTATGCACAGTGCACACAGAAAGCTGCCAATCAGTTGTGTGGATGAAGTTATAGAGCGCTCAGTATTCAGAGACCTGTTCGATCTATAGCAGACAGATTTTATCAAAACGGCAGCAAGGCACCCATTAAGTGATACATTGCTGGAATCAGGGTCTCGGCCCCTACATCATGCTGCTCTTAGACAGAGAGAAAAACACGGTGACAGATTCCTTTTAAACCTTTTACAAGCAGGTATGACCTCTAGTAAATAAACCTTTTCTAGGCAGATATGTCCTCCTTTTAGAGTCAGCTATAGTCATTGATAGGAGGTTGAGACTATAGAAAAATCTCTACTCTCATCCTTTAAAAGGGCCGTATAATTCACAAGGACCTGTTATTACATAGTTGAATCTTACCAAATGTAGAATGCTATTATTTATCAGACTCTTCGAGAGAGGTTAGGAAAATGGTAGTCCAGTTTGTATTTCATTAATTTGCTTTCTTTGGCAAAACAGTTACTGTGTTGCACTATCGCCCCCAGTTTGAATCTGACCAAAGGGCAACATCTGTATGCAATTTGTATGCTTACCTATGTTTGTGTGGGTTTCCTCTGGCTATTCCAGTTTCATCTTATTCTAGAAGGCACTTTTTTCCTTAATTTGTGGGAGAGGATATTATTGGCATAGGTCTTCCCTCCCCCATAAAACGGTTAAGAGACACTCTTCCCTAATTATCCCACTCTCCAAGATTGTCCAATGTGGTCGATTAGTCGCAAAATAAGAGTATGGACCCAACAAATAGAAGGATTTTCATACTTGGCTGGTATTACTCTTTAAATATTAGGCGGCTTTTATGAATCAATTTGCTTATGATTGAGTCAACACTTGTTGAAACGCATGAGAAATTAACTGGAATCAAAAAGGAACCGGGGAAGAATGAGCAGATTTTTACTTCTTAATTGAAAAAGTGTTAAAAGCCATCTCCTTTTAGACCTTAATTAGCCATTTTGCTGAGTTTCTGGGCATCTTTACACAGGTGCTGCGGAGACCACCAACAGCTTCACATGTTCATGTGAAAAGATCCGACTTGTAAATACTTCAGAAACATCAAGAGACTTTTGCGTTCTATCACATCCAAACATCACGTGTTGAGATGTTCTACTCTGTGGGTTATAAAGGATCAATGAAACGGAGGTTTGTAGGCGAGTGCCCCCATTACCAGGCTTACACTGTCTTGTTGGCCAAGCCCTTAAAATTATTATAAAAACGGTAATCGTTTGGAAAATGGAGTGCTATTTGTTGGCCATGTTAGACACTTTGACAGCGAAACTGGTATCCTGGGCGAAATAATAAATTAAATAAATTAAATTAATTCTGCACGGATTAATAAGACCGAGCTGCAAAAGTTAAAAATTATCAAATTTTTTCCTTTAAAGTTATTAAAATTTAGCCATGTTTTTATTAGGAAGATCAATATTTTCCACCTTTAACAGTATGGAAACTTTTACAATATTTTTGACCCTTACAAAACTACAGGATAGCGCTTTCATTCATTTGGGACTGTAGCGGTAACTATTTGCGCAAAAGAAAAAAACTTAAAAAAAAAGTTTTCCTGCTTCAGAGATCATTAATATACTGTAGGCAAGAGAGTCAGTTGTAAGTTCAGGTACTTTAGTTTCATAGATTTATGTTTATATTATGCTTGCTTACATAGCTCTAACACATTCCACAGTGCTTTACAGACATTGAGCCCCAATGGGGACAATGAGTGATGGCAATGTAATTTCCTAATCGGGATGCCAGAGGTAACATACTCAAACATGGAGAGAACACACAATTTCCATGCAGATGATGACATTGGTCAGATTTGAACCCAGAACCCCAGTGAGACAAAGCTATAGTGCTAACCACAAAGGAGCAAGAACTTTGCAAAAAGGGAACACGTGTAATGCCGCATTCACACTTCGTGTGTAAAGGTCCAAGTACAGACAGTGATGCACTGACTGTCTGTGGATCTCCTAACCACAACTTGACAGTCTCACAGGCAAAAATTAGGTTGCAAGTTGGGGTAAGGAGACAAGAGAACTGTCAGTGTGTCACGGTCCGTACTTGCCGCATTCTCACATCCGTGTGTCATGGTCCATTACACGGATTTACCATTATGAACTGCCACCACATACCTTACAAAAAGTGGTTTGATGAACTCCTGTTTGATTAAATTAAACATCCAGTGTCTTCTGGGCATATCTAGACCATTTAAGTGTCCGGGTCATACTTCAACATGATCGCTAATGGGACACCCCAAAAACACGATGAGAGATTTCTCTGGCGTGGGCAGAACAATCACCTCCGATTATTGCGATAGGCGCATAGTCAGACCAAAAGGGTTTTTTTTTTTTCGGCCTATACAAAGACAATCACGCTGCCCATGTTCTCATTTTAGTCTTAGAACTCTAGTACCTGAACGGTTACAGCCTGTAGAAGACATTGTAGGAATCATTCACAGCAAATAATTGGCCAGAGGTGGGCTTCGTGAACATTTACTAAGGCACTTAGTCTGGATTACTTCATGGGACTTGGGCCTTATTTTGCTTATAATAGACGACTTTTTACAAGTTCTTATTATAAAAGGTATGTACAGTAGAGCTGCAGTTTACTAGTCAGTGGGATTTTAAAAATATAAATTTTAGGTTACAAACAGTGGAGAGCAGAGGTTTAAAGAGTAAATCCTGCGGACAGGTTCCCAATAGATGAAAGTAGTATTGTTGCCGTATACTGTAATAATAGAATAGGGGCTAACTTGAATGGGGTCACTGAAGTAGCAGGTGAGTTACTATGGCTTCATCATGTATTTTTTTTTTTAATCCTATATAAGAGCGGATCATTGTATAAAGTGAATATCTGAACCCAGTTTTTATTCTCTGTCGTAATAAAGCAAAATGCCGATGGTAGACTATCTCCCAGATAAACGAAGAATCTGGCAGGCTAAAATCCAACATTTTACATGACAGATGTGTTCTTCCTTTAGTCAATATATTTTTATTTCAGGGGGTGAAATTAATTTTAGCAAGGGGCCACTGTTGTGGAGGGATGAAACAATATACTTAAATTAATTTTGCTCATAATTAATATTAACATATTCTATATTAAAATATGTATTTTATCGCTTAATATTGAGCATAATTAATTATGTTGACTAGATGCCACTGCTAATATATGTTATGGTAGAGCTTATTGTAACGTACAGTATTCTTATCAGGAGCATTTAATCAACACCATATAATTTATTATTATTATGCATTTGTATAGCGCCATTTATTCCATGGAGCTTTACATGTGAAAAGGGGAAATATAGACAGGTAAAATAAACATGTGTAAGACAAGGGACACACAAGTACATAAGGAGAGGGGACCCTGCCCGCGAGGGCTCACAGTCTACACGGATGGGTGAGGATACAGTAGGAGAGGGTAGAGAAGGTCATGCTGTGGTTCAGTTGACCGAGGATCATTGCAGGCTGTAGGCTTGTCAGAACAGATATAATTTACGGCTTTTTATGAAGTTTATATAAAGCAGTAAATCATACTGTGCTTATTATTGAGCCCTTGTATCTTGATCAACAGCTTTCCCCACAGGCACCCCCCCAAAACACACAGTATTATAGACCATGCAGCCCTTGCCCCCCCACACACACAGTATGATGGATCACACAGGCCTCACCCTTACACGGACACACAAAAAGTGTATGATGGAGTCCACCGGGCCCCTTTCCCCACAAAAATTCAGTATGTTGACGCACCCACACCCAATCTCATGCACGATATAATGTTCCCAAAACCTCCCAACACAGTATAATGGCCCTCACAGGCTCCACCACAGTATAATGGCCCTCACAGGCTCCACCACAGTATAATGGCCCTCACAGGCTCCACCACAGTATAATGGCCCTCACAGGCTCCACCACAGTATAATGGCCCTCACAGGCTCCACCACAGTATAATGGCCCTCACAGGCTCCACCACAGTATAATGGCCCTCACAGGCTCCACCACAGTATAATGGCCCTTACAGGCTCCACCACAGTATAATGGCCCTCACAGGCTCCACCACAGTATAATGGCCCTCACAGGCTCCACCACAGTATAATGGCCCTCACAGGCTCCACCACAGTATAATGGCCCTCACAGGCTCCACCACAGTATGACATCCCCACATATTCCTACCAAAAGTGAATGACAAGTAAAAAATAAAAACTACTCACCTTGCAGATATCAGTAAAATAGAGGGGGGAGGGTGGCCACGTGGTGTGGTCCGGGGTCACTGTTTCCAGCTCATTAGCTGTCCTGGTCCACAGGCCGGACAGGAACAGCCAAAGGCCTCAATGTGGCCGACGAGATACAGGTTACAGTAGTCTGCCATAGATGGTTCAGTGGCAGGAAATATTGTGATATCTTGCAGGAATATTTCCATACTTGATGTTGAGCGCAGTCTGTAATGAATTTTGCTCGCAGATGTCGATAATGTATTCAATTAATAAAAAACAAAGGGTGAACACATCTGTAAAAAGGAACATGTTGTTAGGATGTTATACCTTAAACCAGAGCTGGTCGAACAGTGGCCCACAGGCCATATCCGACCCGAGACAGTCAAAGGCTTAAAACAGTGGCCCACGGACAGCACCGTGCCCTCGTCCGCCGTCTGTCTACCACCCCCACCATGTGCATCCTTGGGATGCAGATAGCGGCGACTATAGGTGGGGGACGGGGCTGTCGACTCTTTCCACCAATCAGCGTGAGACAGCGTCCTTACATCATGTCTGCTGTGCGAAGGGTCAGTGCCATGTAGACCGGAGTAGAGCGCCGTGTGAATGGGAGCACAGAAAGTAGGTTACTTTTTTTCCATGTGTGTATGGGATGTTTGCATGTGTATAGGAGGCTGTGTGTGGACTCGTATTGTGGGGGCTCATATGGTGTATAGGGGGCTGTGTGTGGGCTCATACGGCGTATAGGGAGGTGTCAGCATACTTAATTCTGCTCAATGTTAAGTGATACAAGTATATAATTAATATGTTAATATTAATATGAGCAGAATTAATTTCAGCCTATTCGTTCGGCCCTCCACGACAGTCACTGTCTCTCATGTTGCCCCTAAGGAACATTAATTGCCCACCTTACAGTAATGACATGTATGTACAGGTGCTTTCATGTCAACTAAATTCCTATCTTTATTTTAGAAATGTGTTTTTCCATTTTTGAGAAATCCAGCATTACAATGTTATGGAAAGGAGCCACAAATGTGTTTTTCAGCTCTCTTGCCCTCCCTCATTACTCCCTGCCTCGTGTGTTTGAGTGACAGTTCACTCTTGTATCAGTGACCTGCTTTCCGTGGCAGTAATATTGTACAAGTGCCATCAGTGCCTGAGGTGGTGTATGCACTGTATGATCCTCATGATGTCATCAGATCCAGAATATTGATCCGTGCATGCGACTTCCCTATCGGAGGAGACGAGAGGTGTGGTAATGAGCAGCAGTGACTGTGTCCGCCACAGATCTGGGGAGTCAGGTCAGAAACAGGAGGTAGTCGGAGAAGGGAGCGAGGCCGGGCAGGAGAGCTGCAAGAGCAATGTTCTACCCCAATGCACTTGCATATCATTTGCATACGATTTCAATTATGAATTTCTCAGAAATGGCAAAACTGATGTCTACAAATAAGATATAGATTTAATCAACTTGAAGTACCTATACCTACATTAGATACAATTAGTTTGAGGTACAAAATCTGTGTGACAGAGTCCCTTTAACAACAAATGTGACACTTTTTCTTTACAGCATTGATAGATGAGAAGTTAAATTCATCACAGTAAGGTTACATTTGACATCCTGCCTCTAATTTCCTGGAACTTTCAGAATGAGAATAAACAGAGCAAACCTTCAATACAGAAAATGGGTCAGACTGACCCAATAGAGGACAAAAGGATGACTAGAGCAGTGTCCCTGTACTCTCAATATCCACCAATGAGATCATGTTTTCAGGAAACTAGGCCTCATTCAGACGTCAGTGTTTTTCACGTACGCAAAAAAATAGTGCATGTGTCGTCGTCAGTGTTTTGGATCCACTGGTCATCAGTGATTTTCTTGTATGGGTAAAGAAATAAATTACAAAGCGTCTCCTATACTTTGCAATTTTAAACGAGTACAGCATACTGACTGCACACTGATGCCATCCGGGTGTTGTCCCGTGGTTTTCACTAACCTATAGACTTGTATTGGCACTTATTTGCAAAGCTGGAAAAAAAAACAAAAATCGGTTTCCGTGATTTTTTCATAGACACATGGGCCACAAAAAGACAGACGTGTGAACAGCCCCATGGAATATGGTGGACACAAATTCTGTGAAAACACAGATAGAAAACATTAAGTGCAACACGGCTGTCTGAATTGAATTATCACCTATACATTACTAAGAAAGTCCTGAAACATGATCTGTTGGTGGGTTCTGAGGACTGGAGTTGGGGGAATACTGCCATCAGAAGACCATCCGAACTTTAAGATAATTCAGTATCACTAGGGCAGTGTTCCCCAACTACAGTTCTCAAGAGCCACCAACATACAGGTGCGGCTCACAAAATCAGAATATCATCAAAAAGTTACATTATTTCAGTTCCTCAATACAAAAAGTGAAACTCATATTATATAGAGTCATTACAGAGTGATCTATTTCAAGTGTTTATTTCCGTTAATGTTGATGATTATGGCGTACAGCCAATGAAAACCCAAAAGTCATTATTTCAGTAAATTAGAATACGTTATAACACCAGCTTGAAAAATTATTTTAAAATCCGAAATGTTGGCCTACTGAAATGTATGCTCAGTAAATGCACTCAATACTTGGTCGGGGTTCCTTTTGCATCAATTACTGCATCATTGCGGCATGGCATGGAGGCGATCAGCCTGTGGCACTGCTGAGGTGTTATGGAAGCCCAGGATGCTTTGATAGCAGCCTTCAGCTCATCTGCATTGTTGGGTCTGGTGTCTCTCATCTTCCTCTTGACAACACCCCATAGATTTTCCTTCCAATCAACTTCCCATTATTATGCTTGGATACAGCACTCTGAACAGCCAGCTTCATTAGCCATGACCTTTTGTGGCTTACGCTTCTTGTGGAGTGTGTCATTGACTGCCTTCTGGACATCTGGAAAATCAGCAGTCTTCCGCATGATTGTGGAGCCTACTGAAACAGACTAAGGGAACTTTTTAAAAGTTTAGGAACCCTTTGCAGGTGTTTTTTTGTTAAATTATTCTAATTTACTGAAATGACTTCTGGGTTTTCATTGGCTGTAAGCCATAATCATCAACATTAAAAGAAAAATACTTGAAATCGAGCACTCAGTTTGTAATAACTCTATATATGAGATCTAAGAGGTAAGGTTTCGCCAAATCAGAATCTCAATTTGCAGACACGGTGTTTCGAGCTATTGGCTCTCGTCAGTGCAAAGTATGAGATCTGACGCCGTGTCTGCAAATTGAGATTCTGATTTGGCTTTTATCCTAAGTCATTACAAGACTCGTTAAAGGGTTGACTGTGACTTGTAGGATCGCTACTACCAATAGGTGGCGCTGTAGAGTAAAAGTCCTCTTTCTTTCTGAAGAGGCAATTTCTATATATGAGATTCACTTTTTGTATTGAATAACTGAAATAAATTGACTTTTTGATGATATTCTAATTTTATGAGAAGCAGCTGTATCATGTGTCAGGAGTTCCTCAGTAATACCCAGGTGATAATTCTATCACCTATGGAAAAAACACGGTCTGATGGTGGCTCTTGAGAACTGGAGTTGGGGGAACACTGCCTTAGTGACTGACAGTGAATTATCTTCAACTTTCTCCTAATGGGATGGTTTTCTGCTGTCTGTCTAATGCAGTATTATCCAACTTCAGTTTTCAAAGCCCACCAACAGATCATGTTTCAGGATCTCCTCAGTAATGCCCAAATGATACTTCCATCACCTGTAGAAAAAACATGACCAGATGGTGGCCCTTGAGAACTAGAGTTGGGGAACACTGCCCTAGGGTCTACTACTTCTGGGAGGATTCTCATAACCTATTTATATACACTAGTTTCCTTAATATTGCGTTGATCCAGGGAGCTAGTCTGATTGCCGTATGTGGAGTCGGGAAGGAATTTTTTCCCCAATGTGAAGCTTACTGTTTGCCACATGGGGTTTTTTTTGCCTTCCTCTGGATCAACATGTTAGGGCAGGTTAGGATAGGATATGGGTTGAACTAGATGGACTTAAAGTCTCCCTTCAACCTTAATTACTATGTTACCATGTCACTATTTGATCTTATTAATATAATGTGTGTGCAACAGTAACATAGGACATGTACAAATTCTCTTATAGATGGAAGGTGGACTCAGTGGTGAACCCAAAGAACCCCAGTCTAAAGGGGCTTTTACACATTGCGATATCGCTAGCAATATCGCTAAAACGTCACCGGTTTTGTGACGTTATAGCGATATTAATAGCGATATCGCTATGTGTGATAATTACCTCCGACCGGCTCCCCCGCTGGTTATCGCTGATCGTGCGAGATTGGGTGGCTCCATTTCTCGTCGTCCGCTTCCTGCTGTGACGACGAGCGACGCGTGGAGGCGGGCGGGAGGACGCCAGGATCGCTGTGTGTGAAAGGCGAGTATCGTGCGCTGCGTCGCTGCTGCATCGCTGTGAGATCTTTCTGTGTGAAAGCTCACTAGCGATCATTTAGCGATGCACCAGCGATCCTGACCGGGTCGGATCGCTGGTGCATCACTAAATGTAAAAGGGCCTTAATACTACACAGATAATTAGTTGGTCTGGGACAACTAAATCCTAAAGTAGCGATATAAATATATGAAAGCAGGCAGAAATGTCATGGTCATCAGTTCTGCTGGAATACAATATAGAGAAAACCAAAAACAAAAAACAAATCCTAAAATAAAAAAGTAAAAAATAAAATTGCATGATGGTAGTAATAATAATAAGGGCATTAAGTAAACATAATTTTGATCAAAAGAACGAACAAGCCATCCCGCCACATCAAGGCAACCCTTGTGGGACAGTCCTAACTCTAGTATTTAAAACCTTTCCACTTGTCAAGTGACATAGATGTGAACAAGGACCAAGGGACTGAACCACCAGTAATAGCATAGGCCAGACAGTAGTAGAGTACAATATAGCTTATACCGGGGCCACACTAGCATATGTTCTCCCATGCGAGAGAATCCAGGCAGATTATGCAAAGGACACTCAGTTCAAACTTTGTCAGGTGCAAAGGAGACAGAGAAAGTAATTTCTTCAAGTCCTCCATTGCCGGCGTAGATGGTAAATTGGAATACACTTGGATGGCATCCGAGTGCAGTCCGATCTTTCACACGCACCCACCGTCTTGTATGGGCGAGTGCGTTTTGATTCTCAGATGCACACTCACAGCATGCTGCAATTTTTTCCTTAGGCCGCTATGGCATGAGGAAAAAAAAAAAAAAATAGAGATCTGCACTGCCCCTTAGTACAACATTGGTCCGAGTGCTCTTCAATAAAAAATTGCATAGCACTCAACACTGATATGCTCACGTGAGCGAGTCCTTACAGATAAACACAGGACACACATCGCTCCTGGGAACCTTCAAGGCAGAAAATTAAATTTATCCTACATCGAGCCTGTGCTACAACTTTTCGCTTCTGGATATTTTTCTGCTACTTTCAGTTTCCAAACAGCAAAATATTTTCTTCTGGGCAAATTCATTATCATATAAAAATTACAAAAATGCACTAATGATATAAAACACACACACAAGACATGACAGCAAAAGCTCTGGTAAATACGGTACATTCCCCGGAGATTTAACCTAAATCATATCTACGTTAAAGGGGTATTACAGTACACATAACTTGGCTTTTACTGAAAGAATGTAGTAAGGAAAAATCCTCACTATAAAACATTTCAGTCATCGCTCACAACTTACTGCTCCAAAATGAAAAATTCATAGCTTAGGCCGGTAATTCCACTGCCATCCGCTGGTAGAGCAGGCTATGTTCCGGCACTGGGAATTATCAGAGGCTGTAACTGGGAACTAATAGGAGACGCTCAGCAATGACCGAACACAACAGGACATGTACAAGCGGGTGGAGACTACAGGAGGAAAACACCCTGGAATAGACGACCACCACAAGGTGACCATAAAGGTAAATACACAAGTGTAGGACGTAGTATTGGTACTGTTACCGTGTGTGATGACCCTGAGGGGGTTCTTTCATGCTTCTTGTCCTAATGCTGGCACATGCCTTTAACTGATGACATCTATTGTTCCCCATCAGCCAATTCATACAGCCAAGAGGGAGACATAGCATTTTTGACATACAAGTGTGTATCAAATTGATTTCTGAGCGAAAAATACATGTCTGCCTCGCCAAACCATTTGGAGTCGCACAATTTTTGAATGGGAATTTCCAAACTGTATCGACAATTTTTCGACTGCTTAGCGAGACTTTTTTCCTCTTTTCTCAATCACTCACAACAATTATAAAAAAATTTAGGACTGGAATCCCGCCATATCTAAAAGAAATACATATTTGATCTGTGCGGGTTCATGGTTCTTACTTTATAACTTATCTATAGTATTTATTATTGTTAACGGAGTAAGGTTGCATAATGGTGTAAGGTAGGTCCAGGGTCGTAGTATTGGCCGAGCACTCCTGTGCATCTGGGCCCTGGCCTCCACTTACATGAAAACAGCATTCTCTCACCAGCATACCTGTGTCTTCTCTCACTGCGCCATTAGGGATACCACTGTGGTGCCTAAGCCTTTCTGCAATTGGTTTTACAAGAATTGAGACACAGTCCGGCTCAAATGCAACAAGTGAAACTTTTCTTGAACAACTTGGCAGCACATTCTTGTCAGTTGCAACATCAACAGCACGTTCCATGCAGTTCTCTCCCTGTACTCAGTTCCACGTCCTCCAGTACATTACGGGGCAATAGTGCCTTAGGCAGTACCGCAGCATCCTCCCTGTTCAGACTTCCTGTGTTTGGGGATTCTCTTGCCCGCTTCACCCCGGTCCTGAGAGCATCGGCCCATGCAACTATCTGCGCCCTGTACTTTCCCAGACCGCTTCCTTTCTCCAGCTATGAACTGCTGCAATCCTGCTGCTTGACAACATTATTCTGTCCTATAGACTCTGAATGGCTAAGCTTCTCTTCTTCTTAAATGTTACGTGACTGCTGTGGTGTACTGGGCCTAGAGCCCATGTGGACTATTCAGGTGCCCGGGCTCTTCTGACTACCTAAGGGAACGATCCTAGCTTACCACACAGCAGCCCCTCCTATAGTTAACCCTATTCACTAGCTGAAAGCTCTGTACACAATAATGCCCCATCTAGTGGCCAATCCAGTAACTGCACTTACCCTATACACTAAACAAAGCAGAATTACAACAGTATAACATTATACATTCAGCAAGACACGGTAATACACATAACAGTGTAGCAGTACCATTGTATAAGAGTGGTAATACACCAAATTGTGTAGCAGTACCAACATATATTACAAATATACATACACTAGTAATATACGGCACCGGGATGAAAGAGAAAGGCAGGGGTATAAACAAATGTAATATATCATACCCCCTACATTGGTACAACACTGGTTTGGGAACGGTGATGCGACTATATATTTTTAAATGATTGTTGGAGGCTCTAAAAGCTGGAACCCAACAAATCATTAAGCAAATTTCCTACGCCTAATTCAATAGACTTCAACATTAGAACAAAAGGGTCGAGAAAACTGTATACAGAAGATGTGGTAAAAAAAAAGTCAATTAAGTTGTGGGAACTTAATGGTGCACATGATGCAATAGGAGTCATCAGGGAATGGCCCACAGACTAGAGGCATCAGAAGATAGCTACAAAAGGAGCAGACACAGCCATAAGAAGACATACGTGTTCACTATTTGCTCAGAAAATCTGAGAATATTGCATTGTAACTGCTGAGAAAGTTTCTATAGCTGGACGTAACTTTCATAGTTCTATTTGCACATCAGTCTTCCTGTAAAATATTGAGTCCATTGTGGAAAGGGCAGAAGGTTATTAAGAAGGTTAAGGAAGTTCAGTGCAAAGATTAAAGCGACTTCAGTTTTTCAATGGTAATTAAGAATATTCTTGATGTATTATTGGCATTATCATATTCTCATGCAATTCGATATAGAAGTAACTTCAGACCTTCTCCAAGGGATCTTATTAGAGGACCCTCATTATTCAGATGAAAACTTTATTTTTCACTTCAATAGCACAACCTAAGGGGCTCTTAAAGTGTTGTTCGGGATCTCACCTTCTACTGGAGACCCCACCAAGCCAGGTTGTACCTAACCTATTGTCCTGCTATGGGTTCCTAAAAGACTACCTGCTCTGCCTATATGCTATTTTAGGAATAGTATATGATAAAGGCAAATCTAAAGTATGATTTGATAAATAAAAAAGATATTTAATAGTGACAATTATTTTATAATCAAGACCAGACAAAAAAAAGTCAACATGATAAATATTAGAACTGGTAAACACGCATTGTTATATTCCAGCACCACACCACCCACTAACTCAAATGCGCGTTTCAAATGTGTAGCTTACTCATGGTTATCATTGTCCGCATGATCACAAATATCCGGCCAATCCGATCACATGATCGAGATTCAGCCAATCAAGTCAACCTGTACGGCTTGACTTAAATATCAAGACAAATCAAATTATTCGTTTCCAATACTAGTACATTTCTTCACCCCAATGGAAGGTTTTGTTAACATACATGTGATATTTTTGTGCACTCAGCTGAGATGAATGGTAATGTCTAGTGTAGGCCATAAATAGTCAACAGATATTGCATTCAGGACACAAATATATCAGCACAAGACATAAATGAGGTGGTCAACACTTGGGGGTCTACACTCCGGAGTGGACATGTGCTCCTGCCACTGCTGGATCCGGACTTCGGACACTGACATACATGGATAAGCAGCCAACTCAAATCCTCAACACAGGACCCAGGGAAAGATGGGCAAGATACAAACCTCAACAAATCTAATGGACTGACCATGAACAAATTGACTAATTCTTTGTAACTACTTACATATTCTGTATTTTTGTACAATAGTTCTTTTTGGAGGACAATCCAATAAACCACTACATTTTTTTATAAGAATTATTGTGACAATTTCCTCGAAGTACTACATCTGGTAAGAAGTCCTGAATATATAATGTATATAACACATAATAGACACACACAAAGTGTATATCTAGCAATGACGAATGGGTGGGAGGTCTCGTGTTGTGAGTTCATTCTCTGGTTCACCAGTTGTGAGTTCACCTTCCAGACTCCCTCCGGTGGTAACAGGAGGTAGAGAGGCTGATTTGATCGGTGGAAATCTGCCACCTGAGAATGAGGATGACGACTGGATCTCAGGAGTCTCAGATTGGATTTAAGACAGCCGACGCCCTATTCAGTTGCTGGTGATTCCTTCTGGTTTGTCAGCTCTTGGTTTTCAGCTCTGTTCCAGTCATCTAAAGCTAAGTTTTTCTGCTAATGTTCACACTTGATTTTGTTGGTCTATTCAGTTTTTTCGTGTGGTCAGCCAGCCCCTGCTGGGGGCTGTGCTGAATTTCCACTCTTATTTATCAGTATTTTGCCAATTGGCTTTTTGTCCCTTACTAGTTCGGTCTCTTTTTGCTCTGTCTCAGAATATTTCAGAGTGCTGATATAGTGGGAGAAGTCTAGTGACTTCAGGGTTAATTTTGCTATGAGAAGTGTTGGACATGATTTTTGTAGGGTCTTTTGCAGGTTGCAGACAGTGTCTTTCCTTTCCTCTCCTTTCTAGTTAGTCTGGGCCCCATCGTTTGCTCAGCCTATTTTCCTACCTGTGTTTGTGCCTTCATCTTGTTTCACCGTCAATACATGTGTGGGGGCTATCTATTCCTTTGGGGTCTGCTCTGGGGCAGTTAGTTTTCCCTTTTCTTGCTTTAGGCTTATTTAGTCCTCCGGCCGTGACGAGGCGTCTAGGAACATCGTAGGCACGCTCCACGGCTACTGCTAGTTGTGTTGTAAGATCAGGGATCTGCAATCTGCATTGTTACCAATCTCTCTGGTTTTCTGTGTCTTAGCTTGTTGTGCTTTTTTCTCCTCGGTGACCCATTCATAACAGTCTCGGACTTGTGGATCTGAGCGTGTCATAATTGGCCAAATCCTGATCATGTGATTGGATCGGCTGGATATTTATATGATCATGAGAACACGGATAACCATGCCCCGTGAGGAAGCTATACATGTGAAACACATGTTGAGTTCAGAGGCTGGTGTGCTGCTGGCATAAAACTATGGCTATTTAGTATTTCTAATATCTATAATGCTTTTTCTGTGTCCAATTTATGCAACAGGTATCAACATTGGATTATATGTGTTGATTTTATATGCGATATCTGACACATGACACAAAACTGCAAACTAGCGATGTGATTATATAATATTTATTATATACACACACACGCTACTGATCCCGTTCTAAGCCCTTATGGCAAGCATTTTTATTAGTACACTTCCTGCGCAATTTTTTAAGACATTGTGTCTGCAAATTTGCATATACAGTGTCTTCAATAAAATGATGTATGACAGAGCAGTATGGACACACGCTGACTCGGGCGACGAAGTATTGTACTAGAAAATTAAAAGGGAGCCTGTCACCTGAAATAACGCTGTTAACCTGCAGAGAACCTGCAGATTAACCGCATATCTGCAGGTTAACAGCGTTATGATGCTGACTGGCGCCTGCACACAGCCGAATGCAGTGGGGAGAAAATGAACTTTATTCTTCCCGCCAGCATTCGGTTTCAGTCAGAGGTGGGGCGCTGCAGGTTCAGTCTTTGCTCTGAGTACACAGAGCGGAAGTTGGTTAATAGCGTTATTTCTGGTGATAGGTTCCCTTCTACATAGAAGAAAAATGTACCAATAAAAATGCTCACCACCTTGGCGTAGAACGGGTTCAACAGCTAATCCCCAACCACTGTCACTAGGGTGATCTATTGAACTAGTTTTTAAATGTATTCATAATAAAAATTGCTAATTTTTAACAGCTTTATGGATCCTTTGATATCGTTTTGAGTCGCTATGCTGATTGTCAATTGATAGTTTGATCGATATGCAAATCTGGAATTTTATAGGAATTATGCCAAATTTTTCGACTTATTTAATAATCACAATTAACAATTCAGTCTAAAACATTTGGACAAGCCACATAGACATAAAAATTTGAAAACTAACTAAACAAAGACAATTTAAAAAAAAGGTGTAAATCACTTGATAAGTTACTTTTGATTTGCAACAGATTTATTAAGAGCTATTCACACCCAAAAAAAATTATTTCCGCACTATGGAGGAAACAGGACCCATTCCTCCCACGTCACCAATGTGACGTAACTACACAGGCACAGCTCTCTGGTCAGTAAGGGAACTGCACCTAGAGCAAATGGCCGCCGGGGAGGATGTCCTGTTACCCGCTGGGTATTCTAAGATTCGTAATCAGAGTAAAAGCATCAGCCCAAGATTAATTTTATGGTTTAATTGCCTTAAGGGCGCACTAGATAATTACAGAAATATACAGTAAGCTATAGAATGGAATTACAGTTTCTTGGTCCTGGGGGTGGGCCAGGATGCGATGGCATCCACCTTCCCGGGCTCTGGCTTCAGAGCTCCCCCACCTACCCGGTGTCCCAGGTAGTGGACCTCACTCATACCCAGCTGGCATTTTTCCGGCTTAATGGTCAAGCCTGCTCGCTGGATCCGCCCGAGCACCTTCGCCAGGTGTTCTAGGTGATCCTCCCAGGTGGGACTGAAGATGGCGATGTCATCAAGGTACGCAGTCGCATACCCTTCCAGTCCCTCGAGCAGCGTGTTGACCATCCTCTGAAAAGTGGCAGGGGCATTCTTCATACCGAATGGCATCACCGTGGACTCGTACAGTCCGAATGGGGTGATAAAGGCAGAGCGTTCCCGTGCCCCAGGGGTCAGGGGAATCTGCCAATACCCCCTGCTCAGATCCATGATGGTCAGGTACTTGGCCCCGGCCAGCTGATCGAGCAGGTCATCGATGCGCGGCATTGGGTACGCATCGGTGACAGTCACAGCGTTGAGCCCCCGGTAGTACACGCAGAACCGCGTAGTTCGGTCCTTTTTAGGGACGAGGACTACAGGCGAAGCCCACGCGCTGTTGGACACTTGGATCACCCTCAGCTTCAGCATCTCGTCTATATCTTCGCGCATTTGCTGCTGCACCTCAAGAGAGACCCGATACGCTGAACGCTGATCAGGGGGGTGATTGTCGTGTCCACGTCATGGACGGCTGTCTCAGTCCTTCCGGGCAGGCTGCTGAACAGCTCCCGAAAGGGGTGCAGGGTGACCCCCAGCTGGGAACGTTGGTCCTCCGAGAGCTGGTGACCAACCCCCACATCCTCGATGGATCCACCCGCCTTGGCTTGGGTGAGCAGATCCAGGAGGGTTTCTACCTCTCCTTCCTCGGGAAGGTTGCACACTGGGTGGGCACAAGCCTCCTGCTCATGATGGGCCTTCATCATGTTCACGTGGAAGGCCTTCCTCCTTCCACGGGCGTGGTCCAGGGTGACCAGATAGGTGACAGCATTGAGCCCCTGGTGCACGAGGTATGGACCCTCCCAGGCCGCCTGAAGCTTTCTTTGAGGTACGGGGACCAGTACCCACACCTTTTGACCCACCTCGTAGGTCCGCTCACAAGCATTCTGGTCGTACCACCACTTCTGGTCAGCCTGGGCTTGGGCCATATTGTCATGCACCAGCCGTGTCAAGGCCATCATTCTGTCCCGGAAGCGCACGACATACTCAATGACCGACACTCCAGGGGTGGCCAAATCCCCTTCCCATGCTTCCTTCACCAGAGCAAGGGGCCCCCGTACACGTCGCCCGTACAGGAGCTCAAAGGGGAGAACCCTGTTGAGGCCTGTGGGACCTCCTGGTAGGTAAACAGCAGGTGTGTGAGATACCGCTCCCAGTCTCTCCTGTGGGAGTCGACCAACATCTTCAGCATCTGCTTTAAGGTGCCATTGAACCGCTCACACATGCCATTGGTCTGTGGGTGGAATGGACTGGCTACCAGATGTTGCACCTGTACCTGCTTACAGAGAGACTTCATCAGCTGCAACATGAACTGGGTCCCTCGGTCGGTGAGCATTTCCTGGGGAAACCCCACTCTGGAGAAAATCTCCAGTAAGGCAGTGGCCAATTTGTCAGCCCGAATGGACGACAAAGCTACCGCCTCCGGGTATCGGGTGGCATAGTCCACTACCGTTAGTATGAAGCATTTCCCGGAGCGGCTGGGAGTGGACAGAGGTCCAATGAGATCCACAGCCACCCTAGAGAAAGGCTCTTCGATGATGGGCAGTTACCAGTGGGGCTTTGGGGCACCGCCCCGCCTTCCCCACCCTCTGACAGGTGTCACACGAACGGCAGTAGGCAAATCACCTCGGTCCTCATTCCCAGCCAGTAGAAATGCTGAGCTAGCCTGGCCCTGGTTTTCGTGATCCCTAGGTGTCCGGCCATGGGAATCTCATGTGCGATCCGCAACAATTCTGCCCTGAATGGATAGGGTACCACTAACTGTTGGTCCCTGGGCCACGCCTCTGGTGAACCCTGCTGGACCGTTACCCGGTACAGCCGTCCCTGGTTCCAGACCACTCGTTCACAGTCAGACTCCAGGGGAGGCTGTGCCGCCTGCTCCTTGAGAGCTTTCAGGCTAGTGTCAGCTTCCAACGCTGCCTGAAATCCCTGACTCGATGTGGCAAGAATTGACGAAACTGCCACATCCTCTGTCAGCTCCCCGGGATCTGTCTCCTGGCCGCTGTCTGACTCGGCAGCCACTTGGTCGGAGAGGGGGAAACCGTCGGACCTCCGCGAGGCTCCTTGGGCTCCGGCGCTCCTACTCCTGGTAACAGCGGCCACATCCGCTATGACCACAGGTAGCGCCTGCTTCCCCTCGGCCCCCGACCAAGTTGCCGGGTCAGGCAGACTTCCCTGGCCTCCTGACATCCCAGATGCGGGGAACTCCTGCCCTGGGGTCTTACCTGTTGGCTCCTCTCCTGGGATGCCCCTCCCCCATGGCCTGTTCCTCTTTCTGCAGAGGCCCTAGATTCAGCAGGCTGGATTCACTTAGGGGCCCTACACTGCCCATAGAAGCCCCTCCCTCCACCTCTGAGCTCTCCCCTGCAGTCTTCTCACCTGTCCTCACTGTGAGCCCTGTGTGTGTAGTGTCAGTGCATGGCTTACCATCAGGTTTCACTCCCTCCTCCACTGTTGGAGGCACATTCAACACATTAACATTAGCATTCACAGTAGAGTCATGACATTCTTGGGGAGCCAGACTTGGGGGTTCAGTGGCCACATACTGAGACACTAGCCGCCCCAAAATCAGTCCCAAGCAACACATTGGCAGGAATATTAGGCGTTACTCCCACCTCCCGCATTCCTCTCCTGGCGCCCCAGTCCAAAAACACCTTGGCGACGGGCAGCGCCGGTTCAACACCTCCAATTCCGGAGATGGAAAGGGTTTTCCCAGGCACCAAGTCTTGAGGGGACACCACCTCAGGACGTACCAGGGTTCGTTCAGCGCCTGTGTCCCGCAGTCCGATGACCGCTGAGCGGCCGATGGTGACGGGTTGGTAATTGTCCAGGGACCTCCCACCACCCCCTCCCACACACAAAACAGTGGACGGTTTCTGGGACAGGGATGAAGCCTTCTGGCATTGGGGACACGCAGCCTTAACGTGTCCCAGCTGGTTGCAATGATGACAACATCTGGGCTCTGCTCCTGGCCTGGAGAGGGCAGCAGGGGGGTACACCCCTTGCACTCTGGGGGCTGTGGGGACAGGGGCAGGATTGGGCTTACCCCCTCTCCAGGTGCTGCTGGCAGGCTTCTTTGGCTCGGACGCCCTGTTGTTGGCATACTCGTCTGCCAGGGCGGCTGTAGCAGAAGCCCCCTTTGATTTCCGGTCACGGAGGAACTGCTGGAGGTCCTCTGGGCAGTTCCACAAAAACTGCTCCGTGACTAACAGTTCCTGGACCTCCTGGCGGGTGGTGAGCTCTAGACCCAAGGTCCAGTGCTCCGCAGCTCTCAGCAGTGACCGCATGTGGTCTGTCCAAGTGTCCTTGGAGCCCCGCTGCAGGCTCCGGAACTTCCTGCAGTACGACTCCGGGGTGAGGTTGTAGTGCTGGATCAGGGCCCGCTTGATGCTGTTGTAGTCCTGCTCCTCCCCGGCAGGCAAGTCCCCCAAAACTTCCAGGGACTTACCTCTCAAACGGGGGGGTCAGGTACCTTGCCCACTGATCCAGGGCCAGATGGTGTTGGAGGCAGGTTCTCTCAAAGGCCAGCAGAAAGGAATCCAGGTCTCCATCCTTTTCAAGCGGGGGGGGGGGTTGTCCTCCGCCCGGACCTTGGAAGCCTTGGTCCCCGGTGGGGCTGGAGCGTCCAGCGGGAGCCCGTGCTGAGCCATCTCCAGTCGGTGCCGGCGCTCCGCAGCTTCACGGCATTCTGCAGCCTGCAGCACATGTTCGGCATGCTCACGCTCTGCTGCTTTCTCTGCCGCCGCTTGCTCACGCTCCGCTGCTTTCTCTGCCGCCACCAGGAGTCTGTCATGGGCGGCGTCGTTACCAGCCTCGAGCTGTGCCATAGCCGCTTGGAAAAGGGCCTCCGATCTGGACAGGCTGGGGCAGGCAGATGGTGGACAGTCCACTGCGGGACTGAGCATGGGGGTCTGGCTGCTTGGGGAGCCCTGGCTGAGCTCCCCCTCGCCTTCAAATGGTATTGTCCTCCACCACCTCCTCATAAACCATAGCATTAGCCTCCCCCTTTGCCTTACTCCTGGTGCCTTCTGCCATCTTGGGAACCTCTGGTTACTGACACAGCTGCAACCCTGACCTCGCACACAACTTATTATATTTGCACTCTGACCGTCTAGTGCTGGGCTGACCTTAAGACCCCAGCAGTGAAAGTTACCGCTGGTAGTCTCTAGTGTCTGGGAGTAGGGGTCCCACGCACACTAGTACTCTGATCCCACTGCGGCCACCAATGTGGAGGAAACAGGACCCGTTCCTCCCACGTCACCAATGTGACGTAACTACACAGGCACAGCTCTCCGGCGCCCCCTTTGTCTCAGGTCAGTAGTGGAACTGCACCTAGAGCAAATGGCCGCCGGGGAGGATGACCTGTTACCCGCTGGGTATTCTAAGATTCGTAATCAGAGTAAAAGCATCAGCCCAAGATTAATTTTATGGTTTAATTGCCTTAAGGGCGCACTAGATAATTACAGAAATATACAGTAAGCTATAGAATGGAATTACAGTGGATTTGCAGTAAGAGTAAATTATAACAATAAGAGTACAAGAATTAGAGATATTAAGCTGGAGGTCAATTTACCAGATTGTAGGTTGCATGTGGGTGCCAGAAGCTCTGCAGTCCACAGGTACAAGAATCTTAGTTGCCGGACAGACCCCAAAGCATGGGCTGCTGCTCCCCTTGGCAGATCTGTCCCCAGTTCCTTCTTAGATCATCATCGACTTGTTTTTTCTGTGAGAGAGACCCTCTGCCATGGGCTGCTAGTTCTTAAGCACGCTACGTCCCTCCCCCTGTGTCAGAGGGTGGGCTAATAATCTCCACCCTGTAGCTCCCTGCAGAACTTATTCCCAATATCTAAGAAAGGGGGTAACTTTCAACAGCATGATCGGATCAGGACATGAGAGGTATCAGTGAATGTGGTTTGTTTTGCCTGTCGTGTGGAGAGCAAATATGGCCCCATTGGGTCGCTGTGGAGAGCCAATCTATGTATCTCAGGCCCCAGAACCATCACCACCTCCGGAGTCGCACTGCCAGATGCGCGATTTCCTCAGGGTCACTCGGATATTTTTCATAAGTCCATAACTCGAAAGATGTGCTCATAATCCATGATCCTCCGATGGAGTCGGGGCAGCTGGGAGAGACAATGGATGTGTATTTCTGTGTCTAGCTGACAGGTATATTCTAATTGAGGCCCCCAGGCGCCTCACTGCCCCATGCTGGTGTGGCTCCTACTCAGCTTTGAAGTTCTGTTTTGGGCCTTATTTCATTCTCATACTAAAAGGCCTTGCTATTCAACATTGGAGCCCTAAATCCTGCTTTGTTCAATATGCTTACAGGCCCTGGGGGGGGGAGGAGCAGTTAACTCTTTCATCACACCTCCCTGTAATTCTTGTGAACTCAGACCAAAATGGACAGGCCAAGCTCAGACATGAGGCAAGCATTAGGCCCCATATCCAAGCTGGCGGCTGCTCCTTCATCACATGCACCTAATGCGGACTCCTGCTTCCCTCTCCGCACTCAGCCAAGCTGCACGTTAATGTGGGAGTCTAATATTGGCCGATCGTTATCCAAGGTACATGGGCATCTTTGATCTCACAGACTTGAGCCATCTATGACAACGCTGATCATTTATACAAATTGTTTTATACAACATATCCCCATGTAAAGATGGGGGCCGACCCCTTTATCAAAAGAGCATGTATATCTTATAACTCACAAAATGTAATCTTCCAAGAAATAGACTTTACTTAACAAAAACAGCAAATCTCAGGATTTCATTTGATTTCGTAACATCAACACTCACATAATACCTGGAAATCATATCCCAAACACAGCAGAACATCAAAGGACTAAGAAACAGAATTACAGAGACGGCGAATTCTTCATTCTCGTCTATTCTCAAAATAAAACTTTACAATGAAAGGAATATTTTCTAACTAAAAATTTCAGACAAACTATAAATTTGCTAAAGACACAAATGTAATGCACAAGGAGGAGAATTCTCAGTACTACCCAGTAGCCTAGTTACAGGGAGCAGACGGTGTGGTGGCCCTGTGCTCAAGGGAGCCCACCCGGAGCTACGCTATACTTTACTGTTTCGGCATGCAGAGCTCTGTAAATTCAGTGAAGCTCTGTGGTAAAGCAGAGAGAGACTCTCTTCTTGCACAACCGCTCTCAGACGGATGATGCAGTGGCCAAGGTGGTGGCGCATGCACAAAAAGGTCACAGTTTTGTAGTGTCGGGACTCTGACGTCCTGGCCATTCCTCAGATCAGACTTCACTCCTCTCCTCTCTACTTGGATGCTGTTCATTCAGCTGACAAGCCCTGCAATGTGCTGATGATTAGAAAGTATATCACAGGGCTTGTCACTGAATGGAAAGCACTTGTAAACTTGGTCATACAGTAAGTGGTGCCGACTGAGTCCGCTGATGCTTTGAGGTGCCATCTCCAAGCAGAAAGGAAAGTGAAGTCTGATCGGAGCGTGCGTGCACAGACTGGTGTCACTTCCTAAGAAGTAGCACCGCTCCCCTCAATGACGTGCCTTGCTCTGGTTGTCCGATTCCGATGCCCATATAGGTAGTAGCAGATCCAGAATCAAAACAAAAGACCCACAGAGATGAGCTTACAGGAGTACGCTAGGTAATAAAAGTGTATTAGAAAAACGTTAATGAAAGTTATGTCTAATCAAAGGTGGTTAAATCAGTAGTGGAAAACCTCTTTAACCCCTTAATGACCGGAGCTTTTTTTTTTGTTTTGCGCTTTCGTTTTTCGCTCCCTTTCTTCCCAGAGCCATAACTTTTTTATTTTTCTATCAATATGGCTGTGTGAGGGCTTATTTTTTGAGGGACGAGTTGTACTTTTGAATGACATCATTGATTTAGCATGTCGTGTACTCGAAAACGGGAAAAAAATTCGAAGTGTGGTGAAATTGCAAAAAAATGCAATCCCACACTTGTTTTTTGGTTGGCTCTTTTGCTAGGTTCACTAAACGCTAAAACTGCCATCATAATTCGCCAGGTCATTACGAGTTCATAGACACCAAACATGTCTAGGTTCTCTTTTATCTAAGTGGTGAAAAAAATTCCAAAGTCTGCTAAAAAAAAAAAAAAAAAATATTGCTCCATTTTTCACGATCTGGAGTCGGGTGAGGGCTTATTTTTTGCGTGTCGAGCTGACGTTTTTAATGATACCACTTTTGTGCAGATACATTCTTTTGATCGCCCGTTATTGCATTGCGCCCAAAAAAAAGTAATTCTGGTGTTTTGATTTTTTTCTCACTACGTCGTTTAGCGATCAGGTTAATCTTTTTTTATTGATAGATCGGGCGATTCTGAACACGGTGATACCTAATATGTGCAGATTTGATTTTTGGTGGTGGCTCAGTGGATAGCACTGCAGCCTTGCAGCGCTGGATTCCTGGGTTCGAATCCGACCAAGGACAACATCTGCAAGGAGTTTGTATGTTATCCCCGTGTTTGCGTGGGTTTCCTCTCACATTCCAAAGACATACGGATAGGGAATTTAGATGTGAGCCCCATCAGGGACAGTGATGATAATGTGTGCAAACTGTAAAGCGCTGCGGAATATGTTAGCGCTATATAAAAAGATGATTATTATGGGAGATGAGTTAAAACTTTTTTTTTTTTTTTTTTTTTTACACTTTTGGCATGCTTCAATAGCCTCCATGGCAGGCTAGAAGCATCCCATACTTGATCGGCTCTGCTACATATGCTCAGATCGCTTATATGTAGCAGAAATACAATACTGCTATGAGCGCCGACCACAGGGTGGCGCTCATAGCAATCTCATCAACAAAAATAGAGGTCTCGTGGAGACCTCTGGTTGTCATGGCAATGTGTTGCTGACCCCCGATCACGTGATGGGGTCGGCGATGCAGTCATTTCTGGCCGCGTGCCGGAAGTTCTAGTTAAATGCCCGCTGTCAGCGTTTAACAGCGGGATTTAACTAGTTAATAGGAGCGGGTGTATTGCGATTCCGCCATCGCCTATTGCGGGCACATGTCAGCTGTTATGAATGAGTCACCGTAGGAGGCAAAAACAGAAATACTAGCTAAGTCCAGAAAACCAGAGACGTTGGCAGCTATCGGATTATAGACCCCTGAACAACAACTAGCAGTAGCCGTGGGGGGTTCCTACGGTGCCCTAGACCCCTCGATCACAGCCGGAGAACTACATAGCCTAAAGACAGAAAGAGAAATCTAAACTGCCCCAGAGCAGACCCCAAAGCAATAGGCAGCCCCCAACATATAATGACGGTGAAGCAAGATGAAAAAACACTCACCCAGATAGAAAGATAGGCTGAGCAAATGATGGGGCCCAAGCTAACTACATAGGACAGGATAGAAAAGCTGCTGTCTGTAATCCGCCAAAACCCTATCAAAACAAGAGCCAACAGCTGATAGGGAAAAAAGCCCTGAAGACGCTAGGCTTCAAAAAGACTGTATCAGCACTCAGGTATTTTCTGAAGACAGAGCAAAAAGGAATTCAGCACACCCCAGCAGGGAATGGCAGAAATCCAGAAAAACAAGGAAAACCAAAACACAAATGCAAAAGGCAGAGCAAACTTAGCTTTTGAGGAGCAGGAATCAGACTGGTCTCCTAGAATCCCTCAGAGAGATCACCAGCAAGGCAGAAGGGCGTCGGCTGCCTTATATCCAGTCAGCAATTCCCGTCACCCAGTCATCATCATCCTGCCCAGATGCTTGGTAATCAGCCTCACTACCTTCCTTCACCAGAAGAGGGAGTTCATCAGACCTCAATGGTGAAGAGGAAAATGAACTCACAACAGTACCTTCCCCTTGAGGAGGGGTCACCGAACCCTCATCCACGCCACCAGGGCGATCCCGATGAAAGGCACGCACCAATCTTTTGGCATAAATATCAGAGGCAGAGACCCAGGAATTATCCTCCTGACCATAACCCTTCCACTTAACCAAATACTGGAGTCTCCGTCTAGCCAGACGGGAATCCAGTATCTTCTCTACCTCATATTCCATGTTACCTTCAACCAATACAGGGTCCGGAGGTGCCACCCCAGGAACTACTGGTTCAACAAACCTCTTCAACAAGGACTTATGGAACACATTATGGATTTTAAATGTGACAGGAAGAGCCAAACGAAAAGAGACCGGATTAATAATCTCCAAAATCTTGTAAGGTCCAATAAATCTAGGCACCAACTCAGAGGAAGATGGCAACTTAGGGAGTGGTACAAGATGAACCATCTTAGAGAACCTATCACAAATCACCCAAATAACAGTCATTCTCTGAGAGACAGGCATATCAGAGATGAAATCCATTGAAATATGGGTCCATGGCCTCCTGGGGACCGGCAAAGGCATCAACAACCCACTAGAGCGAGAACAAGGTTTAGACCGGGAGCAAGTCCCACAGGACTGCACAAGATTCCTGACATCACGAGACAAGGCGGGCCACCAAAAAGACCGACTCACCAGATCTCTAGTACCAAAAATACCTGGATGACCAGCCAATGCAGAGCAATGAACTTCAGACATCACTCTCTTCTTCCACTGGTCAGGAACATACAACTTCCCACTGGGGCAACGCTCAGGTTTGTCCTCTTGGAACTCTTCCAGAGCACGTCTCAAAACGGGCGAGATGGCAGAAAGAACTACCCCTTCGCCTAAGATGGTAGCAGGCTTGGTCACCACAGGAGAATCAGCAAAGAAGCTCCTAGAGAGAGCGTCAGCCTTGACATTCTTAGTGCCAGGAAGAAAAGAGACCACAAAATCAAAACGTGTAAAAAACAAGGCCCACCTAGCCTGTCTAGGGTTCAAGCGTTTGGCCGACTCCAGGTAAATCAAATTCTTGTGGTCAGTGAGGACCACGACTTGATGTTTAGCTCCCTCCAACCAATGTCTCCACTCCTCAAATGCCCATTTCATGGCTAACAGTTCCCGATTCCCCACGTCATAGTTACGTTCAGATGGAGAGAACTTTCGGGAAAAGAAAGCACAGGGATTCATTTTAGATGTTACAGGATCCTTTTGGGACAAAACAGCTCCTGCACCAATCTCAGAAGCGTCCACCTCTACCTGGAACGGGAGTGAGACATCAGGTTGCCGCAAAACCGGGGCAGAAGTGAATCTTTGCTTCAGCTCCTGAAAGGAAGAAACAGCCTCCGGAGACCAATTCAACACATCAGCACCCTTCTTAGTCAGATCAGTCAATGGCTTGGCAATACTAGAAAATTTTGCTATAAATTTCCGATAAAAATTAGCAAAACCCAAAAACTTCTGGAGGGCCTTCAAAGAAGTGGGCTGAACCCAATCGTAAATGGCCTGTACCTTGGCCGGGTCCATTTCAATAGTTGACGGAGACAAAATAAATCCAAAAAAAGAAATCCTCTGTACCCCAAAAAGGTATTTCGATCCTTTGACATACAGGGAATTCTCCCTCAAGATCCGGAACACAGTCCGAGCATGTTCCACATGAGAATCCCAATCCTTGGAGAAGATCAAAATATCATCCAGATAGATAATCAAAAATGTATCCACAAAGTCTCGGAAAATATCGTTCATGAAGCACTGGAAGACAGAAGGGTCATTAGTGAGCCCAAAAGGCATCACCAGGGACTCAAAATGTCCCTCCGGAGTATTAAACGCCGTCTTCCATTCATCCCCATGCTTAATGCGGATAAGATTATACGCCCCCCCTGAGGTCAAGCTTGGTAAACCAGCAAGCACCTTTAACTCTGGAGAATAGATCAGAAATCAGGGGTAACGGATACTGATTTAATAGTAATTTTGTTGGGGGCACGATCATCAATACAAGGCCTTAATGAACCATCCTTTTTGGCCACGAAAAAAAACCCAGCACCTAAGGGTGAAGAGGATGGTCTAATATGACCCTTCTCCAACGCCTCCTTAATATAGGATCGCATAGCCTCGTGCTCGGGTACAGATAAATTGAAGAGCCGACCCTTGGGAAATTTACACCCCGGGCTCAGTTCAATTGCACAGTCATAACTCCTATGAGGAGGCAAAGACGCAGACTCATTCTCACTAAATACATCATAAAAATCCGCCAAATAGTCAGGAACATCATGCGACTGAGGTCAGGTGGAAAAAAACGGAGCCTCACTAAGGGCACACCGACAACCCCAACTAACCACAGACACAGATTTCCAATCCAAAACTGGATTATGAATTTGCAACCAGGGAAACCCCAGAACAATGGTATCATGCAAATTATGCAACACCAAAAATCTGCAATTTTCTTGATGGTCTGGGGCGACCCGCATTACCACCTGGGTCCAAAACTGAGGTTTATTTTTTGCCAAAGGAGTAGCATCAATCCCCCTCAAAGGGATAGGCGTCTGCAGAGGTGTCATCGGAAATCCACGTTTAGCAAAATCCAAGTCCATTAGGTTCAGAGCTGCTCCCGAATCCACAAAAGCATTGGCGGAAAATTTGGACAGGGAGCAGATCAGAGTAATTGCCAGAAGAAACTTAGGTTGAACACCACCCACAGAAAATGTGTGTGCAAAACGTTTCTCTCGTTTAGGACAGACAGAAATAATATGCGAGGCATCTCCACAGAAAAAACACAGCTTATTACGCCTTCTGAACTCCTGATGTTGCTCCCTGGACAAAACTCTTTCACATTGCATAGGTTCAGACACTTGTTCAACAGGTGGCAACACCTCTTGTGCAGTCCTGCGTTCACGTAAACGCCGATCAACCTGAATGGCTAATGACATAGAATCGTCAAGACCAGAGGGAACAGGAAATCCCACTATAGTATCTTTTACGGCTTCTGACAAACCCTTCCGAAAGAGAGCTGCCAAGGCATTATCATTCCAGGTAGTAAGGACCGCCCACTTTCGGAATTTTTGACAGTACAATTCTGCAGAATCTCGACCCTGGCTCAATGCCAACAGGGTCTTTTCAGCCTGATCAATAGCATTAGGTTCGTCACACAACAACCCCAAGGCTTGAAAAAATGCGTTCATATTAGTCAGAATAGGATCATCTGGTTTCAAAGAAAATGCCCAATCCTGGGGATCGCCACGCAGCAAAGAGATGACAATTTTAACCTGCTGCGCGGAGCTCCCTGATGAGTTAGGCTTCAAGGCAAAAAATAATTTATAATTATTTTTGAAATTCAAAAATTTAGACCGGTCCCCAAAAAACACATCAGGAGTAGGGATCTTTGGTTCAGCAGCATGTGAATGAGCAAGGTAGGCGGAAATTCCCCGCACTTCTGCAGCAAGCTGCTCCACACGATAAGACAATTGCTTTATCTCCATTGAGAGAAAAAAAAAATTCCTCCTATGGCCTCAGAGATATAGAGGAAAAAATATACACACTTTTTTTTTTTTTTTTAACACAATTCTTTCCTGCTATTGAGTACCCTAGGATCTGCGGTATGGCTGGTGATTCCGTTATGAATGAGTCACCGTAGGAGGCAAAAACAGAAATACTAGCTAAGTCCAGAAAACCAGAGACGTTGGCAGCTATCGGATTGCAGAGCCCTGAACCTATCAACAACTAGCAGTAGCCGTGGGGGGTTCCTACGGTGCACTAGACCCCTCGATCACAGCCGGAGAACTACACAGCCTAAAGACAGAAAGGGAAATCTAAACTGCCCCCAGAGCAGACCCCAAAGCAATAGGCAGCCCCCAACATATAATGACGGTGAAGCAAGATGAAAAAACACTCACACAGATAGAAAGATAGGCTGAGCAAACGATGGGGCCCAAGCTAACTACAAAGGACAGGATAGAAAAGCTGCTGTCTGTAATCCGCCAAAACCCTATCAAAACAAGAGCCAACAGCTGATAGGGAAAAAAGCCCTGAAGACGCTAGGCTTCAAAAAGACTATATCAGTACTCAGGTATTTTCTGAAGACAGAGCAAAAAGGAATTCAGCACACCCCAGCAGGGAATGGCAGAAATCCAGAAAAACAAGGAAAAACAAAACCAAAACACAAATGCAAAACACCACACTTGGAATTTTTTTCTAATTTTTCGGTAATTTTATTCAAAGCTACAACCATTTAGCAATAAATATATATATATCTCTATCTCTCAGAAGTTATGGAAACAGCCCCTTCGCAAAAACAATATATGAGCCCTTTGCAGTCCAATAGCTCACCATAATGCCCAATTCCACCTACTTTGGGGTACCAGTGGCCCCCCTCTGCGGCTGCGCAGGTTGAAACCAATGTCCGCTTGTGGTCCATTTTAGTTTTACAACATATTTGATACGAGTTTGTTTTGTACACCAAGAAAAGAGCGAGCCAAGGAAGTTGCTGTGTTCCAGTAGATTTATAAGCTAAAAATATTTAGGGCACATTACCAAGACCACATCCACCAGAATATGAGCAAATTTAGACATTTTCTGCACAATGGCTTATTTTAGTAGACTGTACCCTTTATAAATAAACTCGTTCCTGGATGGGACAGGAAAAAAAGAAAAAAGAAACACACACAAAATAAAAATATATTAAAATAAATATACCAGGTCATCCAGTCTACGTGCTGCAATGCTTTTAGAGATAACTTAAGCAGATTCTTATGGCTTAAATACAGACTAGCATATAAAACGGAGAAAGCTTGTGCCAAATGGTTGCAATCATGATCAATACCGAAATCTTTATGTAATATAAAGACGTTCTCATTATCAAGGTGAGGGCATCAGGACAAACCTCTATAGTTCCCCAATAAGATGACTCACTCATAGTGAACTGACCGAAGAAAAATCTAGTCTGGGGTTCTTAAGTCATCTGAAGACCATTTGATGTGGCTCGGGGTCCCGAGACTCACCCCTGTCAGATGATGTCGGAGGTAAGAAAGAGGAGTTGAATCACTTGATCATTTTGTTCTCTGTTGAGATAAGGACCCTCTTAATAATAATAATAATCTTTATATGGCTCCAACATATTCCACAGCACTTTACAGTTTAACAGTTCCAAAACACAAGTCATAAGTAACAACGTTAACAATACAATAATTAAAGCAAAATAAGACGACCCTGCTCATGAGAGCTTACAATCTACAATGAAGTGGGGGACATACAAAGTACAGGTGTGTATTTACAATTATGCATTTACAATGATGGTCCAGCCATCTTGAGGGAGTGAGGGATAGATGGAAATAGTGAATGGGCTACACAAGCACACTTGCACATAAAATGACTGATTAGTGAACGTGATAGCCGCTCTGAACAAATACGTTTTGAGGGAGCGCCTAAAACTGTGAAAATTGTGGATAGTCCTAATTTCTTGGGGTAGAGCATTCCAGAGGATTGGCGCAGCGTGGGAGAAGTCTTGGAGTTGGGAGGTGCGGATTAGTGCAGAGGTTAGTCGAAAGTCGTTTGCAGAGCGCAGCGGTCGGTTAGGCCGATAGAAATGAAGGAGGAGATGCAGGGGGATGAAGCACTGTGGAGAGCTTTGTGGGTGAGAACAAGTACTTTGAATTGGATCCTATAATGATTGGGCAGCCAACGTAAAGATTGGCGAAGAGCGGACGCGTCCGAGTACCGATTAGCCAGATGGATGACCCTGGCTGCTGCATTAAGTATGGACAGGAGAGGGGAAAGTCGAGTAAGGGGGAGGCCAATTAATAGAGCGTTGCAGTAGTCCAAGGGGGGACTGGATCAAAGCGACAGTGAGGGTTTTTGTTGTTTTCATGGTGAGAAAAGGGTGGATTCTGGAGATGCTCTTTAGGTGTAAGCTGCAAGAGTGGGCAAGAGATTGGTGTCAATCTCTCCTTCACATCCCATATACAAACATAACACCCAGACAGCGCGCCTGCTGCTGGGGCGTTATTATGGTGCCACCCATGGAGAGGGAAATGTCAGATTTAGGGAGGTTAGTGGACGGCGGGACGTGTATAGTTGTGTGTCATCAGCATAAAGATGGTACTGAAAGCCAAATCTGCTGATGGTCTGTCCAATTGGGGCTGTGTAGAGAGAGAAGAGAAGGGGGCCAAGGACTGAGCCCTGAGGTACCCCGACAGGAAGAGGAGATGACGTGGAGCCAGCGAACAAAACACTGAAGGAGCGGTCAGAAAGATAGGAAGAGAACCAGGAGAAAGCGATGTCCTTAATGCCTAGTGACTGGAGCCTAGAGAGTAGGAGACAGTGGTCAACAGTGTTGAAAGGTCGAGAAGAATGGGCAGAGAGTGGTCATTGTTACATTTTGCTGTCAGAAGGTCATTGGTAACTTTGATGAGTGCAGTTTCAGTCGAACGTAGGGGGCAGAACCCATACTGTGAAGGGTCTAGGAGGGAGTGAGTGGAGAGGTAACGGGTAAGGCGGGAGTAGACTAGGTGCTCCAAAAGCTTAGATATGAAGGGGAGATTGGAGACTGGTCTGTAGTTTGTGCAGGATGGGTCAAGAGCGGGCTTCTTTAGTAATGGAGTAACAATAGAGTGTTTGAAGGAGGATGGGAAAATGCCCGAGGAGAGAGAGATTAAAGATTGTAGTTAGGCGAGTTGTGATGACTGGAGAGAGAGACTGGAGATGTTAGGGAATGGGGTCGGTAGTGCATGTAGTCGGACGGGAAGAAGAGAGGAGTCTGGAGACTTCTTCTGTGATGGGATCAAATGTGGAAAGTGAGGCAGGGGAAGTGCAGGGAGGGATGGGAGTCACAGTACTTGGTGGTTGGGAGTGGATTTCCTGATGGATATTATCTATTTTCTCTATAAAGCGGGAGGCCAGGTCATCCGCACAAATGTCTGTGATAGGGGCTTGTGCTTTTGGCCTGACGAGGGAGTGAAAGGTGCCAAAAAGTTTCTTGGGGTTGGCTAGTCAGGAGATCAGGGTGGTGAAGTAGGTCTGTTTGGAAAGGGCAGAGTTATAGGTTCTTATCACATATTTAAAGTGGATGAAGTCTTCTGGTGTGCGGGTTTTTCACCATCGGCGTTCAGCACTCCTAGAGCATCGCTGGAGAAGTCGAACTTGAGATGTGAGCCAGGGCTGTTTTACTCTGTGTTTGGAGGTTCTGAGGGTCAGGGGCGCTACTTGGTCAAGGGTGCTTCGAAGAATGTCACTGTAGTGATGAACAGCTAGGTCAGGACAGGAAAAAGAGGAGATTGGGGACAGTGATGAGTGTAGGGAGTCTAAAAGTGTCTGAGGGTTAATGGCGTGTATATTGCTGAATGTGTGGTAGGTAGGAGTGTGCTGGGGTGGGCGAGGATTTGTGACCATGAAGGAGAGAATGTTGTGGTCAGAGAGGGGAAGCGGAAAGTTATTTAGGTAGGAGACTGAACAGAGCCGGAAAAGACCAGGTCAAGGGTGTTACCGTCTTTGTGTGTCTCAGAGGTTGAGAGCTGTGAGAGGCCAAGACAAGTGGTTAGTGATCAAAGCTGGGATGCAGATGTGGAAGTGGGGTTAATGGGTATGTTGAAGTCTCCCAGGATAAAGGTTGGTAGCTCTGACATGAAGTCGGGCAGCCAGGCTGAGAAGTGGTCAAAGAAGTGGGTGGGGCGAGCCTCGGGGCGGGTATATGACCACTACTCTGAGGGGGATGGGATGGAAGAGCCTGATGGTGTGGACCTCAAAAGAAGAGAATTAGAGTGATGGAACTGGTGGGGGGGGGGGATGACCTGGAAAGTGCATTGCGGTGACAGGAGTATGCCGACTCCACCACCAGGTCTGTTTGTGGGTCTCGGGGAATGGGTGAATTGTAAGCCACCATGGGAAATGGCAGTGTCAGAATCCTGAATCCAGGTTTCAGTGAGGGCCAACACATTCAGAGAGTTGTTCAGAAAGTAATTGTGCAGGAAAGGAAGCTTGTTACATACAGACAGCGGATTCCAGAGGGCACAATTGAAAGAGGGAGATGAGGGAGTGCAAGTAATATTAATAAGATTATTATGGTTTTGATATGGGGTAGGGTAGAGGTTGAGGCATGGTGGACCTGGGTTGGGGAGATGTCCCCTGAAATCAGTAGAAGTAGGAACATAAAGAGCAAGTAGTTCTTTGAAATGTAAGAAGTTTTTTGTGCAATGTGTTTGGGCAAGATGGGCTGAGGTTTTTGAGGAAGGTGAGGAGTGCATGGGAACTGTACATGGGAGAGGGAAGTATAGAGGGGCTGATGTGGCTTACTTCCCTCTCCCCATTAAAACCACATGTTCAATTGACGAATCTGAGAGTTCATGTGTTTGGGGGAGAGTAGGTAGGAGTATGGGGAGACAGCAATCTCCTGTGTATGGTCACTAACTCCCAAAGCAAACAGTCAACTCAGCCCTAAAGAACTCCATACACCTTATATAAAAGCAGGACAAACCTGATGATTTTCAGGTAAGGCTTTCTCAGCTTCACCCACTGAAAACAATTTCAACGAGCCGAACACTCATATGTATGGGTGGTGTAGGCATTAGGTAGCGATCATACAGACAATTTAGTTTGGTCCAAATTTACACAGTTATAAAAGCTGTACACGGGCTACTTTACATTGCATCAAAGTGTCCTATCTTCAGTGTTGTCCCATGAAAAGATATAATAAAATATTTACAAAAATGTGGCAGGTGTACTCTCTTTTGTGACATACTGTAGCTGCCAGTAAGTAGACAGCAATCTTTTAGACATGGATGTAACAGAATTTTTTCAGCAAAAACAAACGACATTGCAAAGTCTTTGGTCACCGACTTTTTCTTTTAACTTGAACTGTACAACCTAGTTAGTGGCTTCTGCCTGTAGAATAATCAGGTCATTTTTTAGCTACCTCACAACTTTGGCAATCTAAAATAGTTAGGAGACAATGCTCAAACACATGAAAATAAGAACAAAATAGTTTTACATTGCAGTGCATATGATTACGGAGCGTAACCCAGCTAAAAAAAGTCATCACGTGCACATACCCTTCGGCTAAATTGGCTCATATAAGAAGTCCTAGACTAGTTTGTGTACTTCATGCTTATGGGTGTGTGTAACGCTCTATGTGAAGAGTAAATGGCAAAGTACATATAGACAGCTCATGCTTGTGATGCCAATATTTCATCAGAAATATTTTTTTGTTGTTTTTATAGTGGCTTCAAACGTATTCACCCCGCTTGGCATTTGTCATGTTTTTCCATCTCACAACCTGAAATATCACTTTGAGGGTTTTGCATCATTTCATTTTAAGAACATGCCTACAACTGTGAACATTTGCTTTTCTTTTTCTTGTGAAGTAAATAACAAATAGGAGAAAAAATAAATAACTGGAAGCTTCAGTGTGCGTTCACCCTCCAAAAGTCAGTACTTTATAGAGCCTCCTTTTGCAGCAATTACAGCTGCAATTTGCTTCGGATAAGTCTCTATGAGCTGTCCACATCTTGCCAGTGGGATTTTTGCCCATTTTCCAAGGCAAAACTGCCCCAGCTCTTTCAAGTTAGATGGTTTCATCTGGTGAACAGCAATCTTAAAGTCTGACTACAGATTCTCAATTGGATTAAGGTCTGGGCTTGGAGTAGGCCACTCCAAAACATTTACAAGTTTCTCCTTAGACGACTCGAGGGTTGCTTTAGCAGTACTGGTTTGGGTCATTGTCTTGTTGAAAGGTGAACCTCTGTCTAAAATCTCTGACGGACTGAAGCAGGTTTTGCTCAAGAATATTTCTGTATTTTGCACCATCCATCTTCCCCTCAATTTGGACCATTTTCCATGTCACTGCTGCTGAAAAACATCTCCACAGCATGATGCTACCACAACCACCATGTTTCACTGTGGGAATGGTGTTCTTGGGGTTATGAGCTGTGGTGGTTTGGCACCAGACACAGCATTTACTTTGGTGACCAAAAAGTTCAATTTTGGTTTCATCTGTCTTCCAATTTTTGTGTGTAAGTAAAGGCTTTTCTTCCTGCCCACTTTAACACAAAGGCCACCTCTTTGGTGTGTACGGATTATTATGGTTGATTAGACAAATTCTCCAGTCTCTGCTTGGAAACTCCGCAGCTCATTCAGGGTTACCTTTGGTCTCTTCACTTCCTATTTGATTAATTCCCTCCTTGCCCAGCCTGAAGGTTTTGTTGGGTGGCCCTATCTTGCTACCAAAAGAAACCTTCCATGTCCTTTACATTTGATGATAAAATTGATGATAAAAGGATTTCATGGTGTCCCGGGGGGGGGGGGGTGATCATCAGAGTTTGGGATTTTTTTTTCCATAACCCAACCCTAGTCCCAAAATGGGGTGACAATCAGCTGCCGGCACCTCTTATCTACAGCATTCTGTAGTGCTGTAGATAAGCCCCCGATGTAACCTGAAAGATAAGAAAAACAAGTTATTTTATACTCACCCAGGGGCGGTTCGGGTCTGGTTCTGGTCCAGAGGGTGTCGCGGTCCGGCGTCTCCCATCTTGCAGCAGTGACATCCTCTTCTTTGCTTCCCGTCGCGGCTCCGGCACAGGCGTACTTTATCAGCCCTGTTGAGGGTAGAGCAGAGTACTGCAGTGTGCAGGCGCCGGACCAGGTCAGAGAGGTCCGGCGCCTGCGCACTGCAGTACTTTACTCTGCCCTCAACAGGGCTGATAAAGTACGCCTGTGCCGGAGCCGCGACGGGAAGCAAAGAAGAGGACATCACCGTTAGAAGATCGGAGGCGTCGGACCGGACCGCGACAACCTCTGGACCCGGTCCTCCCCTGGGTGAGTATAATATAACTAGTTTTTCTTCTCTTTCAGGTTACATCGGGGGCTTATCTACAGCATTTACAGAATGCTGTAGATAAGCCTCTGATGGAGGTGCCGGCAGCTGATAGTCCAAAAATGGGGTGACAGATTCCCTTTAAACACAGGTTCTAGTATAACAAAATAGGTAAAAACCAAGGGGGTGAATACATTCACAAGCCACTGTAGAAGCTCTGTTCAGAGCAGGTTTGTGATCTTGATTTGCATGTATGCTCGAAAAATCTTCAGATGTCTCAATTATGGGCTGTAGACATGTATGACTGATAATCATAATTATTTATTATGGTTTTCCAATAAGTTCGTAAAAAATATTTTGTCTGATTTTTCGATATGCCATAAAAAAAAAAAAAAAAAATAATATTAGAACCCTGGTTCTCATTCATGTATACCAGATACATGCTCAGACACATGCCATGTCCATGAAGAAGTGTTTGCTAAAAAACTTAACATTCAAGGAACCAGTTTTACCAATGCATACATCATGGTCTGTGGCCAAAGTACAAAAATTGTTAAAAGGATGATTATAAACTACCATTGCCTGTCTGAGACTGTGCAACTAGTTTAAGAGTCCAGTCCCCGTGCCTCTCTACCCTAGACTGACCAGCTGCTCTATGAGTGTGTTATAGCTTTGTGAAGCAGGGTGGGGAGAAGCCACTGGGGATCTGCCTCTGACTATTTGAAGAATGGGGGATATTTACACCAGGAAGAGCCCCAGAAGAGATGATATTATAACAGGAAGGGGCACGTTATTACAGGATGGGGTCCACAATGGTGAATTATTACGGGAAACAGCCAGGATGGGAACATTATTGTTTGTGTGTGTGTGTGTGTGGGACATTATTGTGTGTGTGTGTGTGGGGGGGGGGGGGAGAACATGCATATCATTATGGGATGTAGAATGCTACAAGAACCCATACATCTGATGAACTGCAGGTGGGGCCCAGGTCCAAATTCTGCACCGGGGCCCACTGAACTCTATTTAAGCCACTGTGAAAGACAATACTACAATTAATTTCTCTGATCATATCACAATGCAAAAAAGAAAAAAAAAGGTAGACTACTTTAAAGAGGTTGTCTCATAAACAACACAGGAAAGCAGATACATACATAATCACTGAGGGTCCAACTCCAGGATCCACACTGATTGCCAGAACGGGAGTTCTTAAGAACCCAGTGTGACTGGAACATTAGTGAGCCTCAGCATGGTCTTTAGGAGTGGAGGTCACAAACGATAACTACAGCACCATTCATTAAGACAACTGAGCCCCGGTTTTCAGGCTCTGTGGTGGTCTCAGCTGTTGGAACCTCCAGCAATCATACATTTATCAAGTATCCTGTGGATAATAAATAATTGTTTTGGCAGGGCTGTGGAGTTGGTAAGTCAAACCTTCCACTCCAACTCCGACACCAACTCCACGACTATGACTCCCTCATACCAGGGCTGTGGAGTCGGTAAGCCAAACCTCCGACTCCTCAATTTCCATGACATCGACTGACTCTGACTCCACCAAAATGGGCTCCGACTCCAACTCCACAGCCCTTGTTTTTGGCTCAGTGCCTTTACTGTAAGTCAAGGTATTTTCACAGTATTAGAGCTACAGTATATTCAGGCTCGAGACCTCAGAGGCTATGTGGAGCCATAAGACACCTAAAGTGAAGTCCAAATTGTAGATAAATCCACACTGGTACCAATGTACTGATGTTTTCCCAGATTCTAAGATGTGCAGTCCACGATATCACAAAATACATCAATGACGGAGCACAACTGCAAATTTCCAGCCTTGTACAACTCTTATGCAATTCCAATTTGTCATCACAATCTTAATTACCGTACATCTCAAAACTACAGAAATAACCAGAAAGCTTGTAATACAGCAGAGCATACAAGGCACAAGCCACCATGTTATTATCCTACATTACTGCATGGTGAGCCGGGTAGTTTGGGTCAGGCGTGAACACACGTATTGTCTGGGATGCCCTCAGGCAGCTGCACACACTGAAGAGAGGACATCAAAAAGGTGATATAAAAGCATGGCCTTCCAAATGTGATTGACAGGGGAGCTAGGAGTTAAATTATTGTATGGGTGGCATGTAATGACATGCTTAAAAAGGGCTTTCCCATGAACAAAAGTTCATTTTAATCAATAGATCTTAGAATAATAATTTCCACTGTTGGATGTGTTTAAATAAATTGTTCCTGTGCTGAGATAATCTTATAAATGTGCCCCTGCTGTGTACTATGTAATGGCTGTGTCTGACCGTACAGGTACATGGTCTGATCATACCACAGCTCCTGGGCAGGGGAGGAAGCAAAAGAGTATACAGACATTACAGCACAGGATCACAATTGATTTTTTTCTGTGAGGTAAAACTTTTCACTGCCTGTTTTTAAAAAGAGTTTTACAGTACTTCAAAGAAAATCAGCTGTGATCCTGTGCTGGTCTGTATACTCTTTTCCTTCCTCCCCTGTCCAGGAGCTGTGGTATGATCAGACCATGTCCCTGTACAGTGAGACACAGCCATTACACAGTACACAGCAGGAGCACATTTATAAGATTATCTCAGCTCAGGAACTTTTTATTTAAAGCACATCCAATTGTGGAAATTATTATTCCAAGATCTATTAAAGTCAACTTTTGTTCGTGGGAAAACCCCATTAACCCCTTCTGACTTCGGGTGTAAATTTACGCCAATGACGGACTCCATCCCTTTGATGAAGGCTCCGGTGGTGAGCCCACATCTTTCCCGGCACATGTCAGCTGTTTTGAACAGCTGACATGTGCCCGGAACAGCAGGGGGTGGAATCACCTGTGGCTATTAACCCGTTAAATTCCGCGATCAAACTGACAGCGGCATTTAACATGTGCTTCCGACATTCGCGTCGGAAATCTGCCCATTGGTGACCCCCCATCACGTGATCGTGGGTCACCAATGGGTTGGCATGACAACCAGAGGACTCCTGCAGCGGCAGTGCGGGGTAATAACATGCGAGACTCGACTGTGTTTCTCGTATGTGTGATCCCAGCCTAATAGAAACACGTCACCACTTCAGCATTTTTCACCCACTCCTGACTTTGGCTTACAAATTCTGAGGTAAAAAACTGCCCAAATACTCAATGTGTGCGCTTAGCCTAAAGGACACATAACTTGTATGTCCTTCTACAAAATGGCCAAGCTCATGGAACAGTACATGGGCACATCCACGTCCCCTATCTGTGGGCAAAGTGCCATGTTAGTCTGAATGTACCCTCAAGGCCTCATTCACTCGATTTCTTTGGTGCATGAGAAAAAATTTTTCATCTGTCCGCTAGATCTAGTTCAGAGGTGGACACTGACAGCTTGGGGCCCCTGTGCAAGAAATGTGTCTGGGCCCCTCTACTTCTATGGCGACAAAGCTATATTATATTTACATATATTATATACTCTATGGAGGAAGGCGGTAATGTCACGATGGGGGCAGGCTTTGCAGTGTTGAGAATCTCTCCCCCCAGTGTGCTCACCCACCTATCCACTCTCTCTTTCCCCATGTGCTGACTTCTCCCGTCTGTGCTCTCTTCTTTGACCTGTCTACCCCCCTTGTCTGCTGTCTCTCTCCTTCCTGTGCGGTGTTCTCCCCCCCGTGCTGTCTCTCTCACCCCTGTGCGCTTTCTCTCTCCCCCATCTGCTGTCTTCTCCTCTCATGTCATCTCTTCTTTCTGCCACCAGGATCAGCCAAATGATTCACTGCGCCTGCGCGGAATTTGCGCAGGTGCAGTAAATCAGACATATAGCGGTGGTCACATTAAAACTGCGCATGCGCTCCTCCTGTACAAAGATGGTGGCAGTCAGTGAATCATTCGGCTGATCCCAGCTGCGGCGTGTTCACGACAGTGTTCTGCTGGTGATACCATGCAAGAGCCTGCGTACGACGTATACAGTGTGTGTGTGGTGAATACAGTGTGTGTGTGGTGAATACAGTGTGTGTACTTTCCTGTCTTGTTAGCTGTATAATGCAATGATTACTATGGAGCATGGGAAAGCTTCTTTTCTAATGGAGGAGCTGATTGACTGGTAGTCTAATCACCGGCTCCTCCATCCGCAGTCATTTTATATCCAACAAGAGAGTGGACTATGTAATAAAAAAAAAAGAGGACACTGAGAATAGCAAGAATACACTAAGAGACAGTACTGTACATAATAGCAAAGGAAGCTATATAATATATAATAAGAGACGGCATAAAAAAGTGATTACACTATATACTGTAGGGATGGCGCTTTAAGTAATAAGCGAGTACACTATATACTAAGGGACTGTATTAGACATAAGCGATAAGAATGTCTTCCTCCACCTTCCCGTTTCTAAATCCATTATAAATCCCCCATCCTCCCATCTCAATCCCTCACACCCCTCATTGTCCTCCTCCCCCCGCATTCCATTATTGTCCTCTCCCCCCCACCACCCTCATCATTGCCCTCTCCATTATCACCTTCTCTCCACCACTTCCATCATTGTCCTTTCCACTGCCACCATCATTGCCTTCTCCCCCACCACCCCATCATTGCCCATTCCACCACCTCCATAATTTCCTTTTCCCCCACCACCCCCCATCATTGTCCTTTCAACTGCCACCATCATTGCTTTCTCCCGTACCACCCCCATCATTGCCATTGCCCTCTCTGTCACCCCCATCATTGCCTTCTCCCCCATCGCTGCCCTCTCCTCCACCTACACACACAGCACCATTCACCACTCTGCACGTTCCCCCGCAGCGACACAGACACATACATACATATATACACACACAGCACATCTCCGCACGTTCTCCTGCAGCATCACCGTCAGATTCCTCTCTTTGGCACAGCGGCCGTGGTGCTGAATGATGATATCTTCCAGCCCTGCTGCTGACTGTGTGAGAGACAGGAAGCGCGGGCAGGCAGCAGGACAGATCGCTGCAGCTCCGCTCGGCTGCCATTTTCTCTTGCAGGCAGCGGAGCTGTAGGGATGTCTCCCTGCCAGCCACACATGAGGACAATCAGGCCAGGGGCCCCCAGGAGCTGGATAAACAGGCCAGACTGCCCTCATTATTATACCCATGATCCTAAATCAAAAAGGCAATGGTCACTTTAGTAGACATATCTCAACAAAAAATCGTCATGGAAGGTACCATGAAGACTCAAGAAGTGAAGACAATGAAAAATGTAAAAATACATGCATTAAATCTAAAACATGGCACAAAAACCTCCAAATTCTAAATTCCCCTAAAAGGTCTCTTGTCCATAGATGTGCCATACACCTACAGCCAACTGTATAGGTGTCCAGCAGTAATGAGAGAATGTGCTTGAATAAGGTGTTATTCGACATGCTCGAGTGCTAACCAAGTGTCTTTGGCGTGCTCAAATAATATGTTCGAGGCCGCGCGACTGTTCAACAGCCACAACATATGCAGGGATGGCCTAACAAACAGAAAAACCCTGCAGGTGTTGCAGCTGTTGAACAGCCATGAGACATGCAGCCGCGGGGACTGGAACATATCATTCGAGCACGCCGAAGACACTCGGTTAGCACCCGAGCATGCTCAGATAACACCTTACCAGAGCACATTCGCTCATCACTAGTGTTCATCTTTACGGACAAGGCATATATGAGACAAACAGGATTGCTTTTTGATCATTACTTGACAGGAGCAGCTGATCTGAAGCGACTCTCTATTACAGACAGTAGAGCTGGTCCGACAACGCACATTTTTTAAACAGGTCAAATTAATTTTAATCACTGGTGCAGCAATTATCGTCATTTAGCAACAATGGCTATGGGTGATTGGTATTACAAATAAAAAAAAAAAAAAAAAAGGGTAAACTGGAGGTGAAAGCCATTCTGTGACTCTCCAACTGTTTCAAAGTTGTAAAGCACAGGCGCTGAGGACATGGTAGGAGTTGAAGCCTTGTTGGAAATCAGTGATATAAAATTCTTCAAAAACCAAGGTAGCCAGACATGATCACTAAGTAATCAGATGAACATTGTGGGTGATATTTTACGCATATATTGCCTCTTCTAAGGGGACATATTTTTTTTAAGTATTTACTCCACTTTGCTGGTCCAAGTTTTGAACAAATGTACAAGAATAATTAGGCTTTGCTTCAGAATTGAGCAGATTTAGGCTGTGTGCCCACGATGCGATTTTTAAGCATTTTTGCCGCGATTTTCGGCGCGAAAACGTTTAAAAATCGGGTACAGAACGCCCCCCATGCATTCCTATGGCATTCCGCACATGCTGTGCTAATGCTGCGCTTTTTTCCACGGCGGAATCGCATCGCAGAAAAAAATCGCAGCATGCTCATTCTTTTGTGCGGAATCGCAAAGAATTGCCGCGATTCCGCACCCATAGGAATGCATGAGAATCGCTTACTTCCCGCATGTGGCTATGCCCACCATGCGGGAAGTTAAGCGTCTCATGTGCGGTTGGTACCCACGGTGTGGAGGAGAGGAGACTGTCCTCCAGGCCCTGGGTACCATACCCCTGTAAAAAAAAGAATAAAAAATCGGGGTATATTTACCTTCCGACGTCCCGCGCTGCATTCCCGGCCTCAGCGTTCCCAGTAATGCCTTGCGGCAAAGGTCCTGTGATGACGTGGTCTTGCGAGATCGCTATAGTAACGCGAGAACAACGTCATCACAGGTCTCGCAAGGCATCGCTGGGAACGCTGTTGCCCGGGAATGCAGCGCGGGACGTCGGAAGGTAAATATACCCCGATTTTTTATTTTTTGATCATTTTTAACATTTTATCTTTTACTATTGAGGCCGCATAGGCGGCCTCAATAGTAAAAAGCTGCTCACACTTGTCAAACACTATGTTTGACGAGTGTGACCAACCTGTCAATCACTTTCCAAGCGATGCTTCAAATCGCTTGGAAAGTGCTTGAGAAAATCGCGGTGAAATCGCGCTGAAAAAAAACGCGCGATTTCTGGGAAGGAGTCCGGTGTTTAGTGTGCGTTTTAAAATGCTACGTGGGCACATAGCCTTAATTATGGTATGTTCCAATACCCTTTGCAGACCACAGGAGAAGCCCACTATCTAGCAGCATCTCTCCTTTGGGAAACCTTCGGCTGAATAGATGCCATGTTGGGGCATGTTCACACGGGCAAAATGTGCGATTTTCCACAGATTTCATTCTTTGCATGGCATATGGACATTTTATCCTTTGTCCACAGCTTGTGGATGAAGTTTTGTAAAGTTATACACCTACTGTACTACATAGGGGGAATCTGTCAGTAAAAGTCAAGACAGAGCATCCGCTACATTTCCGGACTGTGTGGATGAACCCTTTTGATTCTATTTTTTACATGGACGGCAAGCGATGCCGGGCGCTCGGCATCGCTGTGCTGATCGCTGGTGAAGCGGTCTGTGTGACAGCTCACCAGCGATCATATAGCGACTTACTAGCGATCCTGACACCTTGATATCGGTGTCGGGATCGCTGGTAAGTCGCTTAGTGTGACGGGGCCTTTAGGCCTCATTCAGATGTCCATGTTTCACAGGCCCATTATATACAGTCTATGGAACTGTTCCCACATCCATTTTTTTTTTTCTTGGCGGACGCAAAAAAAAAAAAAAAAAAAAAAAAGATTCTAATGAGAACTTTATAAGGTCACAATTTTTCTGAAATCATGGCAAAATTCCAGACCGGTGTCACACAATCAGAAATATCAGGGCTAAGAGTGAGATGTGAATACCCAGCTGATAAGCATTGTCTACGAGGAGACATCCCCTTTACTAGATCTGACACTTTTTGTCCACACCAAATACATTTCAAGTCATGCGGAGCTTGGTCATCTGTTCATCTTACCTGGGATAATGGAAGGTCTTTTCTTAGTTCTTCTTATAGGATCCAAAACTTTCATGTTTTTCGGAATCTTTCCCCTAAAATCAACCCCCGAGAGCAGCTCTGGAGGAAGGCTGCTCCGTCTTGAAAGTCCATTGTCACTTGCGTTAAACCAGAGCTTACTCCTAGTTCTGGCATAGAGACTGCTGTCATCCAGGGCCATGGTGGCCTGTTCATCAATCAGCCAGCATTAGTTACAAATAAAGTAGAAATGACGGCATTTCCTCTGGTGTGCCGCCTGTGTGCTCATTCTTGTCCATGCACTTGTTTGGGAAGTTTTAGCACAGTGATAGGCGTGCCCTTCTACAGGTGTAGGATTACTAAGCAGCACCTCCCTGCACCAGGTAAGGGCTCAAAGCGGGAGGAGGGGAGGACAATGACAACTATTAGATCAAGACAAAGATTTGCACCAACATCAAAGGCGCAGATAATCTTCCATGGGGGTGCACAAACACAAATGAAGGATGGCTGCTCCCCAGGTGTTACATGGCATGTCATATGACTTTCTCCAAAGCTTTTCCAGTTAATCACTCCTATCATTCATGATGAAGGAATACACATCTGACGTGGCTGCAGAAACCATAAAAATTTGCACCAGGATTTAAAAAAAGAAAAAAAAAATTTCATCATTCACTTTTGCCTTTGTACTTTTTATGGGTAACTTTTTCTGAAATAGTTTCCAGAAACAGCTTTCTCCAAAATAATGAATAAAAAAAGGATGTGAATCATGCGAGAAAAGTTAGGCATTACTGTCACTATGTCTCCGCTTCGACCCAAATTTCGCCCAACGCTTACAATTACCATTCAAGGGTCTAGGAAAGTCAGCGCCAAGCTGTACTGGAGTAGTAATATTATCAATATTTGTAAATAAGTATTTAAGTTACGTGACATCACAGATCTGTTAGTATCAGGTAAGGTGCTATGACATCACAGATCTGTTAGTATTAGGTAAGGAGCTATGACATCACAGATCTGTTAGTATCAGGTAAGGTGCTATGACATCACAGATCTGTTAGTATCAGGTAAGGTGCTATGACATCACAGATCTGTTAGTATTAGGTAAGGAGCTATGACATCACAGATCTGTTAGTATTAGGTAAGGAGCTATGACATCACAGATCTGTTAGTATCAGGTAAGGAGCTATGACATCACAGATCTGTTAGTATCAGGTAAGGCGCTATGACATCACAGATCTGTTAGTATCAGGTAAGGCGCTATGACATCACAGATCTGTTAGTATCAGGTAAGGCGCTATGACATCACAGATCTGTTAGTATCAGGTAAGACGCTATGACATCACAGATCTGTTAGTATCAGGTAAGACGCTATGACATCACAGATCTGTTAGTATCAGGTAAGGCGCTATGACATCACAGATCTGTTAGTATCAGGTAAGACGCTATGACATCACAGATCTGTTAGTATCAGGTAAGGCGCTATGACATCACAGATCTGTTAGTATCAGGTAAGGTGCTATGACATCACAGATCTGTTAGAATCAGGTAAGGCGCTATGACATCACAGATCTGTTAGTATCAGGTAAGGTGCTATGACATCACAGATCTGTTAGTATCAGGTAAGGCGCTATGACATCACAGATCTGTTAGTATCAGGTAAGGCGCTATGACATCACAGATCTGTTAGTATCAGGTAAGGCGCTATGACATCACAGATCTGTTAGTATCAGGTAAGGTGCTATGACATCACAGATCTGTTAGTATCAGGTAAGGCGCTATGACATCACAGATCTATTAGTATCAGGTAAGGCGCTATGTCATCACAGATCTGTTAGTATCAGGTAAGGCGCTATGACATCAAAGATCTGTTAGTATCAGATAAGGTGCTATGACATCACAGATCTATTAGTATCAGGTAAGGCGCTATGTCATCACAGATCTGTTAGTATCAGGTAAGGCGCTATGTCATCACAGATCTGTTAGTATCAGGTAAGGCGCTATGACATCACAGATCTGTTAGTATCAGGTAAGGTGCTATGTCATCACAGATCTGTTAGTATGAGGTAAGGTGCTATGACATCACAGATCTGTTAGCATCAGGTAAGGCGCTATGTCATCACAGATCTGTTAGTATCAGGTAAGGTGCTATGACATCACAGATCTGTTAGTATCAGGTAAGGCGCTATGACATCACAGATCTGTTAGTATGAGGTAAGGCGCTATGACATCAAATATGTTAGTATCAGGTAAGGCGCTATGACATCACAGATCTGTTAGTATCAGGTAAGGCGCTATGACATCAAATATGTTAGTATCAGGTAAGGCGCTATGACATCACAGATCTGTTAGTATCAGGTAAGGCGCTATGACATCACAGATCTATTAGTATCAGGTAAGACGCTATGTCATCACAGATCTGTTAGTATCAGGTAAGGCGCTATGACATCACAGATCTGTTAGTATCAGGTAAGGCATAATGTAATCACAGATCTGTTAGTATCAGGTAAGGCGCTATGACATCACAGATCTGTTAGTATCAGGTAAGGCGCTATGACATCACAGATCTGTTAGTATCAGGTAAGGCGCTATGTCATCACAGATCTATTAGTATCAGGTAAGGCGCTATGACATCAAAGATCTGTTAGTATCAGATAAGGTGCTATGACATCACAGATCTGTTAGTATCAGGTAAGGCGCTATGACATCACAGATCTATTAGTATCAGGTAAGGCGCTATGTCATCACAGATCTGTTAGTATCAGGTAAGGCGCTATGACATCACAGATCTGTTAGTATCAGGTAAGGTGCTATGTCATCACAGATCTGTTAGTATGAGGTAAGGCGCTAGGACATCACAGATCTATTAGTATCAGGTAAGACGCTATGTCATCACAGATCTGTTAGTATCAGGTAAGGCGCTATGTCATCACAGATCTGTTAGTATCAGGTAAGGCGCTATGTCATCACAGATCTATTAGTATCAGGTAAGGCGCTATGACATCAAAGATCTGTTAGTATCAGATAAGGTGCTATGACATCACAGATCTGTTAGTATCAGGTAAGGCGCTATGACATCACAGATCTATTAGTATCAGGTAAGGCGCTATGTCATCACAGATCTGTTAGTATCAGGTAAGGCGCTATGACATCACAGATCTGTTAGTATCAGGTAAGGTGCTATGTCATCACAGATCTGTTAGTATGAGGTAAGGCGCTATGTCATCACAGATCTGTTAGTATCAGGTAAGGCGCTATGAAATCACAGATCTGTTAGTATCAGGTAAGGTGCTATGTCATCACAGATCTGTTAGTATCAGGTAAGGCGCTATGACATCACAGATCTGTTAGTATCAGGTAAGGTGCTATGTCATCACAGATCTGTTAGTATGAGGTAAGGCGCTATGTCATCACAGATCTGTTAGTATCAGGTAAGGCGCTAGGACATCACAGATCTATTAGTATCAGGTAAGACGCTATGTCATCACAGATCTGTTAGTATCAGGTAAGGCGCTATGACATCACAGATCTGTTAGTATCAGGTAAGGTGCTATGTCATCACAGATCTGTTAGTATGAGGTAAGGTGCTATGTAATCACAGATCTGTTAGTATCAGGTAAGGCGCTATGACATCACAGATGTTAGTATCAGGTAAGGCGCTATGTCATCACAGATCTGTTAGTATGAGGTAAGGCGCTATGACATCACAGATCTGTTAGTATCAGGTAAGACACTATGTCATCACAGATCTGTTAGTATCAGGTAAGGCGCTATGACATCACAGATCTATTAGTATCAGGTAAGGCGCTATGTCATCACAGATCTGTTAGTATCAGGTAAGGTGCTATGACATCACAGATCTGTTAGTATCAGGTAAGGTGCTATGTCATCACAGATCTGTTAGTATGAGGTAAGGCGCTATGTCATCACAGATCTGTTAGTATCAGGTAAGGCGCTATGACATCACAGATCTGTTAGTATCAGGTAAGGTGCTATGTCATCACAGATCTGTTAGTATGAGGAAAGGCGCTATGACATCACAGATCTGTTAGCATCAGGTAAGGCGCTATGTCATCACAGATCTGTTAGTATCAGGTAAGGTGCTATGACATCACAGATCTGTTAGTATCAGGTAAGGCGCTATGTTATCACAGATCTGTTAGTATCAGGTAAGGTGCTATGACATCACAGATCTGTTAGTATCAGGTAAGGCACTATGTCATCACAGATCTGTTAGTATCAGGTAAGGCGCTATGACATCACAGATCTATTAGTATCAGGTAAGGCACTATGTCATCACAGATCTGTTAGTATCAGGTAAGGCGCTATGACATCACAGATCTGTTAGTATCAGGTAAGGTGCTATGTCATCACAGATCTGTTAGTATCAGGTAAGGCGCTATGACATCACAGATCTGTTAGTATCAGGTAAGGCGCTATGTCATCACAGATCTGTTAGTATCAGGTAAGGCGCTATGACATCACAGATCTGTTAGTATCAGGTAAGGTGCTATGTCATCACAGATCTGTTAGTATCAGGTAAGGTGCAATGACATCACAGATCTGTTAGTATCAGGTAAGGCGCTATGACATCACAGATCTGTTAGTATCAGGTAAGGTGCTATGTCATCACAGATCTGTTAGTATCAGGTAAGGCACTATGTCATCACAGATCTGTTAGTATCAGGTAAGGCGCTATGACATCACAGATCTGTTAGTATCAGGTAAGGCGCTATGTTATCACAGATCTGTTAGTATCAGGTAAGGTGCTATGACATCACTGATCTGTTAGTATCAGGTAAGGCGCTATGACATCACAGATCTATTAGTATCAGGTAAGGCGCTATGTCATCACAGATCTGTTAGTATCAGGTAAGGCGCTATGACATCACAGATCTGTTAGTATCAGGTAAGGCGCTATGTCATCACAGATCTGTTAGTATCAGGTAAGGCGCTATGTCATCACAGATCTATTAGTATCAGGTAAGGTGCTATGACATCACAGATCTATTAGTATCAGGTAAGGCGCTATGTCATCACAGATCTATTAGTATTAGGTAAGGCGCTATGACATCACAGATCTGTGTCAGGTAAGGCGCTATGACATCACAAGTGGATTTTAGTTTGGCAGACTGGTGTGACATCAAAGCTGTGTTTCTATGATTTGAGCTGCTTTGATTCCACAAGTGGGTTTCCATCAGGTAAGAATTTCTGACATCACAAGTGGGTTTCCATCAGGTAAGCAGGTATGACATCACATATAGGTGTCAGTCCGGTGAACTGTTATGACATCACAAGTGTATTTCCTTTGAGTAAGAGGCTGTGACATTATCACTGTCTTTCTGTCAATTGAGATAAGAATTGGATAAGATGATGTGACATCACAAGATAATTAGCTCCCATGACATCACAAATGTGTTTTCTTCAGAGAAACCAAGCTGGGACACTGATATTACTTGCTATCGTTGCCCATAAATTGCATGCGTCACAAGTAGGTTATTCTCAGTGAACTATTTTGACGTTACAACTGTTTCTATCATTGCTTTGATATTGCAACTGCATTTCTCTCAGATAAGGAGCTGTGATCTCACACACTAGGTTCAGTCAGGTGAGCTGCTGTGACATCACAAATTACAGTTTGGTAAGCTGCTGTTACGTCACATAGTAGAGGCAAAACATCACATATTACAGTCAGGTGAGTTGCTGCGACATCACATATGTAGTCAAGTGAGCTACTGTGACATCACATATTAGTGGTTGTGACATCACATATGTAGTCAGGTGAGTTGCTGTGACATCACATATGTAGTGAGACAAGCTGCTGTGACATCACATATGTAGTCAGACAAGCTGCTATGACATCACACATTACAGTCGGGGGAGCTGCTGTGACATCACGAATACTGCTCTTGCACAGGGCCCCTCTGTGTTGCTCTGCCCCAGTATAGTCTGGTTGATGTTTGAGCAGTTCATAGATAACACTGTTGTTGGAGCACTAACCTACTGCTAAAATATTTGTTCACTTAGTGTAAATAGTGCATCTCAGCCTTGTCCTTATGTCCCCCTACTACAGACCACAATACTGCAGTATCGGAGGATGTTGTGAAATAGAGAGCAGCTACTTCCATTAGCTAAATAGTGTCTAAGGTTACGTTCACATGTCCTGTAACCATCCTTTAGGGCTCATACTCACATGTGAGAAACTCACACGCGTCATGCACGTGAATGAAGTGATTAAACAGAGTCAGCATGGGTTTGTAACTAATAAGTCATGTCAGACTAACTTAATTTCCTTCTATGACGGAATCACTGATTGGGTGGATCAAGGAAATGCTGTAGATATAGTATATCTTGACTTCAGCAAAGCATTTGACAAAGTATCTCATACAATCCTTATTGAAAAAATTACTAAGTATGGAATGGACAAGGCAACTGTTAGGTGGATTCATAACTGGCTTAGTGATCGGACCCAGAGAGTGGTCGTAAATGGCTGCACATCCAGTTGGAAGAATGTCTGAAGTGGGGTATCACAGGGCTCTGTCCTGGGCCCTGTATTGTTCAACATCTTTATCAATGATAAATGACGGTGAAATCATAGAGAGCGATGTGGGAAAAGCAAATGTTTTAAATACTTTTTTCTCAACAGTTTTCACACAGGAAAAGGATTTGCCAGGGGAAATGCAGAGTGATAATGTAAACTCCCCATTAAGTATTACCTGCCTAACCCAGGAAGAAGTGCAGAACCGCCTTAGTAAGATTAAAATTGACAAATCACCAGGCCCTGATGGCATTCACCCTCGGGTATTAAGGGAGTTAAGTAATGTGATAGACAGGCCTCTATTCCTTATATTTAAAGACTCTATAGAAATAGGGTCTGTTCCTTTTGATTGGCGGCAAGCAAATGTGGTACCAATATTCAAAAAGGGGTGTAAAAGGGAACCTGGAAACTATAGGCCGGTAAGCTTAACATCTGTTGTGGGTAAAATATTTGAAGGTTTTCTAAGGGATACCATTATGGAATATCTCAATGTTAATAAATGTTTAACTCCATATCAACACGGATTTATGAAGAATTGCTCCTGTCAAACTAACCTGATCAGCTTCTATGAGGATGTAAGCTCTCAAATGGACCAAGGAGAAGCATTGGATGTCATTTATCTCGACTTCTCTAAAGCATTTGACACTGTCCCACATAAAATATTGGTAAGTAAGATGAGAAAGCTTGGGCTAGGGGAAAATGTGTGTAGATGGGTAGGTAGCTGGCTTAGTGATAGAAAACAAAGAGTGGTTATTAATGGTGCACACTCAGATTGGGCCAGGGTTACTAGTGGGGTACCACAGGGTTCTGTATTGGGCCCCCTACTATTTATTTATTAATTATCTAGTGGATGGCTTACACAGTAAAATATCAGTATTTGCAGATGATACAAAACTATGTAAGGTAGTTAACACAAAGGAGGACAGTTTGCAACTACAGATAGATTTGAGTAAATTGGAGAATTGGGCTGAAAAATGGCAAATGAGGTTTAACACAGATAAGTGTCAGGTTATGCACATGGGAAGGAGAAACAGATGCTACAATTACTTACTAAATGGGAAACTGCTGGGGAAATCAGACATGGAAAAAGACTTAGGCATCTTAGTCAATAAGAAGCTAAATTGGAGTGTCCAGTGTCAGGCAGCTGCCACCAAAGCAAATAGGGCCATGGGATGCATTAGAAGAGGTCTGGGGACACGAGATGAAAACATAATTCTCCCTCTGTACAAATCACTCGTCAGACCACACTTGGAGTATTGTGTGCAATTTTGGACACCGGTGCTCAAGAAAGACATTACTGAACTTGAAAGGGTCCAAAGGTGGGCTACTAAAATGATAAATGGAGTTGGTTCACTACAATACCCAGAAAGGTTATCAAAATTAGTTCTATTTACTCTAGAAAAGAGAAGACTTAGGGGAGGCCTAATATATATGTACAAGTATATCAGAGGGCAATACACAGATCTCTCCAATGAACTGTTTGTACCAAGGACTGTGACAAGAACAAGGGGGCATTCTCTTCGTTTGGAGGAAAGACAATTTCTGCACCAGCATAGAAGAGGGTTCTTCACGGTAAGAGCAGTGAGGCTCTGGAATTCTCTTCCTGAGGAAGTGGTGATGGCCAACTCACTGAATGAATTTAAGAAAGGAATGGATGCTTTTCTTGTAAGTAACAGTATAGAAGGTTACGAATAACAGAATATTATAGGTAGATGGTTGACCCAGCTTAGGGGAAGGAATTTTTTTCCCTATGGAGAAAATTGACTTCTACTCTGTGGGTTTTTTGCCTTCCCCAAGATCAACAATGCAGAACAGCAGCACTAAAAATAGGCTGAACTAGATGGACATAAGGTCTTCCTTCAGCCTTCACAACTATGTTACTATGATTTAGATGAAGGAATTGAGGGTAAGCTGATGACACAAAACTAAGAGGGATAGCTAATACTAGAGAAAAGAGAGAGAAGATTCAAAAATATATAAATAAACTGGAGCAGTGGGCAGCAACTAACAGAATGGTTTTTAACAGGGAAAAATGCAAAGTACTACATCTGGGCAATAAAAATGAAAAAAGCATTTACAGAATGGGAGGAATAAGGCTAAGCAACAGCACATGTGGAAAAGACTTGGGTATACTAATAGATCACAGACTGAATATGAGTCAACAGTGTGATGCAGAAGCAAAAAAGCAAATGCAATTCTAGGATGTATTAACAGAAGCATACAGTCTAGATCACGGGAAGTCATTATTGCCCTCTACTCCTCTTTGGTCAGACCTCATCTGGAATACTGTGTACAGTTTTAGGTGCCACATTTTAAAAAAGACATCAACAAACTGGAGCAAGTTCAGAAAAGAGCGACCAGAATGGTGACCGGTCTGAAAACCCTGTCTTATGAGGAAAGGTTGCAGGATTTGAGAATGTTTAGCTTGCAAAAGAGAAGACTGAGAGGAGACTTAATAACTGTCTACAAATATCTCAAGGACTGTCACATTGCAGAAGGATCATCTTTATTCTCATTTGCACAAGGAAAGACTAGAAGCAATGGGATTAAACTGAATGGGAGGAGACACAGATTAGATATTAGAAAAAACTTTTTGACAGTTAGAGTGATCAATGAGTGGAACAGGCTGCCACTAGAGGTGGTGAGTTCTCCTTCAATAGAAGTCTTCAAACAGAGGCTGGACAGACATCTGTCTGGGATGATTTAGCGAATCCTGCTTTCAGCAGGGGGTTGGACGAGATGGACCAGGAGGTCCCTTTCAACTCTACGATTCTATGATTCTACGTCAATACCCGGCACTACCGCCGGCACTCAGATCAGAGCGTTCAGCTGCAGAGAAATACGTGCAGTATTTCAGTGATTCATTTGAATGACACTATTCATCCTAATATAAAATGTAGTGGAGAATGGGGAAAAAAACCCTATAAGTGCAGCGCCATTTGTCTTTGAGGTTTTGTTTTTACAGTGTTGATTGTGCACTAAGAATTCCCTGGAAACATGATTCTCCAGATCAAATTGACTATGGTGATGCCAAAGGTGTATAGTTTTTTTTTTATTTCTTTCTATTAGTGGAAAAAAATAGTTTTTCGTTGTTGCCATTTTCTTAAACTTGTAGCTTTTTATATTGTTCTGTAAATGGAGCTATATGTGGGTTCCTTTGTTCTATCATTTTAGGGTTCATGGAATGTTGTGATTTCTTTTTTTTCTTTGCATTTTTTGAGGGTGGCCCTACCAAAAAATGGCAATTTTGACATTTCCATTGTTTTTTTGTTTTTTTTTGGGGTGGGGGGGGGCATTTATCACAACTTTTGCTTGTTTTACGTACTACTGCATAAATGTATTGTATTATGTGGCTAAATCAGAGTCTCCTATGAAGCCTGGCCACAGGAGTACCAGCATGGCAAAGATTGAGACGCATTTCAGGTGTTAACAGCAGTTGCCAGAGCAAAGTTCTGATCATTTCTCTTAGGCCTTCGTCACACTAAAGAGAAATACGGACGAGTGCTATGCGAGAAAAAAATCGCTTAGCACTCGGGACAGTATTCATCTATGGGGCAGCTCCCATCATCTGTTTTTTACTCGCCCATATTATATGGCAATTCAGTGTGCTATACTGTAAAATCACACTGACAGATTAAAATAGAATAGATAGAATACATGTATACACATAGTATAGGTGTGTGTGTGTGTATATATATATATATATATATATATATATAAATACTATATATATATATATATATATATATTGTGGTGTAATGACCACTGTGTCCGCTAGGGGGCGCTGTGTGGATGTCCCCAGAGAGAGGATGAGTGGCAGAATATGGAAGGACCGTTATGTATCTCAAGGTGGGTGGCCTTGAGATGGAGACTGATGCGTGTGTTGAGCAGCAGTGATACTGCGAGGTGCTGTGTCAATGTGACAGGGAGAAGTCTCCAAGTAACTAGGGAGACGGGCGATCCTAGTTACCTACAAACCCACCAAGGGGGTGTGTTTAGTACACTATAGTAAAAGATTGTGAGTGTGTGAAGGACCTGTGATGAGGTCATAGCCATGTGACCCGGTGGGCGTGGCTACGGACCATATATGGTGGCCAGGGTAGGTCACATGGGTTGAATGCAGGGACCTGGTTGATCCAGAGCGGAAGGTCCCGCGAGGAGAGTTGTCTCCTGGCTCACAGCATGTGAAGTGGCTGTGAGCAATGGCAATGTGTGCCTGAGAGTTCACCGGAGGGAACGAACGTGTGCGGGATGGTGAAGCCACATGAGGAACCCTGACGGGTGAGATAACGCTGAGGCTGAAGAGCCTGTGCCATGGACATTTGCATAACCTGTATGAGTACAGGATAACTAGAGTGAAGCTCTGTAATGGACGCTACGCTGTTGTATATTGCTGCTGTGGGTTTATGATGGAGGAATAAACCGTATGGACTATGTTATGGTTTTATGAAAACCCGATTCCGGATGTGTTTTATTCGCTGCCAAGCGAGTGATCCCCTGCTAGAATGACAGCGCTACCTCACAATATATATATATGTCATTGACACACATATATATATATATATATATATATATACTTATTCTAGAAAAAGACCCAATGCTATCGCATCGGGAGTGTGGTGAAATTAATTAATCTGTGTATGCTTAGTGGTGTTGACAGGAGCAGCAGACATGTCTCACACTGATTGCGCTTTCCAACTAAACTGTTTTATATCATTCCTCTGTATTTTTGGATTGTATGTCTTGGGTCATTTGACGTCTTATACCCCTTGTGCACTGTTTCTTCCTTGTCGTGTGCTGTATTTTGGTATCTGGTGTAGTGTTTCTTGAGCGGTGTTCGCTATGTTGTGTCTCTCTTGTGTGCTGTGTGACTATAATTGGAGGTGGTACATTGTTTTATGCAGTTTTTATTAGCACAACGTTGCTGTTAATGTAGTGCCTGAGCCTTTTTTTTTCCATGTTCATTTCTGTGTTTTTATGAGAAGCCATGTTGACACTGCTGCGGGTACAGTGCCTTGCGAAAGTATTCGGCTCCCTGGAACTTTTCAACCTTTTCCCACATATCATGCTTCAAACATAAAGATACCAAATGTAAATTTTTGGTGAAGAATCAACAAAAAGTGGGACAGAATTGTGAAGTTGTTGTTATTGGTTATTTTAAATTTTTTTGGAAATTCAAAACCTGAAAAGTGGGGCGTACAATATTATTCGGCCCCTTTACCAGGGCTGTGGAGTCGGTAAGCCAAACCTGCGACTCCGACTCCCCAATTTCCCTTACACCGACTCCGACTCCAACTCCGACTCCCACATATTGCTTATATTTAAGTGAAAAATTTATTGTAGTACAATGTGAACATCAGACATTTAATCATTTCTATGATACAATAATCAAGATATTTAGATAGAACATAATATCTATTTATTGGAATACAACTTTAGAACACAAAAAACTGTAATAAATTGTAAATATGTAATACACTGTATAATATCGATTACATACATACGGTACAGATCAAAGTTTGGACACACCTTCTCATTCAAAGAGTTTTCTTTATTTTCATGACTATGAAAATTGTAGGTTCACTCTGAAGGCATCAAAACAATGAATTAACACATATGGAATTATATAATTAACAAAAAAGTGTGAAACAACTGAAAATATGTCTTATATTCTAGGTTCTTCAGAGTAGCCACCTTTTGCTTTGATTACTGCTTTGCACACTCTTGGCATTCTCTTGATGAGCTTCAAGAGGTAGTCACTGGAAATGGTCTTCCAACAGTCTTGAAGGAGTTCCCAGAGATGCTTAGCACTTGTTGGCCCTTTTGCCTTCACTCTGCAGTTCAACTCATCCCAGGTTGCCTTCATTCTGGAGGCCAGGTCATCTGGCGTAGCACCCCATCACTCTCCTTGGTCAAATAGCCCTTACACAGCCTGAAGGTGTGTTTGAGGTCAATGTCCTGTTGAAAAATAAATGATGGTCCAACTAAACACAAACCGGATGGAATAGCATGCCGCTGCAAGATGCTGTGGTAGCCATGCTGGTTCAGTATGCCTTCAATTTTAAATAAATCCCCAACAGTGTCACCAGCAAAGCACCCCCACACCATCACACCTCCTCCTCCATGCTTCACGGTGGGAACCAGGCATGTAGAGTCCATCCGTTCACCTTTTCTGCGTCGCACAAAGACACGGTGGTTGGAACCAAAGATCTCAAATTTGGACTCATCAGACCAAAGCACAGATTTCCACTGGTCTAATGTCCATTTCTTGTGTTCTTTAGCCCAAACAAGTCTCTTCTGCTTGTTGCCTGTCCTTAGCAGTGGTTTCCTAGCAGCTATTTTACCATGAAGGCCTGCTGCACAAAGTCTCCTCTTAACAGTTGTTGTAGAGATGTGTCTGCTGCTAGAACTCTGTGTGGCATTCACCTGGTCTCTAATCTGAGCTGCTGTTAACCTGCGATTTCTGAGGCTGGTGACTAGGATGAACTTATCCTCCGCAGCAGAGGTGACTCTTGGTCTTCCTTTCCTGGGGCGGTCCACATGTGAGCCAGTTTCTTTGTAGCGCTTGATGGTTTTTGCCAATGCACTTGGGGACACTTTCAAAGTTTTCCCAATTTTTCGGACTGACTGACCTTCATTTCTTTAAGTAATGATGGCCACTCGTTTTTCTTTACTCAGCTGCTTTTTCTTGCCATAATACAAATTCTAACAGTCTATTCAGTAGGACTATCACCTGTGTATCCACCAGACTTCTGCACAACACAACTGATGGTCCCAAACTAATTTACCGTATTTTTCCGACCATAAGATGCACTTTTTTCCCCCCAAATTTTGGGGGAAAGTGGGGGGTGTGTCTTATGGTCGCAATACATGGTACTAACCTGGTGGCTGGTGGCAGCGGGCGGGGCTCTGCGGTGCGGTGGTGGCAGCGGGCAGCGCTCTGCGGTGCGGTGGTGGCAGCGGGCTGTGCTCCGGTGCAGGGGCGGCGGCTGCGCCGACATTTCTTCGCAGCCCGGAGGCTTCCACACTTCCCTTGCTGGCCGCCGCCATGTTGCGGTGGCCTCAGGGAGCATGGACGCCAGAAAGATGGCCGCCGGTCCGGGGACGGCGCATGCGCAGTTTCAGATCTCGTCCCGAGATCTCGGGGGGACGAGATCTCATTGCCGAGATTTGAATCTCGTCCCCCGAGATCTCGGGACGAGATCTGATCCCGCGCATCCCGTCCCCGGACCGGCGGCCATCTTTCCGGCGTTCATGCTCCCGGAGGCCACCGCAACATGGCGGCGGCCAGCAAGGGAAGTGCGGAGGCCTCCGGGCTGCGAAGAAATGCCGGCCGAGCTGCCGCCCCTGCACCGGAGCACAGCCCGCTGCCACCACCGCACCGCAGAGCGCCGCCCGCTGCCACCACCGCAGAGCCCACCTACCCCAGCCCCAGCACAGCTGCCCCTGCCTCAGCACATCTGCCCCAGCACTGCTTCCCCAACACAGCTGCCCCTGCCTCAGCACAGCTGCCCCAGCCCCAGCACTGCTGCCCCTGCCCCAGCACAGCTGCCCCTGCCCCAGCACAGCTGCCCCAGCACTGCTGCCCCTGCCCCAGCACTACTGCCCCTGCCCCAGCACAGCTGCCCCAGCACTGCTGCCCCAACCCCAGCACTGCTGCCCCTGCCTCAGCACAGCTGCCCCAGCCCCAGCACAACCAACCTGCCCCAGCACAGAGCCGCCACCGCACGAGCCTAGACCACTGAATGACCCCTGTGACTACTTCTCCACCTGTGCCGGATCCCTTCCCAGGCAAGCTGAATTCGGACTGTAAGACGGACCCCCATTTGACACACTATTTTTTTTCTCCCTATTTTCCTACTGAAAATTGGGGTGCGTCTTATGGTCTGGTGCGTCTTATAGTCCGAAAAATACGGTATAAGGCAAGAAATCCCACTTATTAAAGGGAATTTGTCACCCTTTTTTTGGCCTTTCACCTGCCGGCATAGACATCGGGGGCTTATCTACAGCATTCTGTAATGCTGTAGGATAAGCCTCCGATGTAACCTGAAAGAGAAGAAAAACACGTTATATTATACTCACGGAGGTGGGCTGTCCGGTCCGATGGGTGTCGCCGTCCCGTCTGGCGCCTCCCTTCTTCATGCGATGACGTCCTCTTCTCCCGTCCTGTAATGGCTCCGGCGCACTGCTCTGCCCTGTTGAGGGCAGAGCAGAGTCCTGCAGTTCGCAGGCGTCGGGAGAGGTCTGGCGCCTGCGCACTGCAGAATTCTGCTCTGCCCTCAACAGGGCAGAGCAATGCGCCTGCGCCGGAGCCATTTCAGGACGGGAGAAGAGGACGTCATCGCATGAAGAAAGGAGACGCCGGACCGGACCGCAACACCCATCAGACCAGACCGCCCACCTCCGTGAATATAATATAACGTGTTTTTCTTCTCTTTCAGGTTACATCGGAGGCTTATCTACAGCATTACAGAATGCTGTAGATAAGCCCCCGATGTCTATGCTGGCAGCTAATAGGGGAAAAAAAGGGTGACAGATTCCCTTTAAACCTGACAGGGCACACCTGTGAAGTGAAAACCATTTCCGGTGACTACCTCTTGAAGCTCATCAAGAGAATGCCAAGAGTGTGCAAAGCAGAAATCAAAGCAAAAGGTGGCTACTTTGAAGAACTCAGAATATAAGACATACAGTATTTTCAATTGTTTCACACTTTTTTGTTAATTATATAATTCCACATGTGTTAATTCATAGTTTTGATGCCTTCAGAGTGAATCTACAATTTTCATAGTCATGAAAATAAAGAAAACGCTTTGATTGAGAAGGTGTGTCCAAACTTTTGGTCTGTACACTGTATATATATATATATATATATATATATATATATATATATACACACATACGCACACACACTATTACTTTTCTCGGCTAAGATAAAGCCTAGATCCTCAGGCTACATTCACACCATGGGCGTAGCCAGGATCAAACACGGGGGGGGCAGAACCTCATACTGTTCAGCAGAATTTCATATTTCATACTGCACACCTCAGCTGCTGCAGAACCTCATACTTCATTCACACTCCTACACTTGAAAATAAAACCTGCACCTTAAGAAGATGTGGTGATGAATGCAGTCTATTTATTCCAACTATCAATTGATGTTGATGTGTTACTGAAGACGAGCAATGCCTGTCTTGGGCGTCCTTTTGGGCAGCTATGAGGTGTACCTGACTGGTGCTAAAAAAAAGGAGTGTTAGTCTGTGTGCTATCCGGCTTTCATTCTTTTTGGTACAAATATGATATGGATAGACAGATATGGATAAATAGATATATAGATAGAGCAGATTTCTAATCTGCTTTTGCTATTGAAAACATTATCTATGAGCTCAAAAACCTTTCAGGTGATGAGGTTTTTTAAAAAGCTGATCTGCTTTTGCAACTGAAAAACGTATCCTCAAAAAACGCAGGAAAAACGCTGTGTGTGAATGTAGCCTTAGATCAGGAATAGAACAGCCATTTATAGGACATTTCATAACTTTCCCAAATTCCTATGAAAAAATATTCAGCACATTCTGCATTGAACTACTGTACCCAATTTATTATATATTTTAGGAGTCGGAGTCAGACCATTTTATACCGACTCCAACTCCGACTCCATGACTCCGACTCCACAGCCCTGCCCTTTACTTTCAGTGCAGCAAACTCACTCCAGAAGTTCATTGTGGATCTCTGAATGATCCAATGTTGTTCTAAATGACTAAAGATGATAAATATAATCCACCTGTGTGTAATCAAGTCTCCATATAAATGCACCTGCTCTGTGATAGTCTCAGGGTTCTGTTTGAAGCACAGAGAGCATCATGAAGACCAAGGAACACAACAGGCAGGTCCGTGATACTGTTGTGGAGAAGATAAAAGTCAGATTTGAATACAAAATGATTTCCAAACTTTAAACATTCCAATGAGCACTGTGCAAGTGATCATATTGAAATGGAAGGAGTATCATACCACTGCAAATCTACAAATACCCGGCCGTCCCTCTAAACTTTCATCTCAAACAAGGAGAAGACTGATCAGAGATGCGGCCAAGAGGCCCATGATCACTCTGGATGAACTGCAGAGATCTACAGCTGAGGTGGGACAGTCTGTCCATAGGACAACAATCAGTCGTACTCTGCACAAATCTGGCCTTTATGGAAGAGTGGGCAGAAGAAAGCCATTTCTCAAAGATATCCATAAAAAGTGTTGTTTAAAGTTTGCAACAAGCCACCTGGGAGTCACACCAAACATGTGGAAGAAGGTGCTCTGGTCAGATGAAACCTAAATCAAACTTTTTGGCAACAATGTCAAATGATATGTTTGGCGTAAAGGCAACACAGCTCATCACCCTGAACACACCACCCCCACTGTCAAACATGGTGGTGGCAGCATCATGGTTTGGGCCTGCTTTTCTTCAGCAAGGACAGGGAAGATGGTTAAAATTGATGGGAAGATGGATGGAGCCAAATACAGGACCATTCTTGAAGAAAACCTGTTGGGAGTATGCAAAAGACCTGAGACTGGGATGGAGATTTGTCTTCCAACAAGACAATGATCCCAAACATAAAGCAAAATCTACATTGGAATGGTTCACAAATAAACATATCCAGGTGTTAGAATGGCCAAGCCAAAGTCGAGACCTGAATCCAATCGAGAATCTGTGGAAAGAGCTGAAAACTGCTGTCCATTAAACCTTACTGAGCTTGAGCTGTTTGCCAAGGAAGAATGGGCAAGAATATCAGTCTCTCGATGTACAAAACTGATAGAGGCATACCCCAAGCGAATTGCAGCTGTAATCGCAGCAAAAGGTGGCACAACAAAGTATTAAGTTAAAGGGGCCGAATAATATTGCACGCCCCACTTTTCAGTTTTTGAATTTCTACAAAAATTTAAAATAACCAATAAATTTTGTTCAACTTCACAATTATGTTCCACTTGTTGTTGATTCTTCACCAAAAATTTACATTTGGCATCTTTATGTTTGAAGCATGATATGTGGGAAAAGGTTGAAAAGTTCCAGGGGGCCGAATACTTTTGCAAGGCACTGTATGTGTACAGGCAGGTATGAGAGCCTGTTTCTGGGAACTGAGGAAGCTTTGTTGTGTGTAAAAACCTGCACTTCAGTAAGTGGCACTGCTGTTAGATTCCTTCATCAATGAATGCTAGTTGGACATGCGGTAGTTATGTAGATTTTTTTTAAAAAAGGTGTGTATGTAGGGCTGGCGAAATTGACTGCTGCCTGAGGTAATCCCCACACAGGCGCAGTGGCTATTTTAAAAAAAACGATGTATATGTGGGGCTGTCAGAATTTACTACTGCCTGAGGTAATCCCCACGCAGGCGCAGAGGCTTTGCTGTTCCTTGCGGCCACAATGGAATTTACTGCTACATAGTAACATAGTAATTAAGGTTGAAGGGAGACTTTAAGTCCATCTAGTTCAACCCATATCCTATTCCTATCCTAACTTGCCCTAACATGTTGATCCAGAGGAAGGCAAAAAAACCCCATGTGGCAAACAGTAAGCTTCACATTGGGGAAAAAAATTCCTTCCCGACTCCACATACGGCAATCAGACTAGCTCCCTGGATCAAGGCAACACTAAGGAAACTAGTGTATATACCCTGTAATATTATACTTTTCAAGAAAGGCATCCAGTCCCCTCTTTGCCTTTGCCTTTGCAGCAGCTGCCTGACACTGGCCACTAAATGTGAGTTTGTCGTCCACCCATACACCCAGGTCTTTTTCAGTGACAGTTTTGCCCAGTGTTTTACAATTAAGCACATAATTATACATCTTGTTCGTTCTACCCAAGTGCATGACCTTACATTTATCCCCATTAAAGCTCATTTGCCATTTATCAGCCCAAGCTTCTAGTTTACATAAATCCTCCTGTAATATAAAATTGTCCTCCTGCTGTCTGAGGTAATCCCCACGCAGGCGCTAAGGCTTTTTCTTGCAGCACAAACTGCGAGCAGGCGCAGTGGCTGTTCCTTGCGGATTCGGTGATAGCGGCCATCTGGTGATTATATATGTAGAAGATTTCATAGAGATATAGATAGCTGAATAGGTGATAATTCAATTGTCGGCTTCTGTAAAATCATTACAGAACCCGACAGGATATGAGACATGGTTTACATACAGTAAACCATTGCATATCCGTAAGATTTATATATGTCCCTCACCAATAATGTTAGTAGTGTGTGTGTGTAAAATATTGGAGCTGTAGGTGTTAAATTAAATAATTAATTCACAGAAAAAACTGGTGTGCTCCCGGGCAATTTTCTCTGCCAGAGAGGGAAAGCCAGTGACTGAGGGCAGATATTAATAGCCTAGAGAGGGACCATGGTTATTGCCCACCCCGGCTAAAAACATCTGCCCCCAGCCACCCCAGAAAAGGCACATCTGTAAGGTGCGCCATTTCCGGCTCATAGCCTCTCTCTTCCCATTGCCCTGTAGTGGGTGGCATATGGGGTAATAAGGGGTTAATGTCACCTTTGTATTGTAAGGTCATTAAGCCCGGTTAATAATGGAGAGGTGTCAATAAGACACCTATCCATATTAATCCAATAGTATGAAAGGGTTAGAAAAAACACACATTAAGAATAAAGTCTTTTAATGAAACAATTAAACACACATTTTTTCCATCTTTATCAAACTCCCACTCCAATTGAAGCCCCTGCTCTCCTGTAAAAAATCAAACATAAAAAAGCAACAATATCCCATACCTATCCGCCGTACAATCAAGTTCCACACTGCAATCCATCTCAAGGGGTTAAATAGTTTACAATCGGAAGTGATGCTAATGCTACCTCCCCAGTTGTAAACCTCTGTGGAATGAATGAAAAGCTGCCTGCGCAGCCTTCCCACCTGACTGGACATGAACTCAGTAGCGTGGGAACGTTTCGGAACATTTTCCCACGCTGCCGAGTTCAACATGGGTCTGGAAGGGAGTCTGCGCAGCTTCAGTGACTACCGCATTAAAGAAAATGCAGATGAAAAAATGCAATGTGTGAACATAGCCTAAGAGAAAAGGGAGGGAAAGAGAACTAACTGGGAAAAGGACCAGCCCATCTCGTCTGTCAAAGACCCATTCCCTATGAGGATTGTGGTCCATTAATTTATCCCACGGTGTCAAATTTTTTTTTAGAAACCTAATGGGTAAGCACTGTGGCTCAGTGGTTAGCACTGCAGCCTTGCAGCGCTGGGGTCTTAGGTTCAAATCCCACTAACGACAACATCTGCAAGGAGTTTGTATGTTCTCCCCGTATTTGCATGGGTTTCCTCCGAGTACTCCAGTTTCCTCCCACATTCCAAAGGCATACTGATAGAGAATCTACAGTTAGGTCCATATATATTTGGACAGAGACATTTTTCTAATTTTGGTTCTAGACATTACCACGATGAATTTTAAACAAAACAATTCAGATGCAGTTGAAGTTCAGACTGTCAGCTTTCATTTGAGGGTATCCACATTAAAATTGGATGAAGGGTTTAGGAGTTTCAGCTCCTTAACATGTGCCACCCTGTTTTTAAAGGGACCAAAAGTAATTGGACAGATTAAATAATTCTAAATAAAATGTTCATTTCTAGTACTTGGTTGAAAACCCTTTGTTGGCAATGACTGCCTGAAGTCTTGAACTCATGGACACCACCTGACGCTGTGTTTCCTCATTTTTGATGCACTGCCAGGCCTTCACTGCGGTGGTTTTCAGTTGCTGTTTGTTTGTGGGCCTTTCTGTCTGAAGTTTAGTCTTTAACAAGTGAAATGCATGCTCAATTGGGTTGAGATCAGGTGACTGACTTGGCCATTCAAGAATATTCCACTTCTTTGCTTTAATAAACTCCTGGGCTGCTTTGGCTTTATGTTTTGGGTCATTGTCCATCTGTAGTATGAAACGACGACCAATCAGTTTGGCTGCATTTGGCTGGATCTGAGCACACAGTATGGCTCTGAATACCTCAGAATTCATTCGGCTGCTTCTGTCCTGTGTCACATCATCAATAAACACTAGTGACCCAGTGCCACTGGCAGCCATGCATGCCCAAGCCATCACACTCCCTCTGCCGTGTTTTACAGATGATGTGTGTCATGATTTGCAGTCTTGCCCTGTCCTGTATTTTGTATAATATGTCATTTAACTTTCCTCTGGTTCATTTGCTGTAAATTAACCATGTCTCCTTCCCCCAATACTTGCAATGTCTTGTGATGTACCTGGACCATAATCTAATTTAGGCTTGTGTCAACAGCTAGTGGAACTTTGGCTATTGTTTTCCTAAGCAGAAGATAACCTACAATACACATCCTGTAGACTAAGTGGAGCCCTTACATTTCTAGAATCTTCTGATGGACCAAACCATTGAATAGTAGGTGTGACCCCTACCCCCCCTTCAGATGGACTGATCCCAGGAGCCCTGACAATACATTCTTGCTTTAAGATCAGATGTGAGTTGGATGCTAAAAGAGAAGGACGAGGCTGTCTGAGGAAGCTTCGGCCTCTGTGTGATCGTGGTGGATTTCTGGGACTCTTAAAGGACTATGGTTTTGTGATCTGGCACAAGGATTGTCGGGAGGTGCCCCCGAATCAGTTTCCTGTGGACTTATTTTGGGACTCTGCAAATTACCTTCGTGTTGTTCCTGTTTTTTGGTCAATAAATCTGTTGGATTATTCCCAGGCCTGTTGTCCCTCCTTGCTCTGGAGAATACTCCCGTCACAATGTGGTATGCTTTGGATCATGAGCTGTACCACGCTTTCGCCATACTTTTCTCTTTCCATCATTCTGGTAGAGGATGATCTTGGTTTCATCTGTCCAAAGAATGTTCTTCCAGAACTGTGCTGGCTTTTTTAGATGTTTTTTAGCAAAGTCCAGTCTAGCCTTTTGATTCTTGATGCTTATGAGTGGCTTGCACCGTGCAGTGAACCCTCTGTATTTACTTTCATGCATTCTTCTCTTTATGGTAGATTTGGATATTGATATGCCTACCTCCTGGAGAGTGTTGTTCACTTGGTTGGCTGTTGTGAAGGGGTTTCTCTTCACCATGGAGACTATTCTGCGATCATCCACCATTGTTGTCTTCCGTGGGCGCCCAGGTCTTCTTGCATTGATGAGTTCACCAGTGCTTTCTTTCTTTCTCAGGATGTACCAAACTGTAGATTTTGCCACTCCTAATGTTGTAGCAATTTCTCGGATGGGTTTTTTCTGTTTTTGCAGCTTAAGGATAACTTGTTTCACCGACATGGAGAGCTCCTTTGACTGCATGTTTCCTTCACAGCAAAACCTTCCAAATGCAAGCACCACACCTCAAATCAACTCCAGGCTGTCATGATCCAGGATGGGGTTTCGCTTTGGCCCGTCCTGGTCAGACAGGGGGTTAATTATTTCTGCCTCTCTCTGGCAGAGGGCGGCTACTTAATGTGCACTAGATCTAGGTCCGGTGTCAATTATACTCCTGCCCTCGGCTGAGTTAGTTGACCTCTTTTATGCGTGTGCCTTGTGCCTGATAACTTGTTGCTTGTTTGGTTGTGATCCGGTTCTGTCCCTGTTACGAGTTCTGCCTGTACCGCACCGCTCTCTCGTGTATGACTCTCTGCTTGTGACTCGACTGCTCTCTGCTCGTCCCTTTGGTACCGCACCGCCCTCTTGTGTATGACCTTTGGCTTTGTCTGACCTCCTGTCTGTTTATCCCTCCTGTACCTCGTTTGCCCGTACTGTCTATGACCTCCGTTTTGCCCGACTCTGAGTTTTCTACTTTCTCTGAAAGCAGGACGCTAAGCCCCGCCCCCTTGCAGTCACATAACCGTAGGTCCTGTGCCGGCTTGCTAAACTTCTGCGTTCAGGCCCTGTGCATCTGTACTTCCCGGCTGTTCCTGTCCCCAGGGGTCCCTACAGTGCGGGTGAGTCCCTGCTCAGCGGAGGCTGTACGCCGGCGCTGTCAGGATCCTGACACAGGCCTTTTATCTGCTTAATTGAGAATGACATAACGAAGGGATTGACCACACCTGTTCATGAAATAGCCTTGGAGTCAATTGTCCAATTACTTTTGGTCCCTTTAAAAACAGGGTGGCACACGTTAAGAAGCTGAAACTCCTAAACCCTTCATCCAATTTAAATGTGGATACCCTCAAATGAAAGCTGAAAGTCTGAACATCAACTGCATCTGAATTGTTTTGCTTAAAATTAATTGAGTTAATGTCTAGAACCAAAATTAGAAAAATGTTGTTTCTGTCCAAATATATATGGACCTAACTGTTGATTGTGGACCCTAATGGGGACAGTGCCAATAATGTCTGTAAAGCGCTGTGGAATTAATGACACTATATAAATGAGTAAAATAAATAAATACCAAGCTGGGATTAGGAAACTGAGAGCATTGTGGCTAGCAAATGGGGTATTGAAGGTCATAATGGCCAGTAATGAGGGCAGGAGAACCTCAAAGTTGTACGGCGGCATCATTTGGCACCGATAGACTTGAATTGGGTCATATCATGGTGTGCCCTTGATTTCATAGGCAGCATGATTCAGTGGATGCGGTGCCAAAGATACCACAATGCCGCTCGCTGAGTGCAGGGACTCTGTGTGACTCAAAATGACTTACTGAGGTCTTGAAGGGGCCAAAAACTGTCCAACATCCAGGTACCTTTGCTCTTACATTTTCCCTCATACCATCTTAGACCGTAAACAGTGAAAACAACTGAATATTATTTTTGCTTTCAGTTGGGTGGAATTCCACTCATGATCAGTTACATGTTACAAGTCAGACCGGCAGCGAAGCGTAGAAATTCCTCAGGAACATTAGCATATCTAAGAGGAGCCACTGGGCTACATGGCTCTTAAAAGACCAGTTTGAGCTGGTGAACTTGTTTTAATTATAGGTTTTTTGCTGCCGTCTAACCAGATTTTGCACTTAGGGTTTCAAGTGCTGTTTGCCAAGTGCAAGATGTCATTAGCTGCAGATGTATTAACACTCAGCACAACCACAACGACACGGGAGCCGTCGCCGGATACTGTCGACAGGACCCAGCAGGACTGAACACGTTTCCAGTTGGGCAATGCAAACTCGGTGTCGGCTCATTATGACCTTGAACAAGGATTTTTAGCCAAGACACTGCAGGAATTTTGACAGTGTTCGTGCTTTATACCTGGGAAATTCTGGTAGACAGAACTGTGTCATCTATGAATCATTATAAATATTTCTACATCTTTGCCACAAATATTGCACACAGTAATGAAGGACTGAATGCTAGATTCTCACTTTGCAGCAAAGGAAAGGTATTTTGCATATTTCCCAAACATCAGCACATACCACGCTGCCATCTTTATCTCATTTATTTCCTTTAAAATTATGGAAAAACAGCATGCAAAATGAATGTCATTTATTATCCAAGATAAGGGCTCATTCAGACTAGTGCATTATGCGCTGTCTGCGGTGAAATCAGATATCACACAGACCAATGTTATCTAATAGGGCTATTCAGATGATAGATTTTTTTTTTTTGCACAGACTGTGTTCATGAGAAGAGACACAGATTAGATATTAGAAAAAACTTTTTGACAGTTAGAGTGATCAATGAGTGGAACAGACTGCCACAAGAAGTGGTGAGTTCTCCTTCAATGGAAGTCTTCAAACAGAAGCTGGACAGACATCTGACTGGGATGATTTAGGGAATCCTGCTTTGAGCAGGGGGTTGGACCAGATGGCCCAGGAGGTCCCTTCCAACTCTACGATTCTATGATTCTATGATTCATGTGAGCAAAAATAAAAATTGCAGAATGAACAATTCTCTTCTGTTTATTTTTTTTTTCGGATAAGACTCGCCCATTTAAGTCTATGGCAGCCCAACAAAACAATCAGATCCCACATAGATCATCTGTTTTTTTACAAATAAATTGCAATTATTAATATAAGAAGTTTGGGTTTGTAAAAAAACAAATGCCATATGGATGAAAAAAAAAACAGATTTGTGCATGACACATGGATGCAATACGGATAAAAATGATCTTTTTTGCTTCCTTGATGAAGAACAGACATTTTTTCATATTCATCTATAGAAAAGCTGCATAACGTTTCTCCACTCTGAGGGTATAAGGCTATGTGCACACGGTGCGGATTCTGCTGTGGAATTTTCCGTGCAGGTTTTGCTAAATCTGCATGTAAAATGACCTGCGTTTTACCTGCAGATTTAGTGCAGATTTAGTGCGGATTTCCCCTGCAGTTTTCACCTGCAGATTTCTATAAGGGTATGTGGAATCTGCTGCGGATCCGCAGCGGTTTTGGCTCTGCGGGTCCGCAGCAGATTTTGCTGCGTTGTACAGTACCTTTATTTTCTATGTAAAAAAAAAAAATGCAGTGCCCATGCTGCGGATTTTTCCGCGCGGTTTTGCTGCGGTTTACAATCCGTAGCATGTCAATTCTTTAGTGCAGAAACGCTGCAGTTTCACACCTCATCCATTATGAGGTGTGAAACCGCAGGGCAAAACCGCAGGCAAAACCGCGGATTTATCTGCGGTTTTCACTTCAAAATCCGCAGATCCAAAAAGCTCCGTGTGCACATAGCCTGATGGAGCAGATGAAAAACTGCTGTAGAACTGCACAAAAGAAGTGACATGCTGCAGTTTTAAATCTGCACGGAAAAATCTGCAGCATGTGCACAGCGGTTTTTGTTTTACATAGCCTTAAATGGTACTGTACATCACTTGCAGTTCTGCTGCAGTTCTGCAGGGCCAAATCTGCTGCAGAACTGCACAGAATCTGCACCGTTTGCACATAGCCTTAGACTTGTAATACTTCATTTAGCCTGTAGGAGCACTGTAGGAAAATTGCACCCTAAGGCTGTGTTCACACGTTGCATTTTTAACACGCAATTTTGCCGCGAAAACGCAAAAAAACAGCATCCCATGCAATCTTATGGGATTCCGCAATGCTGTGCTAATGCTGCGGATCTTCCCGCGGCGGAATCGCATCGCGAAAAAATACGCAGCATGCTCATTAATTTTGCGGAATCACGGCGATTCCGCCCACATAGGAATGCATTGTTCTGCTTACTTTCCGCATGTTGCTGTGCCCACCATGCGAAAAGTAAGTAGAACATTTGCGGATGGTACCCACGGTCCGGAGGAGAGGAGACTGACACCCCCGCCGACCCCCTGACGTATATGACTCGCGTATAAGCCGAGAGAGGGACTTTCAGCCCAAAAAAATGGGCTGAAAATCTCGGCTTATACGCGAGTATATACGGTACATATCAGAAAAAAAATTCTTCACCTTACAAAACAGTTTTTATTGAACCAAAATAATTTCACACGCAAAATAAAAACCAAAATATGAGCAGAAATTAAAAGTACTTGACATTAGACTGTCATTGATATGATTTTTCAGGGTTGTCCCTATATAACATCCAATTGTAATCTGCCATCATTGAGTCACTCCAAAAACCCTGGTAGCGGTGTTCCATTACTTTAACCCCTTAGCGACCAGGGGTATTTTTGGTTTTGCATTTTCATTTTTTTCTCCCCTTCTTCCCAGAGTGCTCACTTGCTATGAGTGTCGACCACTAGGTTTCGCTCATAGGTAATCAGCAATGACAACCACAGGGGTCTTCTCCTGACCCCAGGTTGTCATGCCAACCCATAGGTGACCTGCGGTCATGTGACACCGGCGCTGGTGGGAGCAGGAAGCGCGTCCATGTTAAATGCCGCTGTCAGAGTTTGACAGCGGCATTTAACATGTTAACAGCCGTGCATGAATCGCAATTTCACCAGCGGCTATTAGGGGAACATGTCAGCTGATCAGATCAGCTGTCATGTCCCAGAAAACGTGCGGGCTCCGGCAATGAGGGGGAGGCGTCCAATGAAGCACTGTGTCTGTCATTGGACGTTAAGGGGTTAATGTCCTGGTGTAACCACTCGCCTTGTTCATCGCTTACATCCCAAAGATTTTGAGGGAAGAAATCTAAATGTGAATGCAAAAAGTGCATTTTCAAAGACATGCGACATCCAAGACACTGCTATGCATTTAGCAGTTCCTCAACACCTTCAACATATTCTGGAGAAGTTTTCACAGATCCACTTGAAGCTTTTCCAAGATCTCAATTCCTTATCATTTAGAGTTCCTTCAAACACATCATCTCTCATAAGCTCTCTGATCTGAAGACTTCCTTCAGTTTTGCTGGTGAAATGTTGGAGAATTTCTGTGAAATGTACTGGAACCCTTGTGAATTTGTCTTTGCCATGGCTTTCACAAAGTTTTTAATCGATCCCAACTGTATACGTAGTGGAGGAAGAAAGATTTTTGTTGGAGCAACTAAAGGATTAGGCTGAACATTGTCTCTACCTGGAGCATAGATGTTTCTCTGTCCCCAATCACGATGAACATAATGCTCGACTGTATTTCTACTGTCCCATAAACACAAGAAGCAACAATACTTTGTGAAACCTCCTTGCATTCTCATTAGCAGACAAATCACTTTCAAATCTCCACAGATATTCCATTGATGATGCTTATATTGTATAGCATCCAAAACAACTGACAGATTTTCTTGCCTTTCCTTTAGATGACATGAGTGAGCAATAGGGATTGATGGTTTCATATTTCTATTGTGAAGCAACACTGCTTTCAAACTTCTCTGGGATGAGTCAAACAATCGCCAATCTGCAACAAAATACTCTTCATTCAGTTCTTCAAAGAGGCCATTCACATTGTTACAGTACACCATTGGGCCATCAACTGTGAAAACTTGTGTTACTTCTGTTTTGGTAATAACACACTTTGACGTCATCATGAAGAAGATTCTTCTGTTTACACCTAGATGCAAGAAGTTCAGCTTTATCCTTTGACAATGGTAGGTTTCTGATGAGATCATTTATTTCATGTTGAGTAAAGTGTTCTGGCTGCTACGTCAGGTACACACTCAACTTGACTTGAGGTCTCCATGTCTTCGCCAGTAGCCTCAGCTCCATAGTCTTCATATTCTACTTAATTTTCATCCAATCCAGACAACGGTGGTGCAGGATCTGGCAAGGTACCATCATGTGGAACTGGCCTAATCGCAGATTCAAGTTCAGGGTAATTAATCTTATGTTTGTTCTTTGTAGAAAAGCCCTTCACTTTGACAAAACAAAAGTAGCAGCCATCACTATGATTTTTGGGTTCTCTCCAAATCATCGGAACAGCAAATAGCATAGTCACTTTCCTCATGTTCAACCAGTCACAAAGACCATTTGAACAACTTGAGCATATCACATGAGGGGCCCAGCTTCTGTCTTGATCACTAAATGTACACTTAAAGTACATCTGGTACATCTTTTTAATATCATGAGTGATTGACCTACTTGGCCTTTTGGTGTAAAAGAAGCACACACATAGCAGAATCTGTTCAGATGATTGATACACTGTCGGGACATTTTTCTCCTTTAGGCTAAGGTCACACGTACCGTAACTCTCGCGGAAATTACCGCGAGAATTTCGGAATTCCATTTAGCGGGAAAATCGCATTTTAAATTCCCGTGATTTTCCCGCGGAAAAACTAGCATTTTGCAAGCGTATTTAGCTTGCAAAATGCTAGCGTTTTCCAAGCGATCTGTAGCATCGCTTGGAGAACTGATTGACAGGTTGGTCACACTCGTCAAACATAGTGTTTGACAGGTGTGACCAACTTTTTACTACTGAGGCTGCCTATGCAGCATCAGTAGTAAAAGATAAAATGTAAAAAAAAATAAAAACTGGTGTTATTCTTACCTTCCGACATCCCGCGCAGCCGTTCCCAGTAATCCTTTGCGAAAATGCCCGCGATGACGTCAGTTCTCGCGGGATCGTGATGTCTCGCGGTCGTTCACGCGACGTCATCTTGAATTACCGCGAGACTTCGCGATCCCGCGAGAACGGACGTCATCGCGGGCATTTTCGCAAAGGATTACTGGGAACGAGAGCGTGGAGAGAAGCGGGAAGGCTGCGCGGGACGCCGGAAGGTGAGAATAACAATATTTTTTTATTTTAAATTCTAATTTTTACAGGGATATAGTACCCAAAGCCCGGAGGATAGTCTCCTCTCCTCTGGACCATGGGTACCATCCGCAAATGTTCTGCTTACTTTCCACATGGTGGGCACAGCCACATGCGGGAAGTAAGCGGAACAATGCATTCCTATGGGTGCGGGATCGCAGCGATTCCGCAAAATTAATGAGCATGCTGCGGTTTTTACCGCGAAGCGATTCCGCCACGGTAAAAACCGCAGCATTAGCACAGCATTGCGGAATCCCATAGGAATGCATAGGATGCTTATTTTTCGCGTCAAAATCGCGCGGTTAAAACTGCCGCGGAAACGCGAAAAAAACGCCACGTGTGAATTCAGCCTTAAGGCTATGTGCACACGTAGGAAAAATGGTGCAGAATTTTCTGCACAAAAACTGCATCTCCTGGCAGAATCCGCAGCCGCGGTTTTGCCGGTTTTTATGCGGATTTTGTGCGGATTTGCTGCAGAACTGATGCGGATTTTCAGCAGTTTTTGCCACTGCGGATTTCTATCATGGAGGGGTCCAGAAACGCTGCAGATCCACACAAAAGAAGTGACATGCACTTCTTTTAAATCCGCAGCAATTCTGCACTGATTTTTCTGCACCATCTGCACAGCTTTTTTCCTTTTTCCATTGATTTACATTGTACTGTAAATCACACTGCGGATCTGCAGCGTTTCTGCGCGGAAAAATCCGTTGCGGATCCGCAGCAAATCTGCATCATGTGCACATAGCCTTAATGAGATCAAACAGTAGAGTAAGTTCAGTTCAATGGTGGTGACAAACTAAAAAAAAATGCGATGAGCCGACCGACTATACGTAGATATTTCCCCAGAGATGACAGAGGCAGCTTGTATTTAGAGCTGATATTACTGGAGATAATCTGGTAGATCACTATATAGAGTTGTGAGGTAAACGGGTCAGCCTATTCCTTTCAGACAGGCAGTTTCTCAGTGTGATATTGGCTGCTTTCAGGTTCTCTCTCTGTGGAGACCCTCACTCAGTTACACCTCAGTGGCTGAGCTGTTTTCTTCCCTCTGAGGCGACTTACAATCCCAGAAATGCAGTGTAAATCCTCTCACAATGGCGGCTGTCCACTGCCTTCTCTTCTATCTCCCTGTGGCAGGATTCAGATCCATGTAGAGGCCTGTCTCCTGTCAGGGTCTCACATACCAGTCCTTGCTGCCATCATCCTTTTCTGACTGACTCAAATCTTACTGCCTCATAACAGTTAGCTCCTCCCCACAACATGTGACCTTACAAGAAGCAGTCATTGGTTGACTGCACTGTCAGTACTCCTTCCCATAAAACTCACTAAAACCTTTAGGCTGTGTACCCACGTTGCGGATTGTATGCGCTTTTGCCGCATTTTTTTTGCCGCGAAAAAGCATACAGAATGCACCCCATGCATTCCTATGGCATTCCGCACCTCCTGTGCTAATGCTGCGTTTTTTTCTGCGGCAGAATCGCATAGCAGAAAAAAACGCAGCAGGCTCATTATTTTTGTGGAACCGCGGGGATTCCGCAAAGAAACGCCGTGATTCCGCACACATAGGAATGCATGAGATCCGCTTACGTTCTGCATGTGGCTATGCCGACCATGCGCAAAGTGAGCGGATCATGTGCGGATGGTACCCACGGTCTGGAGGAGAGGAGACTGTCCTCCAGGCCCTGGGTACCATATCCCTGTAAAAAAAAGAAAAAAAAAAAAATCGGGTTATACTCACCTTCCGGCATCCCGTGCAGCGTCCCCAGGCCTCAGCGATGCTCCCGCCAACTCCTGTTCCCAGTAATGCCTTGCGGCAAGGACCTGTGATGATGTAGCAGTCTCGCGAGACCGCTACAGTATCGCGAGACAGCTATTTTACAGGGATATGGTACCCAGGGCCTGGAGGACAGTCTCCTCTCCTCCAGACCGTGGGTACCATCCGCACATGATCCGCTCACTTTGCGCATGGTCGGCATAGCCACATGCAGAACATAAGCGGATCTCATGCATTCCTATGTGTGCGGAATCACGGCGATTCTTTGCGGAATCCCCGCGGTTCCGCAAAAATAATGAGCCTGCTGCGTTTTTTTCCGCTATACGATTCCGCCTTCTCCTGTTAGCTCTGCTTATGGGCGCATGACGCTGCATGCGACCTGCGTACCCTATCTTTAGCATTGGGTACCCAGGCCGTGCGCAGGTATGCGTTTGCCGATGCATGCATCCTTTTGACGGTGCGCCGAGTGAGCCAAATTGAATGCATTTTGGTGCGCTCGGCGCACAGTCAAAAGGATGCATGCGCCGGCAAACACATACCTGCGCATGGCCTGCGTACCCAATGCTAAGGATAGGGTACGCAGGTCGCATGCAGCATCATGCACCCATAGGCGGAGCTAACAGGAGGCACGGCAGGGGCGGAGCTTAGCGACGGCCGTGCGCAGACCGACGCAGGTCTGTGCAACGCAAGTGTGAAACCAGCCTAAGGCCGGGGTCACACTAACCGACGCAAAATACGGTCAGTATTTTACATGCGTAATACGGATGAATGGCCCCTAAACAGTGCTCCGTATGTCATCCGTAAGCAAGGTGTGGTCGCGTATTTTGCGCATGTAAGCATCCGTATGGCATCCGTATGGCGAGATTTTCTCGCAGGCTTGTAAAATGGACATATAATGGAGCCCTATGACAGGGTTTCTAACAGAAACCAAAGAATAGATATAGACACATAGAATGCATATATATATATATATATATATATATATATATATATATGTATTCTATGTGTTTATATCTATTCTTTCGTTTCTTTACTAAACCTGTCAGGATGAGTTTACTGTATCGCGCACTGAATTGCCGGCTTTGCTAAAAGACACTGGGTGCGTATTTCTCGCAAGTCACATGTGTGGTCCGTGTGTAATCCGTATTTTTTGCGCACCCATAGACTTGCATTGGCGTATTACGGCCGTAGTACGCTGACAATCGCAGCATGCTGCGAGTGGCACGGAGCGTAGGATACTGAGGAGAAATATACGCCTGGTGCGAGGGACCCCATAGAGAATCATTTGTCCGTGTCTAATGCGTGCTTTTAGCGCCTCTCACTCGGCCGAATTCCTCGCCAGTGTGACACCGGCCTAAGAGAGTATATGCACATGTATCAGAGCTGTGTGTCTATATATGCGCATGTAGCAGAGCTGTGTGTCTATAGATGCGCATGTAGCAGAGCTGTGTTGGGTATATAACACTGCCGAGAGACACTAACAATAGATTTATTATCTTCATATTCTACCCTAGTACATTAAAATTAATGATAATGACTCCTCTACTTTATACGGCCACAGTTAAGTTTTATTTAATAAGAAAAATGTTTTTCCTATTTTGCGCTGTCTAAACCTGGGGTGCGTTTTAGGGCAAAGTGTGACTTATAGTCCGAAAAGTATGGTATTTATTTTGATAAAAAGTGGCCTTTTTATGCAAGTTTTACCTAATGTGTATGGGCTTCATCTGCAGAATCGCAATTGGGCAATTAGATTGATAAATGACTGTCGATTGTTCGCAATCATTCAAGGCACTGGTCACAAATATTGGATTTTTGGGGGCTGATGATTAGCACTGGCGGTCTCACTGGCTAAAAACCCCACAATATTAGCTGATGCAGTCTATTATATGTTTCGGGTCACTGACAAAAGACAAGGTTCTTTGGGCCATTTTCATCCAATGTGTATCATAGTTCCCTATCATCCTTGTCATAAAACCCAGGCTCGGACTTTGAAATGGCTGAAACACAGCTGCTAAAATGTGCCAACATTACAGCCATCTGAATGAGGCCTTAGAAACTTTTACAACCAAGCGCAATAACTGCGAAGGGCAGGAAGATAAAACAAGAACTCTTATATTGGTGGAATAAATAGGAGTCCAGCTCCAGACATGTCAGAATTTGGTAGGAGCCGCAGCTCGTATACAGTCATGAATCATTAGCGAGCTAGCTTTCTTTTCTTGTTGTGTTTGTCTATAACATCCAATCAGCTGCTAAGCAGATCACACCATAAATTATAGGTTACCGGCTTCTCGGCGAGAAGTAATGTAATAACCTATGATAAAAATAAGTCAAGATAAATGAACTGTCTGCAGTTGGTTCCAATTCCAATAAAATAATACAAAATTAAGATTAAAGGGATTTTCAACCATTTTTAAATACTTTCTTAATGTGTCTTTAGTATGGAGAAAAAAAAGGTTACTCCACTACTAAATTGGTGCCACTGCTTCGTACTCCGTTTTCTGTCCCCCACAAGTCCCTTGGCAAAATCATATTCGGCGGGGGCATCATATGACCGGAATATGCCAACTTAGATGGAATGTCACGGTTGGAACAGACTCATGATTTCCCCCCATCAGATATTGATGCCACTGGGGGCACAGTACCAAGGGCAAACATCAGCACTATTCTGGTAACCTTTTTTTTTTTTTTTTTCGGCTTGACACTTTGGGCACAATGTGAAACGCTTGAAAGTCACTACAACACCCTAAAACAATTTTTAAAAAGAACAATATAGGATAAAAATAAAGTATGGAGGGGAGGAGCAATTATACATTTTAGAGAGATGGCCTTTGCACCCATCCCCAGGGCCCAAGGTAAGGTGCACACGGTAGGTGGAGAGGCCTGTTACGGGCTTTGCATTAGTGTTGGAGAGCTTCAGCTCATGCCCATGGTATGTAAAGAATTTGGATCTGGATTCTGAAAATCTGCCTCGTATCTGCTACGTGGGAACATAGTCCTTATTTAGAAATTACGATTGGAAACATTTTTTTTCTACGCCTTTTACTTGCTGAAGGTGGAAAACTTCTATAATAAGCTATGAAATAACAGAATACCTGACAACACATCTACAAATAGCACCTCATACCAGAGGGGGGTACACTTATAGGAACCAAAATGTTGCTGGGGGCCGTATTAATATAATAACCCATCTCGTGCTGCACTGTGGTCTTACCAAGACGTCCGTTGTCCTTTACGTTATTTTAAGACATTTCTGTATTGCACACTGGTTTGTTCCTGCAGACTATTCTTAATGGCTCTGAAGAAAGGTAATATCTCGAAATGTGACCCTGCAGCTGCACAAACAAGGCCGATTTCCATATAACCCAGTTACACGGCAGCGCTCTATATATCAAATCTATACGCTGCACTGAATTAGATTGTGCTTTGACGTCACAGCAGCAACATAAAGTAGATGATTAACTTTGCAGCTATGTTATTGTGCACTTTTAAGGTATGTGCACACAGTGAGTATTCGCAGCAGATTTTTCTGAACCAAAAACCAGAGTGTTGGCAGGAAAAATGCTGTGTAAAATATGAACGTTTTTACTCGTGTCTTTTCCCAAATCATTTGAATGGGTGAAAAATGTGATAAAAAAGCTGCAGATTTGAAAAAAAAATGGAAAAAAGGAAAAAAAATAACCAGCAATCAGAAATCTCATACTTTGCTGGTACTGTAAAGTGTAGCATTTTTTAACCCTTAAAAAATGCAGCAAAATACAGCATGTGAACAAGTCTTTAGATATACAGAATGAGGTGATAACAGCTAAAATACAATATACCATCTTAGGCCGGGGTCACACTTGTGAGAAACTCGCATGAGTCTTTCGTCTCAATACCCAGCACTGCCGCCGGCACTCGGGACCAAAGTATGCGGTTGCATGTATTTACTGTATATGCAGCTGAGCGCTCCGGTCCGAGTTCCGGTGGCAGTGCCGGGTATTGAAACGCGAGACTCGTGCGATTTTCTTGCAAGTGTGACCCCGACCTTAGGCCGGGATCACACTACCGTGTGTGATGCGAGAAACTCGCACGAGCCTCTCGCATCAACACCCGGCGCTACTGCCGGCACTCTGGACTGGAGCTGCGGCTGCATAGAAACACATGCAGCCGCAGCTCCGGTCCTGAGTGCCGGCGGCAGCGACAGGTGTTGATAAGAGAGACTCGTGAGAGTTTCTCGCATCACACACGGTAGTGTGATCCGGCCTTAAGATGAGATCCAGATCAGAAGTCTCCAGAGTATATGCAGTGAGCTTTCATCACCTCAATCACCAATATAGTTTTCAAGGGGTTTTCTAATGCCTAAAGTGGTTAATTAAAAAAAAAAACTGTCTATGTACTGGATAGGTTATAAAATGTGCAATTGCTAGGGACTCCACTACTTGAACTCCTACCGATCACTAGAATTTGGGCTCCTAAGGCCCTGTTCCAGAGGACTCAGAAAGGAGGACTGCTCCAGTATGTGCACCAATGCTCCACTCACACTCCTCCGGGGTGCTGAGATTGGTGAGGGCCCTAGTGACTGATTGATTCCCTCCTGATTCTGGCTCACAAATACTGATGTAAAAAAACTGATCAAATACTGAATTTGGCCTAACATATATGTTGGGAGCTTGGTCTTTCTGGATTATTTTTTTATTTATTTAATTTTTTTATTTTTTGAGGGGTGTAAACGGTAAAATTAGTGCGCAGATGCTGTGTATACTTAGCCTAATTACTTGGCTAAAAAAAAAGGAGCTTCAAGTGTTTTTTTGTGGTGCTTTTTATTTTGGTATATTTGTGACAAGTTTCTTCAATATTTTTTTCTAGAAGTCTCTGAGGAACAAACACCATAAAAATAAAAACACCATATCCAGATCATGTGGACGTTAAAAAACAAACAAACCCACAAAGCTACAATATGTGCAAAAATGCCGTATATGTAGATTTTTCAATTGTTTGCTATGAAAAACTGCAAAATGCTGTGTGCAAAATCAGCCTAAAAGCTTGTTCAGACCAGCACATTATACATCTGTATGTAACACAGAGGCCATAAATACAGCACGCTGACCAATGCAGGACAATGATGTAGTAGACATGATTATGTTTATTCGCGGACTGATAGTGTGGAAAATAGAATTACAGCATTTACTAATAAATTTCATTCTGTCATTCGGACACCATTCGTATCCACTGTAGGGATTAACATTATTAACTGCTTGGCTTTGTATAGTTTTTTTTATTGGTGTTTTATAAAAAAAAGAATGTCATCCGGATAGCTGGATGAAAAATAGATGATTTTTCATGCACTTTTCTGAAACCTTCCGAAGTGACAAAAGAATGTATATTCCTACCCAGCATATCAAGTGTCTCCCACAGAGATGTACTGAGCTCTAGGATAATACTATATTTCCATGAAAACCCCATAAGAAGTCATCTACCATGGGTATGGTGTGGTCCCTATGACCTTCCTACATATTCCTTGCTACAGCCGGGCACCAGAATGGCTGTCATGGAGTTCTTCCATCTAGTAGATTTCATTTAGTTTTCATCCTAATCCATATAGGTGTTTTAAGGTTCTTGTCTGATGGTTTCTAAAAAGTAGACTATTTATAATGACTTCCGATGGACTATATCTGAGGCTTTTCATCACCATCTGCTGGCCATCTATGGTCATGTACCATGGAAATGTCTTACTACCTTCATTGTTCACAGGACCTTCTTTAATCATCACATTCAGTCTTAGGCCGGGGTCACACTTGCGAGAAACTCCGCGTCTCAATACGCGGCACTGCCGCCGGCACTCGGGACTGGAGTGTGCGGCTGCATATATTTCTATGCAGCTGAGCGCTCCGGTCACGAGTGCCGGCGGCAGTGCCGGGTATTAATAAGCGAGACTCGTGCAAGTTTCTCACAAGTGTGACCCCGGCCTTAAGATGTAAACAGCAAGAAGTTACATCTCATAAACAAAGCACAGAAAAAAAATTCTGCATTGTAAATCTACAATTGTATGGGACACTCGCAACTAAAGACAAAGTATAATATTCTATTTTACTGACTATTGGATGTGTTCAGACATGTTTACCCAGGCCATCAGAGGTCTTCTTTAGGACATCTCTTAAAACATTATTAAAGTTTCTGATGATTTTCAAGCATTGCTTCTTTTTATCTACTCTGTGCAAATTGTATATTTCCCATTAATAAAGTCTGAAATTATTTGTTTTGCAAAAATATTTTCTTAATATATATATATATATACTCTTCAAACAGAGGCTGGACAGACATCTGTCTGGGATGATTTAGCGACTCCTGCTTTGAGCAGGGGGTTGGATCAGATGACCCAGGAGGTCCCTTCCAACTCTACCATTCTATGATTCTATATATTTTTTTTTTCACAAAACTAAAGGCAAATTGTTGACGCACAAAAGTAAAACGAACAGCGAACACTTCACCATATGTGGTAACAAACTAGGGTTAAAGTCATATACTCAAAGTTTTGTAAGAGTATGCGCACACGACGTCTGCAAGAGTATGTACGCACAACGTCTGAAACAGTATGTGCACACGTCTTGATGAGTACGTACGCACGACATCTGGAAGAGTATGTGCACACGTCTGGAAGAGTATGTACGCACGACGTCTGGAAGAGTATGTACGCACGACGTCTGGAAGAGTATCACAACGTCTGGAAGAGTATGTGCACACGTCTGGATGAGTACGTACGCACGACGTCTGGCAGAGTATGTACGCACAACGTCTGAAAGAGTATGTACGCACAACGTCTGGAAGAGTATCACAACATCTGGAAGAGTATGTGCACACGTCTGGAAGAGTATGTACGCACGACGTCTGGAAGAGTATGTACGCACAACGTCTGAAAGAGTATGTACGCACAACGTCTGGAAGAGTATGTACGCACAACGTCTGGATGAGTATGTACGCACAACGTCTGGAAGAGTATGTACGCACAACGTCTGGAAGAGTATGTACGCACAACGTCTGGATGAGTATGTACGCACAACGTCTGGAAGAGTATGTACGCACAACATCTGGATGAGTATGTACGCACAACGTCTGGAAGAGTATGTGCACACGTCTGGAAGAGTATGTGCACACGTCTGGAAGAGTATGTGCACACGACGTCTGGAAGAGTATGTGCGCTCGACGTTTGGAAGAGTATGTGCACACAACGTCTGGAAGAGTATGTGCACATGACGCCTAGAAGAGTATGTAAGCACAACGTCTGGATGAGTATGTGCACTTGATGTCTGGAAGAGTATGTACGCACGAAGTCTGGAAAAGTATGTGCACTCGATGTCTTTAAGAGAATGTGCACATGACGTCTGGAAGAGAATGTACACACGACGTATGGAAGAGTATGTGCACACGACGTCTGGAAGAGTATGTACGCATGACATCTGGAAGAGTATATGCACATGATGTCTGGAAGAGTATGTGCACACGACGTATGGAAGAGTATGTGCACACGACGTATGGAAGAGTATGTGCACACGACATCTGGAAGAGAATGTACACACGACGTCTGGAAGAGTATGTGCACACGACGTATGGAAGAGTATGTGCACACGACGTATGGAAGAGTATGTGCACACGACGTATGGAAGAGTATGTGCACACGACGTATGGAAGAGTATGTGCACACGACGTCTGGAAGAGTATGTACGCATGACATCTGGAAGAGTATATGCACATGATGTCTGGAAGAGTACGTGCGCACAACATCTGGATGAGTATGTGCACTCGATGTCTGGAAGAGTATGTGCACACGACATCTGGAAGAGAATGTACACACGACGTCTGGAAGAGTATGTGCACACAACCTATTTAAGAGAATGTGCACAAGACGTCTGGAAAAGTATGTGCACTCGATGTCTTTAAGAGAATGTGCACATGACGACTGGAAGAGAATGTACACACGACGTATGGAAGAGTATGTACGCATGACATCTGGAAGAGTATATGCACATGATGTCTGGAAGAGTACGTGCGCACAACATCTGGATGAGTATGTGCACTCGATGTCTGGAAGAGTATGTACGCACGATGTCTGGAAGAGTATGTGCACACGACGTCTGGAAGAGTATGTGCACACAACCTATTTAAGAGAATGTGCACAAGACGTCTGGAAGAGAATGTGCACACGACAGAGTCAAAATAATATCTATAAAGAATTACTATATGCACTACAAGGTCAAAACGACTTGCTACGCATATGTTCAGTCTGTTTTAGCAGCTTTTAACTACTTCGAAAGCTTTGCTGCAGCTAAAAGAAGTGACCTGACCATTCTTCAGGTGGCTTCCGCCCATAGTTTATATTCACCTGCCCATATACATAAGTGGATGACCAGGCAGAATATGGCTGAACTGAATCCTCCAAAATTCTGGCTAACAAAGGAGGGTCCTCCTAACATAGATATCAGTGTAAGTATAATCATTGACATGAAGATGATTAAGGGTGAAGGAACTCATCAAAGCTTTTATACTAGAATAATGGTATAAAATGCTAAAATGCTTTGAGAAGTCACATTTTTTGTGCAATACACAGTTGGACAAGAATTTTGCGACTACTGCTATCTTCACGCCAGTGTGAAGCACCTCTGCCAAAATGAGCAGAGCCAGGAGGTGCTGGGATTGGTTGTAGCTATTACCACCTGTCAAATTATGCAAAAGTGTTGTGATTTTTTTTTGGAGTAACAATTCTGGCAAGGCGCACTGAGATGCATCCCACTAAGAGGTTCCGAATTCACAGCATCCTTACTCCAGCGAGCTCTTCATTAAGACTGGAGAGTACAACGCCATTCTTAATGGGCCTCAAGATGTTTTATACTCATTTGGCAAAATGCATGAAAGGAAAGGCAAGAAATACTTTTGGATTTAGAGGAACAGCAACATTAGGGGTTAGGACCACCCGCAGGACTTAGAAGATGAGATACAAATAAGTATTTCTGCATGTGCATAACTATAATTTGCTGAGTAGAGAGGGAGGTGTCTGACCACTACTTGACTTGAGTAGACTAATGAAGTACCAAAGTATACAAATGAGAGAGTCACACAGTAAGTTTACTTTGGCACTTTCCATAAAATAGGAATTCATGCCTGAGGCCAATCACTGAACGCTGCACACTTCATCCACTGTGCTAAACCACAATTTTCACTCATTTCTACAGTAGCTGTCTTTACCATCAGCAAAATGGATTCTCATTCAACTTCTTGTGCTGGCTAAAAAAAAATATGCAACGTCCAAGTTCAACAGATCTTGGATGAATTTTATGGAAGCGAATATAAAGAAGTAACACAGTTCAGCATCAATATGGGCTTTATTCATTGATGGCAGCAGCCAATAATTACGCCTGTCTCTGCACAAGATACAATTTGTCCCAAATGAATGAAAACATCCCACTAATGTCCAGGCGGTACTCTGACGGTGGCGGGGTTGGATTAGGTTGGGCTTTTTTTTTACATGGTCTTAAAATCTTATAGTTTTCTCTAAGTTTGTAGAAATAAACCATAACTGGACAAACTGATAATATATACAGTACTGCTTACGCCACATAATGAGGATTTGCTCACATAACCTTTTGGGTACGAAAGTTGACATATACTGTTGATTAAATGAATGCTAAAAGAGATGTCCTTTTGACATATGTGACTCGTGTACACCGGTATACTTTACTTCCACAGTATTAAAAAACACAGAACAATGACAATTGTTTACCGGTAATTGGATTTTCCCGAACCATGACAGCACCGTACGGAGAGTACGGAACAGGGAACCTACTGAACTAAAATGGCGGTACCTCTCCGTACTCTTCATTGTGTTTACAGAGAATAAACAGTAGATAAGATGTTATATCTGTTAAATATCCAGATATTTAAGGAGACCTCTGCTGACATCTAAGGAACGAAAGACTAGTTCACCTTTGGATTTTGGGCTGTTACAAAAGTAAGTGGGGATTATTTCCTGAATTCTATGAAATCTGGAAACCTCTTTTTGAAGATAGGCTGGATCAAGTCTTAAAATTACTTTATCCTCTAGGATAGCTGTGAAGGGTGAATTAATTGAAATAGCCTGCAACTCACTTACCCACCTAACCGAGGTTAGGGTTACTAAAGAATCGTTTTATAGTGAGGACTATAATAGAAGCAGATGAAATCGGTTCAAACAGAGTTTTGGTAAGGGAATTCAAAACTAAATCTAGTTCCCAGAGAGCCACTTTGGGAACACTTACTAGTCTTGATGAAAAAGAGCCTTGGATGAACCTATGGGTGAGCAGTGATTACTTGATCAATTAGCCCCCACAGGGCAGAGACCTGCATTTTTGGAGTACTAGTGGAGAGGCTTCTTTCAAAACATTTTTGAAGGATTCCAGCACTTCCATAAGGAGAACTTGTTGTTGGGTATACAGATTACGTCCGGAAAATTTTAAAAGATTGTTCCAGATCTTAAAATATTTAAGGGAGGTAAAATTTTTTCTACTCAAAAGGTGAATGGAGACTAAGTTCTGTGGGAACGCTTTGGCCGATAAAATTCCTTTTTTAATTTCCATTCAGTCAGGTGTGGGCTCTGAACCTAAAGAAGGACAACTGGATCCTGGGACAGGAGGTTGGGACCATCAGGCAGTATCAAGGGGTCAAAGATTGACATGATTCTCTGCCAGGTAAACCATGCCCTTTTGGGTCAAAAGGGAGCAATTAATATGACTCTGGCTCCTTCCTCATGTATTTTCCTCAACAGTATCAGAGAGAAGGGTGGAAAAATGTAAGCCAGGTGAAAATTTCACTTTTGTAGGAGGGCATCCACCCCATTCAGGAATACTCCTGGATTTAAGGAAAAAAAAATTGCCTCCACCTGGTGGTCTCCTCCAGTTGAGAATAAGTCTATTTCTGGAAGACCCCATAGCGTACAGATTTGAATGGAAACTTTCTGATTTAAAGCCCATTCTCCTTGACTGAGTGAATGACAACTTAAGTAGTTGCAGAAAACAGAGCATAATGCCAGCTCACCATTGTAGTTTGTAGGAGTCAAGCATGGAACCACAAGCCCACCACTCATGTATAGCAATTGCAGGAACAGGAAGAAATGTTCCAGCTTCTGGTAAATTTTTCAGAGTAATCTTTATTCCATCAAAAAACAATTAAAAAATAGTGGACAGGAACAAGAGCAAGCAAAGGTGTCATGTCGGACGCTGTTCACACCACAGCGTCCGGCAGGCAGCGGTAGTTCCATCTCCGTCCACTATAGCCTCAGTGGCGCCGGTTTGATTTTACTCAGGTTATCTGGGGTTAATCTAGCTGGAAATCAGGTGGGATGTTTGGTCACGCCCACGGTCTTTAAATAGTCGTGCTGGCCTGTGGGCGTCGCCGATTATAGCTTGTGTTTTGTGCCAAGTGGTTCCGGTCTGGAGTGGAGGTGTTGGAGAGAGAAATTCATATCTGGTGTCGTATGATCCGTTGTTACCTTTTCGCCTTCCTATATTTGTGCTTTGTTTTGCCCTGTTCACATTATAGTATTGTCCTGTGTGTATGCGGCGCGGTGCGGTTTAAGTTCTCCCTGTCTGTCATTACTGTGTTGGTTTTGGTGGTTTGACAACTCACTGGGTGGAGGGTGGAGGGTTCAGCTTAGGGCTGAGCAGGAGATAAGGAGAGGGCCTGGTTGTAGCTAATGTACAAGCGGCTTCTGCTGGTGCAGGTGCAGAGCCTAAGATTCCGCTGCCTGAACGATTTTCTGGGGAACGCAGCAAATTTGTCATCTTTCGGGAGGCCTGCAAGTTATACTTTCGCATGCGCCCGGTCTCCTCAGGTAATGAGGCTCAGCGGGTGGGTCTGGTGTTATCATTACTGAGTGGGGACCCCCAAGCATGGGCGTTTTCCTTACCAGCCGACTCTGCTACGTTTCATTCGGTTGAGAATGTTTTTTCAGCACTCGGGCTCATTTATGATGACCCCGACAGATTGGCTTTAGCAGAATCTAAGATCCGCGCCCTCCGTCAGGGGGAACGTATGGCGGAAGACTATTGTTCAGAATTTCGCCGTTGGGCAGTAGACACACAGTGGAACGACCCAGCGCTGCGGAGTCAGTTTATTCATGGGGTCTCAGAAAGAGTTAAACAGGCCCTCCTGATGTATGAGACTCCTGCATCGTTAGAATCTGCCATGAGTTTGGTTATTCGTATTGATCGCCGTTTGCGTCAAGGGGCACAGGAGACGCTGCCTCTGGGGGAAAGCAGGGGTGCCAGTGTGGTTGCTGCAGATGAGCCCACGGAACCTATGCAAATCGCTGGGGTATCACATGTGCAGCGTCGCGTTCCTGGGTTCAGGAAGCATGGAGCATGTTTTTACTGTGGTAAAAGAGATCATTATGTAAATGCTTGTCCTGTGCTACCAAAGAAAGTCGCACCGGCGGAAAACTGGTAAGCTCAGAGGGTATGGAGGAGGCCCAACTGAGCGTATGCATATCCTCCATGATGGTATCTCAATGTATGCTCCCTGCCAGGGTTATTATTGCGGGCAGAGAGCTACCAATATCAGTTTTTGTGGATAGAGGTTCAGCCACCAATCTCATGGATGAGGAGTTTGCACGCATGGCAGGTTTCAAGATCGAAAAACTCCCTCATCCTATTCGCGTGGTTACCATTAATGCCGCTCCCCTCCCACAGGGGGAGATTACTGAGTTTGTAGCTGAGGTTAAACTCCACATTGGGGTCCTACATTCTGAGTGGGTTACATGTAAGGTACTCAATAATCTCCCAGCACAAATAGTCCTGGGTTTCCCATGGTTGTCTAAGCACAACCCGGTGATTGACTGGAGAACCCAGGACATAGTCCAGTGGAGCAATTTCTGCCAGGAGAATTGCTTGGCCACATGTGTGTCCGCCGTGAAGCCCAGCCTTCCGGAGGCATTGCTGGATTTTGCGGACGTATTCTCTGAGAGGGGTTAATAATAATAATAAATTTTATTTTTATAGCGCCGACATATTCCGCAGCACTTTACATTTCAGAGGGGATTTGTACAGACAATAGACATTACAGCATAACAATAATCACAAACAGTAGATTATAACAAATACCAAGAGGAGTGAGGGCCCTGCTCGCAAGCTTACAGTCTATGAGGAAAGAGGTAGACACGAAAGGTGGGTGGTAACAGTTGCCCTGATTGTATGGACCAGCCATAATGTTAAGTGTGTAACAGTACAGACACAGAGGGCTAATGGATGCATAAAGCATGTGGGAACATGATGCTGGGAACCTGGTTATGGTAAAACTTTTGGCTCTGCCACACAGGGATAGGTTAGGTTAATGTGTTGAGGCGATAGGCCAGTCTGAATAAATGCGTTTTCAGGACACGCTTAAAATTGTGGGGATTGGGGACTAATCGTATTGACCTGGGAAGTGCATTCCAAAGAATTGGCGCGGCACGTGTAAAGTCTTGGAGACGGGAGTGGGAGGTTCTGACTATTGAGGATACTAACCTCAGGTCATCAGCAGAACGGAGGGCGCGGGTAGGGTGGTATACTGAAACAAGGGAGGAGATGTAGGGTGGTGCTGAGCCATGGAGGGCTTTGTGGGTGAGGGTAATAAGTTTATACTGAATTCTGGAGTGGATGGGTAGCCAGTGTAATGACTGGCACAAGGTAGAGGCATCGGTGTAACGATTGGTGAGGAATATGATCCTGGCTGCAGCATTCAAGACAGATTGGAGAGGGGAGAGTTTTGTAAGAGGGAGACCGATTAGAAGAGAGTTACAATAGTCGAGACGAGAATGAATAAGAGAAACAGTCAGAGTTTTTGCAGAGTCAAAAGTAAGAAAAGGTCGAATTCTAGAAATGTTTTTGAGGTGCAGATGACAAGAGCGAGCCAGTGATCGAATGTGGGGGGCAAAGGAAAGCTCGGAATCAAGTATGACCCCAAGACAGCGGGCATGTTGCTGGGGAGTAATAGTGGAACCACAGACGGAAATGGCAATGTCGGGTGTAGGTACATTAGTAGCGGGAGGAAACACAAGGAGTTCAGTCTTTGACAGGTTCAGTTTCAGATATAGTGAGGACATGATATTAGACATAGCGTTTAGACAATCGCCAGTGTTTTCTAGAAAGGCTGGCGTGATGTCAGGAGAAGAAGCGTATAATTGGGTGTCATCAGCATAGAGATGGTACTGGAAACCAAATCTACTGATTGTTTGACCAATAGGGGCAGTGTACAAGGAGAAGAGGAGGGGGCCTAGAACCGATCCTTGAGGAACCCCAACAGTAAGGGGAAGGTGAGAGGAGGAGGAACCGGCAAGAGAAACAGTAAAGGAGCGGTCGGAGAGATAGGAGGAGAACCAGGAGAGAACGGTGTCCTTGAGGCCAATGGAATGGAGCATAGTGAGGAGGAGCTGATGATCCACAGTGTCGAATGCTGCAGAGAGATCCAAGAGAATTAGCATGGAGTAATGACCATTTGATTTAGCTGTTAGCAGATCATTAGAGACTTTAGTGAGGGCAGTTTCAGTGGAGTGTAAAGAGCGGAAACCGGATTGGAGAGGGTCGAGAACAGAGTTTTCTGAGAGATAGCGGATAAGACGGGAGTGGACCAGGCGTTCCAGGAGTTTAGAGATGAAGGGAAGATTAGAGACAGGTCTATAGTTAGCGGCACAGTTTTGGTCGAGGGATGGTTTTTTAAGTAGTGGATGTATGATGGCATGCTTAAATGAGGAGGGAAAAATACCAGAAGAGAGAGAGAGGTTAAATATTTTAGTTAGGTGAGGGGTGACAGCAGGGGAAAGGGACTGGAGGAGATGTGACGGAAATGGGTCACTGGTGCAAGTAGTTGGGCGAGAAGATGCAAGGAGCCTGCTTACTTCTTCTTCTGTGACTGGTTCAAAATCAGAGAGTGAGTTAGATGCAGTGGGGGAGGGAGGACAGTGCATGGTATGAGGGGATTTGGAGATAATTTCCTGTCGGATCTGGTCAATTTTTTCTTTGAAGTAATTGGCCAGATCGTCAGCTCGGAGCTCCGTGGTTGGGGCCTGTACTCTTGGGTTGAGTAGAGAATGAAAAGTGTCAAAGAGACGTTTCGGGTTATTGGACAGTGAGATGATGAGGGTGTTGAAATAGGTTTGTTTGGAGAGGTGAAGGGCAGTGTTGTATGTTCTAAGCATAAACTTAAAATGGATGAAATCTTCGTGTAGATTGGATTTTCTCCACAGACGTTCGGCGCACCTGGAGCACCGCTGCAGGAAACGTGTTTGCACCGTGTGCCAGGGTTGTCGCCGTCTGCGTTGTGGTGTTCTATTTATAGGGGGTGCAAATTCATCCAGGGCAGTTTGAAGTGTTTCATTGTAATGTTTCATTGCAGAATCAGGACATGAGAGGGAGGAGATAGGGGCCAATGAAGACTGCAAGTTCTTCAGAAGTTTCTGGGTGTTAATGGCCTGTGTGTTTCTATAAGTATGGACAGTGGGGGTGACCTGAGCAGCCTGGCAGTTCTTTATAGAGAATGAAAGAAGATTGTGGTCAGAGAGCGGGAGAGGGGAGTTTGCAAAATCATCCACTGCACAAAGCCGAGAGAAGACCAAGTCGAGGGAGTTTCCGTCTTCATGCGTTGGAGAATTAGTAAGCTGCGAAAGGCCAAATGAGGAGGTTAGAGATAAAAGGTGAGTAGCAGATGGGGAGAGGGGAAGAGCAATGGGGATGTTGAAATCTCCCATGATGAGGGTAGGGATGTCACAGGAGAGAAAATGTGGAAGCCAAGTGGCAAAATGATCCAGGAACTGATGGGAGGTGCCGGGAGGACGATACACCACCGCCACTCGCATGGAGAAGGGGGTGTAGAGTCTGACGGCATGGACCTCAAAAGAAGGGAAGACAAGAGAGGGTACTTGAGGGATAACCTGAAAGGTACATTTTGGTGATAGGAGCAGACCAACGCCTCCACCAGCTCTATTGTCTGATCTTGGGGTATGAGAGAAGTGTAGCCCCCCGTATGAAAGAGCAGCAGCAGCGGTAGTATCTGACTGCTGGATCCAGGTTTCAGTAAGAGCCAGAAGGTTAAGAGAATTAGAAAGGAAGAAGTCATGAATGAAGGAGAGTTTGTTACACACTGAGCGAGAATTCCAAAGTGCACAATTAAGAGAGACAGATGGCATGCAGGGAATATTAATAAGATTAGAGGGGTTTCTGAGTGTAGCAGTGGGGGGGTTTGACTTTCTATAACATGGGGGACCAGGGTTGGGAGCAATGTCTCCTGCAACTAGGAGAAGGAGGATAGAAAGAGTGAGCAGATGGTTAAGTGATTTGTGAGAGCGTCTCTGGTGTTGAATGGTGGGACTGGCTGGATCTGTGCAATTTAACAATGTGAAAAGAGCATGAGTGCTATACATAGGAGAGGAAAGGAGCGAGGGGCCAATATGGATGGAGTGTGGAGAGTTAATGCCAGGGCGGTGGATGTGTGTGAATGCAGCGGCCAGGATAAAAATTACACAAATGCATATGGTATATATTTGTTGTACTCCAAATGTACAGAGAGTAGATGTATATAAATGTCTTACCTGTCTCCTGCCCTGTCTAACTGCCATGTTATAACTGCCAGAAGTACTTTTATACATGTACTTAGATTACATGTGCATAAATGCCACCCCTGCATTTATGGGGTGGGGGTTGCTCAGAACTACCTCCACATCGAGCCTATGACTGTCAAATTAGGTTAAAACCCGGGGCTAAATTGCCAAAGGCGAGGATGTTTAGTATTTCTGGTCTGGAGAGACAAGCTCTTAAGGACTACATTGCGGAGAGTTTAAGTAAAGGGCACATCCGGCCTTCATCCTCACCTGTAGCAGCGGGGTTTTTCTTCATTAAGAAAAAAGATGGGGGGTTAAGCCCGTGTCTGGATTTCCGGGAGTTAAACCAGATTACGGTCCGTGATCCCTACCCGATGCCTCTGATCCCTGATTTGTTCAACCAGGTGGCTGGTGCGAAGTGGTTTTCCAAACTTGACCTCAGGGGGGCATACAACCTCATAAGGGTCCGTCAGGGGGATGAGTGGAAGACGGCATTTAATACCCCTGAGGGTCATTTTGAAAGCCTAGTTATGCCATTTGGATTGACAACCGCGCCTGCTGTGTTCCAACATTTCATAAATGATGTATTTGCTCATGTGCTGGGGAAATTTGTGATTGTGTACCTGGATGATATCCTTATTTATTCGAGCGACCAGGACACTCATTTAGAGCATGTCAGGCAGGTGTTACAGCTGCTCCGTGAGAATAAGCTCTATGCTAAGCTTGAAAAATGCGTGTTTTTTGTTCAAGAGTTGCCTTTTTTGAGATATATTGTGTCCGCCGCAGGGTTTAAAATGGATGCCGCGAAGGTGCAAGCGGTGCTGCGATGGGAACGGCCTGGTAATCTAAAAGCGCTCCAGCAGTTCCTTGGGTTTGCCAACTATTATAGGAAGTTTATTAAGAATTTCTCTACTATAGCCAAACCGCTCACGGACATGACGAAAAAAGGTACCAATCTCGCTATCTGGTCTGAGGATGCGGTGCGTGCATTTGAGCTTCTGAAGAACCGTTTTGCTTCAGCCCCCATTCTGGTGCAACCGGACGTATCTAAACCTTTTACGGTGGAGGTCGATGCGTCTGAGGTGGGAGTGGGGGCAGTACTGTCACAGGGCTCGTCCTTGAGCAATTTGCGTCCATGCGCCTACTTCTCCAAGAAGCTGTCGCCGGCCGAACGGATTTACGACATCGGCAACAGGGAGTTGTTGGCCATCAAATTGGCTTTTGAGGAATGGCGACACTTCTTGGAGGGGGCGGCCCACCAGGTCACAGTCATCACCGACCATAAAAACCTGCTCTATCTGGAGTCGGCCAAGCGTCTGTCTCCCAGGCAGGCTCGCTGGGCATTGTTTTTTACACGTTTTAACTTTCTGGTGACTTACCGTCCTGGGGCGAAAAACACCAAGGCGGATGCCTTGTCCAGGTGTTTTCCAGGCGAAGAACCTCGGGAAGAGCCGGTACCCATCCTCCAGGAAGGTGTAGTGGTTTCGGCTCTCACGACTGAGGTAGAGGCGGAGATTGCCGAGGCCCAGGAGTAGGTACCACCAGGACTTCCCGCTAATAAGTCGTTCGTACCCCTTCATCTTCGTCTTAAAGTGTTGGGGGAACACCACGACTCGGTCCTGGCCGGTCATCCAGGGGTTAGGGGCACCTTGGAACTGGTATCGCGCCGCTTCTGGTGGCCAAAAATCCGGCAGGATGTGGTTTCCTACGTGACAGCTTGCATCACGTGCGCCAGGGCCAAGTCGCCCAGAACCCGTCCTGCTGGCACTCTTCAGCCTCTGGGGATACCTAGTAGGCCATGGACAGAAATCTCCATGGACTTTATCACAGACTTGCCTGCCTCGGCGGGGAACACGGTCATCCTGGTGGTGGTTGATCGATTTTCGAAGATGGCGCACTTTGTGTCGTTGCCGTCCTTGCCCAACGCGAAGACGTTGGCTCAGGTCTTTGTGCAGGAGGTGGTCAGACTGCACGGAGTTCCATCGGACATAGTGTCTGATAGGGGTACCCAGTTTGTGGCGAAGTTTTGGAAAGCTTTTTGCTCACGATTGGGGATCAAGTTGTCTCATTCGTCGGCGTTTCATCCGCAGTCAAATGGTCAAACTGAGCGCATGAACCAAAATCTGGAGCAGTATTTGCGATGTTTTGTGTCTGACAACCAAGAGGAGTGGTCGACGTTCCTTCCCTTGGCCGAGTTCGCATTAAATAATCACCGCCAAGAATCATCGGGAGAGTCTCCGTTCTTTTGTGTTTATGGGCACCATCCTCAATTTTGTACCTTGCGTCAGGGGGGCTCTGGGGGCGTCCCAGAGGAGGACCGGTTAGGAGTTCAACTATCATTGGTCTGGAGGAGTGTGAAACAGCGATTGCTGAGCATGAGTGCAAGATACAAACGTGTGGCTGACTCTAGACGCGTGCCAGGTCCGGACCTGTGTGTGGGTGATTGGGTGTGGTTAGCTACTAAAAACATAAAACTCAAAATTCCATCATTGAAATTGGGTCCAAGGTTTATTGGCCCTTTTAAGATTGCTGCCATCATAAACCCGGATGCTTATCGGTTAGAGCTTCCTGCGGTATACAAGATACACAACGTGTTTCACAGGTCTTTATTGAAAAAGGTGGTAGGCTCTGTGGACACGACGCCGATGCCACCTCCAGTCATGGTGGATGGCGATTTAGAGTTTGAAGTCTCCAAGGTGGTGGACTCTCGAGTACTGCGCCGTACTCTTCAGTATTTGGTGCACTGGCGGGGGTATGGTCCGGAGGAGAGGTCTTGGGTACCAGCCTCGGACATACATGCGGATCGGCTGGTCAGTTCCTTTCACCGCCGTCATCCGGACAAGCCGGGTCCTATGAGTCTTGAGGGCCCTGGGGTCCCTCGTAGAAGACGGGGTACTGTCATGTCGGACGCTGTTCACACCACAGCGTCCGGCAGGCAGCGGTAGTTCCATCTCCGTCCACTATAGCCTCAGTGGCGCCGGTTTGATTTTACTCAGGTTATCTGGGGTTAATCTAGCTGGAAATCAGGTGGGATGTTTGGTCACGCCCACGGTCTTTAAATAGTCGTGCTGGCCTGTGGGCGTCTCCGATTATAGCTTGTGTTTTGTGCCAAGTGGTTCCGGTCTGGAGTGGAGGTGTTGGAGAGAGAAATTCATATCTGGTGTCGTATGATCCGTTGTTACCTTTTCGCCTTCCTATATTTGTGCTTTGTTTTGCCCTGTTCACATTATAGTATTGTCCTGTGTGTATGCGGCGCGGTTTAAGTTCTCCCTGTCTGTCATTACTGTGTTGGTTTTGGTGGTTTGACAACTCACTGGGTGGAGGGTGGAGGGTTCAGCTTAGGGCTGAGCAGGAGATAAGGAGAGGCTGGAGGCTCAGGCATTTGCACCGTTAGCAAAAACCCTGAGTTGAGGGTCAGACAGGGTTTTCCCTAGTTTGAGGGACTCCGCAGGGGCCTGGGTTTTGTCAGCCTCCTTCGACCTAAGCCTCGCATAACAAAAGGTGATTCCCCCTTGATGATGTATATAGGCCACTGCTGTACTATTGTTGAATAGTGTTGTCATGCCTGCCATGTCTGTTATGCCGCATGAACCCTGGAGCAGTGTGCACGCGCACTGAACTGTCATGCCCGTTATGTCTTATGCTGCAAGATCCCTAGAAGCAGTGTGCACACGCACCTCATGACTGTCATGCTGCAAGATGCCTGGAGCAGTGTGCACGCGTGCCTCATCTCATGGCTGCCTGCCATTGCCAGTGCGCATGTGTGTTTTACCTCATTGCTACACGTCGTTGCTGTGTGACCTCCCGTCTCTGCTCTGCCTGCAGTGATCCTCTCTGTGATCCTGGAGACCCTGATCATGTGACCTTACCTATATTCCAGCACTGTCTGATCCAGCTATCCTCTCTGTGATCCTGGAGACCCTGATCATGTGACCTTTCCTACGTTCCAGTACAGTCTGATCCAGCAATCCTCTCTATGGTCTTGGAGGACTCGACCATGTGACCCTCTCTATGATCCTGGAGGAACTGAACCGGAAGTCCTCCCCTGGTCCTGACCCGGAAGTGCAGGTGCTAATGCCCTATATCAGACCGCCCCTTCCTATGGTCGGGGCCTGAGTATCGTGTTGCTTCCCTGCATGGCTGCTTAGTCTGCTCGGTCGCTCTCTGTATTCTGTGCCCGTGCACACTGCCCTGTAGTGCTTCTCTGCACACGCTCTGTGCTTGTATTCTGCCTCTTGTCTCGTGCCATGTCTTGTGTTGTCTTTTGTGCCATGTCTTGTCTTGCTATGCTTTGCCTTGTAGTACTTCCTATGTTCTCTGCCTTGCCTGTTTCGCCATGTCTGGCCTTTGCTATTCTGAGCCTTGTAGTACTCCACGTTCTCTGTCTCTGCCTGGTTTTCCTTACTCTGCCTTCTGGTGCTCGCTAGCACATTCCATGTTTAGTCTCAAGGTTCTGCCTTGACCCGGCTCTGGGCTGCGGCCTACGCTGCGCTGCTAGACTCTGTCCTATGGTGCTCTCTAGCACATTTCTTGGCTAGTCTCAAGGTTCTCCCTTGACCCGGCTCCGGGCTTCGGCCTACGCTCCGCTGCTAGCCCTTTACTCGCTCTGACCCCGCTCTGTGCTTCTCCCTATGTTCCGCTCCTTGTTTTGTACTTTGCCTAGCCTTGCCTTGTTTCTTGCCTTGCCTTGTTTCTTCGTGTGCCCTTTACATGTGCCTGGCCTTCCCTAGCCTCCTGTTTGTGCCTCAGCCATGCCCGCCCTAGCCGTGCCCGCCTGTTTGTGCCTCAGCCGTGCTCGTCGGCCAGTGGCAGCTGTGTCGCCTTTTATGCCTCAGCCGGGTTCGCCTTAATCTTGCCCATCTGTCTTTGCCTCAGCCCGACCAGCTAGCCAGTGCCCCAGCCGTGCTCTCAGTGCTTCCTTGCACCCACGCTGTCTCTGCACTGTGCTTTGCGTGCCTTATTAGCACGCGCAGGCCCTAGCCTTCTCCTTGGCATACCTCCCCGTGCTTCTGTAAAAGTACGCGCAGGTCTTGCCATGTACCCTGTCGTGCCCTCTAGCACGCACTGGCCCTAGCCTATACCCTGTCGTGCCCTCTTGCACGCACAGGCCCTAGCCTGTACCCTGTCGTGCCCTCTTGCAGGCCCCTGACTTGAACCTGACCCTGGCGTGCTCCCCTGCACGCGCAGGACTATGCCTTTTACTCTGACCCTGGCGTATCCCTCGGCACGCGCAGGACCTTGCCTTGGATCTTGAACCCTGGCGTGTCCCTACACACGCACCATGTCTTGTACTTTGAACCTGGCGTGTCCCCTACACACGCACCTTGCCCTGGACCCTGGTGTGCCCCTAGCACGCACCCTGCCTGGAACCTTGCCTTGGACCTTGGCGTGTTCCCTAACACACACCATGTCTGGAGATCTGTCGTGCCTCCTTGCCTGAACCCTGGTTTGCCTGCCGGAAGCCCGGAACCTGCAGATCGCTGCCAGAGATCGTAAGTCTGACGACTGCGGCCTGATGTCCAGAGCTGATGTCCGCAGCCTGATGCCCTGATCCTGTAGATCGTTGCCAGCTGTCCGGAGTCCGATGCCATCGAGCCTTGCTTGTACCTAAGCGTGCCATCTAGCACATACCATGCCATGGACCTTGGCGTGCCCTCGCACGCACCTTGCTGTGTTTTCCCTGTTATCACGTCTTGCACCTGATGTAACCCTTAATGAAGATACCTTGAATTCAAGTCTTGTCTTGTTTCCTGCACGTCCTTTGTCGTCAGACACTCGTATTTAGTGTCTACCTGAGCTGGCCGTCTGGTTTCAGCATTTGTGGTGGCTCACCCCCTTGGTCTTGCCCCTGACACTCCCTGTATAGGGGGTGGTTCCTCACAAGGTCAGCTCGCCATAGGTGGGTGGGTGCCATGACCCAGAGGGTCCACTCTAAAGAAAACGACTCAGAGAAAGCTGACTCTGTCACAAGTATTACTACATTTTCCCCTGTAAGCCATCTTGAAGCTACCTTTATGGCTTTTCTCACCTTGTCAGTTCCTTTTAGTTTTTCTGTTGTGGAATCCTACAGAATCTGAAAAAAAGTGATCATCCAGGTGGACTTCCCAACCTTCTGGACTCATATCTATGGTAACTGCCACCGGGTTTGGAACTATCCATGGCACTCCTCTTAAGAAGTTTTTTCCGTCCACCTACCACATTAGTGAGTTTAAAACTTCTGTTGACAGACAAAATTTTTGTTCATATGACCCATTCACATGGACTGTACTATCAGGATCTCCTACAAATTAATCTTTTAGGGAATTGCGCCCACTGGACTGCCAGAATTGTACATGTCAGGGAGCCTAACATGGACATTGCTTCCCTTACTGAAATATTCTGTTTTTGAGCTTTTACGATCTTTGGTCTGATTTTCAGGATCTTCTCTGCTGAAAGAAAACATTGTTGATGAACAGAATCCAGACAGATCCAACGAAAAATCTGAACTTGAAGGGGTTCTGTTCTCGATTTGTCCTTGTTTACTATCCTTCCTAGATCTGTTAAGACAGATAGGATCTGTCACACTGCCCTCGTACAGTCTCGTTAAGCTTTTCCTATCACTAGAAACGTGTCTAAATAGTACCGTATATTATTACAATGTCCTTTTTTCCTTATATAAGACGTCATTTCTGCCACTATTTTTGTTAAACATTCTGGGAGCTAAACAAACCCAGAGGAGAAGACATTGGTACTGCAGATGCAGAATGTTCCATTTAGGCTAAGTGCACACGTACCGGAACTCTCGCGGAAATTACCGCGAGAATTCCGGAATTCCAGTCCGCGGGAAAATCGCATTTTAAATTCCCGCGATTTTCCCGCGGAAAAACTAGCATTTTGCAAGCGTAATTAGCTTGCAAAATGCTAGCGTTCTCCAAGCGATCTGTAGCATCGCTTGGAGAACTGATTGACTGGTTGGTCACACTCGTCAAACATAGTGTTTGACGAGTGTGACCAACTTTTTACTACTGAGGCTGCCTATGCAGCATCAGTAGTAAAAGATAAAGTGTAAAAAAAAACAAAAAACGGTGTTATTCTTAGGCTGGTTTCACATTAGCGCTTTTTAAGCGCACGCACGGCCGGGGGTAGCTCCGCCCCCGAGCCGGCTCTCTGCCCGGCGTGCCCGCCCCTTGCTTGTAGCGCCGCCTCCTAGCGCACAGCGGCGCCTGCGATCGGCGCACCCTATCTTTAGCATAGGGTGCGCAGATCGTGCGCAGGCCGTGCGCTAGTTGCGCTTTGACCTGCGCTGCGCACTTTTGACGGTGCGCCGTGCGCGCCAAAATCCGAAAAGTTTGATTTTGGCGCGATGGCTGTTTGAGTCTTCCTGAGGAGGGGACTGGACAGGATGAATTGGAGAGTGGTACAATTTGAGAAGGGATTTATGGAATACATTCGGCAGTTTGAATGATTGAGGGAGTTTCAGACGAAAGGCTACTGGGTTAATCACCTCAATAATTTCATATAGATCAATGAACCTAGGACCCAGTTTGGCAGACGGCACTTTAAGCCTAATATTCCTGGTAGAAAGCCAGACTTTGCCTCCCATTCCTAGTTGCGGCCCCTTGGATCGCCGTCTGTTAGCAGAAGAAGCTTGTTTAACATGAGCCCCTTTTAAGTTTATGATAACTTCTGACCAGATAGTTTTTAACTGATGTATAGATCTTTCTACCCCAGGAAGCTCTGACATCTTAGCAGAGAATGAACCAAAGCGTTGGTGCAGCCCATGATTACAGAAAAAAAGGGGTAGTCTTGATGGACTCCTAGTACTGATTATTCAGGGCAAACTCTGCTAACGGCAGATGTTCTACCCAATCGGATTGATGCTCAGAGACATAACAACAGAGATACCGTTCAAGAGCTTGGTTGGTGCGCTCAGTTTGACCATTGGTTTCAGGGTGATAGACAGAGAAGGACAATTCAATGCCAATCCGTTTACAGAACGCCCTCCAAAATTTCGAAACAAACTGGGTACCCCTGTCGGACACAATATTCACAGGAGTACCATGCAGTCGTACAACATGAGTAATGAACAGTTTGCTCAGGGTTTCGGAATTAGGTAGTCCAGACAGAGGAACAAAATGACACTGCTTACTGAACCTATCCACCACCAGTCAGATACACGTCTTCCCTTCTGAAAGCTGTAAGTCAGTAATAAAGTCCATGGAGATGTGAGTCCAAGGACCCTCAGGGGTGGGTGGGCAAGGACTGGAGCCAGGCGGCTGGGCGATTATGGGGAGACTTAGCGCGAGCACAGATTTCACAAGCCAGTACATAGTCCTTACAATCCTTTACTATAGTTGGCCACCAAAAATTCCTGGTCACAAGTCAGATGGTGATATTGACACCTGGATGCCCTGCAAGGACAGAATCATGTGATTCCTTCAGAACATGAAGGCGGAATGTAGCCGGAACAAACAATTTTAGTAGTGTCAGGGGCTTGTTCTGGGGATCTACGGATCTCCTCCAGAAGATCCAAAGACACAGCCGAAACAACAATCCCGTTGGCCAATATTGGAGTCGGTTGTTCAGAGTCCTCGACCTGTGAGGGGCAAAAACTTCGAGAGAGGGCATCAGCCCTTACATTCTTAGTACCTGGTCGGAAGGTGATCACAAAATCAAATCTAGAGAAGAACAAGGCCCACCTTGCCTGTCTAGGATTCAGTCTTTTTGCTGACTCCAAGTAGGTCAGGTTCTTGTGATCAGTAATCACGGTGATCTTATGTTTGGTACCTTCGAGGAAGTGGCGACATTCCTCGAAGGCCCATTTTATTGCCAATAATTCCCGATTCCCTATATCATAATTCCTCTCAGTGGAAGAGAATTTCCAGGAAAAGAAGGCACATGGACGAAGTTGAGTGAGGGATGCAGTGCCTTGCAATAGCACTGCTCCTACTCCAACTTCAGAGGCATCTACCTCTACAATAAGGGGGCGGTCCAGATCAGGCTGAACAAATATCAGGTTAGAGTTGAAACATTCCTTTAAAACAGAAAATGCCTGAAGTGCCTCAGGCTTCCAGTTAACCACATCCGCCCCTTTCCGAGTCAAATCCGTGAGTGGTTTGGCGATCTCCGAAAAACCTTTAATAAATTTGCGATAATAGTTAGTGAAACCTAAAAATCTCTGCAGCGCTTTAAGAGACTTGGGTTGTACCCATTCCTTAATGGGTTGGATCTTGGCAGGATCCATGCAAAACCCTTTAGCTGACACAATGTACCCAAGAAACTGTACCTCCTCAGCCATGAAAACGCATTTCTCTAGTTTGGCGAATAAAGAATGTTCTCTAAGTCTCTGGAGGACAGAACAGATATGTTGGGCGTGCATCATAAGGTCAGCAGAGTAGATCTGGATGTCATCCAAATAAACGACTACATATACCCCACAGATGTCTCTGAAGATATTGTTCACAAAATTCTGAAACACTGCAGGTGTGTTATTGAGCCTGAACGGCATTACGAGGTACTCAAAGTGGCCAAGGGGTGTGTTAAACGCGGTCTTACACTCATCTCCCTTTCTTATAAGAACAAGATTATATGCTCCTCGGAGGTCAAGCTTAGTAAACCAACGGGCTCCCAACAGCTGATTAAAAAGATCAGGGATGAGTGGAAGCGGATACTGATTTTTCAGTGATTGCGTTTAACTCACGGTAATCAATGCAAGGTCTGAGACCACTATCTTTCTTTTCCACAAAAAAAAACCCGGCCCCAACAAGTGAGGTGGATGGTCTAATAAACCCTTTACGTAAACTGTCTGCTATGTAGTCTTTCATGGCCTGACGCTCTGGACCAGAGAGATTAAATATTCTCCCCTTTGGGAGACGAGAATCCGGTATCAAGTCTATGGGGCAATCGTACCCTCTGTGGGGGGGGTAATTTCTCTGATTCCACTATGGAAAAGGCATCCTCATAATCTTTAAATGCATAAGGTACAAAGGGAGGTTTGACTTTAACTTGGCTCACTGATAGCGATATACAGTTGTCCTGACGTTGTGGGCTCCAGCGCACAATATCACCCAGGTGCCAGTCTATGACCGGATTATGTTTGTGTAACCATGGTATACCCAGAATACCTGCGGATGATAAATTATCAATAACAAAAAAATGACACATGTTCAGCATGTAATGACCCCACTGACATTTATACTTCCTTGGTAACAAACTCCACTCCACCCTGGACAATAGATGTGCCATTAATAGCCGTGGTTTTAACGGGGGCATTAAGCCTTAGCAGTGGTACACCAAGATCCCTTGCTACCAGGAAATCCATGAAGTTCCCTTCAGAACCACTATCCACATAAGCCTCCAAACACACAGCTTTCTTAAGATATGACAAAGAAATGGGTAAAACAACTTTGGCCGCATCTGCAAGCAATACCTGGGACCCCTGGGAAGGCTTGACCAGAACAACCCAGGGGCTGATGTCCCGGGAGTGAAGACTTCTGACGTCCAGTGTTTTCCCTGAAGTCTCCAGACTGTGGCTTATGCAGCATGTTTGTTTCGGATGATGGGAGTGTTCCTCCACAGAGCTGTGCAATGAAGCAGGTAACAGGTGCTTTAGCCACAGAATCAGCTCAGCGAGGCAGGAGAGAAAATAAAATCAGGGAAAAAGGTAAAGGAATGCTTTTATTGTATATATATGCTGGATATATATATATATATATATATATATATATATACACTCACTGGCCACTTTATTAGGTACACCATGCTAGTAACGGGTTGGACCCCCTTTTGCCTTCAGAACTGCCTCAATTCTTCGTGGCAGAGATTCAACAAGGTGCTGGAAGCATTCCTCAGAGATTTTGGACCATATTGACATGATGGCATCACACAGTTGGCGCAGATTTGTCGGCTGCACATCCCTGATGCGAATCTCCCGTTCCACCACATCCCAAAGATGCTCTATTGGATTGAGATCTGGTGACTGAGGAGGCCATTTGAGTACAGTGAACTCATTGTCATGTTCAAGAAACCAATCTGAGATGATTCGAGCTTTATGACATGGCGCATTATCCTGCTGAAAGTAGCCATCAGATGCCTGTTCTTAGCTGAGAGGAGTGGTACCCAGTGTGGTCTTCTGCTGCTGTAGCCCATCTGCCTCAAAGTTCGACGCACTGTGCGTTCAGAGATGCTCTTCTGCCTACCTTGGTTGTAACGGGTGGCAATTTGAGTCACTGTTGCCTTTCTATCAGCTCGAACCAGTATGCCCATTCTCCTCTGACCTCTGGCATCAACAAGGCATTTCCGGCCACAGAACTGCCGCTCACTGGATTTTTTTTCTTTTTCGGACCATTCTCTGTAAACCCTAGAGATGGTTGTGCGTGAAAATCCCAGTAGATCAGCAGTTTCTGAAATACTCAGACCAGCCCTTCTGGCACCAACAATCATGCCACGTTCAAAGGCACTCAAATCACCTTTCTTCCCCATACTGATGCTCGGTTTGAACTGCAGGAGATTGTCTTGACCATGTCTACATGCCTAAATGCACTGAGTTGCCGCCATGTGATTGGCTGATTAGAAATTAAGTCTTAACACACAGTTGGACAGGTGTACCTAATAAAGTGGCCAGTGAGTGTATATATATATATATATATATATATATATAAAAATGATTTTGGGCCAGATATAATGTGATGTCTGTCTGGTGCGAGTCTGAGCTGCAAGTAAGCCAGCAGCCCAAGAAACCTCAAGACCCTTTACAGGGATCTGGAATTACAGCAGAGCCCAAGAGGTAGCTGCCTATAAGAGCAGTGGACCAGAGCAGGACGGTTGCCAGAAAGGGATTAATAAACGGGACCGAAATCGTAGTCAGGAGTCCAAGTCAAAACCAGGCGGGCAGCAGAGGTACAAAATCGGCAGGCTGAAGCAGAGTCAAAATCCAGGCCAAGGTCAGAGTCACCGGGAAAGCAGCAGAGGTACAAAATCAGCAGGCTAAAAAGGGACAGAAATCCAGGCAAAGATCGGAGTCAAGAATAGCAAATTAAACACTAGCACACTGGGGAAACCAAGACTATATCTGGCGACCTGCAGGACAGGCCCCAAAGTATTTGAAGGATAAGGCTATCCCTCACAGGCTCACAGTCTGATGACTTCATCTGGTCCGCCCATAGAACCAGGCCAGATGACGATGCACCAGCCCCTCCACCTCTAACAGAGGAGCGGAGCCTGTGCCCAGCGTCGGACTGGAACACCTTGGGCCCACCAGAGAAAATCATTCTTGGGGCCCACTATGTAGCTACATAGAGATAAATACAAGACCACCAATTGTGTGGTAAAACACGCTAATATCCGGGTATAATATAAGGTAGTGCTAATCTTAATTATGTAGCAGGAGTTGGGGTAGCCTCCCTCATAGAATATAAAGCGGCCCCCTCATATAGTATAATGCAGCCATCTCATAGAATATAATGCAGCCATCTCATAGAATATAATGCTGCCCCCCTCATAGAATATAATGCAGCCATCTCATAGAATATAGCCCTCTCTTAGGGTATAATGCACCCCCTCATAGGGTATAATGCTATATAGATATAGAGTTAGATAGCTATAGATAGAAAGATGGATGTAGAAATAGATAGATAGATAGATAGATAATAGATAGAGATAAAAAGATAGATATAGATAGAAATATAGATATAGAGCTAGATCGATATAGAGATAGATAGATAATGGATAGATAGATGATAGATAGAGATATGGAGATATAGTAATAATAATAATAATATAGAGATATATAGAGATAGATATAGAGATAGATAGCTACAGAGATAATAGATAGATATAGAGATAGATATAGAGATAGATATAGTGTTAGATAGATATAGAGATAGATATAGAGATAATAGATAGATATAGAGATAGATATAGAGATATATAGAGATAATAGATATATATATAGATATAGAGATAAATATAGAGATAGATAGATATAGAGATAGATATAGCGATAGATAGATAGATATAGATATAGAGATAGATAGCTACAGAGATAATAGATAGATATAGAATCATAGAATCATAGAATCGTAGAGTTGGAAGGGACCTCCTGGGCCATCTGGTCCAACCCCCTGCTCAAAGCAGGATTCGCTAAATCATCCCAGTCAGATGTCTGTCCAGCCTCTGTTTGAAGACTTCCATTGAAGGAGAACTCACCACTTCTCGTGGCAGCCTGTTCCACTCATTGATCACTCTAACTGTCAAAAAGTTTTTTCTAATATCTAATCTGTGTCTCCTCCCATTCAGTTTCATCCCATTGCTTCTAGTCTTTCCTTGTGCAAATGAGAATAAAGTTGATCCTTCTACAATGTGACAGCCCTTTAGATATTTGTAGACAGCAATTAAGTCTCCTCTCAGTCTTCTCTTTTGCAAACTAAACATTCCCAAATCCTGCAACCTTTCCTCATAAGACAGGGTTTGCAGACCGGTCACCATTCTGGTCGCTCTTTTCTGAACTTGCTCCAGTTTGTTGATGTCTTTTTTAAAATGTGGTGCCCAAAACTGGACACAATATTCCAGATGAGGTCTGACCAAAGAGGAGTAGAGGGAAATAATGACTTCACGTGATCTAGACTGTATGCTTCTGTTAATACATCCTAGAACTGCATTTGCCTTTTTTGCTGCTGCATCACACTGTTGACTCATATTCAGTCTGTGATCTATTAGTATACCCAAGTCTTTTTCACATGTGCTGTCACTTAGCCCTATTCCTCCCATTCTATATATGCTTTTTTCATTTTTATTGCCCAGATGTAGTACTTTGCATTTCTCCCTGTTAAAAACCATTCTGTTAGTTACTGCCCACTTCTCCAGTTTATTTAAATCTTTTTGAATCCTCTCTCTCTCTTCTCTAGTATTAGCTATCCCTCCTAGCTTTGTGTCATCAGCAAATTTAATCAGTTTACCCTCAATTCCTTCATCTAAATCGTTGATAAAGATGTTGAACAATACAGGGCCCAGGACAGAGCCCTGTGGTACCCCACTTGAGACATTTTTCCAACTGGATGTGCAGCCATTTACGACCACTCTTTGGGTCCGATCACTAAGCCAGCTAAGAATCCACCTAACAGTTGCCTTGTCCATTCCATACTTAGTCATTTTTTCAATAAGGATTGTATGAGAGACTTTGTCAAATGCTTTGCTGAAGTCAAGATATACTATATCTACAGCATTTCCTTGATCCACCCAATCAGTGATACCGTCATAGAAGGAAATTAAGTTAGTCTGACATGACTTATTAGTTACAAACCCATGCTGACTCTGTTTGATCACTTCATTCTTATCCAGGTATTGACTTACATGTTGTTTAATAATTTGTTCAAAGATCTTTCCTGGTATAGAAGTCAGACTCACCGGCCTATAGTTGCCTGGGTCCACCTTCTTCCCCTTTTTGAAGATAGGAACAACATTTGCTCTTCTCCAGTCTTCTGGCACTTCTCCTGTTCTCCAAGAATTTTCAAAGATTATGGAGAGTGGTTCAGAAATTTCTTCTGCTATCTCCTTCAGTACTCTGGGGTGTAATTCATCTGGACCTGGAGACTTGAATTCATTTAGGTTAGCTAAGTGTTTCCTCACTATCTTTCTGTTTATAGATATCCTGGATTCTTCTATTCCCTTAATAGGACAGTGAATAACAGTTGGTGTTACATTTCCTTTCTGAGAGAAAACAGATGCAAAATAGGAATTTAAAAGTTCAGCCTTCTCAACATCCTGTCTTACCATTTCATCATTTTCATCCTGTAAAAATCCTATAGCATCTTTGACTTTTCTTTTACTTTTGACATATCCCCAAAATCCTTTATTATTGCTTTTGACATCTCTTGCAAGCCTCAATTCATTTTCAGCTTTAGCTAATCTGATTTGTGCCCTGCAGATTCTGCAGACAGCATTATATTCTTCTTTAGATATGCCTCCCTCTTTCCATTTTATAAACATTTTTTTCTTCCTTTTTAGCATGTGCTTAAGTTCTGTGTTCACCCATCCTGGTTTCCTTAAATGCTTCCTATTCTTCCCTCTTTTCGGAATTGTTAACAACTGTGCTTTGAGAATTTCATTTTTCAAGATTTCCCATCCTTCCTGGACATTTTTGTCTTTAAGGATATCCAGCCATTGGATCCCTCCAATTCTCTTTCTGAATCCCTTAAAATCTGCCTTTCTGAAATCTAACCTTGACGTCTGAGTCTTCACAGGTCTTCCGCCTCTAGTTATCCAAAATTCTAAAATAGCATGGTCGCTACCTCCTAGGGTTCCAGCCACTTTTACCTCCTCAACCATTTCCTCCCTGTTTATAAGGATTAGATCCAAGGTAGCAGTTCCCCTTGTTTTCTCCCCTACCTTTTGGAAGATAAAGTTGTCAGCAAGAGAGGATAAGAATTTCCTTGACCTGTTAGTTTTGCCTGAGAGAGATTCCCAACAAATGTCTGGATAGTTGAAATCTCCCATGACAACTATGTCATATTTTTTGGAGAACTTGGCCATTTGATGCATAAAGAGTTCATCCATATCTTCAGCTTGCACAGGCGGCCTGTAGTAAATGCCTACAATGGTGTCCTTTCCATTGTTCTGTCCTTGTATTCTTACCCAAACAGTTTCCACAGAACTCCCAGTCTCTGAAGCTTCAATCTCTGTGCAGATATATGCGTTTCTAACATACAATGCAACACCCCCTCCTCGTTTATCAAGTCTGTTTCTTGCAAATAAGTTGTATCCTTCTAGTCTTGTATTCCAATCATGTGTATCGTCCCACCAAGTTTCAGTGATTCCAATGACATCATATTTCTTTTCCTGTGTTAGTAGTTCCAATTCTCCTTGTTTGTTGCCCATGCTTTGTGCATTAGTATAGAAACATTTTAGTTTGTGATTGGTTTCTCTTTCTCCAATATTGTTATTAATTAGATTCTTTCGTCTTTGTTCTTCCTTTCCACTTCTATTAGCAGAGTTCTCAATAGCATTTGTCAGGTGTATGGCTTTTTCTGGTCTTTTGCTTCCCTTCCCATGTTGTTCTAGTTTAAAGCTCTCCTTACAAGTGTAGCAAGGCGACTTCCAAATACATGCTTTCCAGTCTTCGTAAGGTGCACCCCATCTCTAGCAAGTAGTCCATCGTATAAGTAGTTCACTCCGTGATCCAGAAATCCAAATCGTTGCTGACGGCACCATCGACGTAGCCAGTTGTTCACCTGCAGAATGTTATTCCACCTCCTTGTTCCATGGCCATCCACTGGGAGGATGGAAGAGAAGACCACCTGCGCTCCCAGTTCTTTCACTTTCTTGCCTAAGTCTTCAAAGTCTCTGCAGATGGTTTCCAGGTCGTTTCTTGCGGTGTCATTTGTCCCCACATGTAATAGCAGGAATGGGTAGTCATCTGTAGGTCTGAAGAGTCCTGATATCCTGTCAGACACATCTTTAATTTTTGCACCTGGAAGACAGCACATTTCTCTTGAAGTTATATCCGGTCTGCAGATAGCGGCCTCTGTTCCTCTCAACAGGGAATCCCCCATGACCACCACTCTCCGTTTCTTCTTCACAACATTTTTCTTTCTCCATCCAGGAGGACTCTGAAGGCGTACAAGGTTGCTGTTTGTTGGCAAAGTCTTATCCTGATGTATTTTTTCATCATTTTCCTGCGTGAGAGCCTGGTACTGGTTTCTGAGCAGTATGGGTGCTGACTGCCTCCTGATCCTCCTGCTTCTCTGGGTCACATGTCTCCATTCCTCTGTTTCTTCAGGTGCACTTCGAATTTCTTCTCTTTCTGTAACATGAAGAGATAATTCTGCTCTGTCCAAGAACTCTTCACCTTCTTTAATGATCTTCAACGTAGCCAACCTCTCTTCGAGATTTTGCAACTTTTCCTCCAACAGGGACACAAGCTTGCATTTGTGGCATGTGAAGTTTGGCTTTTCCACTGGTAAGTCTGTGAACATGTAGCAAGAAATGCAGCTCACCAAATGGCTCCTGGCCTCTTCCATCTTGAGATTTCTTAAAAACGATGAAAGATGAGCCAAAATTTCCGATTTCCTCTTTTCAGCTGCAACGGCCAAAACCCAGTGATCGTTGAGCTCGCGGAGACTCTTCACTTATCCCAGAAGGCACTGGGAATATGCAAATGATCTCCTCAAGACTCTTCCCCTGGTTTTCCGATTTCCTCTTTTCAGCTGCAACGGCCAAAACCCAGTGATCGTTGAGCTCGCGGAGACTCTTCACTTATCCCAGAAGGCACTGGGAACATGCAAATGATCTCCTCAAGACTCTTCCCCTGGTTTTCCGATTTCCTCTTTTCAGCTGCAACGGCCAAAACCCAGTGATCGTTGAGCTCGCGGAGACTCTTCACTTATCCCAGAAGGCACTGGGAACATGCAAATGATCTCCTCAAGACTCTTCCCCTGGTTTTCCGATTTCCTCTTTTCAGCTGCAACGGCCAAAACCCAGTGATCGTTGAGCTCGCGGAGACTCTTCACTTATCCCAGAAGGCACTGGGAACATGCAAATGATCTCCTCAAGACTCTTCCCCTGGTTTTCCGATTTCCTCTTTTCAGCTGCAACGGCCAAAACCCAGTGATCGTTGAGCTCGCGGAGACTCTTCACTTATCCCAGAAGGCACTGGGAACATGCAAATGATCTCCTCAAGACTCTTCCCCTGGTTTTCCGATTTCCTCTTTTCAGCTGCAACGGCCAAAACCCAGTGATCGTTGAGCTCGCGGAGACTCTTCACTTATCCCAGAAGGCACTGGGAACATGCAAATGATCTCCTCAAGACTCTTCCCCTGGTTTTCCGATTTCCTCTTTTCAGCTGCAACGGCCAAAACCCAGTGATCGTTGAGCTCGCGGAGACTCTTCACTTATCCCAGAAGGCACTGGGAACATGCAAATGATCTCCTCAAGACTCTTCCCCTGGTTTTCCGATTTCCTCTTTTCAGCTGCAACGGCCAAAACCCAGTGATCGTTGAGCTCGCGGAGACTCTTCACTTATCCCAGAAGGCACTGGGAACATGCAAATGATCTCCTCAAGACTCTTCCCCTGGTTTTCCGATTTCCTCTTTTCAGCTGCAACGGCCAAAACCCAGTGATCGTTGAGCTCGCGGAGACTCTTCACTTATCCCAGAAGGCACTGGGAACATGCAAATGATCTCCTCAAGACTCTTCCCCTGGTTTTCCGATTTCCTCTTTTCAGCTGCAACGGCCAAAACCCAGTGATCGTTGAGCTCGCGGAGACTCTTCACTTATCCCAGAAGGCACTGGGAACATGCAAATGATCTCCTCAAGACTCTTCCCCTGAGATAAATATAGCGTTAGATAGATATAGAGATAGATATAGAGATAGATATAGAGATAGATATAGAGATAGATATAGAGATATATAGAGATAATAGATATATATAGAGATAATAGATATATATAGAGATAGATATAGAGATAAATATAGAGATAGATATAGCGATAGATAGATAGAGATATGAGATAGATAGATATAGATAGAAAGATAGATATAGAGATAGAGCGATAGATAGATATAGAGTTGGATATAAAGAGAGATAGATATAGAGAGAGATACAGAGATAGATATAGCGCTAGATATAGAGAAAGATAGAGATAGACAGATAGAGATAATAGATAGATATAGAGATAGATATAGATAATAGAGATAGATAGATAATAGATAGATATAGAGATAGATAGATAGATAGATAGAGATAGATAGATATAGAGGTAGATAGATATAGATAAATAGATATAGAAATAGAGAGATAGATATAGATAGAGCGATAGATAGATATAGAGTTGGATATAGAGAGCGATAGATATATAGAGAGATACAGAGATAGAGATAATAGATAGAATAGATATAGAGATAGATATAGAGCGATAGAGAGAGAGTTAGATATATAGATAAATATAGAGATAGAGAGAGATAGAGAATAGAGAAAGATAGACAGATAGAGATAATAGATAGATATAGAGATAGATATAGAGATAGATAATAGATAGATATAGAGATAGATAGATATAGAGATAGATATAGATTGATATAGATAGAAAGATAGATATAGAGCGATAGATATAGAGAGAGATAGATATAGAGATAGATAGATGGTGCGCACCCACTCGCCAGGGCCGTGGGTACTCGGTACCGGGCCGGTTGACCTTCTCAACGGGAGTTGTCACGGCAGCAGTGACCTGGTCCGTGGCCCTGGGGCTCCATTGCAAAAGGGGTTGTTTCAGTGTGCTTATGGTGGTGAAAGTTTATAAGTGATTCGTGACGCCACCTGTAGTTTCGGCAAATGTTAAGCCGACGCTGCAGACAGATCCTCTGGGACAGATGGTGTAGTGCAGCAATGATGTTATAGCCCTCCACAGGCAGGGCTGTAGTCCCAATGCAGTGTAGGTGAAGTGACACTTAGATGGTGTAGTGCCGGGCGCAGGAGGGGTGTAGCGGTGTCGGGCAGGCTGGCGCAGGAATAAGTGGAGGGCACAAGGGCATGTAGTTCCAAAGCTTTACTCAGAGTCTGTTGTGGTACAGGTGCCCGCATCCGTGCTGTGTCCTCCGGGTCAGGAGCTCAGCCAACTTCCAGGCAAGATGAAGTACTCCTTTCCAACACTCCGCCAACATATGTGCCTTTTCTGAACGTCTCCCTCTTAGCGCCTTTGAGTGAAGTACTCACAGTACTGAGTTACACTGGAGTTCCTCCTGTCAGATGTTCCTAAAAATTCTACTTGTGCGGCAGACAGCTGTAGCCTGCTTCGGGGACTCCTTCTACCTAGTCCCGGCTCACTAATATGTTGCTGTTGTGCCCCCAAGTCTGGTGTAGGAATAAAGCGGTCACTACTTCTATTCTTCCGGTGTCTGCTGCAGGACCATTAGTATCCATACAACCTTGGGGACCGGACCTCGGCCTTGCGCTTAGAACTTGGGAAGGGTTCTCCTCTAACCCTGGTCCTTGTTCTCTTATTCTCCTCATGTTCCGCATCAATCCTTTCTTTATTATGGAGAGTCAGGCTTTCTATCAATGTTCCTTTCTTGTGCCAGCGGACCCAGATCACTGAGGTCGGCTGCAGCACTTCCTTCATCCATCCCACTCAGGGGATCTCCTTTCACAGACTGACCTCGTCTGACTCCTGTGACTAACTGACTCAATCCTATCCTCTTCCCGCTCTTTTAGTGCAAACTAAAACTCCGCCTGCCTCCCAGCACGCTTCGTGTTCCAAGCAGGGAGCCACCAAAGGGTGCTTTGCTACACTACTATGTTGTGTGGGATGCAGGTGTTGGAGCGTGGTCAGGTGTCTCCACCTTACCTGGATAGTGGCGCACCACACCTCAGGAGGAGGTGCAGTACCTCTGTAGCGACTGAACCCTCAGGGGCGCCACATACCCCCCCGTTAAACACAGCACGTCCACGAGCTGCAAGAAAACAAAGGTTGACAAATACAGGAACATACAAAAAATTTTATAATGCTAATAAACAGTTCTTATCTAAACATCCCAATGTGGGAGTCTTGAACGTTACAAACATTTTAACTACCTATCTATATCTTACTATGATTCCTAATTCAAAGTGCTATTAGCAGTAAACACACTACCACTTTCAAGTGTTATCATTATCATATTTCTTCATCATCTCCTCTTTCACATTTTCTACTTGCTTTTATTAACCTTAAGTGACAACCGTTGATACCTGGTTCGTCACCTGCATTTTTCAAATCTTTATCTTTATTCAAATCCTTCATCTCTTTATTAAAACATTCCTATTAGTCATTGCTATTAAATAGATTTTATATAAAAGCTGTTCTCTAACCATTAATACTTTCATAAGGCACATTATTCTTGTAAGTGCTGGACACCGCTCCCAGCCGGGATCTCTTGCAGTGTCCTTTTGGTAGGAGCCATGCTCCAAGTGAGGTAGTCCTTATTCCAAAAAGGGCTATGTAAAACCAAGAGAGGGCACCTAAAGAGGTGCAACTATATACATTAAAGTTCTGGAACATTCAGAGTCCATGATCTCCACAGTTCAGTAAGGAAAATGCTGCCAATAAAACTGGGCAACAAAGCTGGAAAAACATGATGAAAAAACAAAAATAACTTTAAGGCACAACAGTGCAAATATCCTCCTGGGTAACAGAGTTAGTTTTTGGTATTTTCTTTAATGTTGGTGGTCCCTTCCTGGGGTGGTGGGAGCTGATTTCCTTGGCTGCTTCCAGGGGAGCACTTCAGGGCATCCTCTTCCTTTCGGCTGGTTACAAATTGCAGGTACTCCTTTTCTCCTGGAGTGAGGTTGTCATCTGCTGGTGTTAATGGGATGGCAGCGGAAGTAACTGCGGCCTGTGAGGGCAACACATCAACTGCTACTGATGGTATCTCAGTTGCCTGCGACTCTGCAGGAGTTGCAGCTGGTACCAAGGGATGTTGTTCTGTCATTTCAGGTGGTACTGCTGTTAACGGCACTACTGCCTTGATTTTTGGCCTGACATCTGGTGGTAGCGGTGTCTGTGGGCGCTTGTAGGGGTTGAGGCAGGGGTCCTGAATTTGTGGCAAAGGAAACCCATGATGTACGGTGACACCCCTCAGCTGCTCAACCTCTTCTGCTGAGATCAGAAGATGTCGAACAGGACGCGCCTGCTCCAGTCTCACTCTTTTCAGCAGGGATTTCTTCCACTTCCCCATCGCAGTAAGCTTAGTGCTTCTGAATTGAGAGCATAGCTCATCTAATTGTCCCATGTGGAGTTTGAGCATGCCGGCCTCACTATATGAAAACTCAAGGGGCAACCCGTTGGGAGGGGTGACGGTCATACCTGAAGCCTCCCGGTGGTGTCTTGGCTCCAGTGCAGACATCGGGCGGCAGCCGGTGGCAGCGGTGGTGACTTGAGCTGCCTGGCCAGAGGCAGTGGACGGTGGTGGAGCGGATGGCGTCCCCGTGTCCGCAAGGGCCTCCGGCGGGACCTGCGCGGCCGCGTCAGGTCCAGGCGGGAGCTCTACCTCTTCCTCAACTTCGGCTCCCAGGCCTTCGGACAACTCCTCCTGGCAGTCCTCTCCCAGCGATGGTGACAGCGAGGCGGCGGTGATAGATGCTACCGGTGGTATGGCAGCGGCCGCAAGCTCCACAGGGTTTGCCTGGAGGAGATCTGGTGCAGCAGTGGCGGGTACTGGTGACTGGGGTACCGCGGATTGTGGCCCCTCCCGGGTGTGCTGCCATTTCTTCATCCAGAGCGCCTCCTGCTTCAGCCGCAGTTCGTGAGTCAGCCGGGTAATCTCATCCTCCAGCTGTTGACGGTCCAGATGGGAAGCCATATCGGAGCCTTCAGCCATTACGCCGGGGAGGTTCAGCTTAACCTCCCTTCGCTCTTCAGGCCTCCTCTCTCCTTCCATCATGGCGTTCTCTCCTTTCTCTTCCTGTCTGGACTCTTTTCCCGACACCGGCTCTCGCTCATCCTTCTGGGAGCAGCGTCTTCTTCCTACTCCTCCATACCATGCCAGTATACGAACCCCTCGGTGGGTGGGCCATGCGACATGTTGTCACGCCCTTCTTCTCCGTGCCGACGGCCATTTTGAGAGTCCATTTTACAGTCTATCAATTTGGTTATTCTGCACATTCTTAGCAATGCTTAAGTCCAATAAATTCAGGCACACAGAGCCCGGTGGCACCGGGCTTCGTCATCCTGTTCCTGATGCCATTAGGAGCGCCCCCACTCGCCAGGGCCGTGGGGTACTTGGTACCGGGCCGGTTGACCTTCTCAACGGGAGTTGTCACGGCAGCAGTGACCCGGTCCGTGGCCCTGGGGATCCTTTGCAAAAGGGGTTGTTTCAGTGTGCTTATGGTGGTGAAAGTTTATAAGTGATTCGTGACGCCACCTGTGGTGTTTGGCAAATGTTAAGCCGACGCTGCAGACAGATCCTCTGGGACAGATGGTGTAGTGCAGCAATGATGTTATAGCCCTCCACAGGCAGGGCTGTAGTCCCAGGGCAGTGTAGGTGAAGTGACACTTAGATGGTGTAGTGTCGGGCGCAGGAGGGATGTAGCGGTGTCGGGCAGGCTGGCGCAGGAATAAGTGGAGGACACCAGGGCATGTAGTTCCAAAGCTTTACTCACAGTCTGTTGTGGAACAGGTGCCCGCATCCGTGCCGTGTCCTCCGGGTCAGGAGCTCAGCCAACTTCCAGGCAAGATGAAGTACTCCTTTCCAGCACTCCGCCAAAATATGTGCCTTTTCTGAACGTCTCCCTCTTAGCGCCTTTGAGTGAAGTACTCACAGTACTGAGTTACACTGGAGTTCCTCCTGTCAGATGTTCCTAAGAATTCTACTTGTACGGCAGACAGCTGTAGCCTGCTTTGGGGACTCCTTCTACCTAGTCCCGGCTTACACACGTTGTTGTTGTGCCCCCAAGTCTGGTGTGGGAATAAAGTGGTCACTACTTCTATTCCTCCGGTGTCTGATGCAGGACCATTAGTATCCATACAACCTCGGGGACCGGACCCCGGCCTTGCGCTTAGAACTTGGGAAGGGTTCTCCTCTATCCCTGGTCCTTGTTCTCTTATTCTCCTCACATTCTGTATCAATCCTTTCTTTCTTATGGAGAGTCAGGCTTTCTATCAATGTTCCTTTCTTGTGCCAGCGGACCCAGATGACTGAAGTCGGCTGCAGCACTTCCTTCATCCATCCCACTCAGGGGATCTCCTTTCACAGACTGACCTCGTCAGACTCCTGTGACTAACTGACTCAATCCTATCCTCTTCCCGCTCTTTTAGTGCAACACCCAGAAACTTATGAAGAACTTGCAGTCTTCATTGGCCCCTATCTCCTCCCTTTCATGTCCTGATTCTGCATTGAAGCATTACAATGAAACACTTCAAAGTGCCCTGGATGAATTTGCTCCTTCTATACATAGAACACCACAACACAGACGGCAACAACCCTGGCACACCCTGCAAACACGTTTCCTGCAGCGGTGCTCCAGGTGCGCCGAACGTCTGTGGAGAAAATCCAACCTACCCGAAGATTTCATCCATTATAAGTTTATGCTTCGAACATACAACACTGCCCTTCACCTCTCAAAACAAACCTATTTCAACACCATCATCACTTCACTGTCCAATAACCCTAAACGTCTCTTTGACACTTTTCATTCTCTACTCAACCCAAGAGTACAGGCCCCTACCACGGAGCTTCGAGCTGACGATCTGGCCAATTACTTCAAAGAAAAAATTGAGCAGATCCGACAGGAAATTATCTCCCAATCACCTCATACCATGCACTGTCCTCCCTCTCCCACTGCATCTAGCTCACTCTCTGACTTTGAACCAGTCACAGAAGAAGAAGTAAGCAGGCTCCTTGCATCTTCCCGCCCAACCACTTGTATCAGTGACCCATTTCCGTCACATCTACTCCAGACCCTTTCCCCTGCTGTCACCCCTCACCTAACTAAAATATTTAACATCTCTCTCTCTTCTGGTATCTTTCCCTCCTCATTTAAGCATGCCATCATACATCCACTACTTAAAAAACCATCCCTCGACCAAAACTGTGCCGCTAACTATAGACCTGTTTCTAATCTTCCCTTCATCTCTAAACTCCTGGAACGCCTGGTCCACTCCCGTCTTATCCGCTATCTCTCAGAAAACTCTCTTCTTGACCCTCTCCAATCCGGTTTCCGCTCTTTACATTCTACTGAAACTGCCCTCACTAAAGTCTCTAATGATCTACTAACAGCTAAATAAAATGGTCATTACTCCATGCTAATTCTCTTGGATCTCTCTGCAGCATTCAACACTGTGGATCATCAGCTCCTCCTCACTATGCTCCGTTCCATTGGCCTCAAGGACACCCTTCTCTCCTGGCTCTCCTGCTATCTCTCTGACCGCTCCTTTACTGTATCTTTTGCTGGCTCCTCCTCCTCTCATCTTCCCCTTACTGTTGGGGTTCCTCAAGGATCAGTCCTAGGCCCCCCTCCTCTTCTCTTTGTATACTGCCCCTATTGGTCAAACAATCAGTAGATTTGGTTTCCAGTACCATCTCTATGCTGACGACACCCAATTATACGCGTCTTCTCCTGACATTATGCCAGCCTTTCTAGAAAACACCGGCGATTGTCTAAATGCTGTGTCTAACATCATGTCCTCACTATATCTGAAACTGAACCTGTCAAAGACTGAACTCCTTGTGTTTCCTCCTGCTACTAATGTACCTATACCCGACATTGCCATATCTGTGTGTGGTTCTACTATTACTCCCCAGCAACATGCCCGCTGTCTTGGGGTCATTCTTGACTCCGAGCTTTCCTTTGTCCCCCACATCCGATCACTGGCTCGCTCTTGTTATCTGCACCTCAAAAACATTTCTAGAATTCGACCTTTTCTTACTTTTGACTCTGCAAAAACTCTGACTGTTTCTCTTATTCATTCTTGTCTCGACTATTGTAACTCCCTTCTAATCGGTCTCCCTCTTACCAAACTCTCCCCCCCCCAATCTGTCTTGAATGCAGCTGCCAGGATCATATTCCTCGCCAATCGTTACACCGATGCCTCTACCTTGTGCCAGTCATTACACTGGCTACCCATCCACTCCAGAATCCAGTACAAACTTATTACCCTCACCCACAAAGCTCTTCATTGCTCAGCACCACCCTACATCTCCCTTGTTTCAGTATACCATCCTACCCGCGCCCTCCATTCTGCTGATGACCTGAGGTTAGCATCCTCAATAATCAGAACCTCCCATTCCCGTCTTCAAGACTATACACGTGCTGCGCCAATTCTTTGGAATGCACTTCCCAGGTCAATACGATTAGTCCCCAATCCCGACAATTTTAAGCGTGCCCTGAAAACTCATTTATTCAGACTGGCCTACCACCTCAACATATTAACCTAATCTATCCCTATGTGGCACAGCCAAAAGTTTTTTACCATAACCAGGTTCCCCGCATCATGTTCCCACATGCTTTATGCATCCATTAGCCCTCTGCATCCGTACTGTTACACACTTAACACTATGGCTGGTCCATACAATCAGGGCAACTGTTACCACCCACCTTTCGTGTCTCCCCTTTTTTTCACATAGATTGTAAGCTTGTGAGCAGGGCCCTCATTCCTCTTGGTATCTGTTATGATCTATGTGATTATTGTTATGCTGTAATGTATATTGTCTGTACAAGTCCCCTCTGAAATGTAAAGTGCTGCGGAATATGTCAGCGCTATAGAAATAAAATGTATTATTATTATTATAACTAAACTCCACCCGCCTCCCAGCATGCTTCGTGTTCCAAGCAGGGAGCCACCAAAGGGTGCTTTGCTACACTACTATGTTGTGTGGGATGCAGGTGTTGGAGCGTGGTCAGGTGTCTCCACCTTACCTGGATAGTGGGGCACCCCACCTCAGGAGGAGGTGCAGTACCTCTGTGGCGACTGAACCCTCAGGGGCGCCAAATAGATAGATATAGATAATAGAGAGATATATATATATATATACATATATATATATATATAGATAGATAGAGAGAGATAGAGATAAAAAAATAAACCACAATACTCACCTCTCCTCGTCGCTCCCACGCTTATTCCGGCAGCCGGCTTCAGTGTCAGGAGCTGCCCCATCTGCCAGACACACAGAGGGTGCACAATGTAGTGACGTCATCGCGCACTGGCTGTGAGTCAGGAGCAGAGGGGACTGAGGGCGGCGCCGGCCCTGATTTACAGATGCAGAGCGGCTTACTGGGCTGGGGGGCGGGGCCTCTGGGGGTGGAGACTGTGAAATGATATTCACTGCTTCGCAGTGAATATTCATTTCTCTTTAGCAGCGGGGACAGGGGCTCCTGCCTCCTTTCACCCGCTGCTGCTCCACTGGAAGGGGCCCCCATAGCAGCTGCATGGTGTGCGACACACCACTGGCTGGGGGCCCCTGGAGCAGCGGGGGCCCTAGACAACTGCTGGCCCTGTATGCCAGCAGGTGCCAGGGCCCACCTGAGAATCCTCCGGTTCTCCGGTGGACCAGTCCGACGCTGCCTGTGCCCACCAGAAGCCTGCGCAGGAGCCCCTTCTCTGTCACCACCATCACCCACGGGAGAACCACGGCGATGCTCAACAACAGAGACATGCGTCAAAGGAGCGGACCCACATGAGGACATAGCCCTCCTATTGCCGGCACCACCAGTCGAAGGAGTCCGGCGCCTCCCAGTGGCCGAGGCAGGAACTGCAGCCCCCGAGTCCGACGGCAATGTGACAGTCTGGCGCCTCCCAGTGGCCAAGGCAGGAACAGCAGCCCCCGAGTCTGACGGAAGTGACGGTCTGGCGCCTCCCAGTGGCCAAGGCAGGAACAGCAGCCCCCGAGTCTGACGGTGAAGTGACGGTCCGGTGCCTCCCAGTGGCCGAGGCCGGAACACCAGCCCCCGAGTCCGACGGCGACGTGACACTTCCTCTGTTGGGGAAGGGTTTGTTGAATGTGAACCCTTTACTCTGGGCCTTATCGCTGCCCCAGGAGTGTCCACCTCTACCACGATCCTCTCTTCCTCTACCTCTCAAGCCCCAAAAGGATCTACTATAAATAGGAAAGGAGGGGGGAAATTCTTTTTCTCGTCTGCTGATTTCTCTAGTATCTCATCTAAGACAGAGCCAAATAAATAAATACCAAGATAAGGAATAGCGCACAACTTCATTTTACACTGTTCTTACGGGGCCCGTCACACACAGCGAGATCGCTAGCGAGATCGCTGATTTTGTGACGCATTAGCGATCTCGCTAGCTATCTCGCTGTGTGTGGCACGCATCAGCAACCGGCCGCCCTGCTGGGTATCGATGATCGTGCAGGAATGTCCTGGGCCATTTTAGTGATCGTTGGTCTCCCGCTGGCCAGCACGCATCGCTGCATGTGGCAGCGGGAGACCAACGATCAGCGAGCTCCCAGCACTGGAAGCAGATGCTGGGAGCTGGTATCCAAGGTAAATATCGGGTAACTAAGCACGCGCGGCGCTTAGTTACCCGCTGTGTACCTTGGATACCAGCTTGCTCGCGCTGGGAGCTGGTACCTAAGGTGAACAGCGGGTAACTAAGTGCCGCCCACGCTTAGTTACCCGATATTTACCTTGGATACCATCGTCCCCGCTGTTCCTGATCGCTGGTGTGTCTGCCTGTTTGGCAGCTCACCAGCGATCATATAGTGATGCACCAGCGATCCTGACCAGGTTGTATCATTGTCGGGATCGCTGGTGCATCGTTTGGTGTGATGGGACCGTAAGCCAGAGAACTTTGCAGACAGAATTTGAAAGAGCACAGGCACAAGCGGCAAATCTGATACTACCTGTATCTGTTGAAGCATCTGCCTTCTGAATTATACGTAAAGCACCAAATAGTTCATCCGTAGGACACTAATTTCTAATTTGAGAGTCTAACTTCTGAAGCCATTTTACTAGAGACTTAGCTGTGCAAGTGGCCGCTATGCTAGGTTTAAAATAATAGGCTGCTGCTTCCCATGCTCCCCTAAGGAACGTATCAACTTTCCTATAAAGGGGATCCTTTGGAGACCCTAAATCATGAAAAGGAAGACCTACGTTTTTGGAAATGTTAGCAATGGCAACATTAATTTTTGGGGCTTTTTCCCACATTCCACAAAGATCCTCATCAAACAAGTACTAAAGTAGTAGGGATTGACGCCTTCTTATCTGTTTTTTTTTCCACTTTTTCCTAATAAGGGAAGGTAGGTTTTTATGAATGGGGAATTCACAATGCATTTCTCAAGGCTACTAAACATAGAATCCTGTACAGACATACGTTCTCTAGAGAATTCCACTCCCATAGTAGAGCTAACAACTTTCAATATTTTTCCCATGTTTTCTACTGGAAAGCACCGTGGACATTATTCACCCATAAGACCAGGATGATTCTGAAGAATCTGTATTGACTAACTCCCCAGGTTCCTCCTAGTTCGTCTTCAGAGCTGAAATCTGAAGGTAAATAATGCCTACTTGATGAGGGTGAGGTTGCTCTGATACGTCACAGTTCTTTCTTATCAATATTTTTAATTTTGCCTTTAACGACTTATTTTCTTGAAATAAGGAGGGGGACTGTCAAAATTTTTTTTCTAATATCTAATCTGTATCTTCTACCTTTCAGTTTCATCCCATTGCTTCTCGTATTCCCATGTGTAAATGAGAATAATGACGATCCCTCTACACTGTCACAGCCCTTCGGATATTTGTAGACTGTAGAGTTGAGCGATACCATCCGATACTTCAAAGTATCGGATCGGAATGGATCGGCCGATCTTAAAAAAAAGTATCAGTATCGCCGATTCCGATACCGGAAGTCCCATTCAAGTCTATGGGACTTCCGGTATCGGAATAAGAAAAATCCTGTTTTTCCCTTGTACAGCCTCTCTGGGGTCTGTACGGGCCTTTCGGGGGGCTGTGCCGGCCTGCCAGGGGGTCTGTGCAGGCTCCGGTGGTCTGTGCCGGCCTGCCGGGGGGCTGTGCCGGCCTGCCAGGGGGGCTGTGCAGGCTCCGGTGGGCTGTGCCGGCCTGCCGGGGGGCTGTGCCGGCCTGCCGGTGGTCTGTGCACCCTGTGGGGGGCTGTGCCGGCCTGCCGGGGGGCTGTGCTGATGTCCGGGGGTCTGTGCAAGCATCGTCCGATGGGACTACAAGTCCCATCTGGCGATGCCTGCTACCATGACAGTGATTGACACATTAGCCAATGATGGGACAGTAGTAGTCCCATCATCCGGCTAATGTGTTAAATGTTAAAAAAAAAAAAAAAAAAAATACTACATACATACTACATGCATGCTACATACATACTACATGCTACATACATACTACATACATACTACATACATACTACATACATACTACATACATAACACATATATACTACATACATACTACATACATACTACATACATACTACATATATACTACATGCATGCTACATACATACTACATGCTACATACATACTACATACATACTACATGCATGCTACATACATACTACATGCTACATACATACTACATATATACTACATGCATGCTACATACATACTACATGCTACATACATACTACATATATACTACATATATACTACATACATACTACATGCATGCTACATACATACTACATGCTACATACATACCACATACATACTACATACATACTACATACATACTACATGCTACATACATACTACATATATACTACATGCATGCTACATACATACTACATGCTACATACATACTACATATATACTACATGCATGCTACATACATACTACATGCTACATACATACTACATATATACTACATGCATGCTACATACATACTACATACATACTACATGCTACATACATACCACATATATACTACATACATACTACATACAATACATTCATACAATACATACATAGACATACAGTACATATAACATAGAGTAACATACTTACCAATACTTGTCACATTGTTCCCCGAAGCCATTGTCTTTTACGGAATAAATATTAACATAACAAACCACAAAAATACTCACCCACGATCCGAAGCAGTCCACGAGTGTGTCCCACGACGATCTTGGGTAGAGAACTGCAGAATCAGCTGTTGCTGCCGTTCTCTACGGGCTGCAGGAATCCAATGACGGAAGGTAGGTATCCTTCCGCACTGTATTCCTCCGCCACTTAAAAAAAAAAAAAGTCCCTAGTCTCACTTTATGCCATTGCTGTGTGGGAAATTCCCACGCAGCAATGGCATAAAGTGAGACTAGGGACTTTTTTTTTTTTTAAGTGGCGGAGGAATACAGTGCGGAAGGATACCTACCTTCCGTCATTGGATTCCTGCAGCCCGTAGAGAACGGCAGCAACAGCTGATGCTGCAGTTCTCTACCCAAGATCGTCGTGGGACACACTCGTGGACTGCTTCGGATCGTGGGTGAGTATTTTTGTGGTTTGTTATGTTAATATTTATTCCGTAAAAGACAATGGCTTCGGGGTACAATGTGACAAGTATTGGTAAGTATGTTACTCTATGTTATATGTACTGTATGTCTATGTATGTATTGTATGAATGTATTGTATGTAGTATGTATGTAGTATATATGTGGTATGTATGTAGTATGTATGTAGCATGCATGTAGCATGCAGTATGTATGTAGCATGCATGTAGTATATATGTAGTATGTATGTAGCATGTAGTATGTATGTAGCATGCATGTAGTATATATGTAGTATGTATCATGTAGTATGTATGTAGTATGTATGTGGTATGTATGTAGCATGTAGCATGCATGTAGTATATATGTGGTATGTATGTAGCATGTAGTATGTATGTAGCATGCAGTATGTATGTAGCATGCATGTAGTATATATGTAGTATGTATGTAGCATGTAGTATGTATGTAGTATGTATGTGGTATGTATGTAGCATGTAGCATGCATGTAGTATGTATGTAGTATATATGTGGTATGTATGTAGCATGTAGTATGTATGTAGCATGCAGTATGTATGTAGCATGCATGTAGTATATATGTAGTATGTATGTAGCATGTAGTATGTATGTAGTATGTATGTAGTATGTATGTGGTATGTATGTAGCATGTAGCATGCATGTAGTATATATGTGGTATGTATGTAGCATGTAGTATGTATGTAGCATGCAGTATGTATGTAGCATGCATGTAGTATATATGTAGTATGTATGTAGTATGTATGTAGTATGTATGTAGTATGTATGTGGTATGTATGTAGCATGTAGCATGCATGTAGTATGTATGTAGTATATATGTGGTATGTATGTAGCATGTAGTATGTATGTAGCATGCAGTATGTATGTAGCATGCAGTATGTATGTAGCATGCATGTAGTATATATGTAGTATGTATGTAGCATATATGTAGTATGTATGTAGCATGTAGTATGTATGTAGCATGCATGTAGTATATATGTAGTATGTATGTAGTATATATGTAGTATGTATGTAGCATGTAGTATGTATGTAGCATGCATGTAGTATATATGTAGTATGTATGTAGCATGTAGTATGTATGTAGCATGCATGTAGTATGTATGTAGTATATATGTAGTATGTATGTAGTATGTATGTAGTATGTATGTAGTATATATGTGTTATGTATGTAGTATGTATGTAGTATGTATGTAGTATGTATGTAGTATGTATGTAGCATGTAGTATGTATGTAGTATTTTTTTTTTTTTTTTTTTACATTTAACACATTAGCCGGATGATGGGACTACTACTGTCCCATCATTGGCTAATGTGTCAATCACTGTCATGGTAGCAGGCATCGCCAGATGGGACTTGTAGTCCCATCGGACGATGCTTGCACAGACCCCCGGACATCAGCACAGCCCCCCGGCAGGCCGGCACAGCCCCCCGGCAGGCCGGCACAGCCCCCCACAGGGTGCACAGACCACCGGCAGGCCGGCACAGCCCCCCGGCAGGCCGGTACAGACCCCGGGCAGTCCACACAGCCCCCCGGCAGGCCGGCACAGCCCCCCGGCAGGCCGGCACAGCCCCCCACAGGGTGCACAGACCACCGGCAGGCCGGCACAGCCCCCCGGCAGGCCGGTACAGACCCCGGGCAGTCCACACAGCCCCCCGGCAGGCCGGCAGAGACCCCCGGAAGGCCCGAAATGACGGCGCATCATGATGCGCACACACCGCGCATCATGATGACGTCAGGCTGTCAATCAACTTTGAACTTCCGATTCCGATGCCGACTTCCGATATTGAAAAAATATCGGAAGTCGGTATCGGAATTCCGATACAGCAAGTATCGGCCGATACCCGATACTTGCGGTATCGGAATGCTCAACACTAGTAGACTGCTATTAAGTCTCCTCTTGGTCAGTGTGATAATTGCAAGATTACTAAAAATGCCAAATTTTGTTAAAAAATACAAGTAGCACAAAATAGGTCATTTTCGGATGATAGAAGTAGAAAATCTGGATAGCAAAGAAAGCGCAAATCGGGTCTTAACTAGGTAAAAACATGAGGTGCGCTGAGGAGAGGTACGCTCACCTTGTTTTGTTGCAACTAAGCATCATGTAAAACACATGGATCAGCAGCTGAAGGACACGGGTCCAAAGACTGAGGATAATGGTGAAACCGGGTGCATGTGTCCAAATCTGTGTGGCTGATAAGGATGACTGGCAGATAATATTCTTCAAAGCTTTATTTCAAAACAAGTTATATAGTCAACGCATTTCGAGGTCATGCAGGACCTCTTCTTCAGGACAAAACCTTACAAGTGGATGGTCAGAACTGCACATTCTTATACAGTGTGTCCGTAAAGTCATGGTGCACTTTTGACCAGTCACTGGAAAGCAACAAAACACGATAGAAATGTGAAATCTGCTCCAAATAAAAGGACAACCCTCCCAGTTTTCAGTTGACTGATGGCCTACCAGAATGGGGTTTCTTGACCAGTTTCAACTGCTTATCCCACCGAGTAATGTTATTCCTATGTGGTGGTGCTTCGTTATAAACGCACCGATATTCACGCAGCACTTTGGTCACGGATTCTGAAAAACTCATAACTGGGAGGGTTTTCCTTTTATTTGGTGCAGATTTTACATTTCTATTGTCTTTTGTTGCTTTCCTGTGACTGGTCAAACGTGCACCATGACTTTACGGACACACTGTATATGTTTTTTTTTAAATACAATACAAATAAACAGACCATGTATGTAACATTACATACATGGTCTGTTGATTGGTATTGTATTTAATCAGTGTTTGATGTTTTTGCTATATGAAATTTGACTGGTCATGTGCCCGGTTTGGCATTTAAAAAAAAAAAAGACCGTGTATAAAAACGTGCAGATCTGACAATCCACTTGTAAGGTTTTTTTCCTGAGGATGAGGTCCTCCATGACCTCAAAATGCTTTGACTATATAACTAACCTGTTCTGAAATAAAGCTTCGAATAACATCGTCTGCAATCCATCTTTATCAGCAGCACAGATTTGGACACATACACCATTTTTTGATGATAGCTTATCTTTAAAGGGAATCTGTCACCAAGTTTTTGCTATGTTATCAGCATGATGTAGGGGCACATACCCTGAGATTGCACCAATGTGTCACTTACTTGGCTGTTTTGTGCAGTTTTTATAACATTACTGTTTTCTCTCCTGCAGGTCTAGCAGTTCCCTGAATGCTGAGCTCTGCAACCTAGTCCACACCATTGATTAGGAGCTCTGTGTCAATGTACAAAGTGTTAGGAACGGCGGAACGCACTAAATAAAATAAAGTGCGTTCGCCGCTCGGGGTCCACCGTGCAGAAGGTGATATCACTGCTGCTAAGTAGTGACAGACAAGCAATATGGCGGTATAACGCGTACGGGTTATAAGTCACCCAGGTGCGCTAAGCAATCTCTGCTCACAGAGATGCCAGCAGAAGTAAACACAAAAGGCTGAGCCTGTTATTGTCACAGGTCTCAGGTAACTGCACACACGGTATCTGGTCACAGGAGCGGGACCCAAGGCAGAGGAACTGCGTCCGTCTAGACCTACCGTGCGTGCGGCGTCGCTACTGCGGATGCCAGAGAGGGCTGCAGCGCGGCGTAGGACACTGCCGCTAGTCGGCAAAGCAAGGAAGCAAGCGCAATGTCAGACGCTAGCACTGTGGATGATGTAGTAGTGGCTTGAGGCTTGCCACGCGCTGGCTCTAAGCTAAGTCCCTGTACACGTTCGTAATATCAGAGGGAGGGGATCTTAATGAGTCAGTCTCCAGAATCATACATCCATCATCATCCACACAGTAGCAACTAGAGACTATACTAGCGCATGGCGGAACGGCCATGAGCGCGTTTTATAGATGGGACCTTCCGGAAGCTTCCAGGTCTCCACGATGGACCAATGAGATCTGGAGCAGGACCTGGGCACATGACTCCTGATCTCCAATGGGAGATCGTCTCGTGAGCATGCTCAGTAGGAGGACAGAGAGACTTAGTCTCTGGAGAGATTTGCTGCAGAGCAATCTCCTCTACTGTAGATAAACAGTAGGAGACCGCAGAATGTGAGGCTCTGGATTCCTGCAGAGCAGATGCAGAAACCCGACGCCTAACATTACCCCCCCTTCTAGGGCCCCCTCCCCCCTGAGACTTCCAATCCACCACCTTGTGCCCATCAGAGGCATAGGCTTCAGACTCGTCCGAAGGCAAGTCTGATGTCCCGGCAGGTGACACAGATAACCGGGACACGTGGAAGGCATCAGAGGCGGCAAGATCACCAGGTTTAAGAAGGGACACGTGGGAGACAGCGGGAGCGGCAAAACCGCCCAGAGCAGAAGTTGAAGTGGAACGCCGCGGTGTGTCGGCGGACGTCTCCACTCTCTGTTTATGGAGGCTATTCCGAGCACAAACCCGACGCAAAAAACCCGACGCCTAACAACAAAGTACAAAGAAAGCTGCCAATCAGAGGAATGGGTGATGTTACACAGAGAGGAGGCCTACATGGCACAAGACAACTAGTCCTGTAGTGATAATCTCCTGCTGATCAAACACAGATTTTATTGAAACAACAAGCAACCCAGTAAGTGACACATCGCTGGAATCAGGGTCTCAGCCCCTACATCATGCTGTTCTCAGGTTAAATGGAAAAAAGTGGCAACAGATTCCCTTTTTAAAGGGAATCTGTCACCCATTTTTGGCCTATAAGCTGCAGCCACAGCCATCAGGGGCTTATCTACAGCATTATGTAATGCTGTAGATAAACCCCCGATATAACCTGAATGATAAGAAAAACGAGTTAGATTATACTCACCCGGGGTCCGGTCCGATGGGTGTCACGGTCCGGTCTGGCGCCTCCCATCTTCTAGCAATGGTGTCCTCCTCCTTACTACTGCCGTGGCTCCTGCACAGGTGTACATTATCTCCCCTGTTGAGGGCAGAGTAAAGTACTGCAGTGCGCAGGTGTCAGACCTCTCTGACCTTTCCTGACGCCTGCGCACTGCAGTACTTTACTCTGCCCTCAACAGGGCGGATAAAGTACCCCTGCGCAAGAGCCGCGGCAGAAGGAGGACGTCATCTCAAGAAGACGGGAGGCGCCGGAGCAGACAGTGACACCTACAGCACCCGCCCCCGGTGAGTATAATCTAACTTGTTTTTCTTATCTTTCAGGTTACATCCGGGGGCTTATCTACAGCATTACAGAATGCTGTAGATAAGCCCCTGATGGCGGTGCCGGCAGCTTATAGGCCGAAAATGGGGTGACAGATTCCCTTTAAGGCCTCTTTCACACTTCAGTTTTTTGCATCAGTTATAATCCGCCAAAAAGGCGGACAAGCGGATCCGTTCTAAACTGATGTGAACGGATGGCACAGGATCCGTTTTCAGACGGATCCTGAAAATGAAGAAATTTAAAGGAATCGCTGGAGAGAGAGAGAGAGAGAGAGAGAGAGAGAGAGAGAGATTTTTTTTGTCCGGCACCGAGAAAGAAATTCGGGTTAAATCAGTGTTTGCAGGATCCGCCAGAGGAAAAAACGTTACAAGCTCCGTTTTGACATTTTTGAGGATGGTGACGGACAGCAACTTTTGGCGGATCCTCACAAAAAACGGATGCAACGGACAGCAATCCGTCACAATCCGCCATTAATGCAAGTCAATGGGAAAAAAACGGATCCTCAAAAAAAAATTGAGGATCCGTTTTTTTTCAAAACCTGGCGGATTGTGACTGATTGTAAAAAACGGAAGTGTGAAAGAGGCCTAAGGGTTGATATTGCAGCTCCATGCATTGGCTATTTACTGAGAGCCAAGGATCGTGTCCTGAGCAATAAGGAAAAGAAATAGACATCCACAATTAAACATCGAACAACCACTAAAATGCATTTTTTACATTTTTGGTCGAAATGGCCTTCAGTGCACAAACAGAACATCTTGAAGCCGCTGTCCACCGTGTTTACGATTACCTTATTCGCCCTCTTTAGAATCTACTTGATAAAACAATAACTGTGTTGTAGTGCACCAGCACCCGATACAGGAGCGTTCAATAAATTAATGTATTGCGCGTTTCCTTTTATTTAACTTAATGGAAACTAACAAAAGAAAATGTTGCTTTTCCGGCACCCAGCAACTTAAGATGCATTAGTTTTAATTACTTTTATACATAAGTGAGAGTTTACAATGTATCTGCAAAATCAATTCAATGTTTAGACGTCTGTTCCTTCTGTTCAAGGGCCGACAGTTCACATTTCTTAGGTCTGATTTGCATTTCCTCTGAACTAAAGTGCATTCTTTTCCAAACCACCAATGTCTCCTTGAGAAGACGACAAAGCGGTCTCTGCGGTGTCCAAAACAAAATAAAAAAAAACACAAAATGACTGCAGAAACCCTTTTACTTGTAGCTTGTGGATTTAAGTGCGTCTTGTGGAGACATTAAAAATGTGGCTAAATAAAAGCATGAAAAACAACTCGTCGGGAAAGTAGTCATGAATTTTTGTTTTATTATTTGTTTTCTGAGTGTCAAAAGGTGCAAATAAGTAGAAAGACTCTCCTGTTGTAAATTTGCATTGTAGCAAACTTCTTTCATAAATTTCTATGTGCCTCCAGGTAAAACAAAATATACAAAGTCGTACAATACGTCATGCACATTTAGCTGAGGGTGCAGCATGCACAAGCACTTTACGATTTAAAGCGCCAAACCAGCGTGGTTCTTTTCTGGCACACAACAGCTGAATTGGAATCGCAGTGCACCTGCGACTGTTAACATGTTAAATGCCGCTGTCAATCTCTGACAGCGGCATTTAACATGATTGCGCCTGAACTGTGTCACTGACTCCTCCCATCAATGCCCCTGTCACATGATCACGGGGCGACAATGGGTTGGGGTTGGCTTTACAACCCAGAGTCTACTGGAGACCCCTGTGCTTGTCGTTGCTGATCTGCTATGAGCGCTGCCACACGCCCAGCGCCCATAGCAGATGAACATTTCTGCTACACATAACAGGGCTTCAGCCCTGCTATGTGCAGCACAAGGGATTAGAAGATCGCAGCTTCAAGTCTCCTAAGGAGATTATTGTAGTCAGTCATAAGTGTAAAATAAATGTTTTTATAGATATTAAAAAAAAATATAAAAGTTCAAATCAACCCAAGAATCTGCAAAAACCCTAGTCCATGCCCTCATTATCTCTCGCCTTGACTACTGCAACTTCCATGCCCTCATTATCTCTCGCCTTGACTACTGCAACCTCCTGCTCTGTGGCCTCCCCTTGAACACTCGCACCCCTCCAATCTATTCTAAACTCTGCTGCCCGACTAATCCACCTGTCCCCCCGCTATTCTCCAGCTTCTCCCCTCTGTCAATCCCTTCACTGGCTCCCAATTGCCCAGAGACTCCATTACAAAACCCTAACCATGACATACAAAGCCATCCACAACCTGTCTCCTCCATACATCTGTGACCTCGTCTCCCGGTATTTTCCCGCACGCAACCTCCGATCCTCACAAGATCGCCTTCTCTACTTCCCTCTTATCTCCTCTTCCCACAATCGCATACAAGATTTCTCTCGCGCATCACCCCTACTCTGGAACTCTCTACCACAACATATCAGACTCTCACCTACCATCGAAACCTTCAAAAAGAGCCTGAAGACCCACCTCTTCCGACAAGCCTATAACCTGCAGTAACCACCGATCGACCAAACCGCTGCACGACCAGCTCTACCCTCGCCTACTGTATTATCACCCATCCCTTGAAGATTGTGAGCCCTCGCGGGCAGGGTCCTCTCTCCTCCTGTACCAGTTATGACTTGTATTGTTTAAGATTATTGTACTTGTGTTTATGTATACTCCTCCTTACATGTAAAGCGCCATGGAATAAATGGCGCTATGACAATAAATAATAATAATAATAATAATAATAATCACCCACCTTTTGGACCATTCAAAATAAAACAATAATAAAAAAATACACATATTTGGTATCGCCGCGTTCAGATCTTTCAAAATATAAGAAGAATTCATTAGATCGGTAAACAGCGTAACAAGAAAAGAAACAAAAATGCCAGAATTACGTTTTTTTGGTTGCGCCAACACTGCAATAAAATGCAATAATTGGTAATCAAAAGATCGTATATACACCAAAATGGTTTTGATAAAAACGTCAGCTTGGGGGCGCAAAAAAAAGCCCTCACCCAGCCCCAGATCCCAAAAAAAGTAGACGCTACAGGTCTCGGAAAATGTTTTTTTTTTTCTTTACAAACTTTCAAATTTTTTTTACCACAAAAATAAAAAGGGACCTAGACATGTTTGGTATCTGTAAACTCGTAATAACCTGGAGAATCATAATGGCAGGTCAGTTTTAGTATATAAAGAACATGGTAAAAAAAAACAAACAAAAAAAAACAATTGTGGAATTGCATTTTTTTGCATTTTCACCACACTTGGAATTTTGTTCCCGTTTTCCAGTACATTATATGTAAAATCAATTACGTATTTTAAAACTACAACTCGCCTCACAAAAAACAAGCCCTCACATAGCCATATTGACCAAAAAAATTAAAAACAAAAATTATGGCTTTGGGAACAAGGGGAGCGAAAAACTTAAAAAGGAAAATGGCCCGGGGGCGAAAAGGCTAAAGTTAAAGATTACATATTTTCTTTGTATTTTAGGCAAAAAAAGTTATTTTTTACGTTTTAAAAATTGCAAAAAGTAAAATGGGTCGATGCAGAAGTTTGGGCACCCTTGGAGATTTGTGTGCTCAGATCACTTTGACCAAGGTTTCAGATCTTAATTAGCCTGTTAGGGTTACGGCTTGTTCACGGTCACCGTTAGGAAATGCCAGGTCATGTAAATTTCCCAGCTTTACAAAAACCCAGTCTCCTATCACCTTGTGCAAAAAAAAAAAACCAGCCATGAGTTCTTCTAAGCAGCTGACTAGCACTATGAAAAAGAAAATGTTGCAGCTTCATAAAGCAGGAGAAGTTTGTAAGAAGATAGCAAAGTGTTTTCAAGTTACCCTTGATAAATTGCATTTAACAGGAACAGTCTAGGTCAAGATAAGGTCTGAAAGACCAAGCAAAATTTCAGTGAGAGTTGCTTGAAGGATTAATAGAGAAGCAAATCAGAACACCCGTTTGACTGCAAAAGACCTTCACAAAGATTTAGCAAAAAAAAAAAGGCACAGTATTTTAGGAAAAGAACATCTCGCTAACCATTAAGCATGGGGGTGGATCAATCATACTTTAGGGTTTGTGTTGTAGCCAATGGCACAAGAAACATTTCACGAGTAGAGTGAAGAATGGATTCAATGAAATTTCAACAAATTGTTGATGCAAACAGCACCATCTGTAAAACAGCTGAAGTTGATCCTAAACACACATCAAAATCCACAATGGACTACCTGAAAAGACGCAAGCTGAAGGTTTTACAATGGCCCTCACAGTCCCCTGATCTGAACATCATTGAAAATCTGAGGCTATACCTCAAAATAGCAGTGCATGCAAGATGACCCAGGAATCTCACAGAACTGAAAGAATTTTCCAAGGAAAAATGGATGAAAATCCCTCAAACAAGAATTGAAAGACTTTTGGCTGGCTGCAAAATGCGTTTACAAGCTGTGATACTTGCAAAAAAGGGGAAGGGGTACTAGCCATGAAGTGTGCCCAAACATTTGCATCGGCCCATTTTCCTTTTTGTGGTTTTTAAAATGTAAAAAATAACAATATATTTTTATTTTTTTCCTAAATACTGAGGAAATGTGTCATCTTTAACTTTAGCCCTTTTAGACATCATTTCATCTTCCACTTGCTAAACTGTTCACAATAACAGTAATTTTGACCAGGGGTGCCAAAAATGTTACATGCCACTGTAATTTCCTTGCCTCCCTGTCTCATACTCATCTAAAGCCGCCTTCACCCTTTTTCAACATCACTTCTGTTGTTCTCCGGCGAAATGATCTGTCGGCAGCTCCAGTGTTTCACTGAGTGAGCCGTAGGTCACTCTCATAGACTTTCATTGAGTAGAGATGAGCAAACCGAACTGTAAAGTTCATGGTTCGTACCGGACACCAAGTGTCCAGTGCTGAAATCCGAACACGGACTTCTCCCAGAAGTCCGCTTTAGTGTTCGGAGTTCCGGGAGAAGTCCAGAGAGAGAGACTATGTGGGAGCACTCTGCTTTGTTTGGCAGCCCCCTTGCCCTTACTACAACAATTTTACAACACCAAAGTTCGGGTCCTCATTGACTTCTAGGGGGTTTTACTTCTGGTTAAAGTTCTGGTACCTGGAGTAAAGTTTGATTTAACCCATTGAACCCGAACTTCCATGTGTCTGCTTATCCCTAGCATTGAGCTCTTGTGCCGTAACTTCTGACTTCCAACCAGTTAGAAGCTATGGGTAGAAGATGGCGACGTGTGACCAGAGCGGCGTCAGTAAAAGGAGAAGACGCCGGAAGCAGGGGGCTTACTTTTAAAACGCAAGGGAATAAAACAAACATGTACAAGCTTTTGTTCACCACTAGTGGGCAGAATCAGGTGGCTAGCCGCAGTGTATCAGCTTCAGGCTGCGTTCATGCACAGGGGTGACACTTAAAACCACAGTGCCATGTGATGCTGAGATCTTTTCACTGCTCCTCTGCATAATTGTCAGGGAATCAGATCTAGGACAATGTTCTCATACGAAAGAAAAACACAATTTGTTTTCTGCTACCGTTTACTCTGTAGGCGTCGGAACTAAGATATGAAGTAGCAATCTGCTCTGATTACTGCATATCTGTACACTTCTTTATGCATTTTACATTTTTTGGAGTATTTTTGGTGCAGATTTGTGGCATTCTTTAATGCATTTTTAGTGCAATAATACTTGGCTTCTGCACTTAAAGAAGTACCCCTTGTCCTCCTCCTCCCATGAAAGTTTCTTTCCTCTTAATATATTGCAGTCATCATATTATACAGCACTGTGGACTTACTATTGCTCATTTTGTCTTTCTACCCAGTTAATTATTCTCTTTTCTCTGCTCTATGTATAAATAGGAGGTCTCTTTTCCCTGCATTTATCATACCTATCATCAACTCCTGACCCAGCTGCTCAGTCTTCCCCCCCCCAGGGACTCACACAGGAAAAATAGACCTCCTGTTTCTACATAGAGCTTAGAAGGATTCAGCTAGTCAGGTTTTAATCACATGATGTCATAGACATAATGGAAAAGAGAAGAACTATCTGGGTGGAAAGGCAAAATGAGCAATTATAAGTACACAGTGCTGTATAGTATAAAAACTTTGATGGAAGGAGGAGAAGTGATTCTTTAAAAACACTGTTAGTAGTCAGATTAGGGCTCACACGATTGTTTCATCGGATGAGTGTTATAAGATGGCAACAGAGAGCGATCTGATTTTTTGGGGACTGCACTATATTCTATGGGGGGCTGCATTATATTCTATGTGGGGGGGCTGCGTTATACTATATGAGGTCAGAATTATATTCTATATGGGGACTGCATTACACTCTATGGAGGACTATGGGGAGTGTATTATACTCTATGGAGGACTATGGGGAGTGTATTATACTCTATGGAGGACTATGGGGAGTGTATTATACTCTATGGAGGACTATGGGGACTGTATTATACTCTATGGAGGACTATGGGGACTGTATTATACTATATGGAGGACTATGGGGACTGTTTTATACTATATGGAGGACTATGGGGACTGTATTATACTATATGGAGGACTATGGGGACTGTATTATACTATATGGAGGACTATGGGGAGTGTATTATACTATATGGAGGATTATGGAGAGTGTATTATACTATATGGAGTCTATTATACTATATAGAGAACTATGGGGAGTGTATTATACTATATGGAGGACAATGGGGAGTGTACTATACTATATGGAGGACAATGGGGAGTGTATTATACTATATGGATGACTAGGGAGAGTACAATTATACCATATGGAGGACTATGGGGTGTATTATACTTTACGGAGGACTAGTGGGAGTGCAATATGCTGCTTATTCATCAAGTGATTGGATTGTTTTTTCTGGAGCAAAAATCATTATTCTCCTCAGCACATCGCCCGGTGAAAACTGCAGATATGCTGCTAAGATGATACTGTATGTGGACAGGTTGCTCTACTGGTGATCATTCTGTCCACATCATTGTTCCTCAGCCGGTGTAAAGAGGCTGGGAAACAAGCGGTGAATGACTTCAGTATTGTCGATCACACTCGTTTAGTGGCCTGAAATCAACGCATGTAAGTACAACAGAAATGCTTCTGTTTGATGGTGCAATTTGATAGCATTTGGGGCCCCATTTTAAACTTTTGCCTAAGGCCCCACTTAGCCTAAAACCGGCCCTTGCACAAACCGATCTTCAACCTCTAGTTAATTCACAAAAACACTTTTCTACATAGACTAGTGATGCTAGTCTCATTTATTGAATGATTCTCCCCTATGTATTTCAATGGGTATGCAAACCCTCCCAAAATGGATGCAATATAGATATCACCCCTATGGCATCAGTTGTTAAAGGAATCCACTAACATATCTAACTGTGCATTTTTTTTAATTTTCAATTCATAAAACGTATGCCATATGGATGTGTAACACAGATATCCAGATGGCATATTGGTGACGATACAGATTAAAAAAATTTCCTTTTGAAAAATTTGCAATTTTTCACAAACCTGTCTAAACGTACACATACGCGTTAGCCAAATTTTCTTGACAGCACCTTATTCCCCTTTTGACATAAACCTTTTTATAGCATTAGTGTTCTGCTGACCTGCACTAGGAAAGCTATTTACAGTATTCTGATCCTTCCCCACTAGTGTGTGATGTATTAAGTATAAAGGGCTGTCCTGGTGAAGGGTTTCCTTTTAAAGTATCCATTTAGAAAACCCCTATCTGGTTTCTACATGTCTGTGCAATAAAAGAATCATTGACACAGCTCGGCTGGATTCCAGATAGTGGCTTTGATCAAACCTCAATCAGTATCTCATCCCATTCATAATTGTTTTTGCAGGACAGGTGTAGTTTCAATGACACCATTCATTTTACCATATAATTACAGGAATGGAAAGCTAATTTAGGACAAAAAAGTGTAGTGAAATGGTGAAAAAATGCAACTAAAAGGGGTAACGTTTCTCCTTGTGGAGAGTGGCATGCCAATCTTGGTATGCCAGAGTGAGGGGAATTCAAAAGCACGCATGCTCCTCTGGGAAACTAAATAAGCAAATTGTCTCTACACACAATTGACAAGAGAGGACTAGAACTCTAGCCCACCTTTTGGAAGTAGCAAACAAGCCTAAAAGCCAAACCAGAATCTCAATTTGCAGACACAGTGTTTCAGGGTGTTGTCCCCTCATCAGTGCAAAGTATGAGATCTGATTTGGCTAAAGGAGAGGCTCTGAACTGGGGTCTAAGGGGTAACGTTTCTCCTTGTGGAGAGTGACAAGTCAAGCCTGGCATGTCAGAGTGAGGAGACTTATAAGCCATGCAATGCTCCTCTCGGAAATTAAATATGCAAATTGTCTTTTCAGAGAGGAAGAGGACTAGAACTCTAGCGCCACCTACTGGAAGTAGCAATCCTAAAAGTCAATATCAACTCTTTAACGAGCCTTGCCATATGACGTAGGATAAACGCAAACAAGGCTCGTTAAAGAGTCGGTATTGATTTTTAGGATTGCTACTTCCTATAGGTGGCGCTAGAGATCTAGTTCTCTTCCTTTCTGAAGAGATAATTTTCACTTTTAATGTGCAGTAAACGATGACCTGGCAACGGGATATATACAGCATATATTTACATTTCAGTAATTAAAAAAATATAACTGTGTAAAAAAATATGTTTTTTGTTGCCATATACGGTAACTTTTATTACTTTTTTTTTATTTTTCTGTCGATGGACTTATATGACACTTTTTTGCCAGGAGAGCTGTCATTCTTACTAATACTATTTTGTGGTACACGTAACATCTTAATAGCTTTTTACACAATTATTTTAAGTGAAAACCTACAGATTTTTGGCAAAGCCATTGAGCAAGAAGTATTTCAAGTATACTGGTTGGAGTCAAAAATACAATTATTAAACCTAGAAAAAAATGACTGCACATATAAATAATTTATAGCTTCATTATTAACATATAAAACCATTTAAAACATGTGCGTGGAGACGGCCTTATGAAAATCAGCTAAGAAATGAGTGGTTAAAGTTTACATTAGTCCTATGAATCAGGATATATGGTATATAAAATGGCTCCAAAATATAGCAATTGATATAGTGTTAGAGGAAAAAGGGGAAGGATGAATTCCCTAAAAATTATCAACATTCCTGATATTTAGATTAAATTCTACAATAGTACAACGTCAACGCTCACTGAGGTAGATATTTGGTGAAAAAAGTGCTTAGTGCGCAGTAGTAATTCATAGAAAATTCATTGAGCTAATAATAAATAGTATAAATAACACTGTATACAGATAAGAAATAACGTGTACTAATAAGCATGGAATAAGTGACTGCAAACTGCAAAAGGACGGCTACATATAATATGCTGCATAGTATGGCATAAAACTATATATCATTCATATACATATAATGGGTGAGCTACACAGGTACAAAAAATGAGAAACCGTAAACATAATAAGACTGGATCAAACAAACCACATCACCTCAGGTGTTTGCGCTCGATGCATGTTTCACTATCGCTTCATCAGGGGGCATCTACCTCTGTTAGTGGTGATATTGTACTTTTAATTACACCGATGGTGTCACTGGTGCAGCTTAGGTGGCGCTATCAGGGGGCATGTGAATGAGCGCAGGGAGTGGAGGAACAATGCATGGAGTGCGCAAGGACCTGAGATTAAGCAGTGAGCACAGGACCTGGAACTAAGCAGTCACGTGACCAGGGGCGGAGTCACCGTGCGTGATGACATGGAGGGAAGATGAGCGCGCGGAGTACAGGGCACAGAAAGTTAACATAGTCAAAGGAGAGCCGAGGTTCAAAAGCCAGACGAGAGAGTGGTACCTAGGGCTAAGACAGAGAGTAAACAGAGACGAGCCAAGGGGTCAGATAACCAGGAGGGACAGGGCAGTACAGAGAAGAAAACAGAGGCAAAAGTCAGGGGACAAACCGGGTCATACACAGCAAAGTACACAAGTACAGAGGCACAACATTTACGTACGAGTAACCTGGGTCAGCAACCACAAACCGAGCATACGGAAGTATCACCGACACCAAATCTAGGAACTGCCAACATTAAATAGCCACCCCAGAACCAAAGAGAGGCGAACTGGAAGTAACACTGGCCTGACCAGGATGGAGGCGCAAACATCCTGTCCAGAGTCATGACAGTGCTATTGTAGAGTAGAACCTACTTTATACATCAGGAATCTTGACTAATATTATGGAATTCATCCTTTCCTCTTGTTATTTATTTATTCTTGTTACACCATATCGATTGTCGTCTTTTGAAGCCATATATACAGTATATATAATTCAAACCCCAATTCAAAACCCTAACCATGACATACAAAGCCATCCACAACCTGTCTCCTCCATACATCTGTGACATGGTCTATAGGTACCTACCTGCACGCAACCTTCGATCGTCTCAAGATCTCCTTCCCACAACCGCATACAAGACTTCTCCCGTGCTTCCCCCATACTCTGGAACTCTCTGCCACAACACATCAGACTCTCACCATCAACGGAAACCTTCAAGAAGAACCTGAAGACCCACCTGTTCCGACAAGCCTACAGCCTGCAATGATCCTCGGTCTACTGAACCACCACACGACCTGCTCTACCCTCTCCTAGTGTATCCTCACCCATCCCTGTAGACTGTGAGTCCTCGCGGGCAGGGTCCCCTCTCCTTATGTACTTGCGTGTCCCTTGTCTTACACATGTTTATTATACTTGTCAATATTTCCCCTTTTCACATGTAAAGTGCCATGGAATAAATGGCGCTATATAAATGCATAATAATAATAATAATAATAATAATAATATATATATATTCTGATTTATAGGATGAATGTCAACCAATAGGTTTTAAAAGTTTTATGTTAATAATAAATCTACCGTATATGTCTTTAAATTATTTATGGTATGTGTAGTCTTTCTTTATAGGTCTTATATAGCCTTTCTTTATAATTTAGGCATAGTTTATTCAGTTTGTCATCAGAGACATCTGTATTATGCACTTGACCATCACGAAGCAGTCGTTCCCCTAGCCGAAATATATAAATCTATGTTACAAAACGACCCAATGGTTACCCTCCTATGAACGCTTGGCATTCCCTCTTCTTATTGACTGTAAGTATCAGCACTTCATTTCAGTGTGGAAAATACAGAAATGGGTGCAGAGAGCGCCCTCTGCAGGTAAACTGAAAGCATTTCATCTTTACATACTATAAACCTATTGTCAATTTAGCTGAAAAATTACTACAGTATCTACATAAAGAAGCTCTTTCCGAGATTATTTTTGTATCTCGCAATTTTTACAATAAAATATATATTTTTTCAAGTGTTAATATGTGAAATAAGTCTAAAGACATGAAAGTAAAGCATGTAAGAGGGTCAGAAATGGAGCACCGACTTCCTTTTACAAGTGACTATTGTTGGGCCGCCCTCCACTTACGTTACTTGCTTTTTCTAATGTTCAGCCATGTTGGTGCTAGTCTACATTGGGGGGTATCATCCAGTGTTTTCCTGAATTCATTACTCATTTTATTGCACTAAGATGTTGTGTGAGTTGTTCCTGGGATCAAATATGGGGGAGTGGGTTAAGTGATTGGTGCATAATGATGGCACCTAACCTGTGGCCCTTGGTTGTATTCTTGGGTGAGTGAGAGGACAATCTTGACACAACGGAGGGTTTTTATGTGAATTGTTGTGGTGTACGGAGCCAAGAAGGTGCGAAAATGCATTGGTGCAGACAGGAGTTGCAGTCTTCCCGCTATTCGAGGTCAATCAAGACAGGCACAAAATAGTGGAAGATACACGTTCAGAAATAACCTGTAACTGGCAGGTGAGGGGTGGGCACACACGAAGATTTGATGGAGGCTGCAGAAGAACGGTTGCCTACAGACCAGTGCTCCTGTTGGACTATGGGGAGCGATATTGCCACATGAGAGAAGAGATCACCAGTGGCATGCTGCTGACACTGAGTGGTGAGAGGCACCCGTGAGGTTGAGACAGGGAAGCTCTGATGCCAGACAAAAGGCGTGAAGAGCCAGTTGTGGATAGTCCATGTCACCCACCCAGAAGTAGGTCCATCTTGGTGCACCCAGTGGATGCAGCACCACCTCTGCTGGAAACTAAGGCTTAGAGAAACTCTGGCGGATCAGGGTGGCCTGGCTAGGTCTTAAAATTTTTTTGAAAGAACCATAGCGAAGAGTGTGTTTTTGTATCAGCGTGATCAGAGATAAAAAAAAAAAACACTGGGTATCGCTACAAAAAATATGAGACCTATCTACGGATAAGGCGTTTGTTTCTTCAAACTACAAATCTTGTTCTGTATAATGAAACAGAGAAATAATAATCAAGAAGCCACACTTAAGACTTATTCACACACTGAGCTTTTGCCACATTTTTTTGTCTGGATATTTTTCAAAAAAAAAAGGTGCAGCATTTACAGTACCAGCAAAGTGACTGAGATTTCACAAATCTTGTGGACGTGTTGCTTATTTTTTCCTTCCGAATTTGAACCAAAGCTTTTTTTTTTTCCATTTCTGCAGCATTTTTGCAGTGTTTTTCACCCAAAAAAAAAAAAGGAAAAGAAAAAAATGCAAGTAAAACACATGAAAAGGTGTGTATTTTATGCAACCTTTTTCTTGCCAAATGTTCAAGGTCTGCACATACCCGTAATATTAGGGCTTCATACACTTGAAGGCTCGTGTCAGTATCACACTACCAGTGGTTCCCAACTCAAGAGGAGCAGCAGACTTGCCATTTGGCACATTTACCATTTACTATCATGCAATCAAGTTTGGTGCAATTGGTATTGAACATATTTAGTAACTAGAATGTGTGACTTGTACTTACATTTTGTGTCAGAATATAAGTCAAAGCAGATGACCACGGAGTAAACTCTATGGACTCCCTGGCTTTCCTTCACTATCCCCATTAGCCTTTGCTAGAGGGGCTCCGAGGCTTCGTCTGCAGAGTAGTCGGTGACTGGTGGAGTGAGCAAAGAGAAAATATACAACTAGAGTTTGTGTGAATCAATTCACATGTCCCATTCCAGGAGCCACAACACTGGTTTGTGGACAAGGCATGGGAGAGGCAGTGCCGCCTCTTACCTGCCCCTATCCATGGCGTTTCTTTGGATTATTAGGCCTGGTGTGATGCACATGTGACATCATGCCAGACCAACCATTAAACACAAGAGCTACGGATGTCGAAAGGTAAAAGGCGGTATCCACCTTTCGTGTCTCCCTTTTTCCTCATAGATTGTAAGCTTGAGAGCAGGGCCCTCATTCCTCTTGGTATCTGTTATGTTCTATGTGATTATTGTTATGCTGTAATGTCTATTGTCTGTAGAAATCCCCTCTGAAATGTAAAGTGCTGCGGAATATGTCGGAAATAAAATTTATTATTATTATCCCCGCTTCTGAGTCAGACAGAGAATTGTCAGAAAGTCCCTTGTGTCAGAACGCAGAATATCAGTCCAAATGTGCGCCAGGGTGGTATCTGAATTCAATGGAAGGCACAGGTGACAGGAAAAAGGATTTAAATAGTATCAACCAGATCACCAAAATGTCCCTTGGAATTTTCAACCATACTGGATGAACAGCACTTGTCACAACTGCTGGCAACAGAAAAGCGGCTCCTGACAGAGAAGATGGGCGCTAGAATGATTTGAAAAATCCCCAATCCAAAACAGTGGAGCTACACAAGCCCTGGCATTTGAAATCACACAGGCCCATGCTGTCCCTGTCCCCAAGCTCCAGATGGGATATATTACTAATATTACCCTGGATGGAGGAAAGAAAGATTTACTACAAGACCAATATTTCTAATGATACCCTTGGCCTGCTGAGGTAAGTGACGGAGTCAACGAATTTGTGCTCCGTCACTACTCTTAACAGTATGGCTGTCTTGAGAACACGATTCTGTTAGCAATGTAGCAGACAAGGCGGCCCACAACCAGACAGGCCCTTCTGGCATTTGCCAAAATTGCCAGATGGCCAGTCCCGCCCTGGACACCGGTGGAGACAAGGTGCTGACCCCGGATAGGGTGAGTAAAGAAACGTTTTTCAAAGTTCAGCCGGTGGATGGGGAATTTCTGAAACTGGAAAACTCTTCTTTTAATGTACTAAGACCAAAACACCTGCACACAGAGGAGGCATAAAGAACAGGCGTACTAACAGCACTACACCATATCCATCATCTAATGTGAGCTTCTTTGGCACTTAAAACAATTGGCGACAATTTACACAACTGGCACCCATTGTTCTTTTTCACGACACATTTGATAAATGTGCCTAAAGTTTGTAAAATTGGACAGGATTCTCCATTTTCTTTGGGATGTAAATTACCTTTTCAATTTCCACTTGTGCTGGATTAGAAAACATCTCCCAGTCTATCACGTGTGCACAGGGGTGGAAAAATCAAACCTCTCTATCTGGGGTCGTGTCTGAAAGCTCCTATTTATTGCAGCTTAACTTTCAGAACAGGCAGCGTGGAAATACCAAAGTCTATTATATTCCCATACGAACAAAGGAAGGCGGATGGGTTATTTACATCTGACAGCTGCTTCCTTCAACTGCAGCAGTGACATGACAGCGCCAGCACTAAGCAGCATCAGTAACACTTTCTAAATGGTATTAATTCACAGTCTCCAGCCCTGTGAAGCATATTATGCGCTATTGTCCAAATGTTAATGCGGGGTGAGGGAATCAGCAAAAATGTCCTGCTTATTAAAAAAAAATCAGACTCCACTTTGGTGCTGCCTTTAAGGTGAATATCCACTTTTTAGCAATATATCATATTTAAGTGATGATTTATTTATATATATTTCCAGAGGTCATAGGTACATTTTTTTTTATACTGATCTCAAAATAAATTTCAGACAAAGAGTTAAACTGTTAATTTTTTTCAGCCTGCAGTCACCAGTAGGTGGAGCTACTGAGTTATTATGGAGTTTAAGAGAACAGTATACAGTAACTTCCCATGCACCCTCTAGTGGCAGCTCTAATGTTTAACTACAGGGGAGATTTACTAAAGCTGAGTTCACATCTGCGTGAGAGGCTTTGTTCTGAGCACTGGTCTCAGGTAGAGCAGCATACTAACACATTTCTTTGACTAATGCCTCCTTTCTGTTATTTTCACCCACTTTTCACAGCACTTTAAAAGTAGTAAGAGAAGTAAATTCACATTTTTGCACTAATAGGGATTGCTCCAAAATCTGTGACCTTTTACTCCACAAAACTGGTCAAACATGGTTTCATAAGTCCCCCCCATAAATATGTCAGGGATTCTGAACATTGTATTAGGAAAAAAAAAACTCTAGAAGCATTATACATACACTACCGTTCAAAAGTTTGGGGTCACCCAGACAATTTTGTGTTTTCCATGAAATCTCATAATTTTATTAATCAAATGAGTTGCCAAATGAATTTAAAATCTAGTCCAGATATTGACAAAGTTCGAAAAAAAGATTTCTATTCAAAATAATAAATTTTCTCTTTCAAACTTTGCTGTTGTCAAAGAATGCTCCCTTTGCAGCAATTACAGCATTGCAGACCTTTGGCATTCTAGCAGTTAATTTGCTGAGGTAATCTGGAGAAATTTCACCCCATGCTTCCAGAAGCCCCTCCCACAAGTTGATTTGGCTTGATGGGCACTTTTTGCGTACCATACGGTCAAGCTGCTCCCACAACAGCTCAATGGGGTTGAGATCTGGTGATTGCGCTGGCCACTCCATTACAGATAGAATACCAGCTGCCTGGTTCTTGCATAATTTGGAGGTGTGCTTTGGGTCATTGTCCTGTTGTAGGATGAAATTGGCTCCAATCAAGCGCTGTCCACAGGGTATGGCATTGCAAATTGGAGTGATAGCCTTCCTTATTCGAAATCCCTTTTACCTTGTACAAATCTCACACTTTACTTGCACCAAAGCAACCCCAGACCATCACATTACCTCCACCATGCTTGACAGATGGAGTCAGGCACTCTTCCAGCATCTTTTCAGTTGTTCTGCGTCTCACAAATGTTCTTCTGTGTGATCCAAACACCTCAAACTTGGATTCGTCTGTCCATAACACTTTTTTCCAATCTTCCTCTGTCCATTGTCTGTGTTATTTTGCCCATATTAATCTTTTCCTTTTATTAGCCAGTCTCAGATATGGCTTTTTCTTTGCCACTCTGCCCTGAAGGCCAGCGTCCCGGAGGCGCCTCTTCACTGTAGACGTTGACACTGGCGTTTTGTGTGTACTATTTAATGAAGCTGCCAGTTGAGGACCTGTGAGGCGTCGATTTCTCAAACTACAGACTCTAATGTACTTGTCTTGTTGCTCAGTTGTGCAGCAGGGCCTCCCACTTATCTTTCTACTCTGCTTAAAGCCTGTTTGTGCTCTCCTCTGAAGGGAGTAGTACACACCATTGTAGGAAATCTTCAGTTTCTTAGCAACTTCTCGCATGGAATAGCCTTCATTTCTAAGAACAAGAACTGAGTTTCACATGAAAGTTCTTTTTTTCTGGCCATTTTGAGAGTTTAATGGAACCAACAAATGTAATGCTCCAGATTCTCAACTAGCTCAAAGGAAGGTCAGGTTCATAGCTTCTCTAATCAGCCAAACTGTTTTCAGCTGTGCTAACATACTTGCACAAGGGTTTCCAAGGGTATTCTGACTATCCATTTGCCTTCTTACACAGTTAGCAAACACAAAGTACCATAAGAACACTGGAGTGATGGTTGTTGGAAATGGGCCTCTATACACCTATGAAGATATTGCATTACAAACCAGACTTTTGCAGCTAGAATAGTCATTTACCAAATTAACAATGTATAGAGTGTATTTCTGAATCATTAAATGTTAGCTTCATTGGAAAAAAATGCTTTTCTTTCAAAAATAAGGAAATTTCTAAGTGACCCTAAACTTTTGAAAGGTATTGTAAGGCTATGTACCCACGTTGCAGAAATGCTGCGGAAATTTCCGCAACATTTCTGCAACTCCCGCCGTGGGTAAAACGCATGTGAATTCACATATGTTTTCCCATGAAAAACAAGCGTTTTTCGCTTGCGGAATGCTTGCGCACTCCAAGCGATTTGAAGCATCGCTTGGAAAGGTGATTGACAGGTTGGACACACTTGTCAAGCATAGCGCTTGACTAGTGTGACCAACTTTTTACTATTGATGCTGCCTATTCAGCATCAGTAGTAAAAGATAGGATGTTAAAAATAATAAAAAAAATAAAAAATAGTGATATACTCACCTTCCGACGGCCGCCGGAGGCTTCCCACCTCCCGGCATTTTCTGGTCCCAGTAATGCTTTGCGCGAAGGACCTGAGATGACCACTGACGCCCACTGACCCTGCGTGCCAAAAAGCGGCCATGGCCGCTAAGGGCCTGATAAATCCCTCCCAGGTCTGCCATATATGGGGCCATATTAGTAATTGCATTCATTTGATAGTATTATACTTTTTTTTTATTTTTTTAGGTGTACTGAATAGTCATACATACTGTACTGAGTTATGGATTATACTTCAGGTAATACGTAAACACTTGTTAGGGATGAAAATTATGTTATTCTTTTTTTACTTACCGACAAATCACAAACCTCTGCCTCTTTGTCAATCTTCATTGTCAAAAAGTGACACAAGGCTGACTCATATGCAAGAACAAAGCTGATGTTATTGAGTCCAGTGGGAGGAGTCAAGGTATAAACTGCAGGCGGCTAAATAGGAGGAGTCTCTTTCTGACACAAGACACCTTATTACCTGGGGCCTGTCAGTAGATTCATGCATGAACGACCTAAAAACTAAAATATTTTTTAAAAATATATAAAATAATCAGCTGCCCATATTTTCATGTTTATGTAATGTATTTATAAAAAAACCAGTACAACAATCTATATGACATTGGTCCTGTATCCCTTCCTTCTGACCGGTCTTTAGGTTACCTTCATACAATGTACACTTCTGTGTCTTCTCATAGTCAGTAGCAAAGACATCGCTTGAAATAAATTTCTCAGCTATTTCCTCTCCAGAGACAAAACAAGAAATTGGTGGAGATTCTGAGCAACGTTGTATAGCTGTTCTGTGCCGTCACTCCTTGCCTATTTATACATTTCATCAGAAGGTTTAAGTGTCGTGTTGCCATAGAAAACTTTATTTAGAATATACGTAATGCGAGAAAATAACTTAGGACTTCCTTCACTGACTTACAACACATTCAATTCACACAAAATACATTATAGAAGAAATGCCGACTACAGAGCCGCAACGTCCAGACCAGTGTCGCCGGAGGTAGCGATTCTGATTACCCACCCTCTCTGCAGAATTTGGGCACGTCAATTTTTAATTTAACCTTTCATTTTATCTTCGTTGAGTATCATCATATAGATTGAGGATATTTGTAAAATCATACTTGCCAACTCTCTCGAAAAATCCAAGAAGTTCTCAACACCCCCCCCTCCAAAAACAGACCCCTTCCATGCCCTGCAAGACTGCCCAACAGCTCTTGTAATATAGTGATTCAGTGGCACAAAATGGCACTTTTAGGCATGTGGGGCATTGAAGGGGCAGTAGTAATCTGAATGGGGAGTGTCTCCTCTAGAAGGGGTGTGGGCCTTACCCAATGTTCCCTTCCTGGAAGACAACAAGCAAACGTTGGTAACTTGCTTGTACATCAACGTAATAAAGACATTCTAGTATCAAGTGACTGGCTGCAAAGTCCTTTCCAGATGGAGTTGCTTTCCAGTGCCGGATTTGGAGGCCACTGTGCAGTCTAAATCTTAGGGCCTCTCCAGCTCATTATTTCCTAATATGTTTTTAAATTAACTATTAACAATTTGAATTCACCAATCAAATTTTATTAAACAAAGCAAAAATTAAGTGAATCAAGCTAACACTAACATCAGGTGTAGGCCTATATATATATATATACACTCACTGGCCACTTTATTAGGTACACCTGTCCAACTGTGTGTTAAGACTTAATTTCTAATTAGCCAATCACATGGCGGCAACTCAGTGCATTTAGGCATGTAGACATGGTCAAGACAATCTCCTGCAGTTCAAACCGAGCATCAGTATGGGGAAGAAAGGTGATTTGAGTGCCTTTGAACGTGGCATGATTGTTGGTGCCAGAAGGGCTGGTCTGAGAATTTCAGAAACTGCTGATCTACTGGGATTTTCACGCACAACCATCTCTAGGGTTTACAGAGAATGGTCCGAAAAAGAAAAAAAATCCAGTGAGCGGCAGTACTGTGGCCGGAAATGCCATGTTGATGCCAGAGGTCAGAGGAGAATGGGCAGACTGGTTCGAGCTGATAGAAAGGCAACAGTGACTCAAATTGCCACCCGTTACAACCAAGGTAGGCAGAAGAGCATCTCTGAACGCACAGTGCGTCGAACTTTGAGGCAGATGGGCTACAGCAGCAGAAGACCACACTGGGTACCACTCCTCTCAGCTAAGAACAGGAAACTGAGGCTACAATTTGCACAAGCTCATCGAAATTGGACAGTAGAAGATTGGAAAAACGTTGCCTGGTCTGATGAGTCTCGATTTCTGCTGCGACATTCGGATGGTAGGGTCAGAATTTGGCGTAAACAACATGAAAGCATGGATCCATCCTGCCTTGTATCAACGGTTCAGGCTGGTGGTGGTGGTGTCATGGTGTGGGGAATTTTTTCTGGGCACTCTTTGGGCCCCTTGGTACCAATTGAGCATCGTTGCAACGCCACAGCCTACCTGAGTATTGTTGCTGACCATGTCCATCCCTTTATGACCACAATGTACCCAACATCTGATGGCTACTTTCAGCAGGATAATGCGCCATGTCATAAAGCTCGAATCATCTCAGATTGGTTTCTTGAACATGACAATGAGTTTACTGTACTCAAATGGCCTCCTCAGTCACCAGATCTCAATCCAATAGAGCATCTTTGGGATGTGGTGGAACGGGAGATTCGCATCAGGGATGTGCAGCCGACAAATCTGCGCCAACTGTGTGATGCCATCATGTCAATATGGTCCAAAATCTCTGAGGAATGCTTCCAGCACCTTGTTGAATCTCTGCCACGAAGAATTGAGGCAGTTCTGAAGGCAAAAGGGGGTCCAACCCCTTACTAGCATGGTGTACCTAATAAAGTGGCCAGTGAGTGTATATATATATATATATATATTCGTCTGTGTTCCTGAAGCTTCTACTCATGAATGTTCTATTGCGATTAGAGTTGAGCGAAACGGGTCGAAAAATTTCAAAAGTCGACGACTTTTGGCAAAGTCGGGTTTCATGAAACGAAACCCGACCCTAGGATGAGGTCGGCCACGAGGTCGGCGACTTACACGCCAAAGTCGCGTTTCAAAAGTTTGTTTTGCGCCCTTTTTCAGCCAATCAGGATCCACGGACACTGTGGGCAACGTGATGACATAGGCAGGGGTCACCACCATCTTTCAGAAGGGCATGCAAGTGATTGGCTTGCTTTGGTGGGCGTCACATGGGTTATAAAAGGGCGTGCACGCCGACCGCCATCTTACTTCTGCCGATCTTAGCATAGGGAGAGGTTGCTGCTGCTGATTCTGTAGGGAGAGCGTTAGGCAGGGAAGAAGAAAAAAAAACTGCTTCTGCTGCTAGCGATTTTGCCTGTACAACACACCAGTCACTGTGTGTGCAGTGCAAGGGGAGGCTATATTGTGGTGGATCAGCGGTGTTGGTTGTTAGGCTGCCTTCTAAGGCTTCCTGACAGCTGCATTGCTGTTTACCCACTGCTCTGCAAACTGCTTTTTTAAAAGCAATCCCAATTTTTTTTTTTTGTCCTGCTGAGGTACTGAGCGTGCATTTTTTCACACCATACAGCGGTGTACGCTCCTCACACAGTACCGTGTAACGGCTGTTATCACAGCCACAGTGAAGCTATCTGTGTGTCACTCTGTGAGAATAAGTCGAGGACATGTTCCGTTCTTACAGACCTGCACCTACTAGTTTTGTCTAGCTTTCAAACAGTTAAATATATTTGCCGTTTGATCACATTCAAAATTATAGAGAGACAGCGTGTGTCAGTCCGTATACTGAAAAAACACGGAGCTTGACAATTTTACGTACACCGGACAGCCGTGTACGTGCACGCTCCTCTCAGTACCGTGTAACGGCTGTTATCACGGCCACAGTGAAGCTATCTGTGTGTCACTGTGGAAGGATAAGTGGAGAACTTGTTCCGTTCTTACAGACCTACACTCTAGGGAGATTCCTATTCTGCCCAATTCTACATACACCTTGTAGTTTGTGATACACTAGCCAATTTCTGCCTGTGACATAGCGCTCTGATATTCAGTGGGCCTCACACAATCCAAAAGTGTCCAGTGTCCACTAGTGTGTGCAGAAATTCAAAATCTCTGTGATCCTGTAGTCACTTTTTTCACACCTGTGCCATCGAGCCTGTGACATAGCGCTCTGATATTCAGTGGGCCTCACTCAATCCATAAGTGTCCAGTGTCCACAAGTGTGTGCAGAAATTCAAAATCTCTGTGATCCTGTAGTCACTTTTTTCACACCTGTGCCATCGAGCCTGTGACATAGCGCTCTGATATTCAGTGGGCCTCACACAATCCAAAAGTGTCCAGTGTCCACTAGTGTGTGCAGAAATTCAAAATCTCCCTTATCCTGTAGTCACTTTTTTCACACCTGTGCCATCGAGCCTGTGGCATAGCGCTCTGATATTCAGTGGGCCTCACACAATCCAAAAGTGTCCAGTGTCCACTAGTGTGTGCAGAAATTCAAAATCTCCCTTATCCTGTAGTCACTTTTTTCACACATGTGCCATCGAGCCTGTGACATAGTGCTCTGATATTCAGTGGGCCTCACACAATCCAAAAGTGTCCAGTGTCCACTAGTGTGTGCAGAAATTCAAAATCTCCCTTATCCTGTAGTCACTTTTTTCACACCTGTGCCATCGAGCCTGTGACATAGCGCTCTGATATTCAGTGGGCCTCACACAATCCAAAAGTGTCCAGTGTCCACTAGTGTGTGCAGAAATTCAAAATCTCCCTTATCCTGTAGTCACTTTTTTCACACCTGTGCCATCGAGCCTGTGACATAGCGCTCTGATATTCAGTGGGCCTCAGACAATCCAAAAGTGTCCAGTGTCCACTAGTGTGTGCAGAAATTCAAAATCTCCCTTATCCTGTAGTCACTTTTTTCACACCTGTGCCATCGAGCCTGTGACATAGCGCTGTGATATTCAGTGGGCCTCAAACAATCCATAAGTGTCCAGTGTCCACAAGTGTGTGCAGAAATTCAAAATCTCCCATGTCCTATAGACACCTTGTACCTTGTTTTACATTACTATATAGTTTGTTGGATTTTGTCTACATTTCTACAAAAAATGAGGAAGGCTGGTGGAAGAGGCCGTGGAATTGGGCGGGGGTTGGCAGCTGGTAATGATGGTGTTGGTAGTGGCAAGAGCAAAATAGGACCGAATGCAGGAGGTGTTGAGCCTGCGTCATCGTCTGGCTCCATAAGGCTTCGAAGGCTTAGTTTTCAAGGAGTTGGCAAACCGCTTTTAAAGCCAGAGCATCAGGAAAAAGTTTTGTCTTACATTGCTGACTCAGCCTCCAGCTCTATCGCCTCCTCTTCTGAAGTTGTAAAAAGTAAAAGCACTGAGTCGTCATTGGAGGCTCATGTTCATGAACCACACCTTTCCTTGTGTCCTTCACCCCAACCAAGATTGAAGGATGACGCAGGCCATACTACTGATTACTCCATGAAGCTGTTTTCACATACCATGCCTGGATTATCAAGTGAAATGGTGAATTACCCAGGCCAAGATGAATCTGACATGGAGTGCACTGATGCACAGCCGCTGATAGATGATTCTGCTGGTACATTCACTCAGAGCACTACATTGTCCTCGCAGTGTACAGAGCCAGATTCTGACCCTGATGAGACTCAGGTGCCCCTTCCCGCACACTATACCACCATACACGGTGACACAGAGGAAGGTGCACATGACATTGAAGAGGAGGTGATGGATGACCCAGTTGTTGACCCAGATTGGCATCCATTGGGGGAAGAGGGTGCTGCTTCCAATAGCTCAGATGAGGAGCATCCACAGCAGACATCGACATCGCAACAGCTGTTATCTGGCAGGCCCGGAGCACTCCAAAGACAGGTTCCAAAAATCAAAAGAGTTGCTGGACAGCTTGTCCAGAGGGTCAAAAGATCACAGCGTGCTAGGCCGCAAAATGTCTGCCAAAGTAGGAAGAGTGCAGTGTGGCACTTTTTTGAACAAAATCCTCATGATCAAGCCAAGGTTATCTGTAAGAAGTGCGCAAAGACCTTTAGCCGAGGGAAAAATCTGAAAAATTTGAATACCAGTTGCATGCTTAGACATTTAACCACCATGCACTTGCAAGCGTGGACACAACACCAAACCTCAAGTGCTACATGTGCAACTGATCACAAAGAAGGTAGTCAGCAACGCTACATTGTTTCCCCTACTGTAAGCCCACCGGTTAGCACAGCAGCAAATGTTGAGGTGTCGTTGCAAGGCCACAGCAGTCAGGGAATCCCACTGTTATATCAACGAAATACTGAATCTAGGCCATCAGAAAGAACACCAACTCCATCACCATCATCAACCCTCTCTCAGTCCGCCCTGTCCACCGCTACTTACACCATATGCAGCTCTCAAGTCCAGCTCACCCTCCCAGACACTATGAGTAGGTCAAGAAAGTACTCAGTCTCTCATCCGCGTACACTGGGTTTGAACGCCCACATTGCCAAACTAATCTCATTTGAGATGATGCCCTATCGGTTGGTGGAAAGCGCAGCTTTCCGCGAACTCATGGCCTATGCAGTACCACGCTATGACCTACCCAGTCGCCACTTCTTCTCTCGCAAAGCCATCCCAGCCCTCCACCATCATGTAAAAGACCGCATTGTCCATGCACTCAAGCAGTCAGTGAGTGGAAAGGTGCACCTCACAACTGATGCATGGTCCAGTCGGCATGGCCAGGGCCGTTACGTGTCCATCACTGCGCACTGGGTTAATGTGGTGGATGCAGGGTCCACAGGGGACAGCGGTGGTGGGACAGTGCTGCCTAGCCCAGGGTATAGGAAACAGTTGGCTGTAGGCGTTCGAACCTCCTCCTCCTCCTCCAGAAGCGAAAGCTCGTCCACAGAGCGCAGTCGTACGAGCACTCCATCTGCAGCTGCCACTATTGCACACAAGGTGTCCCCCTATCGAGCAGCTAGTGGAATGCGTCAGCAGGCTGTGTTGCAGATGATGTGTTTGGGCGACAGACACACCGCCGAGGTGCTGGCCGAGTACTTGAAGCGACAAACTGAGTCATGGCTGGGCAGTGTACATCTTGAGGCAGGCAAGGTAGTTAGTGATAACGGCCGTAATTTTGTGGCAGCCATAGCCCTTTCAAAACTCAGCCACATACCTTGCTTGGCTCACACCTTGAACCTGGTGGTGCAGTGCTTCCTCAAAAATCATCCGGAGTTAACAGCCCTGCTCCAGAAGGTGCGAAGACTGTGCGCGCACATCCGCCGGTCGCCTGTACACTCCGTTCGTATGCAGAAGCTGCAGCGATTGCTCCACCTTCCCAACCACCGCCTCATTATCGACATTGCAACAAGGTGGAACTGCACCCTGCACATGGTGGAGCGGCTGTGCGAGCAGAGGTAGGCCATAATGCATTTGTGGGAGGATACACGGCCAGGCACTTTGAGAGCAGACATGGAGTTGACAGGTGTGCAGTGGTCGAAGCTGAAAGACCTCTGTAAAGTCCTTCAGTGTTTTGAGGAATGCACACGGCTGGTAAGCGCAGACGACGCCATCCTAAGCATGAGTATCCCACTTATGCGTCTGCTCATGCAAACTTTGACGCACCTTAAGGAGCAGGCGTCTGCAGCCAATGTTGATGAGGAGGAAGAGGAGGAGGGAATCCTTGATGACATTCAGCCATTGTCTGCTCAGGGACCTCTCCTGGACGAGGTGGAGGAAGAAGAGGAGGAGGAGGATGATGATGGGGATGATTACTTAGGGGAGGAGGATGCATCTCGTGGGGCAAGTGAAAATGTTGGCGTGGCAAGGTCTGGTACAGGGTTTGTGCATGACTGGAGGGATGTGGATTTGCCAGAAAGTGCTCCTCCAACCAGCACTCGAAGTGCATCATTGACAACGGGAACATTGGCCCACATGTCAGATTATGCCTTGCAGATCCTAAAAAGGGACCCCCTCATTGCCAAAATGATGAACGATGACGACTACTGGTTGGCCAGCATCCTGGATCCACGCTATAAAGGCAAATTACAAAACATCATGCCACAGGAGAACCTTGACCTAATATTGGCTAATAAACAAGCAACTCTGGTAAATCGGTTGCTTGAGGCATTCCCAGCACACAGCAGCGGTGATGGTTCTCACACGAGCCGTACGGGCCGGGGGCAGCTTGGCAGAGGTGTTCATGGTGCACACAGCAGAAGTGGCATTGGAGACAGGGGTTTCATGACAATGTTGTGGACTGATTTTTCAAGTACCGCTCACACAACTGGTAATACTGCATCGATGGAAAGTGACAGGAGACAGCAGTTGTCAACTATGGTTACAAACTACTTTTCCTCCCATATCGATGTTCTCCCACACAGGTCATTCCCCTTTGACTATTGGGCCGCTAAACTGGACACCTGGCCTGAATTGGCACAATATGCCTTACAGGAGCTCGCTTGCCCAGCTGCAAGTGTGCTATCGGAAAGAGTCTTCAGTGCAGCTGGATCAATCCTGACAGAAAAAAGGACCCGTCTGTCAACCCAAAATGTGGATGATCTAACCTTCATTAAAATGAACCATGCATGGGTTTCCAAGGATTTTGTCCCACCTTCCCCTGATGACACATAGGGTGACAGAAAAATGGCTTGCTTTGGTCCACCTCTTCCTGGGACTTGACCTATTTCGCCTTTTGCATCAGCTGAATGTCCAACATCAACATATGCCACTTTCTAAAACTCCCTAACTGTGCTGCCTCCCCCCCCCCCATGGCCGGGGTCACCACCTAGCGCACGACACCGTGCGAGTGCCGTTGCCCTGGACAGGTGGGTAGGCCAACTCTTGGGCGCGGGCACTGGCACAGGGTCCCTCATAGTGCAATCAAGTGTCTCTGACGGTGGTGGTGCACACCCGCCGTCAGACACACCGCCGTACTATGAGGGGCCCAGTGCCAGTACCGACGCCCACGAGTGGGCCCCCCTTGCTTGGGCAGGGCCCCAGCATTTGCAATCTTTACCTCTCCCTGCTCCTCCGCTGTGTAGTCTGGGCAGTCAAATCCATACTGTACCTGACACCGTCTGAGCCTGCCTCCTGATGTATAGACATATATTTTGAATGTGTACGCTATCCATACATGTTATCCGGGGATACGGTACCCTTTCTCACCTTTGTGCAATCACGTGCAATCCATACTGGGCCTAACACCGTCTGAGCCTGCCTCCTGATGTATAGACATATATTTTGAATGTGTACGCTATCCATACATGTTATCCGGGGATACGGTACCCTTTCTCACCTTTGTGCAATCACGTGCAAGCCATACTGGGCCTAACACCATCTGAGCCTGCCTCCTGATGTATAGACATATATTTTGAATGTGTACGCTATCCATACATGTTATCCGGGGATACGGTATCCTTTCTCACCTTTGTGCAATCACGTGCAAGCCATACTGGGCCTAACACCGTCTGAGCCTGCCTCCTGATGTATAGACATATATTTTGAATGTGTACGCTATCCATACATGTTATCCGGGGATACGGTACCCTTTCTCACCTTTGTGCAATCACGTGCAAGCCATACTGGGCCTAACACCATCTGAGCCTGCCTCCTGATGTATAGACATATATTTTGAATGTGTACGCTATCCATACATGTTATCCGGGGATACGGTATCCTTTCTCACCTTTGTGCAATCACGTGCAAGCCATACTGGGCCTAACACCGTCTGAGCCTGCCTCCTGATGTATTGACATATATTTTGAATGTGTACACTATCCATACATGTTATCCGGGGATACGGTACCCTTTCTCACCTTTGTGCAATCATGTGTAATCCATACTGGGCGTGAGAACGGCTGGCGAGCTGTTAAGCAAGCTACAGCACCTGTGGTTTGCACACGTAAGTTTTTCATTTTTTCAGGAATGACGGTTAGGCCTAATTCCGGAACTGCGGTTGACCTGCACTTACTGGGAAATCATCGTTCGCGGGTAATAATTGTAATCAGTGATCCCCATCACTAACGTTGTTCAGCGGGTTATTTGCACCTGTAAGCGACAAACGCTGGCCTTTTCAGTGTAGCGCACATGCAGCCACGAACATGTAAGGGCATGACACACCAGTTATTGGCCAATCTCATGTGCCAGAGCCTCACGTGTCCCTCTAGTAAGCCGGACTCGGACCGCGGGGCATGATGGAGTCTCGTTCGTTAACGGAATTAAGCTTGCAATGTGTACATCTTTTCTGTAGATGGCATGGTTGAGGTTTCCCAGGTGGAGTCGAATTTAACCGTAGGCTCCACTCCTGGTGGTGCCCTTCTGGACATTCCTTTAAGGTTCAGCTTTGCAACCATACTGCCCACGTAAAACAAACACTTTGCCTTCATGAACGCTGTTTGGAGGGTCATGACTCGTGGGAATAACGCCGCCCAATCAGTTAACCTGCTAGAGAGATCCTTCGTTGCTCCCAAGCATGACATCACACTCCCTAGGAGGAAGGTAATGGCACTGTGGCGACCGTACTCCTGGGGGCCACACAAGTGCACTGATGCCCAGCCACTGCTCGATGAATCTGCTGGTACATTGACCCAGACCACTACATTCCCCTCGCACGCTACACGGCCTGAATCTGACCCTGATGAAACTCAGGTTACCCTTCCCATATACAGTTCCATCTTACACGGTGACAAAGAGGAAGCTGCAGATGAAAGTGCAGGTTCGGCCCACCCGCCATCAGACACACCACTGTACTATCAGGGGCCCTGTGCCAGTGCCGTCGCCAACGAGTGGGCCCCCCCTGCTTGCTCAGGATCACAGCACTTGCAAGGTTGAAATACTGTGCAGTGAGATGGAAGATGGGGACGACGAGGAGTCCAGACTAGTACAGGGATTCCCTAGCGAGGAGACTTATTTGATTGTTTTCAATGTTGGGACAGCAATTTTTGGGGAGCACTATACTCTGGAGAATGATAGATGGGGCCCACCATACACTGGAACATTCCAAAGGTGGACATCAGACACTGGAGCAGCATTTACAGGGCCCATTATACACTAGAGCATTAGAAATGGGGCCCATTATGTTTGGAGCATTATTTGGGCCCATAAGACAGTGGAGCTTCATCCATGGGGACCAACATATACTGTAGCATTATGTGGAGCTCATCATATACTGTTTCAAACATTATATGGGACCAATGATTCTGTATGGAGAAATAGATGGGCCTCGTCATGAGATGTAAAAAGTGAAGTATTTTTCATTGTACTATACCGCTATTTCTCTGCCGTATCGGAGCATCATGAGTTGTGGTATGTGTTAAAGGGGCGCTCTTTCGCCCAGGGCACATGAAAACCTGGAGCCAGCCCTACCCCCCCACAACTTGAGCCAAATAACCCCCATTTTTCAGTGCGTAACTTGTATTATGAAGTTAATTAAGGTTGACAAGCTTAAGTAAGAAGAATTGATGCTTTTGGCATTCAAATGGGCACTGTAGGTGTGTTTCCTGTCCTCCTCTCACTGCCGACTTTTATTCCCCATTGACTTACATTGGGTTTCGTGTTTCGGGACGACCCCGACTTTTCCCTATAATCGGCCGATCTTGCTTGACCCGACTTTTGGAAAAGTCGGGTTTCACGAAACGAAACTCGACCCTAAAAAAACAAAAGTCGCTCAACTCTAATTGCGATCTTTAGTTGGCGAGAACTTGCGGCCACTTACCTCTTCCTCCACGCCCACTGCCTGTTCTGGCCAATCACACAGTTGCCACGCCCAGTGCCATAGATGCCCCTCCTCTACCACTTGTGAATTCTCAAATATACCTGACTGCGGCAAAACATCATTTCACGTCCGCTTGCTGGAATTTTCACATCGGAGCTCTGTTGCTCTAGCTTGCCTCCAATATCCGACAGGCTTATCGCAAATATTTTTCAGTATCGAATCAACATTATTTTTCATTTGATGCGCGGGGCCCCATTAAGGCCTGTTTCACACTTCCGTTGTTGTCTGTCAGTTGTTATCCGCTAAAATGGTGGAAAACGGATCCGTGATCGTTGTGAGATCAAGGGGTGTCACCGGACTGTTCTTTTGACGGATCCAGCGAAAGTGAAATTTTAAAGGAACCACAGCGTGGAAGGAGAAAGAGAAGGAGAGAAAGAGAGAGAAAGAAAGAGAGAGAGAGAGAGAAAGAGAGAGAGAATATTTTTTTTTGTTACGATCCCGGAATGGCATTACTGGGTTAAAAATGATCCCGGAGCAAAGCTTCCAGGCATGCGCACATGAAAATAGCAGACCGTCAAGAACAAAAAACGTTGCAGTGTCCGTCTCATTCGCCCGGGAGCCAGAAAAAATTTGGCGGATCCGTCAAAAAACGGGGGTGACAGACAACCGTCAGTCAAGATCCGCCAATAATGTAAGTCTATGGGGGGAAAAAACTGATCCGCCCCTTTTTTGGCGGATCAATTTTTTTAAAAAATTGGCGGATTATAACTGACGTGAAAAAAGTGAAGTGTGAAAGAGGCCTAAGACGCGGGGTCCATAGGCCGGTTCTTACTATACCTAATCTAACACTGTTGTTTTCTACTTTAAGCTATTATTGCATTAGGGGGTCCCATTACTATCTGAAAGCTTGGGCCAATAGGAGGATCACATATACACTGGTGGGCTAAAAGCTGGTGTTAGACGGGAAAAATTACAAATGGGACCACAAATGCTGAAATATTGTGCCAATAACAGTCACATTTATTAGTCGATTTGAAAGGCTTGCCCAGAGTCCTGCAATGCTGATATCTAACGACACGGGGGGTTGCACAGTGCCCCTAAATACTGCATGTCATAAATTATGGTGTCATAACTATAGTTATAGCCTCAAGAAATAGTCACACACACAGAACCTCTAGAAAAATACTAGTGCCAGATACTGGATAGTGTTATGAATGAGTCACCGTAGGAGGCAAAAACAGAAATACTAGCAAAGTCCAGAAAACCAGAGAAGTTGGCAGCTATCGGATTACAGACCCCTGAACCTATCAACAACAACTAGCAGTAGCCGTGGGGGGTTCCTACGGTGCCCTAGACCCCACGATCACAGCCGGAGAACTACATAGCCTAAAGACAGAAAGGGAAATCTAAACTGCCCCAGAGCAGACCCTAAAACAATAGGCAGCCCCCAACATATAATGACGGTGAAGCAAGATGAAAAAACACTCACACAGATAGAAATATAGGCTGAGCAAAAGATGGGGCCCAAGCTAACTACATAGGACAGGATAGAAAAGCTGCTGTCTGTAATCCGCCAAAACCCTATCAAAACAAGAGCCAACAGCTGATAGGGAAAAAAGCCCTGAAGATGCTAGGCTTCAAAAAGACTGTATCAGCACTCAGGTATCTTCTGAAGACAGAGCAAAAAGGAATTCAGCACACCCCAGCAGGGAATGGCAGAAATCCAGAAAAACAAGGAAAAACAAAACCAAAACACAAATGCAAAAGGCAGAGCAGAAAACTTAGCTTTTGAGGAGCAGGAATCAGACTGGTCTCCTAGAATCCCTCAGAGAGATCACCAGCAATGCAGAAGGGTGTCGGCTGCCTTATATCCAGTCAGCAATTCCCGTCACCCAGTCATCATCATCCTGCCCAGATGCTTGGTAATCAGCCTCACTACCTTCCTTCACCAGAAGAGGGAGTTCATCAGACCTCAATGGTGAAGGGGAAAATGAACTCACAACAGTACCTCCCCCTTGAGGAGGGGTCACCGAACCCTCATCCACACCACCAGGGCAATCAGGGTGAGCCCGATGAAAGGCACGCACCAATCTTTTGGCATGAATATCAGAAGCAGAGACCCAGGAATTATCCTCCTGACCATAACCCTTCCACTTAACCAAATACTGGAGTCTCCGTCTAGCCAGACGGGAAACCAGTATCTTCTCTACCTCATATATTCCATGTTACCTTCAACCAATACAGGGTCCGGAGGTGCCACCCCAGAAACTACTGGTTCAACAAACCTCTTCAACAAGGACTTATGAAACACATTATATATTTTAAATGTGACAGGAAGAGCCAAACGAAAAGAGACTGGATTAATAATCTCCAAAATCTTGTAAGGTCCAATTAATCTAGGCTTAAACTTAGGAGAAGTCACCTTCATAGCGATATTTTTTGATGATAACCAAACCATATCACAAACCTTAAACTGGGGACCAATGGTCCTATGTCGGTTGGAAAACCGCTGGGCCTTTTCCTGGGAGAGAGATAACTTATCCACCACTTGGTCCCAGATCTGGTGCATTCTCTCCACCACAGTGTCAACACCTGGGCAGGCAGAAGGCTCCACCTGCCCTGAAGAAAATCGAGGATGAAACCCAAAGTTACAAAAAAAAGGTGACATCAAAGTGGCAGAACTAGCTCTATTATAGCAAATTCGGCCAAGGGCAAAAATGAAACCCAATCATCCTGATCAGCAGAAATAAAACATCTCAAATACGACTCCAAGGTCTGGTTTGTTCTCTCCGTCTGCCCATTGGTCTGAGGGTGAAAAGCAGAGGAGAAGGACAACTGAATTCCCAGCTTGGAACAGAAAGTCCTCCAAAATCTAGACACAAACTGAACTCCTCTGTCAGATACAATGTTCTCAGGATTCCCGTGCAAGCGAACCACCTGTTGCAAAATCAGGGGCACCAACTCAGAGGAAGATGGCAACTTAGGGAGTGGTACAAGATGAACCATCTTAGAGAACCTATCACAAATCACCCAAATAACAGTCATTCTCTGAGAGACAGGCATATCAGAGATGAAATCCATTGAAATATGGGTCCATGGCCTCCTGGGGACCGGCAAAGGCATCAACAACCCACTAGAGCGAGAACAAGGTTTAGACCGGGAGCAAGTCCCACAGGACTGCAAAAATTCCTGACATCACGAGACAAGGCGGGCCACCAAAAAGACCGACTCACCAGATCTCTAGTACCAAAAATACCTGGATGACCAGCCAATGCAGAGCAATGAACTTCAGACATCACTCTCTTCTTCCACTGGTCAGGAACATACAACTTCCCACTGGGACAATGCTCAGGTTTGTCCTCCTGGAACTCTTCCAGAGCACGTCTCAAAACAGGCGAGATGGCAGAAAGAACTACCCCTTCGCCTAAGATGGTAGCAGGCTTGGTCACCACAGGAGAATCAGCAAAGAAGCTCCTAGAGAGAGCGTCAGCCTTGACATTCTTAGTGCCAGGAAGAAAAGAGACCACAAAATCAAAACGTGTAAAAAACAAGGCCCACCTAGCCTGTCTAGGGTTCAAGCGTTTGGCCGACTCCAGGTAAATCAAATTCTTGTGGTCAGTGAGGACCACGACTTGATGTTTAGCTCCCTCCAACCAATGTCTCCACTCCTCAAATGCCCATTTCATGGCTAACAGTTCCCGATTCCCCACGTCATAGTTACGTTCAGATGGAGAGAACTTTCGGGAAAAGAAAGCACAGGGATTCATTTTAGATGTTACAGGATCCTTTTGGGACAAAACAGCTCCTGCACCAATCTCAGAAGCGTCCACCTCTACCTGGAACGGGAGTGAGACATCAGGTTGCCGCAAAACCGGGGCAGAAGTGAATCTTTGCTTCAGCTCCTGAAAGGAAGAAACAGCCTCCGGAGACCAATTCAACACATCAGCACCCTTCTTAGTCAGATCAGTCAATGGCTTGGCAATACTAGAAAATTTTGCTATAAATTTCCGATAAAAATTAGCAAAACCCAAAAACTTCTGGAGGGCCTTCAAAGAAGTGGGCTGAACCCAATCATAAATGGCCTGTACCTTGGCTGGGTCCATTTCAATAGTTGACGGAGACAAAATAAATCCCAAAAAAGAAATCCTCTGTACCCCAAAAAGGCATTTCGATCCTTTGACATACAGGGAATTCTCCCTCAAGATCCGGAACACAGTCCGAACATGTTCCACATGAGAATCCCAATCCTTGGAGAAGATCAAAATATCATCCAGATAGATAATCAAAAATGTATCCACAAAGTCTCGGAAAATATCATTCATGAAGCACTGGAAGACAGAAGGGGCATTAGTGAGCCCAAAAGGCATCACCAGGTACTCAAAATGTCCCTCCGGAGTATTAAACGCCGTCTTCCATTCATCCCCATGCTTAATGCGGATAAGATTATACGCCTCCCTGAGGTCAAGCTTGGTAAACCAGCAAGCACCTTTAACTCTGGAGAATAGATCCGAAATCAGGGGTAACGGATACTGATATTTAATAGTAATTTTGTTGAGGGCACGATAATCAATACAAGGCCTTAATGAACCATCCTTTTTGGCCACGAAAAAAACCCCCCAGCACCTAAGGGTGAAGAGGATGGTCTAATATGACCCTTCTCCAACGCCTCCTTAATATAGGATCGCTTAGCCTCGTGCTCGGGTACAGATAAATTGAAGAGCCGACCCTTGGGAAATTTACACCCCGGGCTCAGTTCAATTGCACAGTCATAACTCCTATGAGGAGGCAAAGACGCAGACTCATTCTCACTAAATACATCATTAAAATCCACCAAATAGTCAGGAACATCATGCGACTGAGGTGAGGTGGAAAAAACCGGAGCCTCACTAAGGGCACACCGACAACCCCAACTCACCACAGACACAGATTTCCAATCCAAAACTGGATTATGAATTTGCAACCAGGGAAACCCCAGAACAATGGTATCATGCAAATTATGCAACACCAAAAATCTGCAATTTTCTTGATGGTCTGGGGTGACCCGCATTACCACCTGGGTCCAAAACTGAGGTTTATTTTTCGCCAAAGGAGTAGCATCAATCCCCCTCAAAGGGATAGGCGTCCGCAGAGGTGTCATCGGAAATCCACAACGTTTAGCAAAATCCAAGTCCATTAGGTTCAGGGCTGCTCCCGAATCCACAAAAGCCTTGGCAGAAAATGTGGACAGGGAGCAGATCAGAGTAATTGCCAGAAGAAACTTAGGTTGAACACCACCCACAGAAAACGTGTGTGCAAAACGTTTCTCTCGTTTAGGACAGACAGAAATAATATGCGAGGCATCTCCACAAAAAAACACAGCTTATTATGCCTTCTGAACTCCTGACGTTGCTCCCTGGACAAAACGCTATCACATTGCATAGGTTCAGACACTTGTTCAACAGGTGGCAACACCTCTTGTGCAGTCCTGCGTTCACGTAAACGCCGATCAACCTGAATGGCTAATGACATAGAATCGTCAAGACCAGAGGGAACAGGAAATCCCACCATAGTATCTTTTACAGCTTCTGACAAACCCTTCCGAAAGAGAGCTGCCAAGGCATTATCATTCCAGGTAGTAAAGACCGCCCACTTTCGGAATTTTTGACAGTACAATTCTGCAGAATCTCGACCCTGGCTCATTGCCAACAGGGTCTTTTCAGCCTGATCAATAGCATTAGGTTCATCATACAACAACCCCAAGGCTTGAAAAAATGCGTTCACATTAGTCAGAATAGGATCATCTGGTTTCAAAGAAAACGCCCAATGCTGGGGATCGCCATGCAGCAAAGAGATGACAATTTTAACCTGCTGCGTGGAGCTCCCTGACGAGTTAGGCTTCAAGGAAAAAAATAATTTTCAATTATTTTTGAAATTCAAAAATTTAGACCGATCCCCAAAAAACACATCAGGAGTAGGGATCTTTGCTTCAGCAGTATGTGAATGAGCAAGGTAGGCGGAAATTCCCCGCACTTCCGCAGCGAGCTGCTCCACACGATCAGACAATTGCTTTATCTCCATTGAGAGAAAAAAAAAATTCCCCCTACGGCCTCAGAGATATAGAGGAAAAAATATACACACTTTTTTTTTTTTTTTACAATTCTTTCCTGCTATTGAGTACCCCAGGATCTGCGGTAGGGCTGGTGATTCTGTTTTGAATGAGTCACCGTAGGAGGCAAAAACAGAAATAGTAGCTAAGTCCAGAAAACCAGAGAAGTTGGCAGCTATCGGATTACAGACCCCTGAACCTATCAACAACAACTAGCAGTAGCCGTGGGGGGTTCCTACGGTGCCCTAGACCCCACGATCACAGCCGGAGAACTACATAGCCTAAAGACAGAAAGGGAAATCTAAACTGCCCCAGAGCAGACCCCAAAACAAAAGGCAGCCCCCAACATATAATGACGGTGAAGCAAGATGAAAAAACACTCACACAGATAGAAAGATAGGCTGAGCAAAAGATGGGGCCCAAGCTAACTACATAGGACAGGATAGAAAAGCTGCTGTCTGTAATCCGCCAAAACCCTATCAAAACAAGAGCCAACAGCTGATAGGGAAAAAAGCCCTGAAGATGCTAGGCTTCAAAAAGACTATATCAGCACTCAGGTATCTTCTGAAGACAGAGCAAAAAGGAATTCAGCACACCCCAGCAGGGAATGGCAGAAATCCAGAAAAACAAGGAAAAACAAAACCAAAACACAAATGCAAAAGGCAGAGCAGAAAACTTAGCTTTTGAGGAGCAGGAATCAGACTGGTCTCCTAGAATCCCTCAGAAAGATCACCAGCAAGGCAGAAGGGCGTCGGCTGCCTTATATCCAGTCAGCAATTTCCGTCACCCAGTCATCATCATCCTGCCCAGATGCTTGGTAATCAGCCTCACTACCTTCCTTCACCAGAAGAGGGAGTTCATCAGACCTCAATACCTCAATGGTGAAGGGGAAAATGAACTCACAAGAGGATAGTGTTACTCAACATGTGTTACTGCCCCAGACAGTATCATACATCAAAGTCCCCCACAAAGAAATAGTGACAATTTTTCTACACCTACTCTATATAGTATTAACCATTTACCTCACATACTAATGGTGACTATTTGTGTCTGTAAACGAAATAGTGTCCCAGTAGGTACCACACAGTAATATGCCCCATAGAGTAATAATGCCCTCCTTTTTACCCTCTACACAGTAATAATGCCCTAATTCTGCCCTCTACACAGTAATAACGCCCTCCTATGTGCCCCCTACCCAGCAATAATGGTCTATTTTGTGCCCCCTACACAGTAATAATGCCCTCCTATGTGCACCCTACACAGTAATAATGCCCTCCTATGTGCCCCCTACACAGTAATAATGCCCTCCTATGTGCACCCTACACAGTAATAACGCCCTCCTTTGTACCCCCTACACAGTAATAATGCCCTCCTATGTGCACCCTGCACAGTAATAACGCCCTCCTTTGTGCCCCCTACACAGTTTAATAACGCCCTCTTTTGTGCCCTCTACACAGTAATAATGCCCTCCTATGTGCATCCTACACAGTAATAACGCCCTCCTTTGTGTCCCCTACACAGTAATAACGCCCTCCTTTGTGCCCCCTACACAGTAATACCGCCCTCCTTTGTGTCCCCTACACAGTAATAACGCCCTCCTTTGTGCCCCCTACACAGTAATACCGCCCTCCTTTGTGTCCCCTACACAGTAATAACGCCCTCCTTTGTGCCCCCTACACAGTAATAATGCACTCCTTTGTGCCCCCTACAGTTTAATAACGCCCTCCTTTGTGCCCCCTACACAGTAATAGCGCCCTCCTTTGTGCCCCCTACACAGTAATAATGCCCTCCTATGGGCACCCTACACAGTAATAACGCCCTTCTTTGTGCCCCCTACACAGTAATAATGCACTCCTTTGTGCCCCCTACACAGTAATAATGCACTCCTTTGTGCCCCCTACACAGTAATAACGCCCTCCTTTGTGTCCCCTACACAGTAATAACGCCCTCCTTTGTGGCCCCTACACAGTAATAACACCCTCCTTTGTGCCCCCTACACAGTAATAACGCCCTCCTTTGTGTCCCCTACACAGTAATAACGCCCTCCTTTGTGCCCCCTACACAGTAATAACGCCCTCCTTTGTGCCCCCTACACAGTAATAACGCCCTCCTTTGTGCCCCCTACACAGTAATAATGCCCTCCTTCTGCCCCCTACACAGTAATAACGCCCTCCTTGTGCCCCCTACACAGTAATAATAACCTCCTTTGTGCCCCCTACACAGTAATAATGCCCTCCTTTGTGCCCCCTACACAGTAATAATGCCCTCCTTCTGCCCCCTACACAGTAATAATGCCCTCCTTCTGCCCTCTACACAGTAATAACGCCCTTCTTTTTGCCCCCTACACAGTAATAACGCCATCCTTTGAGCCCCCTACACAGTAATAACGCCCTCCTTTGTGCCCCTACACAGTAATAGCGCCCTCCTTTGTGACCTCGACACAGTAATAACGCCCTCCTTCTGCCCCTTACACAGTAATAACGCCCTCCTTCTGCCCCTACACAGTAATAACACCCTCCTTTGTGCCCCCTACACAGTAATAGCACCCTCCTTTGTGCCCCCTACACAGTAATTACGCCCTCCTTTGTGCCCCCTACACAGTAATAACGCCCTCCTTTGTGCCCCCTACACAGTAATAATGCCCTCCTTTGTGCCCCCTACACAGTAATAACGCCCTCCTTTGTGCCCCCTACACAGTAATAACGCCCTCCTTTGTGCCCCCTACACAGTAATAATGCCCTCCTGCCCCCTACACAGTAATAAAGCCCTCCTTTGTGCCCCCTACACAGTAATATTGCCCTTCTTCTGCCCCCTACACAGTAATAACGCCCTCCTTTGTGCCCTCTACACAGTAATAACGCCCTCCTTTGTGCCCCCTACACAGTAATAATGCACTCCTCCTGCCCGCTACACAGTAATAATGCCCTCCTTTGTGCCCCCTACACAGTAATAATGCCCTCCTTCTGCCCCCTACACAGTAATATCGCCCTCCTTTGTGCCCTCTACACAGTAATAACGCCCTCCTTTGTGCCCCTACACAGTAATAATGCCCTCCTTTGTGCCCCTACACAGTAATAATGCTCTCCTTCTGCCCCCTACACAGTAATAATGCCCTCCTTCTGCCCTCTACACATTAATAACGCCCTCCTTTGTGCCCCCTACACAGTAATAACGCCCTCCTTTGTGCCCCCTACACAGTAATAATGCCCTCCTTCTGCCCCCTACACAGTAATAACACCCTCCTTTGTGCCCCCTACACAGTAATAGCGCCCTCCTTTGTGCCCCCTACACAGTAATTACGCCCTCCTTTGTGCCCCCTACACAGTAATAACGCCCTCCTTTGTGCCCCCTACACAGTAATAACGCCCTCCTTTGTGCCCCCTACACAGTAATAACGCCCTCCTTTGTGCCCCCTACACAGTAATAACGCCCTCCTTTGTGCCCCCTACACAGTAATAATGCCCTCCTGCCCCTACACAGTAATAAAGCCCTCCTTTGTGCCCCCTACACAGTAATATTGCCCTCCTTCTGCCCCCTACACAGTAATAACGCCCTCCTTTGTGCCCTCTACACAGTAATAACGCCCTCCTTTGTGCCCCCTACACAGTAATAATGCACTCCTCCTGCCCGCTACACAGTAATAATGCCCTCCTTTGTGCCCCCTACACAGTAATAATGCCCTCCTTCTGCCCCCTACACAGTAATATCGCCCTCCTTTGTGCCCTCTACACAGTAATAACGCCCTCCTTTGTGCCCCTACACAGTAATAATGCCCTCCTTTGTGCCCCTACACAGTAATAATGCTCTCCTTCTGCCCCTACACAGTAATAATGCCCTCCTTCTGCCCTCTACACATTAATAACGCCCTCCTTTGTGCCCCCTACACAGTAATAACGCCCTCCTTTGTGCCCCCTACACAGTAATAATGCCCTCCTTCTGCCCCCTACACAGTAATAACGCCCTCCTTTGTGCCCCCTACACAGTAATAGCGCCCTCCTTTGTGCCCCCTACACAGTAATAACGCCCTCCTTTTTGCCCCTACACAGTAATAATGCCCTCCTTTGTGCCCCCTACACAGTAATAATGCCCTCCTTCTGCCCCCTAAACAGTAATATCGCCCTCCTTTGTGCCCTCTACACAGTAATAACGCCCTCCTTCTGCCCTCTACACAGTAATAACGCCCTCCTTTGTGCCCCCTACACAGTAATAACGCCCTCCTTTGTGCCCCCTACACAGTAATAATGCCCTCCTTCTGCCCTCTACACAGTAATAACGCCCTCCTTTGTGCCCCCTACACAGTAATAGCGCCCTCCTTTGTGCCCCCTACACAGTAATAACGCCCTCCTTTTTGCCCCTACACAGTAATAATGCCCTCCTTTGTGCCCCGTACACAGTAATAATGCCCTCCTTCTGCCCCCTACACAGTAATAACGCCCTCCTTTGTGCCCTCTACACAGTAATAACGCCCTCCTTTTTGCCCCCTACACAGTAATAACGCCCTCCTTTGTGCCCCCTACACAGTAATAACGCCCTCCTTTGTGCCCCCTACACAGTAATAACGCCCTCCTTCTACCCCTACACAGTAATAATGCCCTCTTTCTGCCCCCTACACAGTAATAACGCCCTCCTTTGTGCCCCCTACACAGTAATAACGCCCTCCTTTGTGCCCCCTACACAGTAATAATGCCCTCCTTCTGCCCCCTACACAGAAATAATGCCCTCCTTCTGCCCCTACACAGTAATAATGCCCTCCTTCTGCCCCTACACAGTAATAATGCCCTCCTTCTGCCCCCTACACAGTAATAATGCCCTCCTTCTGCCCCCTACACAGTAATAATGCCCTCCTTCTGCCCCTACACAGTAATAACGCCCTCCTTTGTGCCCCCTACACAGTAATAACTCCCTCCTTTGTGCCCCCTACACAGTAATTACGCCCTCCTTCTGCCCCCTACACAGTAATAATGCCCCTTGCATCACCACACAAAATTGAGACCTTTTTAAGGCACCATTGAACAGACCGCTGTGCAGCCGCTTCCATCCACTCCTTCCATTATGCAGACACTATACCTGTATAGCCCGGAGACTTCTTCTCTGACCGACATGACAGCTAATCCTACACAAACGTGTATACAGTGACACGGATGGAGACCTATTCTCTTGGTATCCTAAAATGTATCCTAACCCCATTTAACATATAATTAGATCCTAGGGGTGCCTGAATAATTTACACAGCAATAAGATGCATGAAGCGGCTCGTGTTACTCCTTTGAGCCTGAGGACAAGTTTGGTTTCTTCTGGAATAACTTTGTGCTAATAACAAAGACAGTTTTACTTTGTTCTGGATTACACCATGAATCCACCCTATTACTGCTCTTATTTTCGATGGACCGTAACAGAAAAGCATTTACCCCTAAATTATTAATGTGTACGTATATATAGGGAAACTAATGATAAAATCCACAATGGATCACTTGAGCTGTCCTCGGCTTCGAAAGGTCAGAAGTAACTTCAGTTCTATAATAATGTGTGTGTGTATATATATATATATATATATATATATATATATATACACACAGTACAGACCAGAAGTTTGGACACACCTTCTCATTCAAAGTGTTTTCTTTATTTTCATGGCTATGAAAATTGTAGATTCACTCTGAAGGCATCAAAACTATGAATTAACACATGTGGAATTATATAATTAACAAAAAAAAGTGTGAAACAACTGAAAATATGTCTTACATTCTAGGTTCTTCAAAGTAGCCACATTTGGCTTTGATTACTGCTTTGCACACTCTTGGCATTCTCTTGATGAGATTCATGAGGTAGTCACCGGAAATGGTCTTCCAACAGTCTTGAAGGAGTTCCCAGAGATGCTTAGCACTTGTTGGCCCTTTTGCCTTCACTCTGCAGTCCAGCTCACCCCAAACCATCTCGATTGGGTTCAGGTCTGTTGACTCTGGAGGCCAGGTCATCTGGCGTAGCACCCCATCACTCTCCTTGGTCAAACAGCCCTTAAACAGCCTGGAGGTGTCATTGTCCTGTTGAAAAATAAATGATGGTCCAACTAAACGCAAACCGGATGGAATAGCATGCCGCTGCAAGATACTGTGGTAGCCATGCTGGTTCAGTATGCCTTCAATTTTGAATAAATCCCCAACAGTGTCACCAGCAAAGCACCCCCACACCATCTCACCTCCTCCTCCATGCTTCACGGTGGGAACCAGGCATGTAGAGTCCATCCGTTCACCTTTTCTGCGTCGCACAAAGACATGGTGGTTGGAACCAAAGATCTCAAATTTGGACTCATCAGACCAAAGCACAGATTTCCACTGGTCTAATGTCCATTCCTTGTGTTCTTTAGCCCAAACAAGTCTCTTCTGCTTGTTGCCTGTCCTTAGCAGTGGTTTCGTAACAGCTATTTTACCATGAAGGCCTGCTGCACAAAGTCTCCTCTTAACAGTTGTTGTAGAGATGTGTCTGCTGCTAGAACTCTGTGTGGCATTGACCTGGTCTCTAATCTGAGCTGCTGTTAACCTGCGATTTATGAGACTGGTGACTCGGATAAACTTATCCTCCGCAGCAGAGGTGACTCTTGGTCTTCCTTTCCTGGGGCGGTCCTCATGTGAGCCAGTTTCTTTGTAGCGCTTGATGCTTTTTGCCACTGCACTTGGGGACACTTTCAAAGTTTTCCCAATTTTTCGGACTGACTGACCTTCATTTCTTAAAGTATTGATGGCCACTCGTTTTTCTTTACTTAGAATTTGTATTATGGCCAGAAAAAAGCAGCTAACAGTCTATTCAGTAGGACTATCAGCTGTGTATCCAACAGCACAACTGATGGTCCCAACCCCATTTATAAGGCTTGAAATCCCACTTATTAAACCTGACAGGGCACACCTGTGAAGTGAAAACCATTTCTGGTGACTACTTCTTGAAGCTCATCAAGAGAATGCCAAGAGTGTGCAAAGTAAGAGAATGCCAAGAGTGTGCAAAGCAGTAATTAAAGCAAAAGGTGGCTACTTTGAAGAACCTAGAATATAAGACATATTTTCAGTTGTTTCACACTTTTTAGTTAATTATATAAGTCCACATGTGTTAATTCATAGTGAATCTACAATTTTCATAGTCATGAAAATAAAGAAAACTCTTTGAATGAGAAGGTGTGTCCAAACTTGTGGTCTGTACTATTTTATATGTCTGCCATTGACGTATACCACGTGGTGGCTAATATCTAGTACATTTCAGGTATATACCAACCAAACATATTCTAAAACATTACTCATATGTCATATTTCTGGCTAATGATCAGCTATGGCCACACTGAGAATGTCCAGGCATACATGCTGAAAGCTGAACCCAAACAAGGTGTTAGGCTGGCCTAATGTACAGTACCTACTGTAGGGATTCAACTCGCTTAGGTGCGACGGGAGACAACCAGGAGGCACATTCCTTTAAAAGTTCATAGGGTTTATTGCTCCATAACCCATAAACCAGCACATAACATAAGGAATAGCCTTTAGCTCAGGCGAAAGCAAGCATAAGTGTCCATTATTTCCGGCTCAGTCCTGGAGCCTCAGCAAAACACAGGAGGCTTATCCCTCCTCGCATACAGCCAATATACACAGGCCTCACCGGGTCAGCAGCCTCAGCGCGTGGTCTTCAGGAAGGTAGCACACCTTCCTCCACATGGGCCTGCCGGGACCTTCCACATGGCCCAATCAGGTCCATGCGCTCTCTCTCATGTGACCTACTCTGGTTACCTTATATGGTCCGTAGCCACATCCAGCGGGTCACATGGCTATGACCTCATCACAGGTCCTTCAAGCATTCATACACATACTTTATTATGACACTCTTAAACACACCCCTGTGTGGATTTGTAGATAGCTCTCGCTGACACAGTGTAACAACAGCTCAGCAGTGCCTCTGCTGATCAGCACCTAAGCAAGCCTTCATCTCAAGGCCACCTACCTTGAGATACATAACGATCCTTCAGCCTCCTATACCCATTACCACAATGGATATGACTGTAGGCCCGTTCTGGGACACCCACACAGCGCCCCCTAGCGGACATACCACCTCCCCCCTCTGTTCAAACTTGTGGGGTTGAACACATGACATCACCCAGGGATCTCGAGACCGGGCACCCATGTCACCTTGCCCTACAAGTCGAGAGGACCATCTCTGTCTGTTTCGGTAGTCATACTGCATCATATTTATGTTAGTCCTCCCCCGCCCCCAGCGGTCAGTATCTCGGCCTTGAGCTTTGGCCTTCCCTTCAAAGTCCATCAGCGTGACCAGACACTCTTTAGTCTCCACCTGTCTGCAGTGTGCTCCGTCACCCGACCTTTCTCTCACTGGCCAGCTCTCCCGGTTCGTACAGTCCTGAGTCCCACGTCCAGTTGGGCTAACTGGCCGGTCTGAGTCTGACCCTCTGTCGCTACGTCCACCATCGGGTCTCGTGCCTATGCTACTAAGATTAGAACTGCCACTTGCGGACTCTCGACGTTCTTGTCTTCGACTACCTGCCCTTTCATTATTTGGAGGATCCCTTCGGGTCCTTACATCTTGGGTTGGAGGTGGATGCCACCTGACGTTCTGTATCTGCTTATTCATTTGCAGTCGGTCCTGTCTTAGCTGCTTTATCTCCTTCAGGTACGCTATCCGATATTCCAGGAGCATGCGGAGGTTCCCAATGCTTTCCAGCGAACCAACCACAATGACAGGAACCATGTCATCTTCAACAGCGACTTGGATTTCACCAGCAGGTGGGATCCTCACTCTCTTCACACTGGATCCATGCACCATCTCCTGCATCACCTTTCCAAGTCTGCCAACGACTTTCCCCACCAGATTTCTGAGTAACGGAATTATGTCTTCCACAAAGCCCAGCCGACTTTAAGCCTCCCTCGCAAGCTCCAAACGTCAAGCGGCTTTTCTATTACGCACCACGAGCATCTGTTTCGTGCGGAGACATTGTAGGTGCATCTCCTTCAGGACAGCCACCCTTCTCTCTGTGTCTTCTGTTTCTGCCAGTATCAACAACTGGTCTGTCTATGGTGCCCAGTTCACACTATAGGCCTTTACTGCCCTTTTAAAGGTCTCATGCACACCCTCGCTGGCACATGCTTCTCGCACGTCTTCAGGTACCTCCATCACGCATTTGAAGGTCGTGGACTTGCTCTCATCCTGGACAGACGGCTTTGGGTTTACCACGGGCACTTCCCTCAAGATATCTGCTACGACCAGGTGACTGTCTTGTGCAGCTCTTGGCTCACCATCTTCCTGAGATTTACAGTCTCTTCAGGACCCTTTTCCAAGATGGGCTTTGGCAATTCTGCCTTGTTATCACTTGGGTACGGCCACTGTACATCTTCGTCCAGGCTCTTCTCCCGCAGAAGACCTTTTACTACTCCTCTGAGTTCTTGGAGAACTTTATCCCGCTCCTCTGCCAGGTAGCAATGCTCATCCTCTCTCCGGAGAATCTCCTGTTGATGCTTCTCTTGGGCCTCTCTGAGCACCTCCACATCCTTCACTATAGCTTTGTTCATAGTTTGACACGCTGACAGGTGACCTCTGAGATCAGAGACTTCCTTCTCCAGCTCATCCACTCTGTGCTCAGCTGCTTGCCTTAGGACCCTTTCCCGTTCGAGATGTCCTTCCACTGTCTCCTTTAACAGCTGTATCTCACGATCCTGTTCTCTTTTGGCCAGCACGTGTCTCACCACTACCTCTTTAATTATATCGTTAAAGGGTACCACTGGGTCAGTCCCGTCAGTCTCATCTCCCAGCCCACCATCCGTCATGTCACGAGACGTCAGGTCCGTAAGTTGGGCAGATGTACTTCTCCCGGTCAGTTCTACCTCTGACCTGTCCATGTCAGGAGGCGTCACCATCTCAGTGTCCGCTGGCCCCACAGTCGAAACGTCTTCATCGTCCGACCATACGTCATCAAACACAACAAAGTCTCAACCCCTCTCAAAGGTATACACTAAGTTTGGTGGCATACTACCACCTTGACACTTCCCCTTTGTCATCTCAATCATAACTCTGTCCACCGTATAATTCACAATGACCCCATGGTCGCAGCGAACCCTGACTTTTTTCTCGGTCAGAGATAAAACAAGAGGAGTTCCTGTCAGAGTCACCTGACTCTTTGAGTCCAGCCTACCAGGGACTCCTTCCCGGTGTAGCATCACGGTACACACCTGTGGCCCATCGTTATCAGGAAAATACATGCCGCACTCCTCAAAACTCATACACACACACTGCGGTTCCCCAGACATACCCACTGAGGCTACCAGTGCTGCCATTTCCTGTACCACCCCAATTTGCGTCGCCGCCCCCTCCTGGGACTCCACCCCTTTTTGGGTTACCATGCCAATTTGGGTCACCACCCCCTTCTGGGACTCCACCCCCTTTTGGGGTACCACCCCAATTTGGGTCACCGCCCCCTTTTGGGACTCCACCCCTTTGGGTTACCACTCCAATTTGGGTCACCGCCCCCTTTTGGGACTCCATCCCCTTTTGGGTTACCACTCCAATTTGGGTCACCGCCCCCTTCTGTGACTCCACCCCCATTTGGGCCACCACTCCGATTTGGGCCACCGCCCCCTTTCGGGATTTCCCCATGACCGTTCTGCAGAATTTTTTATGCCACAGTTCACACAGTACAGTTTATGTCTTTTTGGGCTGGTACTGGCCCTTTAAGCACAACACCACACCAGTTCCTTCTGGCGCTGCCACAGCTCCTGTCACAAATCACCGGCACCACCGGTTGCTGTTCACACACAGCAGCTGATGTCCTCTTCGTAACCCCTCCGAGTAACAGGAAGCCGCTTGTCCCCTTCGTAACCCCACCGAGTTACCGGAAGCCGCTTGTCACCTTCGTGACCCCACTGAGCCACAGCAAGCTGCCTTGCAAAAAAGACCTTCGTGACCCCTCTGAGCCACAGCAATCAACTTCAGGTTTTGCAGAGGAAAAAGAAAAAAAAAACACACCACACAAAAAACTCACGTGTCCTGTCTGTGTGCTATTTAGGACGTACCGTCTCCGCCTGAGACCGTCCAACACACAGGGCGCACCGGGTGCTATTCAGGGAGCCGACCCTCCTCCCAGGGTTTCCCAACACACCGGCCTCACCAGGTCCAGGGGCTCAGCTGGTGCTCTTCAGGACATCCGTCTCCGCCTGAGACTGCCCAACACTCACGCCTCACCAGGTCCAAGGTCATACCACGTGCTCCAGGGAGATGATTCTTCTCCTAGAATATCCCAACACTGACCCTCCAGGACCTTGCTCACTGAACCCTCTAGGTACACAGTCTTTATCACTGACCCCAGTCAGTACAACACAGACTCCTGTCTGTTACCTGCTGGTGTCAGCCACACAGGTTTCTGGACGCCTCTTCTCCTCAGAGGTATCCCACAAATATCAATACAGTCACTTTCTTTGACCTCGGTCAGTATTACTCACGATTTTCCAGACCGTCTGCTCTCCTGGCTCAGAGCCTCCAGTACGGCAACATGTGCTTCTTGGAACCGCTGCCCGCATTCTCCAACAATTGTAGGGATTCAACTCGCTTAGGTGCGACGGGAGACAACCAGGAGGCAAGTTCCTTTAAAAGTTCATAGGGATTATTGCTCCATAACCCATAAACCAGCACATAACATAAGGAATAGCCTTTAACTCAGGCGAAAGCAAGTATACGTGTCCATTATTTCCGGCTCAGTCCTGGAGCCTCAGAAAACACAGGAGGCTTATCCCTCCTCGCATACAGCCAATATACACAGGCCTCACCGGGTCAGCAGCCTCAGCACGTGGTCTTCAGGAAGGTAGCATACCTTCCTCCACATAGGCCTGCCAGGACCTTCCACATGGCCCAATCAGGTTTTCTAATTATTTTAAAAATATAAATCTGAAACTTGTGACGTGTATATGTATTCAAACCCCTGCAGTCTAATACCCATGATTAAAATCCTGAGTGACCAATTGCCTCCACAATTCACATAATTAGTAAATTTAGTCCAACTGTGTGTAATTTATTCCCAGTATAACTACAGCTGTACTGTGACGGCCTCAGAGGTTTGTTTGAGAATATTAAGGATCACACAGCATCATGAAATCCAAGGAACACACCAGACAGGTCAGGGATAAATTTATGGAGAAGACTAAAACAGGGTTAGATTATAAAATATAGCCCAAGCTCTGAACATCTCATGGAGCACTATCCAATCCATTATCTAACAATGGAAAGCGTATGCCGCAACTGAAAACCAACCAAGACATGGCCGTCCACCTAAACAGATATCCCAAGCAAGGCCAGCACTAATAAGAGAAGCAGCCAAGAGGCCCATGACCTCCTTTGGAGGAGCTTCAGCGATCCACAGCTCAGGTGAGAGAATCTGTCCACAGAAATATTAGTTGTATACTCCACAAATGTGGCCTTTATGGAAAAGTGAAAAGAAGAAAGACATTTTTGAAGGCAAGACATAAGAAGTCCCATTTGCAGTTTGCAAAAAGCCAAGTAAGGAACACAGCTAGCATGTGGAAGAAGGTGCTCTAGCCAGATGAGACATGGGCATACAAAGTAATGACTCAGGGGGGCAGAATACAAATGCACGTCACAATTTTCAGATTTTTTTATTTTTTTAATATATGGAAAACCATGTATCCTTTCCTTTACACTTCACAAACACTTGCTATTTTGGGTTGGTATATCACATAAAATCCCAATGAAATACATTTATGTCTGTGGGTGTAACGTGCAAAAATGTGAAAAAGTTAATGGGGTATGAATACTTTTCCAAGGCACTGTGTACACCTCAGATTCCGGAGAGTGGAGTTACCACCTACAAGTCTCACTTCTAGAGGAGAATACCTCTGTAATGCAATGTCATATAGTGGCGCCATATGGTGGCACAAAGAATGCCTACAGGTTTGTAGGATAGAACCGACTCTGTGTACGAGACACTGAAGATGAGCAGAATAATGTCATTTTCTATGGAAACGTTCATTAGCATCGTACAGTTCTCTTACTATAATCCTTTTAATGGTTGAATTATGTGACCAGAGCAAATAGCAGGATACTGAAGCTCTCATTTCCTATTATTTTATCACCAGAGTCATGTACAGTGCAGAGCAGCAGCTGCTCAAATAATATTGTGTTACATGGAGATAGTAATGGCCATAAATGTCATAGCTTTTCTACAGATCATACATCAGGAAGGAATTAATAATGATCAATTACCATAATACGTCCATTCTTCACAAAGCAGGAATATTAATTTTTCTTTCATTTATTCATCACTTGTAATCTTATTTTTTACCATACTGATGGAAATATTATGCTATAATGTAAATATAATTAGTTTTCTTGGTATAACATTATTATTTTTTTTTACTAATAAGACATTACTACAGCAGAGTCATATTACTAACCACAGGATCTAAATTACAATTTTTTTTTCTTTAGAAACAGCGCCACTCTTGTTCATGGGCCGTGTCTTGTATTGCAGTTCAATTCCATTCATTTGAATATGAATGAGCCACAATACTAAGCGTGTCATTGATCCATGCACACAGCAGTTTTAAAAACGGGTCTGTGTCTCTGGATCATCTAAGGGCTTGTGCACACGTTGCAGATTGGGTGCGTTTTTGACATGCAGATTTGCTAGCAAAAGCTGATGCCAGCAAAGTGAATGGGAAACTTGAAGTGTCATGCATACGTTCACTATTTTTGACTTGCAGATTTGGTGCAGAAAATAATCTGCCGCATGTCAATTCTCTATGCCATACAGATGACACGTGAGAGAAAAACAGTCCTTGGATGTAGATAGTCTCAGTTGTGTGAATGTTGCCTTAATGTTATTATACATATTAGATTAAGGTTTTACTGTTGCATGTATTTTTTTTAATAAAATGTTAATAATGTTCTTTTTTCATATCATATTAAAAAAACAAAACAAAATTAGTAATCTTTCAATTTTCACACTAACCACTGGGGCTTTTTTTTTTAGATTCAAATTACTTGTCCTTTCAGGAAGAGTTTTCAGCAGGCTCTTTATCTTCAGAGGCAGGATACAATGAGAGGTAACACCACTGTACACAGCTGATAACACAGGATCCACCAATCACAATAGGTAATGTCACAGCTGGCTCTTTTCCCCCTCCTTTCATAATAACCTTTTCAGACACTCATTGGATGCTTCAATACAAAAGATAGGGACGGGCTCTGACAATTCTGGCCATTTACATGTGTTGTTTCCTGTAACAACAGGATGTTAGAGTCAAATAAAGCCCCTGTGGCCGGTGTAAAAATCGCAAGATTTGGATAATTTTTTATTTTTAGTACTGATTGTGATATTGGCATCCTGATTTAAACAATAGGTATTTTTTCTGATTATAATTTACCTTTCCAGTTGGCTGAACCAGTCAACTTTGTAAGGATCGGCCAAGCATCTATCATGGAGAAGAAGATCTGTCGTCAAATAATCTAAGGTGTATGGGCTCTTATAGTCATGGACTAGAGTGGCAATGTTTCCATAAAAAAAAAATAGAGCTTTTTTCCCTAATCGTTGACAGTCTCTTTAATAATCATAAAAAGCACTTGAAGAACACATCACAATTCATACCGTTATGCAGCCTCCCAAACTGACACTTCTTAAAGGGAAACAGTCACCAGTTTTGTCATATATCATCTAAAACTATCACTTTATTCAGCGCAAGTGACGCATTCCACAAATGCTTATGTAACCCCTTGACTCACCCTGTATACACCCCAAAAACCTTTTAAAGTTCTCCCGCGTTGTATGGTTATCCTCTCAGTCCGGTCCCATGGGCGTGGCCTCTGACCGCTCTATCCCTCCTCCTGGTTCCTGCTCGACATCCTCCTTCTTTGATTAACGTCGATGACACTTCCTGCTCTTTTTGGGGGAGCACAAGGAGAGTTAGGGGGTTAGATAAGCATTTATGAATACAGCATATACGCTGAATAAGGTGATAGTTTTAGTCGATCTATGTTGAAACTTGTGACTGGTTCCCTTTAATAATAGGACACGCTTAATTCCAGGCATCAGTACAAAGACTAAGGGCTCAGTTACAAGACTGTAAAACATCTTTGTACAACTGCAGAGATGTATGGAGCCTTAAAGTGAAAAACATAGTTGAATGGCTGCCTCAGCGGATCGAGCCGCGCTGTAGACTAGTCAGACAAGTGGGTCTCCGACGGTTTCTCCTTGCCTGCTGCCCTGAATTCAAAGGTCTCTGCCCATATGCACATGTAGGCAGAGACCTGTCAACACAGGGTTGCAGGCAGGGAGAAGTTGCCAGGAATCTGCCATTCCGACTAGTTTACAGCGCGGCTCCTGTCCACTGCGGTGGACATTAAACAATGCTTTTCTCTGAAAACGCTGTGGTTGGGATCCTGCATGTATCAGCTGTCAGGTTCACTTTCGGCCCCTATAGTAGTCTATTAAGCCCATTTACATTTTCATTTTATCAAAGTTGAACAAAAAGTTTTGTGCTGCCCTGTCTATGACAGCCAGACCAGGGCAGCCTTCATCCTGGGTGCTTTTTGCACTTACTAGGTCCTTACTAGGTTACATACTAGTCTTAGAAGACATAATGACATTAAAGGGTTTAGTAAGCACAAGAGACACCACAGATATCAGGCGTATAAGTGAAGACTGCCCTGATCCGGAAGATCGCCAGACCAGGGCAGCATGAATAGTATTGCTCTAATCTACATTTTATACAAATATACAGTACAGTAAACAAATTTGTCTTGCTGCATTGGATATCTTCATAATGGGGTGCCATATGGAGGCACCATACGGTGGCATAGAGGGTACAAGAACCCAAAGGGGACTCAGTGATCTTCCGTGAAGGCACCACACAAGGCGTAATACTCCTGCAAAACTCTATAATACATGGAAAAAACTTTGGGCAGCTCTGAATTTGGCACTACGGTGAAGTAAAACAACAGGATGATCTTTCTATATTGTAAGTGTGCACTGGAAAAGCGGTAGACCATATTGTTGTTATAACGCCCATGATTTGGGGGCAGGGAGTGCTAAGTGACATGTCTGAAATCAATTTACCACTAAAGGCCGGTATCAGGATGAGTAACACTTAATGGCTATATATACTTTGTGAAGCGGAAAAAGGAGAAATATGCAGCACTCACCAATATAGCTGAAAAACTGTGCGTCTTTATTTCACATGAATTCCATCAATAGATATGTGGACATGCAGGACGTTAGGGGAGGGAGGTGCCGGACAATGGCCGTTTCGCGATTACTCGCTTCTACGGGTCCAGGTGAGGGGATTAGCTAAAGGTCATTTCCTTTATAGGACCACAGACCTTACTAATTAACATACATAACGAGTTGTGAAACAAACAGTTACAAAAAAAATATAGTTACAAAAAAACATTTACATTCCTCTAACGTCCTGCATGTCCACACATCTATTGATGGAATTCATGTGAAATAAAGACGCACAGTTTTTCAGCTCTATTGGTGAGTGCTGCATATTTCTCCTTTTTCCGCTTCACATTGAAATATTCATGTTTTTTCATGCAAGCACCTCCGTTTTTTGACTGAAATATATACCGCAATACTTCAGATAAATAGCTCCGTCTGGTAATGTGGTGATTTGTGTGCCCTAGTATGCCGTTCATCTGTGTGCTCTTTGCTGGGACTATATATACTTTGGCACTGACCTTCTTTTTTATGGTTCATTTGCTTCCTAAATACAAAGTTAGGCAACTTTCTAAATAAGCTAATTTAAGTGGACCAGCACCACCAGAATAAAGGGATGCTGTGCTATATACCCAAAAACAAGAACAAGGAATAAATACAACGGATTGATGTATAAGGGGCACTAGTCAACCCAAAACGTAACTCACAATCTAAATACAAAAAAAGTACTTTATTACAAAGTCAGCGTAAACAATAACTTAGAAACAATTAAAAAGCAAATAATTGCCACATGATCACCTAGGTTCCCACATAGAAATATATGTGGAGATCCAAATCAACTCCGTATAAGCCAATGGTCAGCATGGTACACACATACATGGGCAATATAATAAATACCATAAAAAAATTGAACAAGAGATATATGAATAAAAATTAGTAGATGGCTGTAGTTTACCAATAGATAACAAAAAGGCAATAAATGCACACATAAAACCCAGGGGTGGTGAAGCTTTTTTCTGCCAGGGGCCATTTGGATATTTATACAATCTCTCGGCAGCCATACAAAATTATCAACTTGAAATATATCCTGCTATATTTGGCCAAACATTTAAGTAACTCCCCTCTAATGTGATGGCTGGAGCTGCTTCTCTTTGGTGCGGCTGTGGTGTTGGGTGATACTGATGATGTTGCTACTCACAACTGCTTTTCCAGATTTGCGTCGAGCCACTGAGGGCATATACATCATATAGAAAACACTGGGGAACATGCATACATCACAGGAGATGCTAGGTCATGTACATCACAGGAGACGCTGGGGGTATATACATCGTAAGAGACGCTGAGGGCATATATTCCTCACTGGTGGGCATGGGGCACCTACATCAAAGGAGTCTTTGGGGGCACATACAGTTATGCTCGAAAGTTTACACAAGAAACCAAAAATTCTGCCGAGATATGTAAACTTTTGAGTACAACTGTACATCACATGAGACGCCGGGGCACATACATCACATGAGACGCCGGGGCACATACATCACATGAGACGCCGGGGCACACACATCACATGAGATGCCGAAGCCAATACATCACATGAGATGCCGAGGCACATACATCACAGGAGACACTGGGATATATACATCACAGGAGACTCTGGGGGCAAATACATCACAGAAGACAACAGGGTATATAAATTACAGGAGGGTCTAGGGGAATATACATCAGAGGAGGAGCTGGTTGCATATACAACACAGGAGACGATGGGGGCACATACATCACAGGAGTTGTTGGGGCATACACATCACAGGAGATACCAGGGCATATACATTAAAGGAGGGGCTGGGAGCATATATACATTACAGGAGGGGCAGGGGACATATATACATCATTGGAGATGCCAGGACACATATATCACAGTAGGGGCTAGAGGCATATATAGATCACAGGAGGGGGTGGGGGTGGGGCTGCTGCTGCTGTCGTCGGTGGGACTGGAGCACAAACTGCGCTGACTACTCCCACAAAGTACGTCTTGACGCATGATGTAATCCTTTATTCCATAGAGAATAAGAAAAAAAAATCTGGCACTCTTATTGCAAGAAATTGTAGTTTTAATGAGAATCACAATACAAAAACGGAGAACTACTCAATCCCCGGCCGGAGTACTGCAGTCCCTGGGAATCTGCCTGGGGCTGGAGAAAAGGACGTTGCAGGCCATAAATAGCCTGCGGACAGGAGGTTCCCCACACCTGGAGTAACCCAAGATGTGTAAAGGGATAGAGAAAGAGACCATTTTTTTCCAGGTCCAAGGTGTCTATAGCTTTTAAAAGAAATCTGTCAGTAAGATTAATAATCACCCAAACCACATACAGTGGGGCAAAAAAGTATTTAGTCAGTCAGCAATAGTGCAAGTTCCACCACTTAAAAAGATGAGAGGCGTCTGTAATTTACATCATAGGTAGACCTCAACTATGGGAGACAAACTGAGAAAAAAAAATCCAGAAAATCACATTGTCTGTTTTTTTTTCATTTTATTTGCATATTATGGTGGAAAATAAGTATTTGGTCAGAAACAAGCAATCAAGATTTCTGGCTCTCACAGACCTGTAACTTCTTCTTTAAGAGTCTCCTCTTTCCTCCACTCATTACCTGTAGTAATGTCACCTGTTTAAACTTGTTATCAGTATAAAAAGACACCTGTGCACACCTTCAAACAGTCTGACTCCAAACTCCACTATGGTGAAGACCAAAGAGCTGTCAGAGGACACCAGAAACAAAATTGTAGCCCTGCACCAGGCTGGGAAGACTGAATCTGCAATAGCCAACCAACTTGGAGTGAAGAAATCAACTGTGGGAGCAATAATTAGAAAATGGAAGACATACAAGACCACTGATAATCTCCCTCGATCTGGTGCTCCACGCAAAATCCCACCCCGTGGGGTCAGAATGATCACAAGAACGGTGAGCAAAAATCCCACGCGGGGGGACCTAGTGAATGAACTGCAGAGAGCTGGGACCAATGTAACAAGGCCTACCATAAGTAACACACTACGCCACCATGGACTCAGATCCTGCAGTGCTAGACGTGTCCCACTGCTTAAGCCTGTACATGTCCGGGCCCGTCTGAAGTTTGCTAGAGAGCATTTGGATGATCCAGAGGAGTTTTGGGAGAATGTCCTATGGTCTGATGAAACCAAACTGGAACTGTTTGGTAGAAACACAACTTGTCGTGTTTGGAGAAAAAAAGAATACTGAGTTGCATCCATCAAACACCATACCTACTGTAAAGCATGGTGGTGGAAACATCATGCTTTGGGGCTGTTTCTCTGCAAAGGGGCCAGGACGACTGATCCGGGTACATGAAAGAATGAATGGGGCCATGTATCATGAGATTTTGAGTGCAAACCTCCTTCCATCAGCAAGGGCATTGATGATGAAACGTGGCTGGGTCTTTCAACATGACAATGATCCAAAGCACACCGCCAGGGCAACGAAGGAGTGGCTTCGTAAGAAGCATTTCAATGTCCTGGAGTGGCCTAGCCAGTCTCCAGATCTCAACCCTATAGAAAACCTTTGGAGGGGAGTTGAAAGTCCGTGTTGCCAAGCGAAAAGCCAAAAACATCACTGCTCTAGAGGAGATCTGCATGGAGGAATGGGCCAACATACCAACAACAGTGTGTGGCAACCTTGTGAAGACTTACAGAAAACGTTTGACCTCTGTCATTGCCAACAAAGGATATATCACAAAGTATTGAGATGAAATTTTGTTTCTGACCAAATACTTATTTTCCACCATAATATGCAAATAAAATGAAAAAAAAAAACAGACAATGTAATTTTCTGGATTTTTTTTTCTCAGTTTGTCTCCCATAGTTGAGGTCTACCTATGATGTAAATTACAGACGCCTCTCATCTTTTTAAGTGGTGGAACTTGCACTATTGCTGACTGACTAAATACTTTTTTGCCCCACTGTACATGTGTAAGCAAGTCTTATAAAGGTGTTGATGGATTTAGCTTTCAATCTTCTATCTGTTGTTGCATTCCCAAGGAATCAGTGCCTTAACCCATATGCAAATAAGACATTAAGTACTTTGGTCATAACCGAGCCTCTGTAGCCTCACTATCTGTGTGATGTCAGGTGCCAGGCAAGAATATCAGACTGTGATTTTTAAATAAGGTTTCTTCAAATATTTTGTTATATCAGCCTGATGAAGGGAGGTAAGCAGTCCCGAAAGCTTGCTTTGTAACATCATTTACTATTATTTGTTAGCCATTAAAAGGTATCATACCCACAAGATTCCTATTTTGTTTCTCTCACTGACAGCACTTTATATACTGTGATTTCAATCATGGTAAATAGGCTGGTGCTGGGCAGGGAAAAACCTGGGGAGACAGAGGCTCAGGAAGCAATCTGTCACCCCTAGAGCTCTTCAGACAGTTCTCTTCTCCTCTTTCTGTTCTCCATGTTTAGTGTGGCACACACAGATAGAGTTGAGCGACTTTAGTCGGATCGGGTTTCATGAAACAAAATTTGTTTCAGATGAAACTGGTCCGACTAGGGCAAAAAAAGTCGGAGTTTCGTCCGAAACCTGACCCCAATGCATGTCAATGGGAAATGAAAGTCGGCATTGAGCGAGTGACATTCATCCCCTCAATGCCGACTTTTATTTCCCATTGACTTGCATTGGGGTCGGGTTTCGGATGAAACTCCGACTTTTTTTGCCCTAGTCGAACCAGTTTCATCTGAAACAAATTTTGTTTCATGAAACCCGATCCGACTAAAGTCGCTCAACTCTACACACAGACACACAATGCAAATATTGAGTCAACTTCTCCCCTTTCTATCTAGTTTCAGGTGTGATTTTCATATCGCACCCGACTGTTACTTGCCACAGGTGAGTTTGAACGAGCATCACATGTTTGAAACAAAGTTGTTTACTCACAATTTTGGAAACGTGCCGACAATTTTGTCAGGCCCATTTTTGGGCTTTTGCGTGAAATTATGTCCAATTTGCCTTTTTTTCTCAGTTTTTTTCTTGTTCCAACAAACACAGAGGAAGTAAACATGTGTATAAAAAATGTGTAATTGCAATAATTATCTGGGAAAAATAACATTTTCTGTTAGTATTTCAAGGGTGTATTAATTAACTCAGTTGTTGGCTTTTCTCTTCACATTCAGTTTTACAATCAGGAACGAGTTCAATGGCTCAGATAGTGAACAGCCATGGCTTTACTTTACCTTCATTACATGATATCTCATTACACGGTATTTGGACAAATTGCTTCATCTGAGAACAGATATTGCTTGTTTTCTATGGTAAAGGTCTCTTCACACTGGTATAATGGCTTCCATTACTAATGGAAGCTGTACCCCTTGCAGAATCCATTACACTATAGATCCAAATGGCGCCTGACGAAACCCATTGAGGTATATTTCCTTCACGGTTTTAAGGTTTCTGTGCTTTCTGCACTATACAGTACTTGCTCTCAAAAATCATGGCGGGACTGAAACCCCTAACTAAAGAGCAAAACGACAAAGTGAACATAGCTGGGAGTGCTAGATAGGAACTTATTTAGATATCAATATGAATGTGATAGATCTTCTATATCTTTTTATTTTACTCACTTATATCGCCATTAATTCCACAGCACTTTACAGACATCATCATCATCTATGTCCCCATTGGTGCTTACAATCTTCACTACCTATCAGTATGTCTTTGTATTGCGAGAGGAAACCAGAGAACCAAGAGGAAACCAACGCAAACACGGGGAGAACATACAAACTCCTTGCAGATGTTGTCATTGGTGGTGTCCTTAAACTTAGGACCCTAATGCTGCAAGCTACAGTGCTAACCACTGAGCCACCATGTTATTTTCCTATGGCATGGGTATGTGAACCACAGGATGGAGGATGGAGAGAAAAGACCAGCCCTGTTGCATCCTTTCCCCTCTGTAATAGGTTGTCATGAATCGAAGGAGCTGTATTCCTAGCAAGCAAGGAGACGAAGAATTGGACCAAGGATCATGGAAAAGATGTAGAATAATAACCCTTATTTGGACCTGGCACCCAATGGGTGTAAGGCAGGGGTAGCACCGTTACGCAGTGAAGAGGTAGTGACCCACAAAGTTCAAGCACAAAAGTCGCTTTAATGTGTTTCCTCACAGCATTAAAGTCCAATTCACACAAGTACAAATAATATTAGTGTTCAGTTCACACCAGTGAATAGCACTTCATATTACACGGCTTTGTAGCACAGTCCCTAAACATGCTGGACTTCACCTTGTCCAGTTTCCATGGGTGACTGCACGCCATGCCAATGTCTCTCACTTACAGCCTCCTTTAGTCTGCAGTCGCGACACGCTAGTCCACCTCTGACTAGTTCCCGTGGGTGCCCTGCACCGCTGTTTCACAGTCTCTTTTCATAGCCGTACACAGACCTTGACATCCTCCTGTCTGCAGAGTGACACACGCCAGTCCTTCCTTCGGGTAAAGGACAGTCTACGTCCGGTTCACCTCCGGGCACAAGACCTGTCCACATCCGTGACCAGTCATCGTGGACGGCAGTACCACTGTGTACGATGGAGTTGCCCGGCTTCACTATGGCCCTGACACACCTGAGACTCACTAAGCACTCACCCTTTCCTGCAGGGTTTTTAACATACAAACCTGTGGCCTCAAGCCACATGGAAAGCCTGGGCCTGGAGTGAAACTGACTGCACAAACTACTATCCTGCAGTCTGCTTCACACACAACCTCCAGAGCAGGTTTTCCCTACATCTGCCTTGGACACTAACATGTCCAAGGCTAGCACTTACTTCTATTATTTCTTGTCTTCATTGCAGTCACAGCTACGCCTGTGACTACCATGCACACCTATGGACTTCATACACTTCTGTGCATATCCTGGGGAGACTACACAGTGACCCCTACCTGTGACATCGGTCACTGCTTCACCATTGCAATCCCAGCTACGCCTGTGACAGCAATACATTCACATAGCCTCAATACGCCTCCGTGCGTATCCTGGGGAGAACGTATAGCGCCCCCTAGATGTAACAGGTGTACTGCCTTACAGGGGGCATATTTTATCTTTGCTTTAAAAACATCTTTCTTCTATGTATGCCACAAGTACATAGCCATTTTATAGCGATCATCCAATCCTTATCAGAAATACCATATTCATGGCCTGATATGCTTATAACGTATGGAATGTAGTCATTCCCATTCCTTCAATAGACTTCATTTATTAAAGAGTTTACTATTTTAGATATCTAGACTTAAATTGGAAAATTTATTTATTTGGATGATTAAGAACAGAGATGGAAATGAAACACATCAGATACTGAAATTCAAGACCTATCTCAGTCATCTCCAGGAAAAGTGCATGTAAAATATGGCAAGTGAATAAATGATCTTACCTTGTCCAGAAGGCTAGCACTCACTGAGTCTCATCTGTGATATTAGACATCCTGCATCATCTGGAATAGCGAAACAACAGCATTACAAGTGAGAACATGTAGGTAATGTGAATCCAGACACATTGCTATGTATTTCATGCACAGTACTGGTGATGGATTTAGAGGCATTTTCTGGAATAGTTGCCAAAAGTCATCCTTTAAAAAAGCAACAAATATGATTTCAGCCCATTGGAGATGACTTTGGTTTGGGTAAACCTCCTAAATCATGTGGCAAAGGTCTTTATTGGGTATGACATAATGTAATAATAATAATAATAAATGTTATTTCTATAGCACCGACATATTCCGCAGCACTTTACATTTCAGAGGGGACTTGTACAGACAATAGACATTACAGCATAACAATAATCACATAGATCATAACAGATACCAAGAGGAATGAGGGCCCTGCTCGCAAGCTTACAGTCTATGAGGAAAAAGGTAGACACGAAAGGTGGGTGGTAACAATTAGGGTGTGTGCACACGCTGCGGATTCTGCTGCGGATTTTTCCGTGTGGATTTTGCAAAATCCGCATGTCAAAAGACACCTCTACAATGGAGCAGGTGGCAAACCGCAGCGGAAACCGCAGAAAGAATTGACATGTCAATTCTTTCTGCAGATTTGAAACCGCAGCAAATCCACGCGGAAAATTCCGCACAGTGTGCACTGCGGATTTTATTTTCCATAGGCTAAAAGGGTACTGTACACTGCACCAGAAACTGCTGCGGACCCGCAGGGCCAAAACCGCTGCGGATCCGCAGCAGAATCCGCAGCGTGTGCACACACCATTACCCTGATTGTTTGGATCAGCCATAATGTTAAATGTGTAACAGCACAGACACAGAGGGCTGATAGATGCATAATGTGGGAACATGATATGGGGAACCTGGTTATGGTAAAACTTTTGACTGTGCCACACAGGGATAGTTAGGTTAATGTGTTAAGGTGGTAGGCCAATCTGAATAAATGCATTTTCAGGGCACGCTTAAAATTGTAGGGATTAGGGTCTAATCGTATTGACCTGGGAAGTGCATTCCAAAGAATTGGCGCAGCACGGGTATAGTCTTGGAGACGGGAGTGGGAGGTTCTGATTATTGAGGATGCTAACCTCAGGTCATCAGCAGAATGGAGGGCATGGGTAGGGTGGTAGACTTTGACGAGGGAGGAGATGTAGGGTGGTTCTGAGCCATGGAGAGCTTTGTGGGTGAGGGTAATAAGTTTGTACTGGATTCTGGAGTGCATGGGAAGCCAGTGTAAGGACTGACACAAGGTAGAGGCATCGGTGTAACGATTGGCGAGGAATATGATCCTGGCTGCAGCATTCAAGACAGATTGGAGGGGGGAGAGTTTGGTAAGAGGGAGACCGATTAGAAGAGAGTTACAATAGTCCAGACGAGAATGAATAAGAGAAACAGTAAGAGTTTTTGCGGAGTCAAAGGTAAGAAAAGGTCGAATTCTAGAAATGTTTTTGAGATGCAGATAACAAGAGCGAGCCAGTGATCGGATGTGGGGGGCAAAGGAAAGCTCAGAATCAAGTATGACCCCAAGACAGCGGGCATGTTGCTGGGGAGTAATAGTGGAGCCACACACAGAAATGGCAATGTCGGATATAGGTACATTAGTAGCGGGAGGAAACACAAGGAGTTCAGTCTTTGACAGGTTCAGTTTCAGATATAGTGAGGACATGGACTTAGGGCTCGTTCAAACAAGTGTATCAAACATTCGTGTGCTATCCGTATGCAAAAATATTAGCATAAGGACAGAGCACTGACCAATGCAAGTCAAGATGGTAGTTCACATGAATGTTTTTAGACTCAGCCAATGGTCCCCATTAGTGTGGAACAAGTACTGAAGTGCTCAAGTGCTCTGTACTCAAATAGAGCATGTCGGACGCTTAGACTTGCTTGTGTCGAGTAGCGAACAAAATGGAAATGAACCGCAAACACAACCATGTTTCCACAGTAAAAATTCTCTCTCTGCGCCTGGCTCACATAATTAAAAGAAGCTTCTTACTTTGACACGAGCACTCGAGCACCACGTGACACATGGCACTTGCTCAATACTCGAACGAGCACCCCTATGCTCAATTGTATCGAGCAGCAAATAAAAAAATGTAGTGCACACTATTTTGATCCGTATTCTGGATCAGAATCGCTCATTATAAAAGTCAACGTGTGCATAAAAAATGTATGACATATGAGTTACCATCCGTAAGTCATCATGTGTTTTTCACAGACCTAATACAATTATTAATACATGAAACTCTAGTTGATCCTTATTATTTATTAAATTGTTCATGTAAAAACTGGACGCCATTCGGATAGAGAAAATGGATATAGAGATTGCAAATTAACATAAATAGAGGATGAGGCACTATTTCTATGTGTGGGAGAAAGAATCCATGTTTTTCTACTCTTGTATAACCCATAAAAGAGAGAACAATAGTTTTATTTGGGTAAAGTTTGGGGTCACTGGTCTTTTATTAAACCGATGAATATCACACAAGTTTTACAAAATGAAAACATATAACCAAACCGGTTTCAGATAATATTGCAATAATAATATTTAGTAATGAATTTTTACAGTCTGAATATGGATTTCAATGTCCGGACTGGCCATGGTGTCCTGAACAGTCTCATAGGAATCTATGAGATTGTTGGGTTTGGGTCAAGAGACTGTCCAGTCTGGACATCATGGTCTGTACTTGGACCATGAAAGCTGGATGTGCCAAAATTGGCTAAGGCTACTTTCACATTAGCGCAATTTGATCACATGCAAAAAACGTATCATGCGTTTTGCATGCGTTTGCGTTTTTTAGGCGCATGCGTTTTAACCAGTTTCTAGCCATGTTAACTCTTAAAATGCATGTGATTTTAAATGCAGGCATGCGCATGTCCATGCGCACGCCTGCGTTCCCATAGACTGTAATGTGTTATTTTGTTGCATTCCGTGCGCAAGCGTTTTTTTACGCCATTGGACGGACCCAAAAATGCAACGGGTTGCGTCGGGCGCGCCTAGGCGCACACTGCAAAAAACCGCATGTGCAAGAAAACGCATACGAACGCGTGCAAACGCTAGACCATGCGCCCGCCATGTTAAACATGGGGCGCATGGACGCGCACGATGTGCTGCGCTAAAAAACGCTAATGTGAAACCAGCCTAACAGGTATAGCGACTAAAAAGTAGCATGCATGTCCTTTTTGGGGTTTTCTAGGAAATCCACATTAGGCTACGTACACAATAAGTTTTTCGAGGAACTGGTGGATCAGAAACTGAGAAGAAATGCTCCAAATCCTCCTCCAAATTTCAAAACTACTCAAAAACTTTGAGTTTCTGCTCTGAAACTCTGCAAAAAGACTCCTAGTGATCATACACTAAATGAATGTGCACATGGAGATGTTTTTGCAGAGTTTCTACTTCAACAATTCTTTGAAAAACTCTGTGGAGTCGGAGTATTTTTGATGAGTTTTCGTAGAAGAAATTGTCAGCCGCCAGAATTTTCGCACACAAAACCTCTGCAGGGAAAAGGTGGCCGTTTTCTTCCAAAGCAGTTTTGCGGGGGTTGTATCATCATTTTGGTGGCGGCTCTACTGCCGGCATCTTTTTATTATATGTTCTATTAAGAGAGCGGATGGCTTCTGCATAGAAGAATGAATATAACACTTCTTTGAACCGCTCTAGGCTTACCAAATCCTGAAGCAGTTAGAAGAAGTAACAAAAGCCTGAACAAATTATTCACAGAAAGCAGTTTTTCCATAGACACGCATATGTTCATTCCTTTGAATGTTTTTTGATAGGTTTCCAGGCGGTTATCAAAGTGGAAACTACTTGAAGAAGACGTTGTGTGCACATACCCACTGAGTAGAAACTCTGCCAAAAAGGTTTTCCACAAAGTTTCTTTTCAATTTATGCACCAAAAACTCATAAAAATACTCTGTATGCACAACGTCCCCAAAAAGGTGAAACTGAAAGGGAGGCGATACAGATTAGATATTAGAAATTTTTTTTAACAGTGATCTATTAGTAGAATAGACTGTCATGAGAGGTGGTGAGGTCTCTTTCAATGGAAGTCTTCAAACAGAGTCTGGACAGACATCTGTCTGAGATGGTTTAGTGAATCCCCCATTGAGCAGGGGGTTGGACACGATGACCCTGGATGTCCCTTCCACCTCTACCATTCTAGGATTCTATAATTCAAGGACAAACAACAGGATGTACACGATTTTTATACGTAACAAGTAAAGAAAGGGAATGCTGCCATTTTGAGAACGCACTATAAAAAATAACACAAGTGTAGGGTCGGTGGGCCGAGCTGGGGGGTGGTCCCTCTTCTTACCGCGCAGAGATGTAACAGAGGCAATGGAGGCAGATGTAGGGTACAACAGGTCCAAGCTTTATTCTCTGGCCGTCCACTTGACAGCCTCCACAGTACACCACACTTCAAAGCAATACACTTTACTTCGCTTCCCTTGTTGGCCCTCCATTTCCAGAGCCGTTTCCTGCACACTGTACTTTACACTAGGGACGTGTATGCGTACACCGTCCCCTCTTCACTCATCGACGCTCCTGACAGGTCCGTCACTGTGGCCGCCTTAAGCTCGTAAACCAACAGCGCTTCCACTGATCAGTCGTCGTGTCAAGTACGGTGTCTCACACCCAGTGCCTCGTCCCTTCTGCGGTTCTTCCTGTCAGGATCACCCCCCTGACGTTCTCTCTCCTCAGTCCCCCTGGTTTAGATTTTCCTCACAGCGCACAGACTGTCGCAGTCCTCCTGTCACTGGAGCTCCCCCTGGGGACTGGAACCTTCTGGAACCCTCCCTCAGTATTTATAGCTTTCCCGGTCCCCTGTCACTGTAACCCCGCCCCCCATGACCAACGGTTTCTAAAGCCCTAAGCTGATGTCAAGTCCTTTGCTTACACTCCTCCCTGCCATCTAATGGTCAACCCAAGGTACTGCACGTCCACTACACTTTCCTAGCTGTTTCCCCACTGTAATAACTGACACCTACCTACACTGTGCAAACCTTTCCTTCCTCACTCTGACTAGTCCGTCCGTCCGGTCACCTTCCCTACACTCCCCCTTCCTTTGTCGATTGTCGTCCTCGACAATCGTCATCCCTGCCTTCGTCCTTCTGAAGCTTCACCTACACTCTGTTGTCGGACCAGCTGTTGGGCCAAACCCACTACCTGCGGGGGGCCGAACCATACTGGGAGCACCATGCTCTGAGCAGCCTACTGCTACTCACCAGCGCGCACGCCACATGACAACGTCTTTCAAATTGGGCTAGGTACACCCATATTCTCTCTATGGCATGTACCTTCCCCTACTCTCCCCTACTGTCACCTTCCACTATTCGGTACGCCATGATCGAGGTCTCATACCTTCCAGATCATTATCAGCGCCCGCCTTCCTTCTTCAGGGGTGTCTGTGGTGTTGGGGACCTGACCTAGGACGGCTGTCTCTCTCACGTCGTCCAACTCATTTTCCCTTCTTTCAATTTTATGTCATGGTCGGCGTCCCGGTCTTCCAGACCTCCTCAACTCTTAGATCCCTACCGGATCTCACACTTTCCTTTGGTCCCGCAGACCTTCCATTACCCGGACCTGTTGCATTTTACCTTGGCATATTATACATTAAACAACTTTATAATAGCACAAGTACCCATTTTTATATTTTTTTTTCGTTTTCTTTTGCTCATTTTTAAACCAACATATAACAACATAACATTGCAGATCCCCTTTCATCCTCCCCCCTTCCTTTGACCAGGACACTCCTCCGCTTTTCCGTATCCCCGTTCTGTCAGGCAAACATATTTACGTATACTTTCCATACAAGGAACATAGAAAGAAGAAAGAAAGAGAGAAAAATAGTTGCGTCAGATAAACAACAAAACATTTTTTTTTTTCAAACGCAACTGTCCTTATAACCTGCACAACGCTGCTGCAAACTCCTGACAGTTCAATCCGCCTTCTAGCGGCCAATAGTGAGGGACCCCACAGCCGTGGAGTTCTGGGAATACTGAGGGTGTCCATTCAAGTCCTCTTTACGGGGGTTCGCTTCCTTCGGGCTCCGCTAGCACTGCCACCGCATAATACCCGCGGGGGCAGTACTCCTTATAGTAGGACACTAAGTCCCCTTCATGTAGAGCCCGACCATGGTGAATTGAGGCCACATTAATGTAAACCTTCTGGCCTGTTTCGTTACGGATAAACCCGTATCCCCGGTCCAGATTGGTATAGACCAGCCGTCCCCTAGATCTCTCTTTTTCCATGCCGGCCTCTCCTTGAGTGTGGAGCAGGTTCCACACTTCCTGCTCCCGGGCCTTCTTCTTTTTGATCACCTCTGCTACCCACACAGAGGGTACAGCACGGGCCATGGAGTCCGGTGGGCGGGACTTCGCTGTAAAAGCGCGTGGGGCAGAGGCGGCCGATGATATCTGCGGCCCAGCAGCCGCTGGGGCCAGGTGGCAAATGGGGACAGCCGGGTCCTTGAGGGCTGGAGTCACAGGGTCTGTCAAACAGGCCGCAGCCAGTTCTAACGCTGGCATGACCGCGGCCGCAGGGTAGGCCGCATCCAAAACTTCCAGCAGAGCCGGAGTGACAGCTGGTTCTGGCGATGAAGCTTTTTCCGGCCGAGGGAGCACAGCCGTGTCTTCTGCAAACGAGCTCCGCTCTGATGACTCCGGGCGGGATGGCTCAGGGACGGGGGCAGGGCCCTCGCTCAACTCCGCATATACCATAGGGCCCTCTGCAGCCAGACCTTCCGGTACGCTGGAGACTGCTTGCTGTGGCAGAATGATAGGGGCCGCTTGTAAAGCCGCCGGCAGAGCCGTGGGAATTCTCACGTTCCCCGGCGCCGCGGTCTCCATCACGTCACCACGCGGCTCCTCCCGCAGTCTCCGCTCTCCAACTCGGTGTTCAGCGGGCCTAGCCTCCAGGCTCAGGAGCTCCATGGGGAAGTTCTCCGCCGGTATCAATGGCGGCCGCTCCTTCTGGCTCCGCACGGGCTCCGCACCAGCTCCGCTTCTTGTCCAGGGACCCGAGGATGACGTGTTCTGGCGCAGTCCATTCTCTCGCCGCCATCGCCACTCCAGGCGGCCGATGCCCCGACACCCGCAGCATCTCATACCGACCGGTGGGCAGCAATCAAATGGCGCCAAGCAGCCGTACCCCAGCTTTCCCTTAGGGTCACTCCCTCTGTGGGGTGGGGCGTCGGCAGGCCTTTCCACCCATCTGCCAGGGTCCAGTACAAGGGAGCGTCGGCCTCCGGGCACATACTGCTGTCCACGGGGGGTACGTTGGAGGGGGTCCCAGTCCATTCAACATGACTGCAAACACCCGGACCTCTCCCCTGCGCTGTAGTAATGCCGCCATCTTGCGCAGCACCTGATACCGCCCTGGATCTTCTGTCAGCACCACGGAGTCATCACAGCGCTCCCAATTTGTAATCCACAGGTAAGCCAATTGTAATCCACAGGTATTTATTATCCAAGCAGCAGAGTCCAAGTCCTTCTCCATCCTTTAAGGCAGGCCTGCCGCAGAAGATGATGTATTAGCGGCGGCGATCCTGCCGACTACGCCAAATGTAGGGTCGGTGGGCCGAGCTGGGGGTGGTCCCTCTTCATACCGCGCAGAGATGTAACAGAGGCAATGAAGGCAGATGTAGGGTACAACAGGTCCAAGCTTTATTCTCTGGCCGTCCACTTGACAGCCTCCACAGTACACCGCACTTCAAAGCAATACACTTTACTTCGCTTCCCTTGTCGGCCCTCCATTTCCAGAGCCGTTTCCTGCACACCGTACTTTACACTAGGGACGTGTATGCGTACACCGTCCCCTCTTCACTCATCGACGCTCCTGACAGGTCCGTCACTGTGGCCGCCTTAGGCCCGTAAACCAACAGCGCTTCCACTGATCAGTCGTCGTGTCAAATACGGTGTCTCACACCCAGTGCCTCGTCCCTTCTGCGGTTCTTCCTGTCAGGACCACCCCCCTGACGTTCTCTCTCATCAGTCCCCCTGGTTTAGATTTTCCTCACAGCGCACAGACTGTCGCAGTCCTCCTGTCACTGGAGCTCCCCCTGGGGACTGGAACCTTCTGGAACCCTCCCTCAGTATTTATAGCTCTCCCGGTCCCCTGTCACTGTAACCCTGCCCCCCATGATGTCAAGTCCTTTGCTCACACTCCTCTCTGCCATCTAATGGTCAACCCAAGGTACTGCACGTCCACTACACTTTCCTAGCTGTTTCCCCACTGTAATAACTGACACCTACCTACACTGTGCAAACCTTTCCTTCTTCACTCTGACTAGTCCGTCCGTCCATCAGGTCACCTTCCCTACACTAGCATACTCAAAATAACCCAATAATACAGGTTGGATATATTTTTTGTCGATAATACAATTATCCCACATTATTATAAAAAGACAACATTTTCAATGATCTGTTCTATTTAAACCCATTTTCCAATCCATTTATCGTGATTTATAACTACAGACAACTTCACCAAAATGAGAGATGAAATCCTCATCCAAATTCAAACCTTTACGCCACTGCTCATCCATTGCTGAGCCACCAAACAATAGAAGACGCAGATTCTCAATTCTCAACCCGCTGTCATTTAAATCACAATTTTAATGAGCTATGGATTAGCTAGCCCATGCCGTCCTTTCTGGCCAAAATGTCAGTGTGTGAAACCTGCCCGTTGGCAGCGTTTATACAATGTGTATGGCACACGTGCCTCTAATCTAGGCAGGCCATATGGCCACTTATTTTTTTTTGCTTTCTTGCATGGTAGAATAATCTAAAACAAGTAGACTTGCACAGAATTGAATATTTTATCCAAGTAATTGTCTGATAACGCTCACCTCCTCTGAGCCAAATGCCCTGTGATTTAAAGACAAAGAGTCGACGTGAGCGGCTAAGCTGCATTTCTTTGTACTGTATGATGTCATCTGGGAGAAGTGCCTTGATGGAAAACGATGTTATCATGAATAATTTAATCCGCAGATATGACAAAGGATCAGATCAAAGCTCCATTTGGAAAGACTTTACTATGAACGCTTGTTAAATCTGCGTGATCGTGTCTCCGAATATTTCAAATACTTCAAAACCATGTAGCGCTAAACAGAAACGCCCAACAAAATAGAGACGGCAGCAGTACTGAGGTTCATACTACACTGGTGTAAGAAAAAGGATGGGAGATGATATGGTTCCAGCAACCACAAAAGTTAAAACCATAATGGCTGGAAAAGTAGAGGAGAGAGACACTGGGTCTCTGCGTTTCAAGAGGGCAAGTCTTGGTCATGACCAGTATAACTATAACTAACACCTGCACTGAAATTTTTGCAAATTTTGCTGAATTTTCACAAATGTGTGAACTTGCCCTTAGAAGTGAGTGAGCAGCAGTCTACTAAGATCCTGTAGTTCTCCTTTAAATTCCATGTTTGCCATTCTGTGCCGGTACATGTACATTGTATACTGCTGAAACCTGGATGCATATGTGTCCTATCTCTTAAAAAATTTATCTCTACTCTCATTTGCCTGTGAACAGAACGGCATAATTACACCTGGCACGCTGACAGCACCTTTCAATGCCATGTACATCTGTGTCGAGGCTGCAGTATAATAGTCATAAATATGATTAACAAGCGAGTCTTTGTTCTCTAATGACTATGATCGGGTCGTCAACGGAGATTTACTACTCTTACAAAGCATTTAGGAGCCAGTATCTGCTCTGATCTCTCCTCCAAACAATGTACAGTACATGACGCTATATTGTCTTTGTAGCAACACGGAAGAAATATTGACCGGTGAATATTCCAGATATTTTTAATGGAAATTGAAGGAAAGAATGAATCAATTAATCGATGATTCTAGATTCTAACACTTAATACAAGAACATAAGAAACAGCATTTTGCCCTTGATTCACAGAATTTATGCATATTTTTTCAATACTGTAGACATCTATGTACTTCAGTGATACATCCATTACCTAATGTTCTTCTGATTAATATGGGTGGGTCGATGGGAAAAAGACCATCTGGTTTATTCTGAATATTTAATAGACATAATCACTCTAAACGTACAGATTAACCCGTGACAGTTCTCCCCAAAAGCCCACACTCTCTAAAAGCCAGGGGTCTCAAACTTAAATGGGTATATGGTCCGCACATAGAAAAAAAATTTAATTTGGGGGGCCACATTTTTTAAGAACAAAGTGACATTTTTATTGATACCATTTTTTTCTATACACCTTTTGAACATTTTTGCCGTGTTTTTTTTTTTTTAAATTTTTTTGAGCTTGGGTCGTTATGGATGTGGTCATAACAAATGTGCACTCATATTGTAGTTATGTCCTCATATTGTAGTTATGTTCCCATATCCAAGTCCCTATAGTCTAGATATGTCCCCATCCAGGTCCTCATATTATAGTTATGTCCCCATATTGTAGTTATGTCCCCATCTAAGATAAGATAATCCTTTAATCGTCCCACCATGGGGAAATTCAGAGCATTACCGCAGCAAGGCAGGAACAAGTACAGATACAGATGCATAAAGGCATTACATTAACAGTAGGTAGGTACATATACGAAAAAAAAAAAAAAAAGATACCCATATTGTAGATATGTTCCCATCCAAATCCCATATTATAGTTGTTTCCCCATATTGTAGTTATGTCCCCATCTAGATACCCATATTGTAGATATGTCCCCATCCAGGTCCCCATATTGTAGATATATCCTCATCCAGGTTCTCAGATTGAAGTCACGTCCCCATATCCAGGTTCCCATATTGTAGCTATGTCCCTATCCAGGTTCTCATATTGTAGTCATGTCACCGTATCCAGGTCCTCATATTGTAGTTATTGTAGTTATGTCCCCATTGTAACAACCCTACTGGCATAGCTGCATGGCCTCCCATTCCCCACTCACCAACTTTCTCACTGCTCCAGGCCATGCTTTGCTTTCTGTCTACTGCCAGCCCCATGCGCAGTCTCCTGTCTGCTTTGTGCATGTTTCCTGGCTGTGTATAGGGGGGCAGTGCCAGAACTCTCTGGTTCTTATGGAGTCAGGGTGCACCTGTCTAATCTGTCCCTGACCAATTACCAAGAGCCCTCTAGTATTTAGGGCTAGTATTTAGGGCTAGTATTTAGGGCTAGTATTTAGGGCTAGCCCTCTAGTATTTAGAACCTTGCCTGTGCAATATGTTAACTCAGTTAGTGTCTTGCTACTGAGCTGCCAGGTCTTGCTCTGTGTTTCTCCTTCTCTGGAGGTCTTACTCCTAGCTTTGCTTGGTACTCTCTGTCTGCCCTCCAGGAGGCAGAATATCCTGGTTTCTGTGTCTTTGTCCTAGCCTTGCCTTGTCCCTGCCTTGCCGCCCTCCAGGAGGCAGTATTTCCTGGTCCCTGTGTTGTAGCTCCTAGCCTTGCTTTGTATCTGTGTGTACTCTGTTCCCTGTGTCCTTGGTCTTGTGCCTTGTCTCGTGCTGTTACCCTGTCTGAACTCTGTCCTACGTCCGTCTGTCTGTCTTTTTGGCTTCTTACCCTGCTGTTTCTCTTTGTGTCCTCCCTGTCTGCTTATGTTCCGCGCTCTTGCGGCTCTGTTCCTGCTCCGCTCTCTTGCGACTCTGTCTGCTCTGTAGGCTCTGCCTGTTCTCTGTACTCTTGTGGTTCTGCTGCAGAACCTCTTGCTGCTCTCCTGCTCTTTTCCACAGCCTTGAGGTTCCCCTCCTGTGTGAATAGGTCCAAACCTGTTCCGTCACACTCCACTCCTTCCTGCCTGTATCCGTACTTGCTCCTCCTGTGTGAACAGGGTCCAAACCTGTTCCGTCATACTCCACTCCTTCCTGCCTGTATCCGTACTTGCTCCTCTTGTGTGAACAGGTCCAAACCTGTTCCGTCATACTCCACTCCTTCCTGCCTGTATCCGTACTTGCTCCTCCTGTGTGAACAGGTCCAAACCTGTTCCGTCATACTCCACTCCTTCCTGCCTGTATCCGTACTTGATCCTCCCATGTGAACAAGTCTCTACCTGTTCCTTCCTGCCTGTACTAGTATCTGCACCCGCTGTTTGAACAGGTCTCTCACTGTTCCTTCATACACCACGCCTACCTGCCCTGTGTCTCTGCCGTGCCAGCCTGCCCTGTGTCTCTGCCGTGCCAGCCTGCCCTGTGTCTCTGCCGTGCCAGCCTGCCCTGTGTCTCTTCCGTGCCAGCCTGCCCTGTGTCTCTGCCGTGCCAGCCTGCCCTGTGTCTCTGCCGTGCCAGCCTGCCCTGTGTCTCTGTCGTGCCAGCCTGCCCTGTGTCTCTGCCATGCCTGCCTGTCCTGTGTCTCAAGCCGTGCCTGCTTGCTCTGAGTCTCAACCCGTGCCCGCCTGCTCGTGTCTCTGCCGTACCTGCCTGCTAGTATCTCAGTTGTGCCACCGTCTCCACAAGTGGGATCAGCAGCCACAGCCAGACACCACCCTGGAGTGGAAACTGGCTGCTGCATGCTGCACAAGCCTGACCTCACCATCAGAGGCTCCAGTGAAAACCAAGGCAGCTGTCCTAGTCACGCTCCTTCTAGGGTAGTCTGGTTTGTGGCAGAGTAGGGCCACAACCCCCTGGCTCACGCCCACCAGTCAGGGCGTGAGCGTGACACCAATATTGTAGTTATGGCCCCATCCAGGTCTCCATAAGTCCGAATGATCAGCAAAACTATGTTTTGGCTGATATATATGGCCTCATTCAGATAGTCGTATTTTCAGCCTTTGGCTTGTCCATGTATTCAACAGACAGCACATTAACCCTATAATTTTCTACTGTAAAGTCTAACAAATGAAGAATTACTACAGCAGAATGAATATAAGATCAGAACTACCATCTGTACAGGAATGAATCATCAACAGTAAATTAATAGAGAATCATCATCAGTACTTGAATTCATCACTAGAACAACCATCAGTACATAAATACAGCATGAAAACCATCATCAGTACATGATTACAGAATCAGAGCTATCATCAGAACATGCATATATCACCAGAGCCAACATCAATACATGTATACATCTTCAGAACCATCATCAGTACGTGAATACAGAACAAAATATACCATCAAAACATGCCTACATCAATTGACCTGTCATCAGTACATACATTACCAGAACAATCATCAGTACATGCATACATTACCAAAAAAAAATCATCAGTAATTGAATACATCACCAGAACTATCCTCAATACATGAATGCAGACTGCAGACCATACAGGAACCACAGTACTGATTAGACTCAAGCAATCACACTATTAAACATTTAAAGATTAACTTCATTTTTAAGGTTTGGTCCATTCATTTCTGAGCAGATTGGTGGTCGTCAGGGTCCCTCTGATCGCCCAAACAGACATCTTATAAGTTTGCAGCTCAGGATAGAAGAGTCAATGACTTTCTACTGCATCCATACTCGGCTGTGTGAGTGCTACTGTCGCAGTGCACTTCTTTTGAGCGACCGCTGGGGGTTTTAATGATGGTTCTGTGCACATCAAAGTGTGGGTGGGTGGCCTTTCTAAACAGGCTACTAACTAACTGCCAGTCAGCTTCATATAGCTGGTTGGCGGTTGTTTACAGGCTGCGACTGGCCAGTACTAATGTATCTTTATATGTGAAATCTTCTCTGTTTGGAGTTGTTCTCATTCCTTTCTTCTTCATTTGGTCCTGACGGCAGTATGCCTGTTCACAGTCAAAGCTCATTTTTCCAGAGTTCCCTCTTCTCCAATCTTTTGCAGCACAACCTGAATCACTTCTCACAGCCAAGCTGTGAGATGGGATAGTCAAGAGCCCGAGGTCAAAAGCCAGGAAAGGTACGTCATAAACAGAAGAAAGAGACAAAGACAAAATCAGGTAACGTTCCAAGGTCAGAATACCAAGAGGATAGCGGATCAGAGCAGAAGGGGTTAAACAGACATATAGTCAGAACGAGGTCCAAGGTCGGGTAACAAATGATCTACAAACAGAATGCAAGGCACAGAGAGACAAACCACACAGTAGCTGAATGTACGTCTGGAAGAGATCTGGGAGAAACAGCCCAGTTAAATAGCCTGGCAATCACCTGTTATAATGAACACCTGGCAGCAACCATCACCTCCCAGCCTCAGACTGGATGGATGAGCTGTCAATCAACACACTGACAGCTCAGCACGCCCCTGCACCATACTGGACGACTGAGCTGTCAGGAATTGCATCTCAGACACAATGAGGGATGGAACTGTGTCAAGTGCCAGTATAAAGTCCCTGAATAAATATTTCTGCACATGCTGTGCTCTAAATTAGCCCTAAGCCTTGCCACTGAATAAGTACAGTAATTGTTCCTCACTCTACTCCTTGCACAAAAATGACCCTACAGGATCCCTAATGATACATGGCCTCCACATTACCCTCTCCTATAAAATTTTGTATCCATAAAATCTCGCATTATACACTATGACCACTTCATCATCCCCTTTATGTCCAATAACGAGCACACTACCAGCCTTATGAATTAGACTCAATACACCGTTCTACGTTATGTCCCATTTTGTGACCCCACTGTCTTCCCATCGCTGCTCTATCTCCATACTCAACCACCTCGGTACACTGTCTTCTTCATGCCATTCCCTCTCCATACTGTGCATCTCTTTCACACTGTCCCCCATGCTTCCCTCTCTACAGTCTGTGCCTCCTCTTTACACTGTCTTCCCATCACTGACTCATCTCGATACTGTGTCTCCTCTTTATATTGTCCCCCATTCTGTCCCTTTCCATGTAATGCACCCCACTGTCTCCACAATTTTGGCTTCCCCATACTTCCCCCATTTTTGCTTCCCCAGACTGTGCCTCCTTTTTACACTGTCTTCCTCTAGTTGCCACATTTCCTTACTGTGGAGCCACTTTACATTGTCTACCCTGCTCATCTCCATTCTTTGCCACTTTTTTAAACTTTCCCCCTCATACTACTCCATTTCCACGCTGTGCCCCATCTTCACACTCCCGCACATGCTGCCCTCTCTACATACTGTGCCTCGTCTTTACATTGTCTTCCTCACGCTACCCCATCTCTGTACGCTACCATCTCTTTACATTGTCCCCCATGCTGCCCCCTCTTCAAACTGTGTCCCTTCTTTACAGTCTCCCCGAGTCTTCCCCCTCTCCATATTGTGCTCCCTCTCTACACTGTCCCACATACTGCCTTCTCTCTATATTGCGCCTCCTCTTTACAGTCTTCCCCTTGCTTCCCCATCTTCATACTGTGCCCCTTCTTTACACTGTCTCCCCGAGGCTTCCCCCTCTCTACATTGTCCCCCATACTGCCCTCTCTCTATGTGGGACCTCCTCTTTACACTGTCTTCCCCATTCTGCCCCATCTCCATACTGTGCCTCCTCTTTACTTTGTCTTTCTTTTGCTGCCCCATCTCAATAATGTGCCCCCTCTTTACACTGTCGCCCTCTTGCTGCCCCCTCATCATAATGTGCCCCTCTTTATGCTGTCCCTGATGCTGAGTCCTATCCATACTGTGGCCCCTGTTTACAATGTCCCCCACTCTGCCCACTCTCCATACTGTGCTTTCACATTATTTTTCACTCTGTACACTGACCCTTGCTCCTCTATAGTAAAAATCCCTTTTAATTTCAGTTCTTCGAAGCACTTACCTTCTCCCACATCTTTGCTGCCTCAGCGGTGCTCATAATGAGCGACACCAGCAGCATAAAGGGGTGAACTCATCACACTGCAGCAACTTCAGCTGTGTGATCATGCTCTTCTGTCCCCCAAAGTTCCAGCACACTCGCATCTACATTTGTCTTAAAAACATGAAAACAAATGAATACAGGGAATCTTTTCCGCCACACCTTCAAAAATATGCTCAATTAGTTATTTTCCCCGTTGGAGGAGAAGGGTTTTTAAAAATATCTTTTTTTTTTTTTTTTTTATTTCACACTGGTGCTGCCCCCCCGAAATCTGCCACCTTAGGCACTGGACCTCTGGTGCTAATACAGCCCTGTTCATAGGAATTAAATTTTGCTTTGTAGTCAGCACTTTTTGTAACCTATGTAAAAAGAATCATCTGAGGAAGCATTGGGTGGCACTTTTAAGTAGCTCAGGGGTTGCTTTCTGAATGCTCTGTTTGGGGCATCAAAGAGCTTTTCCAATTCCTACTGACAATATTAATTGTTGTACTATGCAAAAGTTTTCATATAATTCTGTGTTCCATCAATATCTAGCGCCTGTCAAACATAATATTTACTAGAATATGAAAGTACAGCATGATTTATAGCTGGACTCTTGGCTGTGCATTATATGATGTTAATGGTATATTGTATAATTAGATCATGAGAACATTCTTGGATATATAAACTGCTTGAGATGAAAAATCCAGATTGGAAAAGATGATCATGAATATGTAGGAGTGGAGTTTGGCCTGATGCCTGTGACAAACTGAAATCTGTAAATCTAAAACAAGATCATTCAGATGAAAATGTAATAAGCGGATTCAGGATTAGCGGACAAACACACTTCCCTGAATTCCCCAATAGGCGAGAAGATGAAACATATACGGTAGATATAATCATATTTTCTGTATATGATATTTACTGGCGGCCCCTCCATGTTATTGAAGCATTTATCAAATGTGAACTGTAATATCCAATCTCGTGCCGTTATGTGTATTTATCACATTATGATGACTGCAGCAAGGACCCATAAAAAACCTTCCAATATTGTAGCCTCAATGTCTCTTTTATATTGCCATTCATAGTTGCCATTTACTGAGAACTCACTACATACAAGGATGTACTTATGAATTCTTGCAACATAGATGGACACACACTCTTACACACATTTATCACACATATGACTGCACTCATACTTACATTAATCACACACATGGATTTTTATATGTAGAAAAGATAAAATGTAGTTTAGTTCACCCTATCAGATGTCACAATATCCTCGCTGTATTTAGCTGGTGGTGTCAGAAGCAGGGCAGGAAAGTCGGTTCACTACAGTAAAGAGAAAAGCTGTTCCAGCACTCATCAGGCGATCCACATCAGATGTCACAATACCCTCGCTGTATTTAGCTGGTGGTGCCAGAAGCAGGGCAGGAAAGTCGGTTCACTACAGTAAAGAGAAAAGCTGTTCCAGCACTCATCAGGCGATCCACATCAGATATCACAATATGCTCGCTGTGTTTAGCTGGTGGTGCCAGAAGCAGAGCAGGAAAGTTGGTTCACTAGAGTACAGTAAAGATAAAAGCAGTTCCAGCACTCATCAGGCGATCCACATCAGATATCAAAATATCATCGCTGTGTTTAGCTTGTGGTGCCAGAAGCAGAGCAGGAAAGTCTGTTCACTACAGTAGAGTAAAGAGAAAAGCTGTTCCAGCACTCATCAGGTGATCCACATCAGATATCACAATATCCTCGCTGTGTTTAGCTGCTGGTGCCAGAAACTGGGCCGGAAAGTCGATTCACTAGAGTAGAGTAAGCAGAAAAGCTGTTCCAACACTCATCAGGCGATCCACATCAGATATCACAATATCCTCGCTGTGTTTAGCTGGTGGTGTCAGAAGCAGAGCAGGAAAGTCTGTTCACTACAGTAGAGAGAAAAGCTGTTCCAGCACTCATCAGGTGATCCACATCAGATATCACAATATCCTCGCTGTGTTTAGCTGCTGGTGCCAGAAACTGGGCTGGAAAGTCGATTCACTAGAGTAGAGCAAGCAGAAAAGCTGTTCCAGCACTCGTCAGGCGATCCACATCAGATATCACAATATCCTCGCTGTGTTTAGCTGGTGGTGTCAGAAGCAGAGCAGGAAAGTCTGTTCACTACAGTAGAGTAAAGAGAAAAGCTGTTCCAGCACTCATCAGGCGATCCACATAAGATATCACAATATCCTCGCTGTGTTTAGCTGCTGGTGCCAGAAACAGGGCAGGAAAGTCGGTTCACTAGAGTAGAGTAAGCAGAAAAGCTGTTCCAGCACACATCAGGCGATCCACATAAAAACATGAGTTAACTAAAAAAAAGTTAAAGTAGTAATCCATCAAAGCATATAAAAAAAAGATGCAGAGAACATGTTCTCTGGGGCATTATGTGTTTTCGAAACCCCAAACTTTGAGTTCTTAGTCATAACACTAATGTTTTTACGTGGATCGCCGAATGAGTGCTGGATCAGCTTTTCCACTTACTATGGACATTCATATGTTCACCAGGTTCAGTAACAACATGGATCCTCTCACCATCCCACTCACTATAGCTAATGCGACATTGGCACTGCTTTTAAATCCTCCCCCCGATAAGTGATAGAGACATATTCATCAAGTGAAATATTCAGGATTATACCTGTTCACATTAGCATTCTTCATTTCCGTTGTTCTGCTCCTGTGAAAATTAGATCTGTCTAATCACAGACACCAGTGGCGTCAAACTCCAATGACTATAATGGGGTTTGTCAGGGTTTGATTCATTCACCAGGCAAAAATAGTCCATCTGTGATGGAGCCTCGAGTGCAGATCTGAAAAGAGCTTAAAAGCAGAAGTAATAATAAAATAATTTAGGTGGATTTGGTTTATATTGTATTCTGTGATACGGATGCATTATTAGATGAGTCCATATAAAGTGAATTACTGTAATGTAATGGAAAAGTCTGGGATGGTGCCAGCGGGTTGTGACAAGGTGTTTTTATTTATATCACAGATTTTTTTTAACTTAATTTTTACCTACTATATTTATTGTTTTTAACTTTTTTTCATTTTTCTTTTACCATTCGCAGGTGGCTGTTAGATCACTATTAGTATTTTCTTCTCACAGAGGATTGATGTGTGGACTCAGAGCATGCTCCTATCCTTCATCAGGCTGCTAGAAGCCCATGATGAGAGCTGTAGAGCTGTGTTAAGCATTTTATTTTGTGACATGGAGCTGCTTTCAATTTCCTATCACTTCAGAAGGATCGAGCATCACCTTTTTTCTCTTCTGCCTTCCGAATACCGGAAATAATATGCATGAGACTTTTACTGAATCGTAAAGCATATCTTCATTCCTATATTACCCCAGATAATGAGGTTAAAGGAAATCTGTCAACAGGTTTTGCTATGAAATCTGAGAGTAGCATAATGTAGGGACAGAGACCCTGATTCCAGTGATGTGTCATTTACTGGGCAGCTTAGTGCAGTTTTGATAGAATCCCTGTTTTCTCTGCTGTAGATGTAGAAGTGCTATAAATGTTGAGCCTTGTATAATCCCGCCCACACCACTGATTGGCAGCTTCCTGTGTGCACTGTACATTGTAGCAAGCTGTCAATCAGTGGTGGAAGCGGGGTTACACAGATTAGCCTGACTGTCTTGCATGTGACATCTAGTCCAGTAATGATAATCTCCTGCTGATAAAACACTGATTGTACTGAAACTACAGCACACAGTCTAATCTGTGACACATCACTGGAATCGGGCTCTCTTTCCCTACATCAGACTGCTCTCAGACTAAATTGCAAGAACCTGCTGACAGATTTATTTTGACATGCAATGTATACTAAACTCTGAACACCATTAAAAACAGCTTCCTGTGTACACTGTACATTGTAGCAAGCTGTCAATCAGTGGTGGAAGCGGGGTTACACAGATTAGCCTGACTGTCTTGCATGTGACATCTAGTCCAGTAATGATAATCTCCTGCTGATAAAACACTGATTGTACTGAAACTACAGCACACAGTCTAATCAGTGACACATCACTGGAATCGGGCTCTCTTTCCCTACATCCCTGCTCTCAGATTAAATTGCAAGAACCTGGAGACAGATTCACTTTGACATTCAATGAATACTAAACTGTGAATACCATTAAAAACAAACAAATAAAGAACAAAAACAAACAAGAAACATTCCATGACCCAAAAAATAGAATAAGATGTAATCAAATGTTGTATTTGCCCCAAAATGGTATCAACAAAAATATCAACTCAAGCCAAAAAAACATGCCGCCCAAAACATCTAAAAAATTTGTGGAAATTTTTATTTCTTTTTATTTCTCTTAAACTGCAGCCATGATTGTTGAGAACTGCTCATGTGCACCATCACATTTACCACAATGGATTCGTGTGCTGTTTGTGTCTTTATTTCAAAGAGTCCTTAAATAAATAAAACCGCTAAGGCATTTTAGGTTCAAGTGCATTATTATCGCCAAGAAATAAAACAAGGTGCAAATGGGGTCTCGTCAGTCTGGACACCACTGATCGTCACTGAATGACATGTAAGAAGTCTGTAGAGGAACCAGATGGCGGCTTTACGCTGTAATCAGCGAGGAACCACTCATGAATTATTAACTAGAGTCATCGGTCTTAGTGTCATCAATGGCTCATAGTAAATGAATTGCTAAAATTCAGCTTCTATAAGGTAGACCGTACATGATGGAGACATAAACGTCATTGTTTCTCCTGTAGATTACTTCCAGCTTTTGGTCAAGTTCAGGAAAATCGGGCCAGTTGTGACCCAAATTGCGGCTGTGACCTGCTCCGTGTGCTCATCTGCGGACAGGAGCTGCCTTTCATTACATGCATTATGCATTATTCTGGTCAGGTGGCTGCAATTTTTACACGCAGACCCTCAGTCCGCATGGAGAATTGGCCACGTGCACTGTTACACTGGCTATAATGCACATGCACCAAAAGTCAGATCATTGCTAGTGGGTTGAGTCACAGCTTGCACAGATACAGTCATGGCCGAAACTGTTGGCACCATTGAAATTGTTCTAGAAAATGAAGTATTCCTCCCAGAAAATTATTGCAGTTGCACATGTTTTGGCATACACATGCTCATTTCCTTTGTGTGTATTGAAACAACACAAAAAAACAGAGTTTTTAGACATAATTTCATAGAAAACCCCAAAAATGGGCAGGACAAAATTGTTGCCACCCTCATCTTAATATTTGGTTGCACACCCTTTGAAATAAATAACATCAATAGAATAAACTTCCTATAAACATCAACAGGCTTCTTAGACCTCTCAACTGGAGATTTCGACCACTCTTCTTTTGCAAACTGCTTTCAGGTCTCTCATGTTTGAAGTGTGCCTTCTCCCAACAGCAGTTTTAAGATCTCTCCAGACGCAGCAAAACAACTTCAAAAGATCTTTGAACCTCCACCATATTTGAGTGTAGGTACTGTATTCTTTTCTTTGTAGGCCTCATTCTGTTTTCGGTAAACAGTAGAATGATGTGATATATCCAAACGTTGTATCTTGATCTCATCTAAGCTTTCCCAGAAGAATTTTGGCGTATTCACATATATTTTGGCAAACTGATCTAGATTTTTTTATGCTTCTGTGTCAGCAGTAGGGTCCTCCTGGGTCTACTTCCATAGCGTTTTATTTCATTCAAATGTCGACGAATAGTTCGCACTGACACTGATGTATCCTGAGCCTGCAGGACTGCTTGAATTTCTTTGGAACTTGATTGGCGCTTCTTATCCACCATCCGTACTATCCTGCGTTGCGACCCTTCATCAATTTTTCTCTGCCTTCCATGTCCAGGGAGATTAGTTATAGTGCCATAGGTTGTAAACTTCTTGATTATGTTGTGCACAATGGACAAAGGAACATCAAGATCTCTGGAGATGGACTTGAAACCTTGAGATTGTTGATATTTTCAACAATTTTGGTTCTCAAGTCCTCAGACAGTCTTCTCCTCCTTTGTCTGTTCTCATTCTTAGTGTGGCACGCTCAGACACACAGTACAAAGATTGAGTCACCTTCTCTTTTTATCTTTGGTTTCAGATGTGATGTTCATATTGCACATACCTGTTACTTGCCACAGGTAAGTTTGAACGCAAGCTTGGAAGGGTGCCAACAATTTTCAAGACCTAATTGTCACGACTCTTTTGTCAGATGTCCCGGGACCAGGTGCTCCTTCCCTGTCCCTGATGCTAGTGGCGCCCCTGGATTACTTCTGATGGTGAAGACGCCGTGGCCACGTACCCTGCCTTAGATCCTGAATCTGCCCTCAGTCTGTACCCTTCCTTTATTTACCCAGAGAAGAGGGGAGTAGTAGTGCACTGCATTACACCAACCAGATTAACAAGGTAATATAAACAGGGATAAAGGAAAATATTAATCATAAAAATATACTCACACAAACAACAAAGGCAAACACCAGGGAGTAGAGGATGGGGAAAAACCAAAGTAGGAAAAGGAGGGGGATTAACACACAACCAAAACCTAGCAACAGTCTCAGATAAATCCACCAAACGAATTCTCAAACAACAAACCAACATGCAGCTTGAAGCTAGCTCTGGCAATGAGGGCTTTACAGAGCCCAGAATATATAGGAGAGGTGAGTTGCCAACAGTGAGCAGCTGAGAGCCTAAATGCAGGAAAGCTTCCAAGAACTCTCCACTGAGCAGATTAACCCCTGCATTGTGAAAAGAAACCTGCACCATTTAATATGAAGATGAAGTGCTTCTAAACAGTGCATGAGTAGGAGAAATCAGACGCTGTGGCCTTCTGGCTCCTCTCTGTTGAGATACACCCGTGACATGAATACAGTTTTCTATGTTAATAATTGTAATTTATTTGTAAAAATTGGATGCTATGTGAATTATTCATATGGGATCCAATTTGTTTTGCACACCCATAGACTTGAATTGGCAAGTGTCTTCCGAAAAACGGAACAGACTACTGCTTGCTGTCAAGGTGCTGTCTGTGTGGGATCAGATTTTAACACAGGCAACACATTATGTATAAAACGGTCGATTTAACGAGCCCTAATTCACCAGCGTCCAGCTCAGCCTAAGGATTCAATGAGATGACCAATTTTTGCGTACGAATGGTAACTGTGGTTTCCACAGGTAGCACTCATACATATGATATTCAATGGTACCAAGTGGTCCACGGAAAATATCGGATACGTGTCCTATTGTGATCTGATATTTGGATTGGACTTCACCATGCAAGTTAGGTCAGTGGATGCATGAAAAAAAATCGGACAGCACTTGAATAACATCCGAGTGTGTTCCGATTTTCACGGACTGTCAGAATGGAGATGCTGGAGGAAAGCTTGTTTTTTTTATTTCTCCATGTATGAGAAAATTAGATGACACTCGGACCACACACTGATAAAACTCTGATCAGATTCAGATCAGAATAATAGTCAGTTTTTTCTCGCACGTCTGAATGAGCCCTATTAACGAGAAAGCTTATTCTGAAACTCAGGTATTCCCAACAGAGGCTTCCATGTGTAATCTGACTACACTCAGTAATGGCCTATGTACCATTGCTATGATGGCTGTAATTACAAAGTGTCCTCATACTAAGCCACAAAACATCTAATAAAATGTCCAATGATAAAAACAAGAACACAAAACACTCTAAAGATACAAGTCACAGAATGCAATGATTCTTGTTGCCTTTATTACTTGATCACAGAGCGCCGCATACTCCCTGGACATTTGTATTGAAATGAGTATGCAAAAGACTGAGGCGATGAGATTGGGGAGTGCAGCGCATCCTCCATGCAGCCTGGATTCACACTGTGCTACTTGATACAGCACAAAACCCACGGAGAGCAAATGAATCTGGACCATCTGTGCTACAAATGCCAGTGGGACAAAGACTTCTCTACAAAGCTACTTCTCTGTGCTCTACATAACAGGAGAATAGTGGTAGCTCTTAGTCAACTTAATCTGCAAGCTCCTTCCACAATGTAGATTGTACATAAACTATGACACTGCAAAAAAATACAAAAACACATATACAAAAGACCTTTCTCAGATCATAATATCCCCCTATGAACATTTATTATACAATGGATTAACAATAGTTTCACCCTTTAGAAAAGGTGAATATATACAGGGGCTTCTCACAAAAGTAGAATATCATCAAAAAGTTAATTTCAGTTCTTCAATACAAAAAGTGACACTCCTATATTATATAGAGTCATTACACACAGAGTGATCTATTTCAAGGGTTTATTTGTGTTAATGTTGGTGATTATGGCTTACAGCTAAAGAAAACCCAAAATTCATTATCTCAGTAAATTAGAATACTTTATAACACCAGCTTGAAAAATGATTTTAAGTTAAGAAATGTTGGCCTACTGAAATGTATGATCAGTAAATGCACTCAATACTTGGTCGGGGCTCCTTTGGCATCAATTACTGCATCAATGCGGCGTGGCATGGAGGTGATCAGCCTGTGGCACTGCTGAGGGGTTATGGAAGCCCAGGATGCTTTGATAGCAGCCTTCAGCTCGTCTGCATTGTTGGGTCTGGTGTCTCTCATCTTCCTCTTGACAATATCCCACAGATTCTCTATGGGGTTAAGGTCAGGTGAGTTTGCTGCCAATCAAGCACAGTGATACTGTTGTGTGTAAACCAGGTATTGGTACTTTTGGCAGTGTGGACAGGTGCCAAGTCCTGCTGGAGAATGAAATTTCCATCTCCAAAAAGCTTGTAGGCAGAGGGAAGCAAGAAATGCTCTAAAATTTCCTGGTAGATGAGGGTAGTGTAATGCCGGGGTCACACTTGCGAGTACAATGCGAGAAACTCGCACGAGTCTCTCGCATCAATACCCGGCACTGCCACCAGTACTCGGGTGTGCAGTTACATAGAAATACATGCAGCCGCACACTCCGGTCCGAGTGCCGGCGGCAGTGGCTGGTATTGATGTGAGCGACTCACGCGAGTTTCTCGCAAGTGTGACCCTGGCCTAATATTTGCATACAGGTGAAAAGTGAGCCCCCCCCAAAGTCAATGTTACTGGTGGGCCCTTGGCACCCCAGTCCGACACTGCTTGTAGCCCATGTCCTGATACGTCTGTGTGCGGCGGCTCTTGAAGCAATGACTCCAGCAGCAGTCCACTCCTTGTGAATCTCTCCAAAATTTTTGAATGGCCATTTCTCAACAATCCTTTCAAGGCTGCGGTTATCCTGGTTGCTTGTGCAATTTTTTCTATCACACTTTTTCCTTCCACTCAACTTTCCATTAATATGCTTGGATACAGCACTCTGTGAACAGCCAGCTTCTTTAGCCATGACCTTTTGTGTCTTACCCTCCTTATGGAGTGTGTCAATGACTGCCTTTTGGACATCTGTCAAGTCAGCAGTCTTCCCCATGATTGTGGAGCTACTGAAACAGACTAAGGGACCCTTTTAAATGCTTAGTAAGCCTTTGCAGGTGTTTTTTGTTAATTATTCTAATTTACTGAGATAATGACTTTTGGGTTTTCATTGGCTGTAAGCCATAATCATCAACATTAACAGAATTAAACACTTGAAATAGATCACTCTGTGTGTAATGACGCTACATAATATATGAGATTCACTTTTTTTATTGAAGAACTGAAATAAATCAACTTTTTGATGATATTCTAACTTTGTGAGAAGCACCAATGCCACAATTCTGGACCACTGCCTAACTCTTCCCTCAACGGACAATTTTTTGCCCTTCATCTATTTTCTTTTCTTTCTGTCATGAGGGCTTGTATTTTTGCGGGGCAAGATGTAGCTAATTCTCCCATCAAAGTTTTTATTCTCTTAATATATTGCACACATATTATCTAGAACTGTGTACTTACAATTGCTCATTTTGCCTTTCTACCCAGTTAATTCTTATCTTTTCCATCAGGTCTATGACATCACAAACTGACTAGCTGAATCCTTCTAAGTTTTATGTAGAAACAGGAAGTCACTGTACCCTGCATGGGTCATCAGGGACTTTGCAATGAAATAGAATTGTACTTCTAATGATGACTCATGCAGGGAAAAGAAACAGCCTGTTTCTACATAGAGCTTAGAAGGATTCAGCTAGTTTGTTTTTATTCACGTGAGGAATAAGAAGAAGTAACTGGGTAGAAAGGCAAAATGAGCAATTGTTTGTACACATTGCTATGTAATATGATGACTGCAATATTTTACGAGGTTAAAAATTTTGATGGGAGTGCTTCTTTAAATAAAATCATTCACTTTATCATATATTCTACTGTAAAATGGGAAACAAATTAAGCTGGATAACATGTTGAAAAAAATTGAATTTTGCAATTTTCTCTCAGGTTTCTTTTTTCTACAGTGCAGTAAAAAATTACCTGGCGAGTTTACTCCGCAGGTCAGCATGATTAACTTGATATAATAACATTTCTATTGTTCTTTCTTCATATTTTACTGCTTTTGAAAAAATCGAAAACATTATAAAAAATGTGGTTTGTGTCGTTATTTTTTGAGACCCATTTTTTTTTTTAATCAGAGCTTTTAATGGAGCGTATTTTTTAAGGGTGATCTATACTTTTTAATAGTATTATTAGTCCTAGAGATGAGCAAATTGCTTTGCAGGAGCCCTGGTCCAGTGGCCACATCGGCAGTTTTTATCTACCAGATGGGAACGCTGGAAACCTCCTCTTATCGCATCGCTAGCGCCTCTTCTGGATTAGCAGGTTTGGCGTGAAATCATGCATTTGTCACGCCAAAATGATGACATTTTCTTAGAAAAAGCGAGATGACACTGTTCTGTCCGAGTGAAAAAGGTGGACAATGCCAAAAAAGAAGACCAGGGTCCAAAGTTTCCATTTTTGGGGGATTGAGACAGAAGCACCCAATAAAAGTGGAGTTAGAAAAGCAATGTGAAAAGAGGTATTCTGGTAATTGGATGCTATGAATACACGAAGGATCCAATTCATCAAGGTGTTTGCCCCAGAATTCTTGTATAAAACGCTTTGAAATGTTGTAAAATTTTTGCGCAACTCAAAGTCATTTTTACGTCATTTCTGACCAGCATTGCTAAATTAGACAGAACTGAGACATGACGGAGGGCGGCGAATCACGTCCAGCAAATTAATCAAAATTTAACATTTCTAGCAGTGGGCACGACAGTTGTAAAAAGTGCCTAATTCATTAATGAATTAGGAGCATCTCACTCCAGCTGTCCCTGTGCACAACTTCGGTCTTCGCGAATCTTCAGTGTAGATTTCTGAACTACATAAAGATATTTACGGAACATTTTACTATGAACCAATCGCCGCTCAACACGTACTATACGCGACCTTGTTCTATCACTATAAACAAATCTGTCAGCTTTCACTGCTTTGCATCCTAACAGAAAGCCAGTTCTATTATTAGAGTTGTGGAAATATTCTGCAAGTATATAACTCCTCCAAGCTAAAACTGTGTAAAAATATATAGAGGCAGAGCATGTGGCTCCATTGTGGCCCCTGGAGTGAGGGGGCCCGTCGCATGTTGGCTGCACAGCTTGATGAGTGATGGGAACTTGGGCAGCAAGCCCAGGTTTGGACTGGCCCACAGGAGGACAGGAGAATCCTCAGGTGGGCCCCTGTGTAACAGAGGGCCAACAACACCCTCTTATATGAGTAATACTTGGCACTATGAACCTGAATCACTATGTACCGACAAAGGCAGCATCTTATTCATTTAACAATGTACCCAGATCATTGTTATATAAATTTGTGATTGACTCCCTGACGAAGGCAGCATGCCGAAACACACATTGGGGAGGATGACATCCAGGTGCCAGGGATCCACATTGACCCTGTAAGTTACCCTCCACTTGGGATTTATTTATTCATCATCAATTTTGTACACATCCATACACCCCTCACTCACCTTGTTCTACACTTGACACATGGTTTATATGTGTTTTTCTGCAGTTAGTGTTCTGATATTTAAATTATATACATTTTTGCATTAACCATGTACCTACAGTAATAATTAATCAAGGTTTTTTGGCATAAGCACTTTATTAATTTTTTATTTTGTGTATAATTGTTTCTTACTCTTTTTTACCATTGTCCATACTGTCCTACTTTTGTTTACTCTCCTAGGTGCGCATCCTTGTTCTTATGTAATATTACCTTATCTTATTCAATTATGTTTCTTCTGTTATTGTACCTGCTTAAATTAGTAAACTGTATTTTCTCACCATAATACTTTGAACTATATGGTCGGCTTTTTTCTGTTCTCCTTTGTGTTTTTCTGCAATTTGCGACTGTCCACACCCTACTTCTCTGGTCCGGCTTCTTGGTCTAAGGGATATTACTTCTACTTGTACTTACTGCAATTATATTAAATACCCTGACACTTTTTAGCATTCCTTTGCTATCTTTTGTTTGAAATTTGTGGTTGAGGATAATGTCAGATTTGCAGGTAGCTAAAAAGTGGAGCCCTGGAGTTGGTTACTGGTGGGTCCTTGGCACCCCAGTCCGACACTGAGCGAGCCTCTATGTGTAGACGTATGGTTTATAACTAATGGCCTATCATAGAATCTAACTGTCCTGCTACAATATGACATCATCCACAGTACCAATACACAGACATAACTAATACCAAGAACAGAACCAATTTTAGTGGCACACCAGTGGGCGGAACTTCAAGAAGTGCTATATGATGCAAATGTTAACATACAATACTTAAAATACCAATATACTGTATATTGTAACTGAACAAAATAAGATCTAATTCTAATCTAAAGCGAGATCGCTGATTTTGTGACGCCACAGCGATCTCTCCAGCGAGATCGCTGTGTGTGACGGGGATCAGCGACCGCCCACCCCCTGCCGGGTATCGCTGATCGTGCTCGATCGGCCTGTGCCATTTTTTGATCGCTGGTCTCCCGCTGGCCAGCACGAGAGACCAGTGATCAGCGAAGCTAGACACTGGTTTCTAATGTAAACATCGGGTATCCAGGAGCCGTGCGGCTCTTATATACCCGATGTTTACCTTGGAAATCAGCATTACGCCGATTTCCAAGGTAAACAGCGGGTATCCAAGAGCCGCGGCTCATGGATACCCGATGTTTACATTAGATACCAGCTTGCTCGCTGGTCCTGATCGCTGGAGGGGCTGTCTATGTGACAGCTCACCAGCGATCAGCCTAACGATGTCCCAGCGATCCCATCCATGTCGGATCATTAGTGGGATTGCTGGGACATCGTTATGTGTAACGGGGCCTTAAGGCTTTACTACATCGAAAAAAGGCCTCATTGGGTTGTCCAATAATTTTTTTCCCTTTTAGAGAACTTTTCATCCACCTTTCATCCACCTCTGGTTCGTGTGTTCAATTTTCCCATCAATATGACATCTGTTTGGAATTACTATATTCTTTACAAGACAATCTTCTTTTGCTCATTAAAAATGACCAGCAGTCAAATGACATAGAGATCGCAGGCGCATATTGTACGTTTTATCCCACAGACTCAAGGATTTGAATGGGTTTGGCTAGGGTCACACAAATGTATTTTCTACCGTCCAGGTAAATAGGTATGATTATGATAATTACTCTTGATCAGAGTGTGATCGTAATGTGATCCAATTTTCTGGGATGAGAAGATGGAAAATAAAAAATTCCCTATTTTCTTCATTCTGTCACACCATGAAAATTGGACTGTACTATCTGAGTGCACCCTTATTTCTTCCAATGACTCAGACTTGCACGGTCGAGTGCGATCCGAAGATCAGATGTAAATCAGGTGATTTTTTTTTTTTGCTCGGACTAATTCCGTGTGAAGAAAAAACAGGACATGTACACGACCCCATAGAATAACAGTGGTCCGAGTGTGATCCCATGTTTTGTTGGATCGCACTGGGACTGAAAATACGGATATCCGCATGAGCCCTTAGTATGATCCATGACCCGGACATGTCTGCAAATAACATGATCAAGGAAAAAAAAGGAGTACAGCTTACAGACCCAATTGCAGATTAAATGACAATATTATTGTTAATCGATTAAAAAGATTAAATATACTGCAAAAATAATATAAATCAAGGGGGAGAGGAGACCTCATTGAAACCTACGCTTTCCGAACGCCAAATGTTCTTAATCCTTATAAAAAACACGGACATGTGAACGGCCACATAAACTATAATGGGTACATGTTCCATCTGTGAAAAACCAAGATAGAAAACCTAAACCTATGTTAAATAAGGATGTCTGAATGGGGATTATACTTAGAATCACGGTGATCGCAACTCTTACGCACCAGGTCACGTGTTGTGCCATGTTTAGCACAGTGCACACTTCTAAAGACAGACCTGCAGATCAGATTGTTTTTAACCTTTTTGTTTATAGGGGTTGGAACACCGTAAGATCTGATAAGTTGCTTATAACTGGTTGGTTTCATCACTGGGACCCTTCCAATCCCGAGAAAGGGTCTCTGGAGTTCATCTGTGAATGTAGAGCTGGTCCCACATTTGCCCATTGCTCCATATATAGTCTACTCAACTTCCTGAGAGCAAAATGCTCAGCTATTTCTGGAAATCCCATAGACAACCAAGAAAGCAGGGATGCACCAGCGCAGCCATAACGCTGTTAAACCTGGGGACTACAGAGCCCCAGTCTTCAGATCGGTAGTCTCAAGATCAGTAGTCTCGGTATTGGCAGTCTCAGGATAGGTGGTCACCAACACCAGTCAGCAAGTTCTAACCTCTACTGTGCACAGGTGATAACTTCCTAAATTGAGACAAACCTTTTTAACTTTTTCCTTGCATTTAAGCATTTACCACTTAAATAGGTTGTCCTAAATTAATAAAAACATGACTGATACCTGTTAAAGTAAATGGAGCCAAGAGGCAAACCACATGTATCCTGTGGACAGTTCTCGTGGAGTTTTTACAACAAAGCAACTAAATTTCTCTAATCCTGCAAATCCTTTAAATCCTATCAATATTTCGAGAGAATGCGACCTTTTCTGAAGATGGCACAACAAAATGTTCCTTGCCTGAATTGGCTTTCTGGCCTCCCTCTGGTTATTACTGAAGGTAGTGGAGATGGTCAGATCGACAGAGGGGTTGCGAGTTCTCTTTCTGGGCTCCCTCTGGTGGTAACTGGAGGTAATGGAGCTGATCTGATTGAGGCTTGCCACCTGATAATGATGATGACGATTGGAGATCTGGGGTTTCAGATTGGGATTTAAGACAGCCGACTCCCTCTATCCCTGCAGGTGATTTGCTTCCTGTTCCTCCTGAGATCTGATTTCTCCAGCTCTGTCCCTGCATGTTCAGCTAAGTGGTTTATTTGCTATTCTGTTTGCATTTGATCTGGTTTTGTCTATCTCTTCTTGGTGCGGGTCAGCCAGCTCCGGCTGGGGCTGTGCTGAATCACCGCCCATATGTTACTGCTTGTGCCAGTTTGTTTTATCCCGTTAGATTGGTCTCTTTTTGCTCTGCTTTCAGAATATACCAGAGTGCTGATATAGTGGGGGGGCGAAGTCATGTGACTTCAGTGTTTTTTGCATCAGACGTGTTGGACTTTTTGCAGGGTTTTTTGCGTGATTGCAGACAATGTCTTTCCTTTCCTGTTCTGTCTAGTCAGTGTGGGCCCCATCATTTGCTCAGTCTATTTTCCTGCCTGTGTTTGTGTTTTCATCTTGTCTCACCGACAATATATGTTTGGGGGCTATCTATTCCTTTGGAGTCTGCTCTGGGGCAGTTTAGATTTCCCCTTTTTTGCTTTAGGCTTAGTTAGCTCTCCGGCTGTACCGAGGCATCTAGGATCATCGTAGGTACGCTCCACGGCTACTGCTAGTTGTGTGGATAGGATCAGGGGTCTGCAATCCGCTTAGGTACCAACCTCTCTGGTTTTCTGTGGCTTAGCTTGGACCTGCTCTCCTCCTCGGTGACCCATTCATAACAGGCCTGGCTCTTGGGATCACTGGGGGTAAGAGCGGTTGGACCCCCAGCTATCAGGAAGTTATCCCCTGTCCTAAGGAGATTCCCCTTTATCAGCTTATTTCCCTATCTTCAATACGCCAATCTCGTATGAAAATAATTTGAAAAAGAAGCATACAGGGTATAGATCCAAAAAATACTGTGTGGGCTACACTATTGTTGCCGAGGGGCAAGAAAAATGTGGAGAAATGCAGATGGGCGTATTCCGCAAATGACAGCCGCTAAAAGCACTTTCATAGTTAATAGCTGCACTACTATGTACATTTACAATTAACATTGTATCGAGAGCTGGGCTGTGAAAACCAGATCCAGCCGTTACATAAACCTTTTATAGAACAATTGAAAATAAAAAGTAGACAACCACAAAAGTCATGAAATATGTAAGAATGCAGACGCGTGTGATTAACCGTATCTGCCATGTCCACATCAATCTTTTAGCATTACTTTGCATTCTCTATAGGTAATGTACATCCACAGTGTTAGTAATACAGTGCATACAGTGGGTACGGAAAGTATTCAGGCCCCTTTAAATTTTTCACTCTTTGTTTCATTGCAGCCATTTGGTAAATTCAAAAAAGTTCATTTTTCTCTCATTAATGTATACTCTGCACCCTATCTTGACTGAAAAAAAACCCAGAAATGTACAAATTTTTGCAAATGTATTAAAAAAGAAAAAGTGAAATATCACATGGTCATAAGTATTCAGACCCTTTGCTAAGTATTGAGTAGAAACACCCTTTTGAGATAGTTGAGATAGTACAGCCATGAGTCTTCTTGGAAATGATGCAACAAGTTTTTCACACCTGGATTTGGGGATCCTCTGCATTCTTCCTTGCAGATCCTCTCCAATTCCGTCAGGTTGTTTGGTGAAGGTTGGTGGACAGCCATTATCAGGTCTCTCCAGAGATGCTCAATTGCATTTAGAACAGGACTCTGGCTGGGCCAGTCAAGAATGGTCACAGAGTTGTTCTGAAGCCACTCCTTTGTTATTTTAGCTGTGTGCTTAAGGTCATTGTCTTGTTGGAAGGTGAACCTTCGGCCAAGTCTGAGGTCCAGAGCACTCTGGAAGAGGTTTTCATCTAGGATCTCTCTGTACTTGGCTGCATTCATGTTTCCTTCAATTGCAACCAGTTGTCCTGTCCTTGCAGCTGAAAACACCCCTATAGCATGATGCTGCCACCACCATATTTCACTGTTGGGATTGTATTGGGCAGGTGATGAGCAGCGCCTGGTTTTCTCCACACATACTGCTTAGAATTATCACCAAAAAGTTCTATGTTCGTCTCATCTGACCAGAGAATCTTATATCTCATAGTCTTGGAGTCCTTCATGTGTAAGTTACCAAACTCTATGCATGTTTTCATATGTCTGGCACTGAGAAGAGGCTTCCGTCGGGTCACTTCCATAAAGAACCGACTGGTGGAGGGATGCAGTGATAGTTGACTTTGTGGAACTTTCTCCCATCTCCCTACTGCATCTGTGGAGCTGAGCCACAGTGATCTTGGGGTTCTTCTTTACCTCTCTCACCAAGGCTCTTCTCCCACGATTGCTTAGTTTAACTGGACAGCCAGGTCTAGGAAGACTTCTGGTGGTCCCAAACTTCTTCCATTTAAGGATTATGGAGGCCACTGTGCTCTTAGGAAACTTGAGTACTGCAGAAATTCTTTTGTAACCTTGGCCAGATCTGTGCCTTGCCACAATTCTGTCTCTGAGCTCCTTGACCAGTTCCTTTGACCTCATGATTCTCATTTGGTCTGACATGCACTGTGAGCTGTGTGGTCTTATATAGACAGGTGTGTGCCTTTACAAATCAAGTCCTATAATTTTAATTAAACACAGCTGGACTCCAGTGAAGCGGTAGAACCATCTCAAGGAGGATCACAAAGGAAATGGACAGCATGTGACTTAAGGGTCTGAATACTTATGACCATATGATATTTCAGTTTTTCCTTTTTAATAAATTTGCAAAAATTTCTACATTTCAGTGTTTTTTAAGTCAAGATGGGGTGCAGAGTGTACATTAATGAGAAAAAAAAGAACTGTTTATGAATTTTCCAAATGGCTGCAATGAAACAAAGAGTGAAAAACTAAGGGTTCCGAATACTTTCCATACCCACTGTGTTAGGAATCTGTGTCCTGCCATACTTATGCAGAGATCCAGATCCTCACATTTGTCTCCAGAGGCTAAGTCCTTTCAGCCAGCTTCTGAGCATGCTCCTGGAATGAGCTCCCATTGGAGTTCAGGAGTCAGGTGCTCAGGTCCTGCTCCTGATTCCATTGGTTCACTTCAGGGCTCTGGAGATTTCCGGAAGGTCCCGGTCACTATAAAAAGTGCGCATGGCTGTTCCGCCATGCGCTAGTATTTTTCATACTGCTGCTGTGTGTATGGTGATGGATGCTTGGACTGGTGACTGACTTATTATGAAACCCCTTCCCTCTGATAATACGTTTATGTGAGTGATTGGGCATCAACCAGTATCAGCGCCAGCGCCAGCGCGCTCAAGCTTCATCTTTGCTAGCAGATAGCGTCCTGCATCGCGCTTGCAGCATAGCGGTGCTTTTCCTGCGGCTCAGTTATCGCCGCGCTGCGGTTGCAGTATGTTGGACATTCGCAGTTGCGACGTTCCGCTTTTCAGTTTACGGTAGGCCTAGATGGAGTAGTCCTGACGTCTAAGGCTACCCCTGTGACTTTTAAATACCGTGTCTGCTCCGCTGAAGTCTGTGAGCTAGAACAGACTCAGCGGTTTTGCATGCTTTAAAGCTTGAAGCTCTGTGTCTCTAACAGAGCTTGCTTTAGTGCATTGGGTGCAGTTAAAACCCTGTGCACATTACCGCCCTTGTGCTCTGCCTCTCTAGCAGCGGTTTTTACACCTGCCGCACGGTGGACCCCGGGCGGCGAACACGCTTTATTTATATTTTTATTTAGCGTGTTCCGCCGTCCCTAACATAATACTAGCACCCAGGTCTGGCTAGAGATGGCAGATCAGCAGCAGCTGTTACAGCTTGTGCGTCAGCTCGAGGCTCGTCTTGCTACCCTGGAGAGGTCTCTCGCAGCTGCGCAGGCTACAGATGCTGCCGTCCAGGCACTCACAGATGCATTAGGACGTATGTCCATGTCCGCCCTTGCACCGACAGTTACCCGCCTCCCGTTGCCCGATAAATATGCTGGGGATGGCGCCTCCTGTGGGGGTTTTATCAGCCAGTGCTCAATCCACTTGGAGCTGTTGGCTGCGCAATTCCCTACGGAGCGGGCTAAGGTGGCTTTTGTTATCTCCATACTGTCGGGTAAGGTGCTGGAATGGGCTACGCCTCTATGGGAGCGTGATGACCCCGAGATTCGGTCTGCGGCTAACTTGCTAACTGCCATCAGGCAAGTTTTTCTCGGTCCTCGGGTCACGCATGATACGTCTCTGCAGTTACTCGCCCTTACTCAGGGGTCACTCTCGGTTAGGCCGGTTTCACACTAGCGCATTTTCAACGCGCGCACGGCCGGGGGTAGCTCCGCCCCCGATCCGGCTCTCTGCCCGGCGTGCCCGCCCCTTCCTTGTAGCGCCGCCTCCTAGCGGACAGCGGCGCCTGCGATCGGCGCACCCTATCTTTAGCATAGGGTGCGCCGATCGTGCGCAGGCCGTGCGCTAGTTGCACTTTGACCTGCGCTGCGCACTTTTGACGGTGCGCCGTGCGCGCCAAAATCCGAAAAGTTTGATTTTGGCGCGCACGGCGCACCGTCAAAAGTGCGCAGCGCAGGTCAAAGCGCAACTAGCGCACGGCCTGCGCACGATCGGCGCACCCTATGCTAAAGATAGGGTGCGCCGATCGCAGGCGCCGCTGTCCGCTAGGAGGCGGCGCTACAAGGAAGGGGCGGGCACGCCGGGCAGAGAGCCGGATCGGGGGCGGAGCTACCCCCGGCCGTGCGCGCGTTGAAAATGCGCTAGTGTGAAACCGGCCTTAGCCAGTATGCCGTCCGTTTTCGGACACTGGCATCCGAGTTGGAATGGTCCGACAAGGCCCTAATCCCCGTTTTTTGGCGAGGTCTAGCGGAGCATGTGAAAGATGCACTCTCTACTAGAGAGATTCCCACTAGTTTGGAAGAGCTAATCTCAGTCTCCTCACGTATCGATCTCCGTTTTTCGGAGCGCGGTATGGAGCGGGCTCACTCCAAGCGCAAATCCGTTTCGGCTCCCAAATTTTTGTACCCCTTGAGCTAGACGAACCGGAGGTTCTACCTCCTGAGCCCATGGAGGTGTCTCGCACCAACTTTAATACAGACTCTGACTAGGAATCCATCTGCGGTTGTCACCATGTCTGTGCGGTTTCTCCGGAAGCCGGCTCCCCACAAAGGTTGGAGTCTGAACCGGCTGTCGAGACCTTTGTCCCTCCTCATCTCAGGGCTCAGGTGCTCGCCTGGGCGCATGCGCCTAACACGCACCACCATCGGGGCTATATGCAGGTCTCAAAACTGTTGGCTGATGCGTATTGGTGGCCCCATAGAGGTCGGGACATAAAAAAATGTATTCAGGCTTGCACCTTATGTGCTCAGTCTAACCCTCCTAGACAGAGGGTGGCGACATCTGCCGACACGCGGCAGTGTGTCTCTGTCACTCCCGCTCCTACTATCTCCCAAGTGTCCCTCTTCAAACCTGGTGACCTCGGTTCCTCTGATGCCTTCCAGGTGTCTCGGGTTACTGTAACCCCTACCTGGACACCAAGCTCGCCCTCGGACGAGTTTGAGCCCTATGCCACTGTAGGGCACAAGGTATTCGCCCGGAGGGCTCGGGGAGGAGGGGGCCTTAGGAGGGGGGGTAATGTTATAAATCTGTGTTCTGCCATACTTATGCAGAGATCCAGATCCTCACATTTGTCTCCAGAGGCTAAGTCCTTTCAGCCAGCTTCTGAGCATGCTCCTGGAATGAGCTCCCATTGGAGTTCAGGAGTCAGGTGCTCAGGTCCTGCTCCTGATTCCATTGGTTCAGCTCAGGGCTCTGGAGATTTCCGGAAGGTCCCGGTCACTATAAAAAGTGCACATGGCTGTTCCGCCATGCGATAGCATTTTTCATACTGCTGCTGTGTGTATGGTGATGGATGCTTGGACTGGTGACTGACTTATTATGAAACCCCTTCCCTCTGATAATACGTTCGTGTGAGTGATTGGGCATCAGCCAGTATTAGCGCCAGCGCGCTCAAGCTTCATCTTTGTCAGCAGCTAGCGTCCTGCATCGCGCTTGCAGCATAGCGGTGCTTTTCCTGCGGCTCAGTTATCGCTGCGGTTGCAGTATGTTGGACGTTCGCAGTTGCAACGTTCCGCTTTTCAGTTTACGGTAGGTCTAGATGGAGTAGTCCTGACATCTAAGGCTACTCCTGTGACTTTTAAATACCGTGTCTGCTCCGCTGAAGTCTGTGACCTAGAACAGACTCAGCGGTTTTGCATGCTTTAACCCCTTCCCGACCTGTGACACAGCGTATGCGTCATGAAAGTCGGTGCCAATCCGACCTATGACACATACCCTGTGTCATGAATTCAAAGCCCCCCTGCGGGTCGGGTGACCAGGGTCAATGAATGGTCACATGACCCGCAGATACAGGGAGCTTTGTAATTCACCACAGGGGGCGTGGCTTCGCCCCTACGTGGCTACGATCGCTCTGATTGGCTGTTAAAAGTGAAACAGCCAATCAGAGCGATAGTAATATTTCATCAATGAAAATTGATGAAATATTACAATCCAGCCATGTCCGATGCTGCAGTAGCATCGGACATGGCTGGAGACACCGATTCGACCCCCCCACCGGGGATCGCCCCCCCGCCACTGAATGACAGCGGCAATCTGCTGCCGCTGTCATCATCTGCCCCCCCTCCCATTCCCTCCGCTCCCCGCCAGCTTCCGATAACCCCCTCACCCACTCTCACCGCCCCTGGCACCTTCTAAGTCCCCCTGTCGCTCCCGGTGTCCGGCGGGTCCGGTTCATGGGCGCCGCCATCTTGGAAAATGGCGGGCGCATGCGCAGTGCGCCCGCCCGAATCTGCCGGCTGCAGATTCCATTATTTCATTTTGATCACTCTCACAGTGATCAAAATGAAATAAAAAGTAAATGAACCCCCCGATTATCACCCCCATAGGTAGGCATAACTAATAAAGTAAAGAAAATATTTTTATTTTTATTTTTCCATTAGGGTTAGGGTTGGAAAGAGGGTTAGGGTTGGAAAGAGGGTTAGGGTTGGAATTAGGGTTAGGGTTGGAATTAGGGTTAGAATTAGGGTTAGGCTTGTGGTCAGTGTTATGGTTAGTGTTGGGGTTAGGGGTGTGTTGGGGTTAGGGTTATGGTTAGGGTTGGGATTAGGGTTAGGGATGTGTTGGGGTTAGGGTTGTGGTTAGGGGTGTGTTGGGCTTAGGGTTGGAGTTAGAATTGAGGGGTTTCCACTGTTTAGGCACATCAGGGGGTCTCCAAACGCGACATGGTGCAACCATTGATTCCAGCCAATTTTGCGTTCAAAAAGTCAAACGGTGCTCCCTCCCTTCCAAGCCCCGACGTGTGCCCAAACAGTGGTTTACCCCCACATATGGGGTATCAGCGTACTCAGGAAAAATTGCACAACAACTTTTGGGGACTAATTTCTCCTGTTACCCTTGGGAAAATAAAAAATTGGGGGCTAAAAAATTATTTTTGTGGAAAAAAAATGTTTTTTTCATTTTCACGTCTCTGCATTATAAACTTCTGTGAAGCACTTGGGGGTTGAAAGTGCTCACTATACATCTACATAAGTTCCTTGGAAGATCTAGTTTCCAAAATGGAGTCACTTGTGGGGGGTTTCCACTGTTTAGGCACATCAGGGGCTCTGCAAACGTAATGACGACCGCAGACTATTCCATCAAAGTCTGCATTTCAAAACGTCACTACTTCCATTCCGAGCCCTGACGTGTGCCCAAACAATGGTTCCCCCACACGTATGGGGTATCAGCGTACTCAGGACAAACTGGACAACAACTTTTGGGGTCCAATTTCTCCTGTTACCCTTGTGAAAATAAAAAAATGCGAGCTAAAAATTCATTTTTTGAGGAAAAAAAAGAATTTTTATTTTCATGGCTCTGCGTTACAATCTTCTGTGAAGCACTTCGGGGTTCAAGGTGCTCACCACGCATCTAGGCAAGTTCCTTATGGGGTCTACTTTCCAAAATGGGGTCACTTGTGGGGGGTTTCCACAGTTTAGGTACATCAAGGGCTCTGCAAATGTAACATGATGCCCACAGACCATTCCATCAAAGTCTGCATACCAAAACGTCACTACTTCCCTTCCGAGCCATGACGTGTGCCCATACAGTGGTCATCCCCCACATATGGGGTATCAGCGTACTCAGGACAAACTGGACAACAACTTTTGGGGTCCAATTTATCCTGCCACCCTTGTGAAAAAAAAAATTGCGGGCTAAAAATCATTTTTTTTTAGGGAAAAAAATGATTTTTTATTTTCACGGCTCTGCGTTATAAACTTCTGTGAAGCACTTGGGGGTTCAAGGTGCTCACCACACATCTAGATAAGTTCCTTGGGGGGTCTAGTTTCCAAAATGGGGTCACTTGTGGGGGCTTTCTACTGTTTAGGCACATCAGAGGCTCTGCAAACGTAACATGACGCCCGCAGACCATGCCATCAAAGTCAGCATTTCAAAATGTCACTACTTCCCTGCTGAGCCCCAACGTGTGCCCAAACAGTGGTTCCTCCCCACATATGGGGTACCAGCGTACTCAGGACAAACTGGACAACAACTTTTGGGGTCCAATTTATCCTGGTACCCTTGCAAAAATAAAAAATTGCTGACTGAAATTTTTTTTTTTAGAAAAAAAAAAGTTTTATTTTCACTGCTCTGCATTATAAACTTCTGTGAATCACCTGGGGGTTCAAATTGCTCACTATGCATCTAGATAAGTTCCTTAGGGGGTCTAGTTTCCAAAATGGGGTCATTTGTGGGGGAGCTCCAAAGTTTAGGCTTACAGGGGATCTCCAAACACGACATGGTGTCCACTAACGATTGGAGCTAATTTTCATTTCAAAAAGTCAAATGGCGCTCATTCCCTTCTGCGCCCTGCCGTGCACCCAAACAGTGGCCCCCCCACATATGGGGTACCAGGGTACTCAGGACAATCTGGACAACAACTTTTGTGGTCCAATTTCTCCTGTTACCCTTGTGAAAATAAAAAATAGCGTGCTAAAAAATCATTTTTGAGGAAAAAAAAATGATTTTTTATTTTCACTGCTCTATGTTATAAACTTTTGTGAAGCACTTGGGGGTTCAAAGTGCTCACTACACATCTAGATAAGTTCCATAAGGGGTCTAGTTTCCAAAATGGTGTCACTTGTGGGGAGCTCCCATGTTTAGGCACACAGGGGCTCTCCAAACGCGACATGGTGTCCGATAACGATTGGAGCTAATTTTCCATTCAAAAAGTCAAATGGCGCTCCTTCCCTTCCGGGCCCTGCCGTGCACCCAAACAGTGGTTTATGACCATATATGAGGTATTGGTGTGCTCAGAAGAAATTGCCCAACAAATTTTAGGATCCATTTTATCCTGTTGCCCATGTGAAAATGAAAAAACTGAGGCTAAATGATAATTTTTGTGAAAAAAAATTACTTTTTTTTTTTACGGATCAATTTGAGAAGCACCTGGGGGTTCAAAGTGATCACTATGCATCTAGATAAGTTCCTTGGGGGGTCTAGTTTCCAAAATGGGGTCACTTGTGGGGGAGCTCCAGTGTTTAGGCGCACAGCGACTCTCCAAACGCGACATGGCAAGCGCTAAATATTCCAGCATATTTTCCATTCAAAAAGTCAAATGGCGCTCCTTCCCTTCTGAGCCCTGCCGTGCGCCCAAACAGTGGTTTATGACCACATATGAGGTATCGGTGTACTCAGGGGAAATTGCCCAACAAATTTTAGGATCCATTTTATCCTGTTGCCCATGTGAAAATGAAAAAATTGATGTTGAAAGAAAATTTGTGTTGGAAAAATTAAAATGTCCATTTTTTCCTTCCACATTGCTTTAGCTGCTGTGAAACACCTGAAGGGTTAATAATCTTCTTGAATGTGGTTTTGAGTAGCTTGAGGGGCTCAGTTTTTAGAATGGTGTCACTTTTGGGTATTTTCTGCCATATAGACCCCTCAAAGTGACTTCAAATGTGAAGTGGTCCCTAAAAAAAATGGTTTTGTAAATTTTGTTGTAAAAATGAGAAATCACTGGTCAACTTTTAACCCTTATAACTTCCTAACAAAAAAATATTTTGCTTCCAAAATTGTGCTGATGTAAAGTAGACATGTGGGAAATGTTATTTAGTAACTAATTTATGTCACATAACTCTCTAGTTTAACAGAATAAAAATTCAAAATTTCTGATTTTTTCACAAATAAACGCAAAAATTATCGACCTAAATTTATCACTAACATGAAGCCCAATATGTCACGAAAAAACAATCTCAGAATCGCTAGGATGCGTTAAAGCGTTCCAGAGTTATTACCTCATAAAGGGACACTGGTCAGAATTGCAAAAAATGGCCAGGTCATTAAGGTCAAAATAGGCTGGGTCATGAAGGGGATAAAGCTTGCAGCTCTGTGTCTCTAACAGAGCTTGCTTTAGTGCACTGGGTGCAGTTAAAACCCTGTGCACATTACCGCTCTTGTGCTCTGCCTCTCTAGCAGCGGTTTTTACACCTGCCGCACGGTGGACCCCGCGCGGCGAACACGCTTTATTTATATTTTTATTTAGCGTGTTCCGCCGTCCCTAACACACTGTACATTGCCTCCATGCCCATCACTCCCAGAGGTTATTATTCTTTCTGAAGTGTTGATATTGAGAATGGAAATCCAATTTTACACCTCAACATGCTGAATGAACATTATTTTCAGGGCTTCACATTCATTATTTGCAATACACTCATGTGATAGTGAGGTGAGGCTGCCGCACCTGTTCCCGGCAGGTGGTGTTTTCTAAGCTTCGAAAAGAGACAGCTGCTTATTAATAGAAATAAATGGAAATCACTCACTGTCTGCAGAGAGAATGAGCATCTTTAAGGAAAATACGTTACTTTTCGACAAGAACCTTCAACATGTCCTTTGTGTTGAGCAGACAAAGAAAGTGAATAAGTAAAAATTATTATTTATCTAACTAAAAGAATGAATATATATATATATATATAGAGAGAGAGAGAGAGAGAGAGAGACAGCTCTGGCAAAAATTAAGAGACCACTGCACAGTTTTTGCGGTTTTTGCAAAATCCGTGCGGATTAATCCGCAGCGGATTCCGCAGCGTCTGCACACAGCCTTATAATACTTTTTATATGTACTTGTGCTTGTTATTTATCATATTTAGCTATTTCATTTACTGGTGGTTTATAATATATCCAACCCATCACTTCTCGGTATTTAACTAAAACTCTTTTATCCAAGGTTTGTCTTTGCAGGTCTGTCTGGAGAATTAACCCCTTTTCTTCCCTTTATCTATTGGTATCATATTGGGCATTTTGCAATTTGTATCAACTGAGTTTAATATTAAAATTCTACTATTTACTCTATTTTAGTTTGGAGAGGCTTCTGTGCGTGAATTTGTTTATACTTATTTTAATATTCTCGACAAATTCGTGTTTTTTTTGTCTATCTTCGCTGCACTCTATACTCTAGCGCTACTGAATCTCTAAAAAAGTATAAAAAAAACCCTGCTGTGGTGTGCACAATCCTCTTGCAATAGGACAAGCTGGATGGCAAAACAAGTGCTAGTAATATCCCAAAAGTAATAGGAATGAAAAAAATAACTTTTAACCATGCCAAAGGAGTTGAAAAGAAAAGTATTGAGTGAGGACAAGAAAGGCTCAATTCTGGCTTTACTAGCAGAGGGCTACAGTGAGCATCATGTTGCCTCCATCCTTAAAATTTCTAAGACGGCAGTCCATTACAACAAGATCAAGCAGCAGACATTGGGGACCACAAAGCTACAGACCCGGCAGAGGGCGAAAACGACTCTCCACTGACCGGGATGACCATCATCTTATTCAAATGTCACTCAGCAACCGCAGTATGACATCAAGTGACCCACAAAAGGAATAGCAAATAGCAGCTGTGGTGAAGTGCACGGCAAGAACAGTTCGTAACAGCCTCCTAGAGGCAGGGCTCAAGTCATGAAAGCTAGAAAAAAAACTTTCAATGAGAAGCAAAGGAGGGCCAGGCTGAAGTTTGCCAAAGACCATAAGAGGACTGGAGTAAGGTAATCTTAGTAACATAGTAACATAGTTAGTAAGGCCGAAAAAAGACATTAGTCCATCCAGTTCAGCCTATAAAATTCTGTCAGAATAAATCCCCAGATCTACGTCTTCTCTGATGAGTCTAATTTTCAGCTTTGCCCAACACCTGGTTGTCTAATGGTTGGATGGAGACCTGGAGAGTTGTACAAGCCACAGTGTCTTGCGCCCACTGTGAAATTTGGTGGAGGATCAGTGATGATCTGGGAATGATTCAGCAAGGCTGGAATTGGGCAGGTTAATCTTTGCGAAGGACGTATGAATCAAGCCGCATACAAGGTTATCCTGGAAAAACAGTTGATTCCTTCTGCTCAGGCAATGTTCCCCAACTCTGCGCCATGCCACATAGCTAGGTCAATGTGTGGATGAAGGACCACCACATCATATCCCTGTCATGGCCAGCCCAATCTCCAGACCTGAACCCCATTGAAAACCTCTGAAATGTAATCAAAAGGAAGATGGATAGTCAGAAGCCATCAAACAAAGAAGAACTGCTTACATTTTTGTACCAGCAGTGGCATAAGGTCACCCAAAAGCAGTGTGAAAGACTGGTGGAAAGCATGCCAAGACGCATGAAAGCTGTGATTAAAAATCATGGTTATTCCACCGTATTATATATATACTAGCTGAAGAGCCCGGCGCTGCCCGGGCATAGTAACTAACTGTGGTTAGTTATAGCAAATTATAATTATCCTCCAAACCATAGTCCCGTGCCCATATACCCATCATACATATCCACCATCCCATAGTCCCGTGCCCATATACCCATCATACATATCCACCATCCCATAGGCCCGTGCCCATATACCCATCATACATATCCTCCATCCCATAGTTGAGTGCCCATATACCCATCACACATCCTCCATCCCATAGTCCCATGCCCATATACCCATCATACATATTCGCCATCCCATAGTCAAGTGCCCATATACCCATCATACATATCCGCCATCCCATAGTCCGGTGCCCGTATACCCATCACACATCCTTCATCTCACAGTCCCATGCCCATATACCCATTATACATATCCTCCATCCCATAGTCCCGTGCCCATATACCCATCATACATATCCGCCATCCCATAGTCCAGTGCCCATATACCCATCACACATCCTCCTTCCCATAGTCAACCATTATGACATCATAATGAGCGGCGGGGCTTGCAACCTATGATGACATCAGCGTCGCCATGGCAACCATTATGACATCATAATGAGAGGCGGGGCTTGATACACACACACTTTTTCCCCCATTATGTAGATAGGGGCAAAATTGTTTGGTGAATTGGAACGCGCAGGGTTAAAATTTCGCCTCACAACATAGCCTAGGACGGTCTCGGGGTCCAGATGTGTGACTGTGCCAAATTTTGTGGCTGTAGCTGCGACGGTGCGGATGCCAATCCCGGACATACATACATACATACATACATACACACATACATACATACATACACACACTTGAGCTTTATATATATTAGATTTTACTACACTGGAGTAACTTTTTTTCTTCATTCTTTGGAACTTGCACGTCGAAGTCCAGGAGGCTCCGTGCGTGGAACTCATTCTTGGAAAGAGACTGTAAATGGTTAGACGACTTCTCCCATTCCCCTTTTTTCATCTATTTCAAGTGTTTATTTCTGTTAATGTTGCTGATTATGGTTTACAGTCAATGAAAACCCAGAAGTCAAATTAAAATAATTAACAAAAAACACCTGCAAAGAATTCCTAAACATTTAAAAAGGTCCCTCAGTCTGTTTCAGTAGGTTCCACAATCATGGGGAAGACTGCTAACTTGACAGATGTCTGGAAGGCAGTCACTGACACACTCCACAAGCAGGGTAAGCCACAAAAGGTCATTGCTAATGAAGCTGGCTGTTCACAGAGTGCTGTATCCAAGCATATTAATGGAAAGTTGGGTGGAAGGAAAAAGTGTGGTAGAAAAAAGTGCACAAGCAGCCGGGATAACCGCAGCCTTGAAAGGATTGTTAAGAAAAGGACATTCAAAAATGTTGGGGAGATTCATAAGGAGTGGACTGCTGCTGGAGTCATTGCTTCAAGAGCCGCCGCACACAGACGTATCAGGACATGGGCTACAAGTGTCGCATTACTTGTGTTAAGCCACTCATGACCAATAGACAACGCCAGAAGCGTCCTGGTCCAAGGAGAAAAAGAACTGGAGTGTTGCTCAGTGGTCCAAGGTGTTGTTTTCAGATGAAAGCAATTTTTGCATTTCATTTAGAAATCAAAGTCCCAGAGTATGGAGGAAGAGTGGAGAGGCCACAATCCAAGCTGCTTGAGGTCTAGTGTGAAGTATCTACAATCAGTGATGGTTTGGGGAGCCATGTCATCTGCTGGTGTAGGTCTACTATGTTTTATCAAAACCAAAGTCAGCGCAGCCGTCTCCCAGGAAATTTTAGAGCACTTCATGCTTCCCTCTGCTGACAAGCTTTTTGGAGATGGAAATTTAATTCTCCAAATTACATTTATCAAAGCAACCTGGGCTTCCATAACCCCTCAGCAGTGCCACAGGCTGATCGCCTCCATGCCACGCCGCATTGATGCAGTAATTGATGCAAAAGGAGACTGGACCAAGTATTGAGTGCATTTACTGAACATACATTTCAGTAGGACAACATTTTGTATTTTAAAAACATTTTTCAAGCCAGTGTTATAAAGTATTCTAATTTACTGAGATAATGACTTTGTGGAGTGTGTCAATGATTGCCTTCTGGACATCTGTCAAGTCAGCAGATGATTGTGGAGCCTACTGAAACAGACTAAGGGACCTTTATAAATGCTTAGGAATCCTTTACAGGTGTTTTTTGTTAAGTATTCTAATTTACTGAGATAATGACTTTGGGGTTTTCATTGGCTGTAAGCCATAATCATCAACATTAACAGAAATAAACACTAGAATTAGATCACTCTGTTTGTAATGACTCTATATATGAGTTTCACTTTTTGTACTGAAGAACTGAAATAAAGTAACTTTTTGATTATATTCTAATTTTGTGAGAAGCACCTGTGTATATATATATATATATGTAAAACTTCTGTGTTGAATATTGATATAGACCCTAATAAGTGAGAGTAGTATGACTCAATGCCAGACACAGAAGGGAGCCCCTGTGTAAGAACGGTAGATGGGCCCTTTCCAGTCCAATAACTCATAATAATGCACTCTTTCGCCTGCTTTAAGCCCCCGTTACACACTGCGATATCGCTAGGAATATCGCTGCAACGTCACCGATTTTGTGACGTTGCAGCGATATTGCCAACGATATCGCTGCATGTGATACTTACCTCCGACCCGCTCCCCCGCTGGTTATCGCTGATCGCGTGAGAAGCTGCTGGACCATTCCTCGTCGTCCACTTCCTGCTGGGCTTCCTGTGGCGCCGACGAGCGACGCGTGGACGCGGGCGGGAGGACGCAGCATCGCCGCGTCTGACAGGTAAGTAGCGATCCCCGTCCCCAGCGATGTCGCTGGTGAGATCTGCCTGTGTGGCAGCTCACTAGTGACCACCTAGCGATTCACAAGCGATCCTGACCGCATCATATCTCTGGTCGCGATCGCTGGTGAGTCGCTAGGTGTAACGGTACCCTTAGAGGTGGAAAAGGGCCCCTATGCCGGCTGCACACGTTGCACAGATATCTCCGTTATCCCCTTAACGACCAGAGCTATTTTTGGTTTTGCATTTTTATTTTTTGCTTCCCTTCTTCCCAGAGTCATAACTTTTTTATTTTTTAGTTAAAATTGCCATGTGAGGGCTTGTTTTTTCAAGGACAAATTGTACTTTTGAACGACACCATTGGTTTTACCATGTCATGTACGAGAAAATGGGAAAAAAAATTCCAAGTGCGGTGAAATTGCAAAAAAATTGCAATCCCACACTTGTTTTTTGTTTGGCTTTTTTACTAGGTTCACTAAATGCTAAAAGTGACCTGTCATTATGATTCTCCAGGTCATTATGAGTTTATAGACACCAAACATGTCTAGGTTCTTTTTTATTTAGGTGGTGAAAAAAAATCCAAAACTTTGTCACAAAGTATACACTTGAACAATGGTCAGGCTTGTTGTTTTTTTGAAACATGAAACGGCTCAAAAGTTTGAACATACGTGGTTTGTGCAGCAAGATTTAGGTGACAGCTTCTCTTTAATGTTGGGCATGTTATCTAAGGGAATAGTAGGCTTTATTTGAAAGGAAGCACCAATAACATTACGGGTATCAACATGATTATCTACCACCAAATACATCAGCAATATACTCATTTTTCTTTGATGGAACATTGCATGCAAAGATAGGAAATAGGAAAATGATTTTACAAAGAGAAAATCCTTCACTGCAAGTGTGGCAACAATAGAGTGACCAAAAATTACCGTAAATGAAATTATGAGACAGATTTGCCACCACGGTCATCCTGATTTGTTAATTGTACTCATTAATTGTTCTTACTGGCAAAATAGGCCAAATTGCTAAATTAATCCCCAACATATAACCTATTATCATAAAGTAAAACTGCATTTTCTTACAGTGGCACTGATACCACTTGCTGGTCACTAAACTTTGTTATCGCCCCATATAGGACCCTTAATTACGCTGCAACTATGCATCCATCGTCTCCAATCTCTTCTTAAATGCTTAGCTGTGCTCTCCAATCTACTGAGAAACAACAATTGTCTTCATCCCTGGAGATTACATCCCATCCCATGTCCAAGTCTTCTCCCGTGCTGCTCTTCTTCTATATCACACTGTATACTCTGCAATTTCATAACAATTTCTACCAGTATAAAAAGCTTTTAGATGGTGCTGAAGCCCACCCCATCAAAGAAATTTGCATTATCGGCTAAAATAATGCCATAGTCATCTTTGTGTGGTGTGAATGTGTAAAGTAGTAGAAGAGCTGTCGGCAGCCTTCCTGAAGACCTTTGTATTTATATAATGCAGCGTCCAGTTTGTATGTTGTTTTATATATTTTATGTCCTACAAATGTTAGGTAGCCTGAGGTCAGGGTTAACTTTTGGGCCAGCTCCTCAAGGAAGGAGTTAAATAAATGGGCATAGGAACTTAGTTCTTATTTGTTAAGAAGTCAGTCAGACACAACCTACTTAAGGAGAGTGACTCCAGATTTGCAGACCAGCATTGCTTAAGGGTGTTGTGTGTGGAAAAGAGAAGACTATACTTAGGTAGCAAGTTCCAAAGTAACCAAGTACCAAGTGGCAGAAGTAGTTCTTTATAGCAGGCAAGTGGGGCACTTATAGAAAGCGTTACCTATATTAGATAAGAAGGTCAAGTATCATCCAGACCTGGAAGCTTGAGTTGAGGAAAACTGGGTTGGCCTGGCTGGGACACATTTTCTACTAAGGATTAATAACGGCACACCTGGACCCATGTGGAACTTATGAATCAGAAGTTGAGACTAGCTGTGACACACCTCGACCCGAGCCACCCTCTCAATGGAAGATGGAGGCCTTCATAAGAACATGCTCATTTGGTGCAACAAGTGCCACCACATGTAGCCAAGGAGTTTATAACCCTGAATTGTGCAGAAGACATATTGCTTAAGTGTCATTTCTGCTACCCAATGTACCGTACATATGTTTTACCAGTTCGTTCAGTAAAGAAGAGTTTATTTTCTTACTCCTGTCTCTCACTCATATCTATTATCTCGGGTCCTAGCCTGCCTCTTCGAGTGGCAGTATGAAGTCTGCGGTTGTGTCTACAAGAGGTAACAACACATACACCCCGCCACGCATCTTTTTGTGTAGTGTTTAGCGACAAGGAAACAACCCTCCACCAGGCTGTCCCAGCGCTATATAAATGGGCAGAAACTGTGCAATTATGCACCGATATCTACCGGACATGTATATACGGTAAGTGGTTATACAAGGGTCGATGAACCACTGTGCGCCTGGCAGACTGGGCAGTACACTTTAGGCTCATGCTAGTACACAGAAGCAACTAATAATTAGACATTTTCAGGCCACAATTTTGCGAGTTGCTTTCAGGGTGAACAATACACAAATCTGCATATCCACAAATAGCGCTAGAGACATTACAACATGAGATTTAGAGAGGCCAGAAGACCGTTCATGAATAGAAGACAGAGGTGAGTGTCTCTGCAGAACGGGGACCCTATTATGGAAAATGGCCGTGTCCGTCATAGAGGGCAACTGGGCTGCACAGTTCAAAGAGTGGAACCTGCTGTCATAGACATCCTTAGATATTGCACAACTACCCTGAGTCTGCACGAGGGTGTCAAATGGGTGTAAGCCCAATTTAACACATTTGACATTCACAATACAAGTACGGAACACGATGTTTGGAACGGCCATGGGTCTCCTGACGAATATATTTGCATATATGAGGCTGTTGAGTTTGGGTCAGCAGACCCATGGCAAGTCCAGATATTGTGTCTGTACTTGGACCATGAAAGTTGGATGTTTGATACTGGCCTAAGAGCAGGAAATACTATAAAATAAAAAAAAACAACCACTACACACCTGTAAAATTCCCCTTATTTCCAGGATCTGTGCTCCAGGGGTCACTGTGAGTCCTACAGTGATGATGTCACATACATAATGCAGCCAATCACTAGTTTCAGCAATCACGTGAATTATGCACATGACGTCTGGGACTATTGGAACCGCGGGTGAGATATGGTTATAGAGGCCTAACATTTCTTGCTCTTCTAAAAATTCCACACAACCCCTTTAATTTAGCGTTAAAACTCTGATAATAGACAGGCTGATTGAAGTCTCATAGAAGTGATCATGATCTTCGTCGGATTTCATTTAATTGGGTAATAGATAAATTATGTTTTAAACTGTGGACTAACTAAATAAACCTTTCAATGTGCACAAGGGGCAAAAAAGAATGACTAGACTGAAGATTGTAGGATTAGTAGCATAGCATCGTGTCTACAGCCTCGCACTGCAATATCCATCTCCTGAAGAAGCACAAATTTGAAGAGAGCCTGTCAGTCGATTTATGCTGCTCAAACAATACTGCCCAATTTATGCTGCCCAAACGCCAGAGGGCTTCAGAGAAAAACAGACTTTGGTGCAATTGTGAAGCCAGTCTCTGATTCATGCTGACCATGGTTTGGGAAATGTGAATCGATTGACAGGTTACCTTTCATTTCAATTGTGTAATTCTGGATGTCTAAATATGCAGATAGCAGAATAGGATATTTTTGGGATATAAAACTTATTTTTCATACATGCATTCATGGTCAAATAACTTAATTTATCTTCTATTGGTCAGTACCTAAATTCTCCACTTTAATTCAGAGCTGCATTCATAATTCTGCTCCTTGCTACTTGAGCTGTATAATATTGAAATAGTTTGTAGATACAAATATTTCACAAAGTGGTTGGGTCCTACCATGCTAGGACAAATCATCCATACAGATACTGAACAAGCAAGGAAAGCAGGAGAATTTGAGCTCAGCAGCTTATGGAGCTGTGAATAACAGCTGTAATGAAAGTAAAAAGCGAAAGGGCTTTAAGATCATTTTAAAAATTACTTGTAGACAAAATCAAAGTGTAAAATGGTATAGAGTGGATAAAGAGTACATCTGCTCTGCTCAATGGCCTTTTTACAATTACAATATTCTATAAAGTGTGCTGCTCATCTTAACCAGGGCTGTGGAGTCGGAGTCATGGAGTCGGAGCCTGTTTTGGTGGAGCCGGAGTCGGTATCATGGAAATTGAGCAATCAGAGTCGGAGGATTGGCTTACAGACTCCACAGACCTGGTCTTACCCTAGAATTCCAGACTGTGCTATAGATATCTTTAGCCTGTTTTTATCCAGATACTTGTAAAACATCTCTATATATAAAACTGAATGTATGTATGTGTGTATCACCAACCAATCACAAAGCATCTTTCAATTCACCAGAGCTGTTCAAAAGAAGCTCAGCTGTGATTGGTTGCTATGAAAAACAGTTTTCCTTGCAACCAATCACTAAGCATCTCTCATTTCACCAGAGCTGGTTAAAAGAACCTGAGCTGTGATTGGTTGCTATTAGCAAGTTTTCCCACTTGACAACACCTCAGCAGACACTGACATGGTGGGAGAAATCTAGCATCCCTGGGAACATAAGCTCCCAGCCATTGTCTGCTCCCCAGAAAGGCGCACAGAGCACATGACAAAAATAAATCCCCCCCTCCTGTGGATCATTGGTATGCAAGTTAGGGCAAATCCACTCAGCGTTTTGGTACTGACCCCAGGCCTTCTTAAAGGGATCTGCGGTATGGAAGGCAGGGCAAATCCATCCATTGCTTTGGCTCTGACCCAAGTCCTCTCTTAAAGGGATCCTCGGTATGGAAGTCAGGGCAATTGCCTTCAAATGCTCTGGTACTGACCCCAGGCTCTCTTAAAGGGATCTCCTGTACGGAAGTTAGGGCAAATCCCTCAGCGCTCTGATTCTGATCCCAGGGTTCTATTAAAGGGATCATTGGTATGCAAGTCAGGGCAAATCCATCCAGCGCTTTCGTTCTGATCCCAGGCTTTCTTAAAGAGATCCCCGGTATGGAAGTTAGGGCAAATCCACTCAGCGCTCTGGTTCTGACCCAAGGTCCCTCTTAAAGGGATCCCCGGTATGGAAGTGAGGGCAAATCCAATCTGCACTTTGGTAAATCCCTCAGCGCTCTGAATCTCACCCCAGGCTTCTATAAAAGGGATCATTGGCATGGAAGTCAGGGCAAATCCACTCAGCGCTCTGGTTCTGACGCCATGCCGCTCTTAAAGGGATCCCCGGTATGGAAGTTAGGACCGTTCCATTCAGCGCTCTGGTTCGGACCCCAGGCTGACGGGATGATGTGGGATATTAGGGGTAGTAGTCCAGTGGTTCTGACTGACGGGATGATGCGGGATATTAGGGTGAGTAGTCCGGTGGCTCTGGCTGACGGGATGATGCGGGATATTAGGGGTAGTTGTCCGGTGGCTCTGGCTGACGGGAAGATGTGGGATATTAGTGGTAGTAGTCCGGTGGCTCTGGCTGACGGGATGATGCGGGATATTAGGGGTAGTTGTCCGGTGGCTCTGGCTGACGGGAAGATGTGGGATATTAGTGGTAGTAGTCCGGTGGCTCTGGCTGACGGGATGATGCGGGATATTAGGGGTAGTAGTCCGGTGGCTCTGGCTGACGGGATGATGCGGGATATTAGGGGTAGTTGTCCGGTGGCTCTGGCTGACGGGAAGATGTGGGATATTAGGGGCAGTAGTCCGGCGGCTGTGACGGGATGATGTGGGATATTAGTGGTAGTTGTCCGGTGGCTCTGGCTGACGGGATGATGTGGGATATTAGGGGTAGTAGTCCAGTGGCTCTGGCTGATGGGATGATGTGGGATATTAGTGGTAGTTGTCCGGTGGCTCTGGCTGACAGGATGATGTGGGATATTAGGGGTAGTAGTCAGGTGGCTTTGACGGGATGATGTGGGATATTAGGGGTAGTAGTCCGGTGGCTCTGGATGACGGGATGATGTGGGATATTAGCGCTAGTAGTCCGGTAGCTCTGGCTGAAGGGACGATGAGGGATATTATAGTGATGTGGCTATGCGGAGTGGGCGGGGAACTACACTCATTTTTATATATAGAGATATAATCATTATAATTTGTTTTAACTAACCGTAGTTAGTTACTATGCCCGGGCAGCACCGGGCTCTTCATCTAGTGACTAATAAACAAGAGAAACTTTTTGGGAATCTGCACGTAAATTAGGCAGAAGACAGTTTATGGCTACTATTAGACTGAACTGAGAGTCTATGCAGAGCGGAGACCCTACTCTTGGAAAATGGTCTTGTGTCAGTGTATTTTTATGGGTATGTGCATACAAAATCTTTTTGTTTCGTTTTTGAGACAGAAACTAAGCAGAAACTCAACATTTTTGAGGAGTTTTGAGATTTAGAGGAGGATTTGGAGAGTTTCTTCTCAGTTTCTAAAAAAAACTGCTCGAAAAACTGTGTGCACATAACGTAAGGTTACCTACAGACAACATTTTTAATTGCCTGCTTGGTGTATGTGCTGTGACTGTTCCCAAAATATACAGTGCAGCTTGAAAGTTTGTGAATCCTTCTGAATTTTAAATATTTTTGCACAAATTTGGCCTAAAACTACATCTGATTTTCAGTAAAATAAAGAGAACAATGTGTAATTAAAATGTAGCTTTTATTTCATATGAATTAAAAAAATATTTTTTTATTTTTTTTTATAAAATTTATTATGTACATACATCTATAATAATACATAATAATACATTTTATAAAAAAATATTTTTTTTAATTCATATGATATAAAAGTTACATTTTAATTACACATTTTTGTCCTCTTTACTTCTAAAGTATCGGTGGTGTACACCAATGTGCAATCCTGTTTCTTGAGATTTGACTAACCTAATATATACATCTGATTTTCACACAGGTCCTACAAGTAGATAAAAAACCTTATAAACAAATGAGTCGAAAATATTAGACTTTTGCCATATTTTTTTTATTAAAAAAAATGATCCAATAGCACATCTATGTGAGCTGCAAAAGTATTTGACCCTTTAGGATTAGCAGATCATTTAAAACTGAAATTAGAGTGTGCTGTTTTCAATGGATGAGACGACAAGCAGGTGAGAGTGGGTGACCTGTTTAATTTAAAGAGCAGGGATCTATTAAGGTCTTATCTTCACAACACATGTTTGTGGAAGGGTATCATGACACAAACAAGGGAGATTGTTGATCACCACAGAAGAAGAGTTTTCAGTGCTCATCAGGCTGAAAACCGACAAAAAAACATCTCTAAAGAATGTAGACTTCAACAATCCACAGGCTGACAGATGTGTACAAAGAAAATTCAAGACCATTAATAACCTCCTCAAGAGTTGTCGACCAACAAAAATCACTCCAAGAGCAAGTGTATAACAGTCTGCGAGCTCATAAAGGAACACAAGGTAACCTCTAATCAACTAAAGGCCTCTCTCACATTAGCTATTGTTAATTTTCAAAAGTCCACCATCAGGAGGATACTGAACAACAATCGTGTGTATGGCAGGATTTCAGCAAGAAAGCCACTGTTTTACAAAAAGAGCATTATTGATCATCTGCAATTTGCTACGGATCACCTGGACAAGTCAGAAGGCTACTGGGACAATGGTTTGTGGAAGGATGTTACCAAAATAGAACTTTTTGGCACAAATGAAAAGCATTAAGTTTGGAGAAAAACAAAAACCTCATACCATCTGTAAAACATGGTGGTAGTAGTATCCTGGTTTGGATATTTTGCCCTCATTGATGCAACAAACAAAAAATTCAGGAGCTGAGTATCGACACCGCGGGAACGGCACCAGCTCTGCAAGTGAGTATAGGCAGAAAGCAAAGGTTCACATATTTCTGCCACTCACAGACATGTGATATTGGATTATTTTTTTAAATTTAAAAAATGACAAAACCTAATATTTTTGACACATTTGTTAATTTGATTCTCTTTGTCTGCTTTTTTTAGGGGATCTGTCACGTGGGATAATGAATGCTATTAGCCTGCAGCTATAGGGTTAATCTGTAGGTTACTAGTGTCCGAAAGGTGTACTGAAAAATCTGATGTAGTTTTTGGTCAAATTAATGCAGAAGTATGGAAAATTCTGAAAAGTTCAAAAACTTTCACGCACCACTGTGCATCATATGGAGCCTAGAACAAGCATTATTTGGCCTCCGTTGAGTATACAATTTTGTATGTGCTTTTCAGAAAAAAAGGTCATCTATAAAAAATACATACAGTATATTGTTTGGTTTATGTTTTTTACATTGAGATGCAATAGCTATCTATTGGAGATGTACATCAGGAGCTCCTCTCATTCCTTGTGAAAGAGCAATATTGTGCAGATAATTGACAGCTCATGATAAAACCGCTCGGTGGGCAGACTATGGAGGACAGATTGGCACCGGAGTTCTTTGCACTGTTAGCCGGTACTTTTTCTGATGTGTCACTTACTGGGCTGCTTGCTGCACTTTTGATATCACCACTGTTTTCTCTGCTGCAGATCTAGCAGTTCTCTGAATGCTGAGCTCTGTATAACCCCGCCCACACCACTGATTGGCAGATTTATGCGTATGCACAGAGTATAGAGAAAGCTGCCAATCAGTGGTGGAGACGGTGTTATACAGAGCTCATGAATATGGAGGACTACATGGGAGCAGGTTTACTATTGATTTTAAAACTGTGATTTTTATCAAAATTATAGAAAGCAGCCCAGTAAGTGAATCCACATTATGCTGCTCTCATAGTAAGGTGGCAAAAGTTACTGGTGACAGAATCCCTTTAAAATGTTGTTCATTTCTATTGGAAACCATCAACAAGCTGGTTATTAGACACACCCCTAACAGGTCAGCTAACATCCTATAATCTAGTTCTGAGGTTACATTTACCTACATCAGATTATTGTACGTTGGCTGGGAGAGTTTACCAATGAAGACAGCCGAATTGGGAATGTAGCGCTTAACTCTACTTTAGTGAGGTTATTAAAACGACTCTTTTGGTAGGTTATTGAAAGTATCTTTTTATACAGGCTGCTTTTACAACTTAAATATTTTGTAATTTTTTGGGTCAGGTTGAACAATTATGTTTATACATAAAGTTGAGGTTACATATAGAGAAGACACAAATCAGTATAGAACCGTATAAGTGACGAAACATCACTTGCAGGGGAGGTGTTGGTCTCTGCTTTTCCTGCATGCCGGGTTCTCTCCTTACAATGCTAACTGACAGTGCACTCTCCTACTGGCTCATCTGGTGAGGGAGCGCACTGTCACGACTTAGGATAAAAGCCAAATCAGAATCTCAATTTCTAGATAGGGTGTTCAGAGGTTTTGCCACTCATCAGTACAAAGTATGAGATCTGATTTGGCTGGGTGAGAGGCTAAGACTGAGATCTAAGGTGTAAGGTTTCTCCATGTGGAGAGTGGCATGACAATATATGGAGACTTGAACGCCTTGTATGCTACTCTGGGAAATTAAATATGCAAATTGTCTCTTCACAGAGGAAGAGGACTGGAATTCTAGTGCCACCTATTGGAAGTAGAATTTCTACAAATCATTTTCGAGCCTTTAACAAGCCTTGAAATGCGACTTAGGATAAATGCCAAATCAGAATCTCAATTTGTAGACACGGTGTTCCGAGGTATTGCCACTCGTCAGTACAAAGTATGAGATCTGATTTGGCCAGGTGAGAGCCTAAGACTGAGATCTAAGAAGTAAGGTTTCTCCTTGTGGAGAATGACATGCCAAGTCTGGCATCCCAGTATGAGGAGACTTAGGCTGAGTTCACACGTGGCGTTTTTTTCGCGTTTCCGCGGCGGTTTTAACCGCGCGATTTTGCTGCGAAAACGCGAAAAATAAGCATCCCATGCATTCCTATGGGATTCCGCAATGCTGTGCTAATGCTGTGGTTTTTACCGCGGCGGAATCTCTTCGCGGTAAAAACCGCAGCATGCTCATTAATTTGCGGAATCGCGGCGATCCCGCACCCATAGGAATGCATTGTTCCGCTTACTTCCCTCATGTGGCTGTGCACACCATGCGGAAAGTAAGCAGAACAATTGCGGATGGTACCCACGGTCCGGAGGAGAGGAGACTGTCCTCCGGGCTTTGGGTACCATATCCGTGTAAAAAATAGAATTTAAAATAAAAAATATTGTTATTCACACCCTCCGACGTCCCGCGCAGCCTTCCCGCTTCTCTTCACGCTCTCGTTCCCAGTAGTCCTTTGCGAAAATGCTCGCGATGACGTCCCTTCTAGCGGGATCGCGAAGTCTCGCGGTCATTCGCGCGACGTCATCGCGAATGACCGCGAGACGTCGCGATCCCGCGAGAACTGACGTCATCGCGGGCATTTTTGCAAAGGATTACTGGGAACGGATGCGCGGGACGTCGGAGGGTGAGAATAACACCGTTTTTTTTTTTTTTTAACATTCTATCTTTTACTACTGATGCCGCATAGGCAGCCTCAGTAGTAAAAAGTTGGTCACACTCGTCAAACACTATGTTTGACGAGTGTGACCAACCTGTCAATCAGTTCTCCAAGCGATGCTACAGATCGCTTGGAAAACGCTAGCATTTTGCAAGCTAATTACGCTTGCAAAATGCTAGTTTTTCCGCGGGAAAATCGCGGGAATTTAAAATGCGATTTTCCCGCGGACTGGAATTCCGGAATTCTCGCGGTAATTTCCGCGAGAGTTCCGGTACGTGTGCACTTAGCCTTAAACGCCTTGCATGCTCTGCTTGGAAATTAAATATGCAAAATGTCTCTTCAGAGAAGAAGAGGACTTGAATTCTAGTGCCATCTATTGGAAGTAGCATTTTTACAAGTCATTATCAACCCTTTAACAAGCCTTGTCACTTAGGATAAAAGACAAATCAGAATTTCAATATGTAGACTTGGTGTTCCAAGTTATTGCCACTCATCAGTACAAAGTATGAGATCCGATTAGGCTGGGTGAGAGGCTAAGACTGGGATCTAAGGAGTAAGGTTTCTCGAGTTGAATGACATGCCAAGTCTGGCATGCCAGTATGAAGAGACTTAAACTCCTTGCATGCTCTGCTGGGAAATTACATATGCAAATTGTCTATTCAGAAAGAAGAGGACTTTAACTCTAGTACCACCTATTGGACGTAGGTGGCACTAGAGTTCAAGTTATCTTCCTCTCTGAAGAGACAATTTGCATATCAGGAAGGAGACCGGGGTTCATAAGCTAAGAACTACGGTGACCTTACTCATGTCAGCACTAGACACTGCAGGAGCATTATCACGCTCCTGTCTCTGTGTGTTCCGGCTGACTTGCTAAGTGATCGCATCATACCACTGCTCAACAAACCATCCGGATGTAGCAGAGCTGAAATTCTTCGTGAAAAAAGCATCGCATAGGGATTATCTGCGGACAAGTGAGGAATATGGTGTTTTATTAAGACATTAATAAATGGGAAAAGGAGGATTGGGGAAATTTTATTTCAAATAAAGTACTTTGCTTGTTTCTTTCAAATAAAGGAGTTTACTCGATCTTCGTCTTTATTACATTTGACTATGGGGTTAGTAATGGGGGTGTCTTATAGATGATTCTTCATTACTAACCCCTGGGCTTGACGTCAGCTGACATCAACTCCAATACTATAATACTATTACTGCACTTGCCACCGCACCAGGGCAAGTGAGAAGAGTGGAGGCTAAGCGTCAGAATTGGCGCATCTAACGAATGTGCCATTTCTGGGGCGGCTGTGGGCTGATGTTCTTAGTCAAGGAGGGGGCCAATATCCATGTCCTCTTCCTAGGCAATTAATATCAGCCCACAGCTGTCTGCCTAGTCTTTGCTGGTTATTAAAATAGGGGGAACCCACATAATTTCTTTGAGGGTCACCCCTTGTTAGTGACCGGTAAAATCTAAGTAGACAGCTGTGAGCTGATATTAATAGCCTGGAAGCTCAATGTTTATTACCCCCTTCCCAGACTATAAACATCAGTCCCCAGCTGTCGGCATTCCCTCAGCTGGTTAATAAATATTAGGGGGCCCCCACACCATTTTTTTCTTTTATTTATTTTTCAACTAAATACATGTACATTAAACTACACATGCATGGCACTAATTAGATATGTCACTGGCATCTTTCTACAGTTGTGCTCAAAAGGTTACATACCCTGGCAGAATTTTTGCTTTCTTGGCCTTTTTTCAGAGAATATGAATGATAACACCAAAATTTTTTCTCCAAAATTTTTTCTCCACTCATGGTTAGTGGTTGGGTGAAACCATTTATTGTCAAACTACTGTTTTCTATTTTAAATCATAATGACAACCCAAAATATCCAAAAGACCCTGATCAAAAGTTTACATACCCTGGTAATTTTGGACTGACAACATGCACATTAGTTGTCACAAATGGATTTGAATGGCTACTAAAGGTAACATCCTCACTTGTGACCAGTGACAAATGCCAGGAAAATTGTTCAGGATGCAAAGAAATACCCACAAATAACATCAGCTGAAATACTGGACTCTCTGAAAACTAGCGGTGTGGCTGTTTCAAGATGCACAATAAGGAGGCACATGAAGAAAAACGTGCTGCATGGTCTGGTCGAGTCGCCAGAAGAAAGCCATTACTGCGCAAATGCCACAAAGTATCTCGCCTACAATACGCAAAACAGCATAGAGACAAGCCTCAAAACTTCTGGAACAAGGTAATTTGCAGTGATGAGACCAAAATTGAACTTTTTGGCCAGAACTATAAACGCTAGATTTGGAGAGAGGTTAACAAGGCCTATGATGAAAGGAACACCATTCCTACTGTAAAGCACGGAGGTGATCACTGATGTTTTGATGATGTGTGAGCTAAAAAGGCACAGGAAACTTGGTCAAAGTTGAAGGAATGATGAATGCGGCACGATATCAGCAAATACTAGAGGCAAATTTGCAATCATCAGCCCGGAAGCTGCGCATGGGACATACTTGGACGTTCCAACATAACAACGATCCAAAACACAAGGCAAAGTCGACCTGTCATTGGCTACAGCAGAACAAAGTGAAAGTTCTGGAGTGGCCATCTCAGTCTCCTGACCTCAATATCATTGAACCACTCTGGGGAGATCTCAAGCACACAGTTCATGCTAGACAGCCCAGGAATTTACAGGAACTGGAGGTTTTTTGCCAAAAAGAGTGGTCAGCTTTACCATCTGAGAAAGTAAAGAACCTCATCCACAACTACCACAAAAGACTTCAGCTGTCATTGATGTTAGAGGGGGCAATACACTGTATTAAGAAATGGGGTATGTGAACTTTTGATCAGGGTCATTTGGCTTTCTTCTGGTGACTCGACCATGCAGCCCATTTTTAAATAGCAAAGCACACTGATGCGACCACAACGTGCTACAATACGGCTCTCATCACATAAAAGCTATGTAAAAACACAGTTGTATTGACAAGTATGTTAAAAGTGCAACTTTTGTCCAAACCTAATACTATAACATAGAGACTGTAACCTAGTGATCCATCTGTATGGATAATAATGCAGTTTAGCTTCAATGTTTTTAGTGTTTGCATATATCTTGGCTCCTATAGAGTGCTGCTGTGTTTTCTTTTTCTATATAATGCAACTATCGCAGCTGGCGCATGTTCACATCTAGGAGATTCTGGTCAGGTTTTTCCATTAGATAGATAGATGTAGGATAGATAGATGATAGATAAATATATATATAGATATTTGACAGACAGATATGGGATAGATAGTTTCGACCTCACAGCACGGTCTTTGTCAAGTGCTGTGAGGTCGAATCGTTGCAACACTTGGCGCTGGATTAAAGTCCACAATTTTCCCTTTAACTGGAGTGCTGCCTGTTTTTTTTCTATTTATATTTTTGCGTTGGACAACCACATTATTCAGGACTTTTTCCCCCTAAATCTGCTCAAGTTTGTGCTGCTATCTGTTTTTTCTATTTAGTTATATAAATAGATAGATATGGGATAGATAGATAGATAGATAGATAGATAGATAGATAGATAGATAGGACACTCACTTCAGGAGACGCTTAGATGTCTTCTCGAAGGAGGAAGAGAAAGAGATTTATCCTGCTGGGGGAAGAAGAGAGTGCGGTGGAGATAGCAGCGCTGTATGTGACTGCCTGCCATAGGCTGCCAGAAAGAGAACTATACCATGGCCTTCCATAGTCCCCACCCTGGATGTGCCCCATCCATCATCCCCACAGTCCCTATTCTGTACTGTATACTGGCTTTGGAAAAACTAATATTTATTTGGTCCTGCTAATAAAGCTTTTTGAATTTGATAGCTAGATAGATAGATAGAGAGAGAGATAGAAAGATAGACAGATAGATAGATAGATAGAAGAAAGTGGTCTGTGATCCCCCATGTAGCGTGGTGAGTGGCGACAATTCGGTTACACAGAACCTTTATCAAGCCAATAAAGAGTCTTTGTAAACCGAAACGCCGGCACGCTCCATGGGGGGATTACAGGCCACTTTCTTTTGCATATTTCGGAGTCCGGAGTCCTTATATTTTGAATAGATATATAGATAGATATTGGATAGATAATAGAGACAGATGTAGATAGATGTGTACATCCATAGCTAGCAGTTTACAAACAATAAAGAAAGTTTTGTGGCAAAAGATGTATAAATGCAAACCTAAAGAAATAATAACAGTAATAATAATATTATTATTAACACTGATAATTACAAGAAAATAACAATATAACACAGGTAAAATGGAGCCATCTTCTGCCTTCTCTTCCTGATAAGTTTGCTCCCAGTCCTCAGTGACCATGGAGGTACATCAGTGATGGCCACACAGGTGCAGCAGTGCCTCCCTCATGGTGACCTGAACTTGTGCCCCCTGCCCAGTAACAGACAGCAGCATGTGCCGCATCCAGGAGCCCCTGGTGACTGACCCTGAGCAGGGCGGCCATGCGGGGCCGCTTACCTTCAGCAGGCAGCGGATGGCTGGTGGGGCTGCATGGTGTCTCTGCTCCTCCGGCTGTTCTATTCTTCAGCACAGCCGGTCCCCCCTTGTTTCTCCTGTCAGTGTCTGCTCCTCCTCCTCCAGCAAGCCTAGGCAACCAGCCCTCATGTCCTCCACCCACAGCCTCCTGATTGGGCTCCATGCCTCTTACAGCGTTACTTCCACTGTGCTTACTGGTGGGGGAGCAGTCAGTGAGGAGGGAAGGTGAGGGGCTTCACTCGGGAGAGGGGACTGTCATCATAGGTAGCTGACATGTCCTTATTTCTGCCCTCCTAGAATAAGGCTCTGTGCACACGCTGCGGATTGCTCTGCGGGTTTTTCCGTGCAGATTAGCCTGTGGTTTTCCGCTGCGGTCTGACACCTCTACAATGGAGCAGGTGTGAAACTGCTGCAGAATCCGCACAAAGAAGTGACATGCTGCGGATCTGAACCCGCGGAAAACTCCGCAGCGTGTGCACAGCGTTTTATGTTTTTCATAGATTATACTGGTACTGTACAACGCAGCAGCGTGGAATCTGCAGTGTGTGCACACAGCCTAACACAGCCTGGGAGCCATTGTGAAGAGTGATAAGCCGGACCATTCATCCAAGTGACCCCCGCCCCAGACGGGAGCTGGCACAAAACCAGAATATTAGTAACTTGGAAACATGGTGGATAATCATCGTTATCAGTCTCCAGGCTGTAACTGCGCTTGTGTAGCTGTTCCCGTATTGGATAACTAAGGCGTCCCCCCATATCCTACACACTGTGGGGGCCGCTATTAGTTACCGGAGTTTACTAATTAGGCAGTAAGTAAATTACTGAAATCACGAATGATGGGTCAGTTTTGTGGACCCTCATCGATTCAATATAAAGTGGCTTTAAGCACAGATCTACTTTAACCCCTTCACCCCTGGGCCATTTTCCTTTTTTGTTTTTGTTGTTCGCTCCCCTTCTTCCATGAGACTTAATTATTTTATATTTCCGTTAATATGGCCGTAGGAGGCTCGGTTTTTACCGGAGGAGTTGTACTTTTGAATGACACCATTGGTTTTACCATATAGTGTATTGGAAAACGGGAAAGAAATTCCAAGTGCAGAAGTTATTGGGTTTTACCATGTTCACAGACCGGCCATTCTGATTCCCCCGGTTGGTGCGAGTACACAGATACCAAACATGTATAGTTTATTTCTTATTTAGAGTGACCCTGTCAGCTGATTTGGCCGCTATACGATGTGGCCGCCACCTTTCAGGGCTTATCTACAACATTCTGTAATGCTGCATATCTGCCCCCGATCCGACCTGCAAGAGAGAAAAGCAAGTTTTATTATACTCACCCGGGATAAGGGGGGGCGGTCCGATGGGTGTCGCAGGTCCGGGTCTGGCGCCTTCCATCTTCTTACGATGCCGCGCTCCTGCTTACTCCATGGCTCCCTGGCATCACTCTCCTGCGCAGGCGTACTTAACTGCCCTCAACATAGAGGGCAGAGCAAAGTCCTGCAGTGCGCAGGGAAAGGTCTGAGGCCCAGCGCCTGCGCGCTGCAGGACTTTGTTCTGCTCTCAACAGGGCAGATAAGTACGCCTGCGCAGGAGTGCGATGCCAGGGAGCGATGTAGAAGCAGGAGTGCAGCATTGCAAGAAGATGGGAGGCCCCCCGGGTGACGGTAGTAAAACTTATTTTTCTTATCTTGTAGGTCGGATCGGGGGCAGATATACAGCATTATAGAATGCTGTAGCCCTGAAAGGTGGTGGCCGTATCTTATAGCAGCCAAAACAGGTGACCGGTTCCCTTTAAGTGGTGAAAAAAAATCCAGAAATTTGAAGAAATAAAAGTTTTTTCATTTGTTGTCATTTTCCAATACCCCTAAGATTTCCATTTTTTCAGCTCATTTTCGTGCCCTGAGCTGACGTTTTTATTAATACCATTTTGGGGTACATATGATGTTTTGATTGCTACTTATTGCATTTTATTGCAATGTTCCAGCAATCCAGGAGTTAAAATTCATCGTTTTTTTTTCCCCAAAAAACACTTAAAGCATTCAGACGTTCTGAAGAGTCACTGACGCATTGTGAGCCCTGCATGTGCTCTTCCTCGTCATGGGTTTGGTTTTCCCGGGAGAGCTGGATTCTTCGTCATACATAGAGATGAAGGGGGAGCTGTTGCTATTTTCATGTTAGCTCAAGATTTTTTTTTTTGTTTGGCCCCCAAATAATATCACATTAGGCATCTAGTATAAGGTAAATGTCATAGCCAGGATATGGCATGTGTCATACTATTAATGTTTCTGTGCCCCCCCATGTTGGCTCAGCTCAGCTTGCCCCCATACGTACTCTCAGATCTGTCTAAGTCAGGAGCACTATTGTGTCGGCGCTGCTGTTTAATTGTAGAACATCTTTGTTGATACTAGTTCTTTATTGGTATAAAAGGTCCACAATTTCGAGACTGAACCTTCCCTCTTCATCAGGTTTACATCACCATATTGTGGTGTATATATGGTGTATGATCTTGTAGGGGGTGAGACTGGCCGACTGTTGTCTCTGCGCCCCAAAACAACCTACAGAGGGGTCCGCAGGTGTGCGCATGTGTTACTGATTAAGCTGGTGACACCTTCAGACCATCTTCTGCCATGATTTGTCAGACACTGGGACCCTTTAGCTTTGCCATTAGGAAGACAGGTTTAGGAAAATAAACTCTTGTTTACTAGGTCTACAACAAATGGGTAAAGGAATAATGCTTAAGTTTACAGTATAAGAGGTTAACACTTACTTGTGTAGAACGTGTATATAACAGGCTACACTGAGGACATCCATATTCCCAGGACCACATGGGTCTATGTGTCTCACCAGCTACCATCTTACTGACGTGCCCCATCATGGTTCATACATATTTATTCACAAAGACCTCCAGGCCTGGCCAACACTGAGACTGGCTCAGGATCCACTTTCAGTAGGCTCCCAACATGCCTGCTGAGAGACTGCTGCCACTGTTGCTTGCTGGAAGCGTGCTACCTGTTAGGTCTGCTCTCCTTCACACACCCAATGATAATCAGAACTGACTGAGGGTGTCCTTTCTTCTCTCTAGCGCAACCAAGACTAATGATAAAAACAGGAAATAATCCCTAGTTTCTGTCTACTCCCGCGCTGGCCCTACAGTTAACCCTGTCACCTCTGACTATCAGGAAACTGCTGCCTAATGAGGATAAGTCACACAAAAAAATAGACATGTTGCATTACATATATGGTAGGGGTCTTCAGAGAGGGTGTTCAGCCATCTTATTTACCTTTATAATATGGTATTATTATTCTTCCAACAAGATGAGTCCCAGCTAGTGATGAGAGAGTATACTCATTGCTCGGGTGGTCTCTGAGTATTTTGGTGTACGCAGAGATTTGCTAAAGAGAAATGAATATTCACTGCTTCCCACACGGGTGTAGAAAGGAGTGAATATCATTTCACGGTCTCCACTCCCCCAGGGGCCCCGCCCCCCAGCCTGGGCAGCCGCTATGTGGCTGTAAATCCGGGCCGGCACCGCCCTCAATTGTAATGGGAGAGAGAGCGTCTCTCCCATCAGTCCCCTCTGCTGACTCACAGCCGATGCGCGATGACGTCACTTCATCGCGCACCCGCTGTGTGTCTGGCAGACAGGGAAGCTCCTGACAGTGAGTATTGTGGTATTTTTATATCTCTATATCTATCTATCACTATATCTATCTTTCGCTATATCTATCTATCTATCTCTATTTTAGATATAGAGATAGATAGATAGATAGATAGAGATAGATATAGAGATAGATATATAGATAGATATATAGATAGATATATAAATAGATATATAGATAGATAGATACAGTCATATGTTAAAGTTTGGGCACCCCTTTTAATGTTAACCTTTTTTCTTTATAACAATTTTGTTTTTTGCAACAGCTATTTCAGTTTCATATATCTAATAACTGATGGACTCAGTTATATTTCTGGATTCAAATGAGGTTTATTGTACTAACAGAAAATGTGCAATCTGCATTTAAACAAAATTTGACCGGTGCAAAAATATGGGCACCTCTATTAGCGACACACCACTGGCTGGGGGCCCCTGGAGCAGCGGGGGCCCTAGGCAACTGCTGGCCCTGTATGCCAGCAGGTGCCAGGGCCCACCGGAGAATCCTCCGGTTCTCCAGTGGGCCAGTCCGCCACTGTACCCGGGCCTGGGGCTGTTGTGTTGCTGTGGTTGTCGGGAGGACGGCCAATAAAGAGGATCTGTTGAACGCATAGTGGTTTCTGTCTCCAGTCTGTTCGCGGCGGAAAAAGGATCACTCCCCAGTCGACCCACGTACCTGCACCTGCACAAGCGGAAAAGGTCAAAGCGAATCAAAAGAACTATACTACATTTCTAATTGGAGGTGTTTGCCAATATTTTTATTATTACACCTACTAGATATTGGGATAAGATCTTGGAGATGGGAATACCCCTTTAAGTAAGTACATTCAGTGGAGCACTTGTCACATTTGCAGCTTTTTGCAGCCATGAGTACCTGACCCTTGGTTATGACAAAGCAGCGTTTTGAGCCTTCAGGCTGAGTGGACATAATAAGGATGTTATCCTCTGAATTTCTAGCACAATACGGATGTGGACTTGCCGATCTGGGAATGACTGATCTGTACCTTTTTTAGAACATACAGAGCTAAAATAGATCTCACAAGTGCCATCCGCCGCGTAATGTGCAGAGCGCCAGCTGTTTGACCGAGATACCATATGAACTAGATATTACAAAGGCAGAAATGTTATCCGCGTTGAATGTTACTAATAATTGTATAACCGCAGCGTGAAAATCAAATTATCTTATTGAAATGTATGAAATGCCAGAATGCATCCGTGTAAAACGCTGCCACTAGGAGGTCAGGGGAGGGCTGACGACCACAGACTGCTGAATTACTGCCAAACTCTGTGTTTCTTTATGTGCTGGTAGCAGAACACTTAGTATCAGTCAAACAATGGCATCATTTATTTATTTTCTCCATTAGACCTATAAATTAGTAATAAAAAGGTGACATTGAGTCCGTGTTCACACATAGAATAAACGCTGCATTTTTTTCTACTGCTTTATTTTTCTTTTACGCACCTGTCCGAACCACATGACCCATTCGCAGTCTTCTCTGAATATTGCTTGTTGCTGCCTCTCGTTTATGCGTTTTCGCTCCTTAATTGATGCATTTTGGTGCAGATTTAAAGCAGCGTTTTTAATGCATTTTTAATAGTACAGAAACAGTGTGCGTTTTTTCCCTCACCTAGCATCTGTATGACCGGCGTATGCAATCCATAGGCAATGCGTGTTTAACATCAGCTTTTACATGCAGTAATTCTATGTCATTTTAAGCAAGTTTATTAACTAATAAAACAATCTTATATACAGATATAGATGATAGATATCATTGAGATATATAATCAGTGCAGTGCGTGTGTAGCAGCTTACACAGGGTTTACGTCACCACCCGGTGTACTCAAGCAAGTGCCATGGCCCTGGAAGAACGGCGGGGTCACTCTCCATCAGGGACACTGGCACGCTATGGGACCTATGAGGCGGGGGAGCCCGGTGTCAGCGCAGACACCGCCCTGCTAAAATACTCACCTTTCCTCATTCCCTGCATCTTCAGTGTCTTCTGTCTCTCTCAGAAGACACAGAGGAGACCAGAGCTACTGGGAACTGGAGAGGTAAGTATTGGATTCTTTTTATGGCTATTGGACCTCTCCCAGATTAAGAACATTAGCCCTAAACGCCCCAGATATGGCGCACCCATTAGACACGTTGATTCTGACGCTTTGCTTCCTCTCTTCCCACTTGCCCTGGTGTGGTGGCAAGCGAGGTAATAGCATTGGGCTTGATGTCAGCTTTGTAGTGTCAGCTGACATCAAGCCAGCGTCGGACTGGAACACCTTGGAACCACCAGAGAAAATCATTCTTGGGGCCCACTATGTAGCTACATAGAGATAAATACAAGACCACCAATTGTGCGGTAAAACACGCTAATATCCGGGTATAATATAAGTACAAATCTTAACTATGTAGCAGGAGTTGGGGTAGCCTCCCTCATAGAATATAAAGCAGCCCCCTCATATAGTATAATGCAGCCTCCTCATAGAATATAATGCAGCCCTCTCATAGAATGTAATGCAGCCATCTCATAAAATATAATGCTGCTCCCCTTATAGGGTATAATGCTGCCCCCTCATAGGGTATAATGCTGCCCCCCCTCTTAGGGTATAATGCTGCACCCCTCATAGGGTATAATGCTGTCCCCCCTCATAGGGTATAATGCTGCCTCATAGGGTATAATGCTGCCCCCTCATAGGGTATAATGCTATATATATAGATAGATATAGATAGATATAGAGATAGATAGATATGGGATAAATAGATCTATGGATAGATAGACAGATAGATAGATAGAAGATTGATAATGGATAAATAGATAGATATAGAGATAGATAGCTATAGATAGATATAGATATAGACGATAGATATATAGATAATAGATAGAGATAGATAGATATAGAGATAGATAGATATGGGATAAATAGATAGATCTATGGATATATTGATAGATAGATAGAAGATAGATAATTGATAAATAGATAGATATAGAGATAGATATAGGGATAGACATGGGAAAAATAGATAGATCTATGGATAATTGGATAGATAGAAGATAGATAGTCTATCTATATCTATTTATCTCTATATCTATCTCTATATCTATCTAGCTATCTCTATATCTACAGTATCTCTATACATATCTCTATATCTATCTCTATATCTGTCTCTATCTATCTCTATGTCTATCTATCTCTCTCTAAATCTATCTATCTCTATCTATTTATATATCTCTATCTCTCTCTATATCTTTCTATCTCTATATCTAATCAAGAAAAATAGGCAGCACTCCAAATTAAATGTGAAATTTGAAGTGCTGCCTATTTTTCTTGATTTATTAACTCGGTTGTTTGGACACTGCTGAATAAGTTTGTACCGATTGTATAATTTTGGTAGTGCTGCCCTTTTTTTTTAATCTATCTATCTATCTATCTATCTATCTCTAGCTATATCTATCTATCTATCTATCTATCTCTCTATCTATCTATCTCTATATCTAAAATAGAGATAGATAGATATAGCGGAACATAGATATAGTGATAGATAGATAGATAGATATAGAGATAGATATAGCGATAGATAGATATAGAGATATAAAAAATCCACAATACTCACCTCTCCTCCTCACTCCACGCTGATTCCGGCAGCCGACTTCACTGTCAGGAGCTTCCGTGTCTGCCCGGCACACAGCGGGTGCGCGATGAAGTGACGTCATCGCGCACCGGCTGTGAGTCAGCAGAGGGGACCAATGGGAGAGACGCTCTCTCTCCTATTACAATTGAGGGCGGCGCCGGCCCTGATTTACAGCCACATAGCGGCTTACTGGGCTGGGGGGCGGGGCCCCTGGGGGAGTGGAGACCGTGAAATGATATTCACTCCTTTCCACGCCCATGTGGGAAGCAGTGAATATTCATTTCTCTTTAGCAGCGGGGACAGGGGCTCCTGCCTCCTGTCACCCCATGCTGCTCCGCTGGCACGGGCCCCCATAGCAGCTGCGTGGTGTGCCGCTATCTCCAGTGGGCCAGTCCGACGCTGCATCAAGCCCAGGGGTTAGTAATAGAGAGCCGTCTAAGACCACATACAAGGAGAAAGTACTGCCACACTATAGCCAGACTGTGAAAAATGAGGATGAATGAACTCATGGAGATCAACATCCAACACTGCGGAGACACCATCACATGTTTCTCAACGCAGTGATTCTAGGGCAATGCCCCCACCCTTATGGGAAATATGTAAATATATGCAAAACACAAGCCGTGGAGACACCATCAAAAGTTTCTCAACGCAAGCAATGACTAGCCAGGTCTTTCCCCGGAAGGGAATAACCACGGGAAGGGCAGTCTCCAATGAAGGAAACCACCTATGCCAAAACATGGTATCCATCCACAGACAGCTGTTTCGGGGTATTGCCCCTCATCAGTGTGGAGTAGGAAACTGGCCAGTTGGAGCAATACCAGAGCGCAGGCATGAGGAAGCCTGCAGCAGTGCCTGTGACAGATCGCTGATCTGTCACAGTGATCTGTGATGTGACTGTCACAGTGATCTGTGATGTGACAGATCAGCGATCTGTCACATGACAGGTATGTCCCCCCTGGGACAATGTAATAAAGTTTAAAAAAAAAAAAAAAAAGTGTAAAAATAATTTTAAAAAAATCTCAAAATAAATAAAAAAAAAAATTATTCCCTAATAAATTCATTTTTTGGAAATAAAAAAACAAAAACAATAAAAGTACACATATTTGGAATCGTCGCGTCTGTAACGACCCGCCCTATAAAACTGTCCCACTAGTTAACCCCTTTAGAGAACCCCTTAAAAAATAAAAATAAAAAACTAAGCAAAAAATAATGATTTATTATCATACCGCCAAACAAAAAGTGTAATAATGCACGATCAAAAAGACGCATATAAATATCCATGGTACCGCTGAAAACGTCATCTTGTCCCGCAAAAAATGAGCCGCTATACAGAGTCATCATCAGCAAAAAAATAAAAAAGTTATAGCTCGCAGAATAAAGCAATGCAAAAATAATTATTTTTTATATAAAATTGTTTTCATTGCATAAAAGCGCCAAAACATAAAAAAAACCTAAATGAGGTATCGCTGTAACCGTACTGACCCAAAGAATAAAACCGCTTTATCAATTTTACCGCAGGTGGAACGGTGTAAACGCACCCCCCAAAAGAAATTCATGAAACGCTGGTTTTTGTTCATTCTGCATCCCAAAAATCAGAATAAAAAGCGATTAAAAGACGTCACGTGCCCAGAAATGATACCAATAAAAACGTCAACTCGTCCCGCAAAAAATAAGACCCCACAGGCCTCGGTGGGTCAAAATATGGAAATATTATAGCTCTCAATATGTGGTGATGCAAAAACTATTTTTACAATAAAAAGCGTCTTTTAGCATGCGACAGCTGCCAAACATAAAAACCCGCCATAAATAGTAAATCAAACCCCCCGTTATCACCCCCTTAGTAAGGCAAAAATAATAAAATAAAAAGAAAATGTATTTATTTCCATTTTCCCATTAGGGTTAGGGCTAGGTCTAGGGTTAGGGCTAGGGTTAGGGCTAGAGTTAGGGCTGAGATTAGGGTTAGGGGTGTGTTGGGGTTAGGGTTGGAGTTAGAATTGGGGGTTTCCACTGTTTGGGCACATCAGGTGCTCTCCAAACGCAACATGGCATCTGATCTCAATTCCAGCCAATTCTGCGTTGAAAAAGTCAAACGGCGCTCCTTCCCTTCCAAGCTCTGTCATGCGCCCAAACAGTGTTTTACCCCCCACATATGGGGTATCAGCCTACTCAGGACAAATTGCAAAACAACTTTTAGGGTCCAATTTCTCCTGTTACCCTTACTAAAATAAAAAATTGGGGGCAAAAATATCATTTTTGTGGAAAAAAATATGATTTTTTTATTTTCACGCCCGTGCGTTAAAAACTTATGTGAAGCACTTGGGGGTTCAAAGTGCTCACCACACATCTAGATAAGTTCCGTGGGGGGTCTAGTTTCCAAAATGGGGTCACTTGTGGGGAGGTTCAATAGTTTAGGTACATCAGGGGTTCTCCAAACGCACATGACACCCGCAGACCATTCCATCAAAGTCTGCATTCCAAAACGTCACTACTTTCCTTCCGAGCCCCGACGTGTGCCCATACAGTAGTTTTCTCCCACATATGAGGTATCAGCGCACTCAGGACAAATTGGACAACAACTTTTGGGGTCCCATTTCTCCTGTTACCCTTGGGAAAATAAAAAAATTGGGGACTAAATGATCATGTTTGTGGAAAAAATACGATTTTTTTATTTTCACACCCGGGCGTTATAAACTTCTGTGAAGGCCTTTGGGGTTCAAAGTGCTCACCACACATCTAGATAAGCTCCGTGGGGGGTCTAGTTTCCAAAATGGGGTCACTTGTGGGGAGTTTCAATAGTTTAGGTACATTAGGGGTTCTCCAAACGCACATGACACCCGCAGACCATTCCATCAAAGTCTGCATTCCAAAACGTCACTACTTCTCTTCCGAGCCCCGACGTGTGCCCATACAGTAGTTTTCTCCCACATACAGTGGGGCAAAAAAGTATTTAGTCAGTCAGCAATAGTGCAAGTTCCACCACTTAAAAAGATGAGAGGCGTCTGTAATTTACATCATAGGTAGACCTCAACTATGGGAGACAAACTGAGAAAAAAAAAATCCAGAAAATCACATTGTCTGTTTTTTTTTCATTTTATTTGCATATTATGGTGGAAATAAGTATTTGGTCAGAAACAAAATTTCATCTCAATACTTTGTGATATATCCTTTGTTGGCAATGACAGAGGTCAAACGTTTTCTGTAAGTCTTCACAAGGTTGCCACACACTGTTGTTGGTATGTTGGCCCATTCCTCCATGCAGATCTCCTCTAGAGCAGTGATGTTTTTGGCTTTTCGCTTGGCAACACGGACTTTCAACTCCCTCCAAAGGTTTTCTATAGGGTTGAGATCTGGAGACTGGCTAGGCCACTCCAGGACCTTGAAATGCTTCTTACGAAGCCACTCCTTCGTTGCCCTGGCGGTGTGCTTTGGATCATTGTCATGTTGAAAGACCCAGCCACGTTTCATCTTCAATGCCCTTGCTGATGGAAGGAGGTTTGCACTCAAAATCTCACGATACATGGCCCCATTCATTCTTTCATGTACCCGGATAAGTCGTCCTGGCCCCTTTGCAGAGAAACAGCCCCAAAGCATGATGTTTCCACCACCATGCTTTGCAGTAGGTATGGTGTTTGATGGATGCAACTCAGTATTCTTTTTCCTCCAAACACGACAAGTTGTGTTTCTACCAAACAGTTCCAGTTTGGTTTCATCAGACCATAGGACATTCTCCCAAAACTCCTCTGGATCATCCAAATGCTCTCTAGCAAACTTCAGACGGGCCCGGACATGTACAGGCTTAAGCAGTGGGACACGTCTGGCGCTGCAGGATCTGAGTCCATGGTGGCGTAGTGTGTTACTTATGGTAGGCCTTGTTACATTGGTCCCAGCTCTCTGCAGTTCATTCACTAGGTCCCCCCGCGTGGTTCTGGGATTTTTGCTCACCGTTCTTGTGATCATTCTGACCCCACGGGGTGGGATTTTGCGTGGAGCACCAGATCGAGGGAGATTATCAGTGGTCTTGTATGTCTTCCATTTTCTAATTATTGCTCCCACAGTTGATTTCTTCACTCCAAGCTGGTTGGCTATTGCAGATTCAGTCTTCCCAGCCTGGTGCAGGGCTACAATTTTGTTTCTGGTGTCCTTTGACAGCTCTTTGGTCTTCACCATAGTGGAGTTTGGAGTCAGACTGTTTGAGGGTGTGCACAGGTGTCTTTTTATACTGATAACAAGTTTAAACAGGTGCCATTACTACAGGTAATGAGTGGAGGAAAGAGGAGACTCTTAAAGAAGAAGTTACAGGTCTGTGAGAGCCAGAAATCTTGTTTGCTTGTTTCTGACCAAATACTTATTTTCCACCATAATATGCAAATAAAATGAAAAAAAAACAGACAATGTGATTTTCTGGATTTTTTTTTCTCAGTTTGTCTCCCATAGTTGAGGTCTACCTATGATGTAAATTACAGACGCCTCTCATCTTTTTAAGTGGTGGAACTTGCACTATTGCTGACTGACTAAATACTTTTTTGCCCCACTGTATGAGGTATCAGCGTACTCAGGACAAATTGGACAACAACTTTTGGGGTCCAATTTCTCCTGTTACCCTTGGGAAAATAAAAAAATTGGTGACTGAAAGATCATGTTTGTGGAAAAAATACGATTTTTTTATTTTCATGCCCGGGCGTTATAAACTTCTGTGAAGCACGGGGGGGGGTTTCAAAGTGCTCACCACACATCTAGATAAGTTCCTTGGGGGGTCTAGTTACCAAAATGGTGTCATTTGTTGGGAGTTTTCATTGTTTTGGTACATGAGGGGCTTTCCAAATGCGACATGGTGTCCGATCTCAATTCCAGCCAAAAACGTCAAATGGCGCTGCTTTCCTTCCGAGCTCTGCCATGCCCCCAAATAGTGGTTTACCCCCACATATGGGGTATCACCGTACTCAGGACAAATTGCACAATACCTTTTAGGGTCCTGTTACCCTTGGAAAAATAAAAATTGGGGGTGAAAAGATCATTTTTGTGGAAAAAATATGATTTTTGAATTGTACCGCTGTACGTTATAAACTTCTGTGAAGCCCTTGTGGGTTCAAATTTCTCACCACATATCTAGAAAAGGTCCTTGGGGGGTCTAGTTTCCAAAATGGGGTCACTTGTGGGGGGGTTTAAACTGTTTAGGTACATCAGGGGCTCTCCAAACGTGACATGGCGTCCGATCTGAATTCCAGCCAATTTTGCATTGAAAAAGTCAAACGGCGCTCCTTCCCTTCTGAGCTCTGCCATGTGACGAAACAGTGGTTCCCCCCCACATATCAGGTAACAGCGTACTCAGGACAAACTGCACAATAACTTTTGCAGTCCAATTTCTCCTGTTACCCTTGGTAAAATAAAAAAAATTGAATCTGAAGTATTTTTTTTGTGAAAAAAAGTTAAATGTTCATTTTTTTTAAATATTCTAAAGATTCCTGTGATGCACCTGAAGGGTTAATAAACTTCTTGAATGTGGTTTTGAGCACCTTGAGGGGTGCAGTTTTTAGAATGGTGTCACTTTTGGGTATTTTCTATCATATAGACCCCTCAAAGTGGCTTCAAATGTGATGTGGTCCGTAAAAATAAAATTATGTTGTAAAAATGAGAAATCGCTGGTCAACTTTTAACCCTTATAACTTCCTAACAAAAAAAAATTTGGGTTCCAAAATTGTGCTGATGTAAAGTAAACATGTGGGAAATGTTACTTATTAAGTTTTTTGTGTGCCGTATCTCTGTGATTTAAGGTCATAAAAATTCAAAGTTGGAAAATTGCGAAATTTTAAACATTTTCGCCAAATTTCCATTTTTTTCACAAATAAACACAAGTTATTTGAATGAAATTTTACCACTAACATGAAGTACAATATGTCACGAGAAAACATTGTCAGAATCACCAGGATCCATGGAAGCGTTTTAGAGTTATTACCTCATAAAGGGACAGTGGTCAGAATTGTAAAAATTGGCCTGGTCATGAATGTGCAAACCACCCTTGGTGGTTAAGGGGTTAAAAAAAATCACAAAATAAAGAAAAGGAAAAAAATAATGCAGTAAATAAATGTGAACAAACAAAGTGCACATATTTGGTATCACCGTGTCCGGAACAGCCTGACCTATAAAAGTGGCCCACTAGTTAACCCCTTCAGAGAAAACAAAAAGTGCCAAAAAACTATGCTCCAAAGTGGAATAAAACGCGATGAAATAGACGAATGGAACTAAAAATGGTATTTTTGAAAAGGTCATCTTGTCACGCAAAAAATAAGCCACCATAAAGCTCCATAAGTGGAAAAATAAAAAGGTTATAGCTCTCAGAATAAAGCGATGCAAAAACTATTTTTTTTATAATACAGTTTTCATTGTGTAAAAGTGGCAAAACATAAAAAAATTATATAACAGTGGCTTCGCTGTAAGTGTACTGACCAGAAAAATAAATCTGTCCTATCAATTTAATAGTATAATGCACTCCCATAGTATTTTGCAGCCCCATAGCAGTATATTGCACCTTCATAGTATAATGCAGCCCCATACCAGTATAATGCACCTTCATAGTATAATGCAGCCCCATAGTAGTATAATGCACCTTCATAGTATTATGCAGCCCCATAGTAGTATAATGCACCTTTATAGTATAATGCAGCCCCATAGTAGTATAATGCACCCCTATTGTATAATATAGTAACATAACATAGTAACATAGTATTTAAGGTTGAATGGAGACTTTAAGTAAATCTAGTTCAACCCATAGCCTAACATGTTGATCCAGAGGAAGGCAAAAAAAAAAACCCATGTGGCAAACACTAAGCTCCATATTGGGGAAAATAATTCCTTCTCGACTCTACATACAGCAATCAGACTAGCTCCCTGGACCAACGTCCTTTCAAAGAATCTACAGTGTGGGCCATTTATATGGATACACCTAAATAAAATGGGAATAGTTGGTGATATCAACTTCCTGTGTGTGGCACGTTAGTATATGGGAGGGGGAAAACTTTTCATGATGAGTGGTGACCACGGTGGCCATTTTGAAGTCAGCCAATTTGAATCCAACTATATTTTTTTCAATGGGAAGAGGGTCATGTGACACATCAAACATATTGAGAATTTCACAAGCAAAACAATGGTAGACAACCACAAAAGTCATGAAATATGTAAGAATGCAGACGCGTGTGATTAACCGTATCTGCCATGTCCACATCAATCTTTTAGCATTACTTTGCATTCTCTATAGGTAATGTACATCCACAGTGTTAGTAATACAGTGCATACAGTGGGTACGGAAAGTATTCAGGCCCTTTTAAATTTTTCACTCTTTGTTTCATGGCAGCCATTAGGTAAATTCAAAAAAGTTCATTTTTTTTCATTAACCCCTTAACCCCCCCAAGGGTGGTTTGCACGTTCATGACTGGGCCAATTTTTACAATTCTGACCAATGTCCCTTTATGAGGTAATATCTCTTGAACGCTTCCATGGGTCCCTGTGATTCCGACACTGTTTTCTCGTGACATATTGTACTTCATGTTAGTGGTAAAATTTCATTCAAATAACTTGCGTTTATTTGTGAAAAAAATGGAAATTTGGCGAAAATTTTGAAAATTTTGCAACTTTCCAACTTTTAATTTTTATGCCCTTAAATCACAGAGATATGGCACACAAAAAACTTAATAAATAACATTTCACATATGTTTACTTTACATCAGCACAATTTTGGAACAAAAATTTTTTTTTTGTTAGGAAGTTATAAAGGCTAAAATTTGACCAGCGATTTCTCATTTTTGCAACACCATTTTACTTTTACGGACCACATCGCATTTGGAAAGCCCCTGATGTACCAAAACAGTGGAAACCCCCCACGAATGACACCATTTTGGAAACTAGACCCCCTAAGGAACTTATCTAGATGTGTGGTGAGAATTTTGAACCCCCAAGGGCTTCACAGAAGTTTATAACGTACAGCTGTAAAATTAAAAAATCATATTTTTTCCACAAAAAAGATCTTTTCACCCCCAATTTTTATTTTTCCAAGGGTAACAGGACCCCAAAAGTTATTGTGCAATTTGTCCTGAGTACGCTGATACCCCATATGTGGGGGTAAACTACTATTTGGGCGCATGGCAGAGCTCGGAAGGGAAGCAGCGCCATTTGACTTTTTTGGCTGGAATTGGGACTGGACGCCATGTCACATTTGGAAAGCCCCTGATGTGCCTAAACAGTGGAAACCCCCCACAAATGACACAATTTTGGAAACTAGACCCCCCCAAGGAACTTATCTACATGTGTGGTGAGCACTTTGAACCCCCAAGGGCTTCACAGAAGTTTATAACGCCCGAGCGTGAAAATAAAAAAAGCGTATTTTTTCCACAAAAATGATCTTTTAGTCCCCAATTTTTTTATTTTCCCAATGGTAACAGGAGAAATTGGACCCCAAAAGTTGTCCAATTTGTCCTGAGTACGCTAATACCCCATATGTGGGAGAAAACTACTGTATGGGCACACGTTGGGGCTCGGAAGGGAAGTAGTGATGTTTTGGAATGCAGACTTTGATGGAATGATCTGCGGGTGTCATGTTGCCTTTGGAGAGCCCTTGATGTACCAAAACAGTGGAAACCCCCCACGAATGACACCATTTTGGAAACTAGACCCCCTAAGGAACTTATTTAGATGTGTGGTGAGAATTTTGTTTTCAAACATTTTTATTGGATTTTAGTAAATAACAAGGGTTGGGAAAAGGGGAGGGAAAGAAGGGAAAGAAAGGGAATTAACAAAGGGAAAAGGGTGGGAAAGAGGATTAAGGTAATAAAAAGTAGAGAACTCAAGTCTTTTTAACAATGCCATACAAGTACATGAATATACATAAGTAATGTATCAAAACCCATACAATGCACATATATATGAAGCCAAGTTAGCGAATTCAAACCGCACCAAGTATAATTAAGTGTTACAGAATTTAGTGTTCCAAACCTTCCATTTGTTGGAATATCTGATTAATCCATCATTAACGGTTGCAAATCTCTTTTCTATGGAACTATGCTGATGAAGTCTGTCCAAAATTTCACAAAATAATGGTGGGTCAGATTTTTTCCACCAGTAAGCAATTGTATTCTTTACTACTAGAAAGATATGTATGATAACAAATTTAACTGACGGGTCAACAAGTTCCAAGTCTAGAGACAGCAAAGCTCTTTGGGGAGTGATTTTGAAATTTTGGAAAAAGGAATTGATATGCAGTGACACTCTGTTCCAAAGATCTTTAATCTTCGTGCAGCCCCAGAACAGGTGAAAAAGGTTTCCTTGTTGACCACAGTTCCTCCAACAAAGGGGAGAATGCTCCTGGTTTATATGCGATAATCTAATAGGGGTGAAATACCACCTGGTTAGAATCTTGAAATATGATTCGTGAAGAGTCATTGAAATATTAGACTGGTAGGTATATTTGATGGCGCTATCCCATTGCCCGTCTTCTATGGCCACATTCAATTCAGACTCCCACCTCCTCATGTAGGCATTTTTGGAGCTAACCACATCACCATTGAAGAAGTTATATACATTTTTTAAACTCCAAATATTTTTGTTATTAGCATTGCACAGCAATGATACCAATATCTCCAGGTTAATATTTTTGATTTTTTTAAGTTTCTGAATGTACTCCTTTAGGATTAAAAAGGGCACTAATTCAGAAGGTGGCAAGTTATATTTAGATTTAACATTACTAAAGGTGAGAAATTCGTCTCCCTCGTAGAGGCTTCCAACTCTTTTAATATCTGAACTAAGCCAAGACTCCGACAGAGGAATGTTGTATACAGAGACAAGTAGGTGTAAAGGGAATTTCCTGAATTGGACGTGGTGAGAATTTTGAACCCCCAAGGGCTTCACAGAAGTTTATAACGTACAGCTGTAAAATTAAAAAATCATATTTTTTCCACAAAAATGATCTTTTCACCCCCAATTTTTATTTTTCCAAGGGTAACAGGACCCCAAAAGTTGTTGTCCAATTTGTCCTGAGTACGCTGATACCCCATATGTGGGAGAAAACTACTGTATGGGCACACGTCGGGGCTCGGAAGGAAAGTAGTGACGTTTTGGAATGTAGACTTTGATGGAATGGTCTGCGGGTGTCATGTTGCCTTTGGAGAACCCCTGATGTACCTAAACAGTGGAAACCCCCAACAAGTGGCCCCATTTTGTAAACTAGACCCCCCACGAAACTTATCTAGATGTGTGGTGAGCACTTTGAACCCCCAAGTGCTTCACAGAAGTTTATAACGCCCGGGCGTGAAAATAAAAAAATCATATTTTTTTTCACAAAAATGATATTTTTGCCCCCAATTTTTTGTTTTCCTAAGGGTAACAGGAGAAATTGGACCCCAAAAGTTGTTTTTCAATTTGCCCTGAGTAGGCTGATACCCCATATGTGGGGGTAAAACACTGTTTGGGCACATGGTAGAGCTTGGAAGGGAAGGAGCACCGTTTGACTTTTTCAACGCAGAATTGGCTGGAATTGTGATCAGACGCCATGTTGCATTTGGAGAGCACCTGATGTGCCCAAACAGTGGAAACCCCCCAATTCTAACTCCAACCCTAACCCCAACACACCCCTAACCCTAATCTCAGCCCTAACCCTAGCCCTTACCCTAACCCTAACCCTAATGGGAAAATGGAAATAAATACTTTTTTTAGTTTTATTATTTTTCCCTAACTAAGGGGGTGATAACGGGGGTTTGATTTACTATTTATAGCGGGTTTTTATGTTTGGCAGCTGTCGCACGCTAAAAGACGCTTTTTATTGTAAAAATAGTTTTTGCATCACCACATTTTGAGAGCTATAATATTTCCATATTTTGACCGACCGAGTCATGTGAGGTCTTATTTTTTGCGGGACGAGTTGACGTTTTTATTGGTACCATTTTCGGGCACTTGACTTTTTTTACGCTTTTTATTCTGATTTTTGGGATGCAGAAATCATGTTGTGATAATCAGCTGACACCTGGCCGCGATCAGCGGCGCTCACCACATGGGCACCGCTGATCGCTATGACATACTATCCTGTCCCTGGGAATTAAGTCCCAGGGCACATGGACGGGATAGTACGTCATATGGCAGAAAGGGGTTAAAGCTCATTTGCCATTCATCAGCCCAAGCTTCTAGTTTACATAAATCCTCCTGTAATATAAAATTGTCCTCCTCTGTATTGATTACCCTGCAGAGTTTAGTGTCATCTGCAAATATTGAAATTCTACTCTCTATGCCCCTACAAGGTCATTAATAAATATGTTAAAAAGAAGCGGGCCCAATACTGACCCCTGTGGTACCCCACTGCAAACCGTGACCCAGTCCGAGTGTGCTCCATTAATAACCACGCTTTGTTTCCTATGCCTGAGCCAGCTCTTAACCCATTTACACATATTTTCCCTATCCCCATTGTTCTCATTTTATGTATCAACCTTTTGTGTGGCACCGTATCAAAAGCTTTTGAAAAGTCCATGTACACCACGTCCACTGCATTCCCTTGGTCCAGTCCGGAACTTACCTTTTCATACAAGCTTATCAGATTAGTTTGACAGGAATGGTCCCTCGAAAACCCATGTTGATATTGGTTCATGAGGTTATTCTTCTCCAGATACTCCAGTATAGTATCTCTAAGAAAACCCTCTAGGATTTTACCCACAGTAGAGGTTAAGCTCACTGGCCTATAATTTCCAAGTTCAGTTTTTGTCCCATTTTTGAATATTAGCACCACGTTTGCCATACGCCAGTCCTGTGGTACAGACCCTGTTATTATGGAATCTTTAAAGATTAAAAATAATGGTCTATCTATGACTGTACTTAATTCCTGCAGTACTCGGGGGTGTTTCCCATCCGGGCCCGGGGATTTGTCAACTTTAGTGATTTTTAGATGCTGCCGTACTTCCTGCTGGGTTAAACAGGTGACATTTAATGGAGATTTTTTTTTATCACTGATCATGTTATCCGTCATGGGATTTTCTTGTGTAAATACTGTTGAAAAATAGTCATTTAGCATATTGGCTTTTTCCTCATCCTCATCCACCATTTCACCCAGACTATTTTTAAGGGGTACAACACCATCATTGTTTAGTTTTTTACTATTTATGTAGTTAAAGAGTATTTTGAGATTATTTTTACTCACCATCATTGTTTAGTTTTTTACTATTTATGTAGTTAAAGAGTATTTTGAGATTATTTTTACTCGCTCTGGCAATGAGTCTCTCTGTCTCAATCTTTGCTGCCTTGATTTGCATTTTACAGAATTTATTTATTCTTCTGTATTTAGTTAATGCCTCATGACTACCTACTTGCTTTCATTCTTTAAATGCTTTCTTTTTTCACTTTTTGCGCCCCTTACAGCTCTATTTAGCCATAGTGGTTTCCTCCTATTCCTAGCATGTTTATTCCCATAGGGTATATACTGTGCACAGGTCCTATTCAGGATGCTAATAAACGTCTCCCATTTTTTGTGTACTTTTATGTCTCAGGATATCATCCCAGTTTATTGCACTAAGATCATCTCTCATCCGTTGGAAATTTGCCTTCCTGAAGTTTAGTGTCCTTGTAACCCCTCTTCTACACATCTTATTTAAGGATACGTGAAAACTTATAATGCAACCCCATAATAGTATAATGCCGTCCATAGCAGTATAATGCACCCCTATAGTATAATGCAGCCCCATAGCAGTATAATGCAGCCCCATAGTAGTATAATGCAACCCCATAGAAGTATAATGCACCCAGAGGTGTATCTAGCCTTTCTGGCACCCAGGGCAAGAATTCGGTTGCCCTGGGTGCACAATGCGATTTCCACACTTAGTCATGTACCGACGAACGAGCTGCTCTTCCTAATGCTCTCAATGGTCAGTGAAAAACTGAGAGAAGCAGGAAGCGATGTGGGTGGTGACCGTTCCCACCATCCTTTAAATAGTCACCTGACATCAGCTGACTTGTTGGTGATAGAGTTTCTCTGAAGACCAGGTGATGAATGCGGAGCACTTTGGTGTCAGCATGTATCAGCTGTTTGAGGTCTTGGTTCCGTATCCTCTGCTGAGTGGAGTTTGCAGCAGTGTGGAAGCTAAGTTTCCTTATTCCCTGTCTTCGCTTGTCTCGTGCTTGTCACTACCCCCTGTGTTTTCACCATCTGCAGTGGTGGTGCTAGTGTCCTTGCCAGCCAGTGCACTAGCCAGGGTATAGTGAGGTGACAGCTAGGGACAAGGTTCATGGCGGTGGCGGGGGGGAAGGACCCACATAGGGCGTTAGGGGAGCTTAGGGATAGGCACAGGCTGAGTTAGGAGATGCCACATTCCTCATTCCCTTTTTCCATCCATTGTTGATGTTCGTTGTGTTGTCCATTGGACTTAACTGAGTCGGTTTGTGATACCATTCCAGCAAAATGTGGACTACAATAGGGCGCTCCTTCTCTTCTGAGCTTTGCACTGTGCCTCAAAAGTAGTTTTCAACCACATATGAGGTATTGGCTTACTCGGGAGAAAGACGTAGCATATTTTGTGGTCCATTTTATCCTATTATCCATTTTGAAAATTGAAAACTTGAGGACAAAGTATCATTTTAGTGGAAAAAAAAATATTTTCCATTGATGCAGCCCAATGTTATAAAATTCTGTGAATCGCTTGAGTGTTAAAAATGCTCACTACACTCCAAAATAAATTCCTGATGATGTGTAGTTTCCAAATGGGGTCACTTGTGGGGGTTTCTGCTGCTTTAACATGTCAGGGGCATTGGCAATCTGTTTCAGCTAATATTGCACTCCAGAATTCAGTTGATGTTTTTTTTTTCTTACAAGCCTTGCCGTGTGCCCATGCAGTAGTTTTCCATCACATCATGGGATATCGGTGTACTCAGGACAAATTGCACAACAAATTCTATTGTCCATTTTCTCTTGCTACTCTTGTGAAAATGAAACATGTTTTCATTTTCACACCTGAAAGTTGTAAAATCCTGTGAAGCACCTGTGGGCTCAAGGTGCTCATTGCACCTCTAGATAAGTTCTTTGAGGGGTGCAGTTTCCAAAATGGGGTCATTTGTGGAGGGTTGTCACTCTTTAGACACTTCAAGGGTTCAGCAAACGCAGCATGTTATTCGCTATCTATTCCAGCCAATTTTGTGCAGTAAAAGTTAATTGGCGCTTCTTCCCATCTGAGCCCTGCCGTGCGTCCAAACAGTAGTTTTCCACCACATATGGGGTAGTGGTGAGCCTAGGAGAAATTGCCCAACAAATTTTATGACCCATTATCTCCTGTTACGCTTGTGAAAATGAAATATTTGGGGCTAAAGTAACATGTTTGAGGGAAAAAATGTTATAGAATACTGTGAAACGCATGTGTGTACAAGGTGCTCACCACTCATCTAGATAAGTTTCTTGACTGGCCTAGTTTTCAAAATGGGGTGACTTTAGGGTGGTTTCCACTGTTTAGGCACATCAGGTGCTCTGCAAACACAATATGGCGTCCGCTATCTATTCCAGTCAATTTTGCGCTCCAAAAGTGAAATGGTGCTCATTCCCTTCCGAGCCCTGCCGTGTGCCCAAACTTTTTTCTATCACATATGGAGAAATTGGACAACAAATTGTAACTTGCATTTTCTCCTCTTACCCTTGTGAAAAATGAAACATTTGGGGGCAAAAATAAAATTCCTGAATTGCTGTTTATTTGTTTATTCTGCCTTCTAAAAATCTGAATCAAAAGCGATCAAAAAATGTCATGTGACCGAAAATAGTACCAATAAAAACATCAACTCTATTTATCAAAAAATGATGCAGATGTAAAGTAGACATGTGGTAAATGTTATTTATTAACTATTTTTTGTGACATATCTCTCTGATTTAAGGGCATAAAAATTAAAAGTTTGAAAATTGCGAAATGTTCTAAATGTTTGCCAACTTTCCGATATTTTTCACAAATAAACGCAAGTCATATTGAACAAATTTTACCAGTATCATGAAGTACAATATGTCACGAACAAACAGACTCAGAATCAGTGGGATGTGTTGAAGCATTTCAGAGTTATTACTTTGCAAAATGACAGTGGTCAGAATTGAAAAAAATAGGCAGTGTCATGAAGGTGAAAACAGGCTGGGGGTGAAGGGGTTAAAGATAATTTTTCAGCAAATTTTTTTTGTTGAACTGGACACACCATGTAATTATGGCTGCAGAATAAAAAGTTTTTCTGTTCAGGGAATATTAGCAATCAATTATTTGGCACCTAATGAGTTAACTTTAGTTAAGTTCAAGTTGGTGTTGTTAGTTTTCACTGGGGACCTGCACTTCTTTATGACACTGACCAATCATGCGCAAGCATCAGGGTCACGTGATCACAGTCCAGAGGTCCTGAAAGCCAGAGTGTGCAGCCTAAATAAGCATTGCAGATATAACACAGCACAGAAGTGTGGCACTATTAACTCTAGTCAATCTTTCCACCACCTCTGTGGTATGTAGTATATATCCAGTGCTTCTTTAGGGTGTGTGCACACGCTGCGGATTCTGCTGCGGATCCGCAGAAGTTTTGGCCCTGCGTATCCGCAGCAGTTTCTGCTGCGGTGTACAGTACCATTAAAATCAATGAAAAACAAAAAACGCTGTGCACATGCTGCTGATTTTTCCGCGCGGATTTGCTGCGGTTTCAAATCCACAGCATGTCAATTCTTTGTGCGGAATCCGCAGCGGTTTTGCACCTGCTCCATTGTACAGGTGTCAAACCGCAGGCTAATCCGCAGATAAACCGCAGGGAATGGGGAATAAAAGTCGACATTGAGTGGATGAATGTCATCCGCTCAATGCCGACTGTTATTCACCATTGACTTGCATTGCGGTCGGGTTTCGGACAAAACTCCGACTTGTTTTGCCCTAGTCGGACCAGTTTCATCTGAAACAAATTTTGTTTCATGAAACCCAATCCGACCAAAGTCGCTCAACTCTACTAGCAACTCCCCTGTGTTAAATAAGTCTCTATTGATTAATTGGTTGAGAAAAACTTTTTAAGGCGGATTTCGCCACTTTTAGTCTATTATGGCAAATTAATTAGAGATGCATAAAAATGTGTAGGAGTCCTACAGGGCACAAAAGTCTCTACTCTTTTATTTCTTAACCTAGCCTCAGTATATTAATATTATACAATGCTACCCCCTAGTGGATTAAAATTTAACAACAGCAGACAAAATTCCGCAGCATCTAAAATGTACCAAAAATAAAAACTGTTATACACTCTTTAACATTGCAATTGCAACACCAAGAGTAAACTTGGAAATTACAGGATCAATAGATATGATAAATGATGAAAACATGGAAGCAACATTTTCCATACATCTCGACTTATTAGATCCAGGTGAATAAAAAATCGGCACTCCTTCCTCCAGGATGAATTCTTGTTGTTTATTAAAAAATCATGTGCATTGACATCGTGAAAAGTAAGTATTAGAAAATTCCTTACTTATTGTTGATACCATCACCATTTTTAATGGCATAGAGCAGCTGAAAGAAAAATGTAAAGAAAGATTTTTTTTTCTTGGTGAAGTTGCTTGCCTCTAGTAATTGAAGTTAAATGACTCCCTAAAAAAGTGCCTAATTTCGCCTGCCCCTTATCCAGTCCTTCCTCTGCCTGCCTATGACAACCATTCTTTGTCAGTATTCTACCTATGCACAATATAGTAAGAAAGCTGCCAATCCATGCTCAACATTGAGAGGACTAGCAGAGCTGCAGTAGAGAAAATAACGATTTTATCAAAACTACAGCAAACAGCCCAGTAAGTGACACATTGCTGAAATCAGGGTCACTGACCCTATTTTATATTGCATTCATATAGCTAAGGCTGATTTCACACTTGCCGTGTTTTTTCTGGCCAATTTCGCAGCCCCAATAGATTTTTCTGGGGCCGAAAAATCGGCACGCAAAAATTAAACAGTGCGCCGTGTGCTGTACGATTGTGAGGGCCGTTTTTGCAGCCGTGATAAAAGATCGAGCTTGCGCGATCTTTTATATGGCGTACAGACACGGCCCCCGTGACTTCTGGTTTTGTGGAACGCCGTTTTTTTCTTCCAATACTATTTCCATAGTATTGTGGAAAAAAAATGGCGATCCGCAAACTTTTTTGTGGTCCGTTATTGCGGCAGACCACAAAAAATGCGTCGATATGGCCCACAAAAACGTGCCGCAAAAAATGCGGTAAGTGCAAAAATAGCCTAATTGTATACCTGGTGACAGAGCACGGCTTAGAGAAGGGGTTGGGAACCTCTGTCCCACTACGTTCTTTCCTTGGGTCCCATGCAGATTCCCGGGGACCGCAGTGCTAAGGCCGGGAATCACAGAACTTCGGTCGACAATCAGCAAAACGCCGACCACCGGCCCTTTAATTGCTCATGACACTGCTGGAGCGCGGGCAATGAAGGGTTACGTCCTGACGAGCTCTGCGCTCCAGCCCCATTGATGACAGCAGCAGCAGCAGCCCTTCCTCTACTGTATATGTCCCAGAGTGTTTTATGATGTATGTGCCCCAGTGTCTCCAGTGATGTACAGTGGGGAGAATAATTTGATTCTGCCGACTTTGCAAGTTTTCCCACCTACAAAAAATGGGGAGGTCTGTAATTTTAATCGTAGGTACACTTCAACTGTGAGATGCAGAATCTAAAAATAAAAAATAGAATATCACATTATATGATTTTTAAATAATTAAATTGTTTTTTATTGCATGAAAAAAAGTATTTGATCACCTACCAACCAGCAAGAATTCTGTCTCTCACAGTCCTCTTAGGCTGGTTTCACATTAGCGTTTTTTTGCGCAGCACATCGTGCACGTCCATGCTCATGCGTCATGCGCACCTATGTTTAACATGGCGTGCATGGTCTAGCGTTTGCATGCGTTCGTATGCGTTTTCGTGCGCATGCGTTTTTTTAAGGTGTGCGCCTAGGCACGCCAGACACAACCTGTTGCATTTTTGGGTCCGTCCAACGGCGTCAAAAAAGCGCATGTGCACACTTGCGCATGGAATGCGACAAATTAACTCATTACAGTCTATGGGAACGCAGGCGTGTGCGTGGACATGCGCTCGCCTGCATTACAAAACGCATGCGTTTTAAGAGTTAACATGGCTTGAAACTGGTTAAAACGCTTGCACTTAAAAAACGTAAACGCATGCAAAACGCATGATGCGTTTTTTGCATGTGTTTCTATTGCGCAGGAAGCGCTGTGCTAAAAAACGCTAATGTGAAAGTAGCCTTAGTTGTTTCTTTAAGAAGCCCTCCTACTCTGCACTCATTACCTGTATTAATTGCACCTGCTTGAACTTGTTATCTGTATAAAAGACATCTATCTACACACTCAAGCAATCACACTCCAAGCTCTCCACCATGGCCAAGACCAAAGAGTTGTCTAAGGACACCAGGGACAAAATTATAGACCTGGAATGGGTTATAGGACAATAGGCAAACAGCTTGGTGAGAAGACAACAACTGTTGGCTCAATTATTTGAAAATGGAAGATAACAATATTTTCCTTTTAAAGAGAAGGAATATCTGCACTCACCTGGTCTACAGGTAAACCAGTCCATTTTTATTTTCTTATCATTCTGGACAATAGCATAAAGAGCAGTTGCGCCATTATCGCAAGTACAGGGATTTCAGAAGAATATGATCGACATGGTGGGCAACCACCGTTTGGCGCTTCACTAGCACTTCTACGGGTTCATAATAGGTTAAATAAAGGACATACTGGTCCTCAGGCAGCTGATACTGCTTGCAGGCTTTTTCAAACCCATGCAGAAATTTGTCCAAGTCCTCATCCTTTTCCATCTAAGGAAAATAGGACAGGGCTTAAAGCCTTATGGACAAGGGCTAGTTCCGTTTTTGCATTTCCATTTTTTGCTCCCCTTCTTCCCACACCCGTAACATTTTTATTTTTCCGTCAATTTGGCCATGTGAGGGCTTGGTTTTTGCGGGACGAGTTGTACTTTTGAATGGCACCAATGGTTTTTCATATCGTGTACTAGAAAACAGGGAAAAAAAAATCCAAATGCGGTGAAATTGCAAAAAAAAGTGCAATTCCACAATTGTTTTATGGATTTTTTTTTTTTTTTTTTTTTTTTAACCATGTTCACTAAATGCTAAAACTGGCCTGACATTATTATTTTCCAGGTCATTACGAGTTCACAGACATCAAACATGTCTAGGTTGCTTTTTATTTAAGTGGTGGAAAAAAAAGAATCAAAAGTAAAAAAAAAAAAAATAAAAAGTGACATTTTCCGAGAAACATAGCGTCTCCATTTTTAGGGATCTGGGACTGGGTAAAGGTTTATTTTTTGCGTGGCGATCTGACATTTTTATTGATACCAATTTGGTGTGTATGCGATCTTTTGATTGCCCGTTATTGCATTTTATTGCAATGTTTTAGCGACCAAAAAAATTTAATTCTGGCATTTCGATTTCTTTTCTCACTACGCCATTTACCGATTGGATTAATTCATTTTATATATTGATCGGGCGATTCTGAGCACGGCAATACCAAATTTGTGTATATTCGATTTTTTTTTTTTTTTTTTTTTTTTTTTTTTTTTTTTTTTGAATGGGGTGGTGACTTGAACGTTTATATTTTTTAAAACATTTTTTTTACTTCAATAGTCTCCAAGGGAGACTAGCAGCTGCGATCATCCAATCGCTTATGCTATATAGAGCAGGGCGTCAGCAGAAATGCTCACTTGCTATGAGCACCGACTGCTGGGTGGCGCTCATAGCTATCTGGCTATGACAACCACAGGGGTCTCTTGCAGACCCCGGGTTTTCATGCCAACCCATCGGCGACCCGAGGTCATGTGATACGGGCGCTCATGGGCAGTGTTAATGATGCGCTTCCTGTGCGTGCATGTTAAATGCCACTGTCAGAGTTCGACAGCGGCATTTAACATGTTAACAGCCATGGGTGGATCGCGATTTCACCTGTGGCTTTTAGGGGCACATGACAGCTTATCAGATCATGGGTTGGAAAAGGTCCAGTCTCTGGCGATGGGAGGTGTCCAATGTCCGATATATCCATCATTGGATGTTAAGGGTTTAAGGTGGTTGGCATTGCTGGACTCCCTGCTCGATGGGGAAGATCTCTATATCTGGATTTTGGTCAATGTCTGCTCATGTTCTCTCAGAGCTTGTCGCTCCTCTCACTCAGCATGGGCTTGCTGCTCCTCTCGCCCAGTCTGGACCCTCCACTCTGCAAATTCACAGTTTGTGTTTTCTAGCACCAGCTGCAGGCATATTTGAGGTTCACAGTCTCCCATTTGCTGCAGAAGGAGTGGTATACAATAGTTCATTCTATTCTGGGAGCTGTGGTTGCTGCCAGCCCCCTCTGAGTCTGACAGCTCTGGAGCCGGAACCATGGCTAGGTCTGCTGGTACTCCATTGGTCCCAGGCTCTGGGACCACAACATGTTGCTCTCTGGAATCCTCCTCCTTGAAGGCACGGATTAACATCTCTTTGGTCTTGTTGGACCTATCGAGACCTCGCTCTTCACGCTGACTGATCAGCACCGCTTTTTCATGCTTTTTACAAGCAGCTGCCTTCTTAGTAGTCACTTGCCAAATAAAAGATAGGATAGAAAAACAAGAGCAGTGGAGGGGTGTAACTGCTACATGTGCAATATTGTCCCAGATTTAAAAATAAAAAATAAAAAAATGAAACACTCAATGTGATTCCTCAGAAATCCCACCTGAATCATGTAAGTTGTCAGTGACAGGAGTGATTACTCAAACCATATCACTGATATTCTGTAATATCTCACTGCTTGCCACCAGTTTGTCATGATATGGCAGCCCGGGAAGGTCACGCAGAACCACCTGCTGTGATCTTTGTTGAACAGCTCTCTTCTGCCCCCTATTGACCGACGATTAACGGAGGAGGCCGCAAGCTGTTTCCACTAATAGGCCAATGTGAAGATCTGAAATTGTGGGTTGTAATAATCACCTAGGCAGGTTAATAATGCAACTATTTATTACTTAAGTCAATGGTTGTACAACAAATCCAAGTAGTTGGCCAAAATACAATGATCTCAGTCCACAAGTTCCCAACCACCTGCTGGGATCGTTATTTCCACTGCCCCAGTACCAGACGATACCCACTGTCTCCCAACCTTTGGTTGGCCCACCATTTTCGGTACCTCCAGCCGGTATAGTGTTCAGTCACAGCCCATGTTCCTCCAGACGATGGATATCACGACCGTAGCTCATGGATACTGCTTCAGCCAACAACAGATCTCCAAACCATCCATCCATGTCCTCCAGGACACCATTCTCGAGCCTCTCCCTTCGAAGTGACTCTTTCTCTCTGACCATCCATGTGGCTCCTTCCCTGCCCTCCCTGGAATCAGCCCCCTGAATGGGCAAAAGTGTACACACTCTCCCCTTAAACATTTGCTCAAAGAATGAAGAATATTACAGCATCCCATCACCTGGACTTGCATCTGAGACCCTCCTGTGGTGATGGCTCACCTGGATCTACTATCACCATCCACATGTAGGTACGTGTGCCGACTGGGGGGTGGTCCTTTTTTTGCCGTGAACAGACTGGAGACAGAAACCGATGTGAGTTCAACAGGTTCTCTTTATTGGCCGTTCGCCCAACGAGCACAGCAACACAACAGCAGCACGACAGCTTCTATGCATAGGCCCGGGTACCTTTCACCTTTTTCTCTGTCCTTTACAGTGACGTCCCTCGCGGCTCTTTCACTGTGGATGCCTTAGGCTCACCACCACAGTGCTTCACCTGTTCGAGTCCGTCTGTCTGGTACCCCCGGGCTTCCTCTGTCCTGCGGCTCTCCTGTCAGGGCCACTCTCTGACTGTTTCTCCTTCCAGTACCTCCCGGAGTTCTTCCTCTGTCTCTTTCCTCTTCAGTCTCCTGCTCTGCAGAACTCCTCCTCCTAGACTGGCTTCCTTCTGGAACTCTCTCTGCCTATTTACTCCCCTCCCCGGGAATTCCCCTCTAGAGCCTCTGTAACTCTGCCCACCATGACTATGTGGTTTCCTATCCTTGAGCTGTTGTTAAGCCCTTTTCTCATTGCTCTCTGCCTCCATCTTGTGGCCAAAGTTCTGTACTGCACCGTCTCCTTTTCCTGCTGTTCTTGGTCTCCCCCTAGTGGTCAAAACACAGTACTTTACCATCTTTCACTGTCTCTAGCTGTCTCCCCACATACATATACACCAGGTCACGTCAAGTACTTTTATGGCACATCTTGCATTCACCTTCCTGCTGCAGACAGGTCCATAGGTCAGTCCACTTCCCTACACACACAATAGGCCTAGTTGCTGGAAGCACAATGGCTTGAGGCCCTGAGATACAGATGAAATTAATAGAATGGTTGCTTTACATTTATCTTTAGCAATAATCTGTCTGGCCTTAGGTATACATAAGATCCAGCCTGCACACCTTCATCTGCTTGCTGGGTATCAACTGATGAGCAAGCAAATCACAAATAAAACACAGCAAGCAAAGATCTAATAAAACATAACATCAACCCAACTGGTGCTCCGTGCTGGAAAAATCTGCATCCCGTAGAGCCATGAACTCCACTCTATTGGCATTGGTCCAATAATTTTTAGTTCGTAGCCAGTTCCTCACAGCCAGTGTTTGGGAAACTAACAGTGAGCGTATTGTATATGCACCTCTGATTTCAATGCTGGGAATATATGTATATACCCCTGATACAGTCACTGTGAGCTCCACGTTAACCTCAGCATTACTCGCTGCCACCACCAGTCGATTTTTATATTCAGGCTGACTGGAGTCCTGGTTCTGGTAGCATACGGTGTGGTTTAGGTTTACAGAACAAAAGGAACATAACTGTTAAATGTTATATTTAATCCAAAACATGGCAGTGTTTATAAAAAAATATACAAAAGATTTTGCCAGGGGGACAATACAATACAGCATATACAGTACAAATAAAAAGAAATAACAGAGGAAATTTAATACGCTGCTCACAGAGATGTGTCAACTTAGCTGAAGGAAAGTATTTCAATTTGGGGATTCATGCGTACACGGTGTGTATCTCTCTACAGGAACACTAATCACAATGTGTCTTGAGCTTTTATCAGTACATGAGTTACAGCCCCTTTCCCCAGGATGACCTCATATGGCCTGGTTGTGGGATGTCCTCAGCCCTTCAGGATTTTATGACATCCCAATTTATTAGAGAACTTCACTCCTGATGATCACAGAAGTTCGAGATCGCTGCCATATTTTCCCATCAGATTTTACCTTTCCCTAGAGATCAAACATGACATGGCTGTTGTCAGTTATCTGGCCACTATGAATTTGGGGGTTATAGGCAGGAGTTATAGTAATGAGAAAACATGCATATTCTTCCCCGATTAACCCTGAAGTAAAAAATGTATGTTCTATGGGATTTATACAAGCTCCAATATTCATACTTTTCTATCGGTGCCTCAGCGTCTGCCAAAGATGTTTGAATGAAAGAAATGTGCACCTGTGAAGAACAATAGCTATCTCTAAAGGGTGTGATATGGTCACTTTAATCCTCTCAAAACTTAATAAGCCTTTCTTGCCTTAACTATTTGTCCAATCCCTTGAAAAGAGTTCTCCTGTCTATTCTAAATCTCTATCACTTGTCCAAACTATAACTCTCTTTGTCCATGCACAATAGACACCCTCATTGATACTGCAAGAGTAATTTACTTCATAAAGGGGCTGCCTGCATGGTAATTAGGATGGTTCACCTCTCTTTATCTCTAATTTAAGTCTATTTCTAAAGCTAGTTCCACACTAGCATATGGCAGACCTGCGGAGGGCTGCAGACTTCCTCCGTGAAGCTCCACCCACTACTGCACCTCCTCCATTTAACTCCACCAATGTCGGCATTTGGCCTGTGTACCCTATCTTTAGCATTGGGTATGCAGGCCATGCCGATGTATGCGGATGCCTCCGCATACGTCATTTTGACGGTGCGGCGACTGCAACACATTGCGTTCGGTGCAGGTCGTAAGCGGAGGTCGCCCCAGATCCCTGGGTGTTATAAAAAGGCCGACTGATACTTGAGCAAATGCGCGCAGAACTCTCAGAAATGCCCTCTCATCAGGCTCCCCAGGTGGAGGCCTTGCTGGGGAAGTACCAGGAGGTGTTCGCAAAGGATGACGATGATTTTGGGCGCACGATGGCCATTACCCATGAGATACCCACTGGGGACGCGGCACCGATATGGGAGAGATTTCGCCACATACCCCCACAAATGTATCAGGAGGTTAAGGGAATGCTGTCACATGCTGAAGAAGGGAGTGACCCGTGAGAGCCAGAGCCCGTGGGCTGCCCCCATCGTCTTGGTGCGGAAAAAAGAGAGAACTCTACATTTCTGTGTGGATTACCGCCGGCTCAACACTTGCACAGTGCGAGATTCATATCCACTACCACGGATAGAGGAGTCCCTGTCAGCACTGGGAAATGCCCGCTATTTTTACACACTGGACCTCGCCAGCGGGTACTGGCAAATACCCATGTCTGAACAAGACCGAGCCAAGACGGCCTTCATTCTCCCGATGGGACTATTCGAGTTCGACCGCATGCCCTTCGGGCAGGCCAACGCCCCGGGAACATTTCAGCGTCTCATGGAGTGGTGTCTGGGGGACCTGAACTTTGAAGCCACCCTGATTTACCTGGACGATATAATCATCTTTGCTCCCACCGCTGAAGAACATCTCCGGAGACTAGAGCAAGTTCTGAGTCGGCTACAAAAATTTGGTTTGAAGATGAAACCCCAGAAGAGCCACCTCTTCCGAACACAAATTGACTATCTGGGGCATGTGGTCTCCACCGAGGGAGTGAATCCCTCGCAGGAGAAGATCGCTGCGGTGCAGGAGTGGCCGACCCCAAAAACCGTGAAGGATGTACGAGCATTCCTGCGACTCACAGGATACTTCCGGTGCTTTGAGAAGGATTTTACCTGCATCGCAAACCCCCTCCTGGAATTGCTGAAAGGAGTACCCTCATGTGCGAAGAACAGGAACGTACACTGGGGAGAGCAACAGGAGAAGGCATTCCAGGCCCTGAAGAAGGCCCTGACTGAGGCCCCGGTGTTGGCCTACGCTGATTTCACGCAGCCGTTCGTCTTGCACACTGACAGAAGTCTACAAGGACTCGGGGCAGTAGTCTCACAGATGCAGAACTAGAAGGTGTGTCATCGCATATGCCAGTCGCTCCTTACATGATTCAGAAAGAAATCTGGAAAATTACAGCTCATTCAAGCTGGAGTTGTTGGCGCTGGTGTGGGCGATGACTGAAAAGTTTGCGGAGTATTTGGCCGGCTCGGAAGTCCACGTGCGTACGGATAACAATCCGTTGGCCCACCTTGAAACAGCAAAGCTAGGGGCCATAGAACAACGTTGGGTAGCACGAATGGCAAAATTCCGTTACAGGATCTCCTACAGGAGAGGAGTGGAGAATACTCATGCGGATGCCCTTTCTCGAGTAGATTACCACCCGCCAGCACCCAGCTGGGATGAAGAGTTGGAGGCTATAGAGGTTCCTGAATTTGGAGGGACTGCCAGGACGGTGGCAGCGATGCAGGAGACAGCTCAAAGAAGTACACCCAAGAATTTGTTGGAACAACCCCGTGATGAGTGGGTCCGGATACAGCAAGAAGATCGAGAGAGCCCAGCTGAGGCGGTGGCTCATAACCAAACAGGTGCCCGGCCAGAGTGAGCGGGCAGCCATGCCCCCTGAGATGTTGAAAATGTTGCGCCAGTGGGAGCGGCTACAGTTACGGGATGGAATCCTGTACAGGAAAGTGTACCTACAATCTGAACTGAGCTTCATTTGGCAAACGATCATCCCTGGTAGAACAGGTGGCTAAGGAAGCACACGAGAAGGGAGCACACTTCGGGACGGAAAAAACATTTCAGTGGCTGCAGCGGTTGTTCTATCATCCTCACATGAGGACCGTCGTGGAGAAAGTATGTCAGCAGTGCCGAAATTGTGAACTAGTTAAGCCGCCAGAACAGCGAGCCCCTACAGAAACCGTGAGGTCCTCTGCACCCGTGGAGTTACTGGCCATAGACTACTTGACGATTGGCCCAGCACACCAGGGCTATGAACATTGCCTGGTGATCGACCACTTTTCCAAATTTTCTGTGGTCACACCTACTCGGGACCAGACTGCCGAATCTGCGGCCTATGCTATCTGTAAACATTTCATTCCAGTGTACGCGTGTCCCAAGCGAATCCATTCGGATCAAGGAGCCTGCTTCCTGGGAAAGGTGATGGAGGAGTTGCATCACTTGTACAAAATCGATAAGTCTCGGACTACCCCTTACCATCCACAGGGGAAAGGAGGTTGTGAGAGATTCAACCGCACCCTGGTCCAGATGCTGAGCACACTTGAAGAACAAAGCACGCTGAACTGAGTCCATCCCCGAATTGGTGTGGGCATACAATAACCGTCAACACAGTACCACAGGGTTCACGCCATATTCACTGTTCTTCAGCTGACCTGGGAAGGGACTGACTGAATTGGCAGAGCCCAGGAGGACTTCCCGCGGACAGGGGTGTACTCCTGGGTTCGAGAACATCGTCACCGGCTACGGACCATTCAACGGTTGGTGCAGAACCGGCTCCGAGGGTTGGAACACCTGCAGGTCCCTCCCCAGAAGGGGACAGCCCTACAACCAGGGGATCGAGTCTTAGTCAGAGAGAAACGCCTTAACAGCAAATTGGAGTGTCGGTGGGAGAAAGCCTGTATAAGGTGAAGCGATAGCTCGATAGGCGGGGACCCGTCTACGAAGTTCAGCCTGAAACAGGTGAAGAACTCCCTGTCATGATCCAGGTTGGATCTGACAGAGTAAATGCACAAAGTAACCTTTTTTTCCCTTGGCTGTGTGCCAAAGGTGGTTTTGCCCCTGGTGGCCATTAGGGTCATTGCACTTTGGTTACCTTAGTTTGTGCACGTAATCATGTAACAGGTGTGATAGCTCTATAAGAGAGTATCAGGTGTGTTAATTTCTGTTGGTGATAAAGTGCCTCATTTGCAAGCAAGCCTGGGTGAAGGATGGAGCTAAAGGAGAGTCTCGTGCACCTCAGAGAGAGTCCTAGAGTGGATTGGTGGAGTCAGCTATGGTGTCTGCAAGGAGTGCTGGCGTGGTGGAGTCGCAGTTATGGTGTCAGCAGGGAGTTCGTGCATGGATTGGTGGAGTGGCAGCTGCGGTGTAGAGCTGCACTCAAAATGCTGGACTTGGTTGCTGAGAGCTGGACTCAAGCATGCTGGACTTTTTGGCAGAAAAGCTGGACTCATTTGCGGGACTCTGTTTCTGGACAGCTGCACACAGGTGTGGACTCTGTTTGCTCCAAGGCTGCACTATGGTGCTGAGAAGATCCATTTCTGGACAGTGCACCCAGAAGTCGGACATGGTGGAGGAAAAGATGCACGCAGGTGGTGGGCTCTATTGCTGGGAGCGTAAGCAACAGAGCAAAGCTAAGTCATGTTCCTCTGTTATGTCACTTTTTCTTATGTGTGTTTAGTGCAGTGGTGGGATTAGTTTCCGCACCGACCAATTCCCTAGTGAGGGTTTAGGTGCAGGGCGAGTCAGGGTTTTGAGGTTCCCGATCATCGCCCGGTGCGGAACCGGCCTAGGGAATGTTAGGAGTGTAGAGACACAGACTTAGGGGCGTGCAGGAGGTCTCCACGTCCCCCATTCCCTATCGCAGGGCCACCATTGTTGTTACCCAGGTTTTCCCTATTCCCTTTGTCTTTTTGTATTAGTTACCGGCCTGCGGGCCGTGTCACATAGGACAATTACACTCCCCACTCGTACATTACATTGTAATGTGCTGCGTCCCTGTTTGTCTCAAGATCCTCCAGTGGTGCCATCTGTCCCGGCGCCCCCAGTGGCTGAACCTGTGTTCGTTCCAGAGGACAAAGAAGACGGAGACTCTCTACTCCTTCAGGGAGACCCGGAAACTGGACTGGTGCCTGAAACGACGGAAGTAACTGAGGAGGCTCCAACTTCCTCTTTTCCGGTGGCTGATTCCACAACCTCCACTGATCTGTGACGTTCTGAATGATCAACGTCAGGTGTGCCCCCCAGACACTACAATCAGGACGAATTCATCTGGCAGCAAATTGTACGAGGTCTGGACGATTGTCAGCAAAAACTCCAGAAACTCTCGCCCGTGGAATGGCGAGCTCACAGAGAGGGAATGTAAGGGGGTGAAGTGTCATAAACTCATTTTCTGCTCCACCAGTTGAGAGTTCCCCTTCCGTTCTCCCTCTGGTGGTGACAGGAGGTAGTGCAGTTGGTTTAAGTGGTAGTGATCTGCCACCTGATGAGGAAGATAACGATTGGATCTCTGGAGTATCAGACTGGATATAAGACAGTCAATGCCCTATCCGGGTACTGGTGATTCAGTCTGTTTCTCAGGTCCTGGACTTCAGCTCTCTTCCAGTCTTCTCAAGTTAAGTTTGTTTTTTGCTAATGTTCACACTTGCGCTTGTTGGTCAATTCAGTTTGTGAAATCAGCCTGCCCCTGCTGGGGCTATGCTGAAATTCCACTCCTATTAATCAGTATTTGCCAATCTGCTTTTTGTCCCTTATTAGATTGGCCTCTTTTTTGCTCTGTCTCAGAATATTTCAGAGTGCTGATATAGGTTTTGAAGTCTAGTGACTTCAGGGTTAATTTTGCTATCAGAAGTGTTGGACAATATTTTTGTAGGTTTTTACTCTAAGAGAATAACTGCAAATGTGTTTCTTGTGTTTGTAATGAAGCCTAGTTCAGCTCTGCTGTACTATGTTATAATAAAAATGGTAAGTTCATAGATCATCTCCTTTTGATCTAGACCTAGACCGGGACATGTGATGAAACACAAGCATTTGTTACCAATCTTAACATTAATAAGTGGGGTTTAGAGTTCACCTTCTCTCAATCTGAAACACACTTTCAGTTTTTGGCTCTGGTTATCACCAAAGATGGAAATGGTGGGATTTGCACATCTACTCACTTTAAGAATATTGACATGAACAATTATCTAGAGTTTTGCATTTTCGATAGTGGATTAAGGCTAGTTTCACAGTAGCGTATTTTACATGCAGCACACGGCGCCGCTAAGCTCCGCCCCCCTGCCCGTCCCGTCCGGTCATCTCCTCCTACTATCGTACACGGCTGCATGCGATCTGCGCACCCTATCTTTAGCATAGGGTGTGCAGACCGTGCGCTGGCCATGCGCTAGTAGGATTTTTGCATGCGCTGCGCACTTTTGAAGGTGCGCCGTGCGCGCCAAAATGCAACATGGTGCGTTCAGCGCACCTTCAAAAGTGCGCAGCGCATTCAAAAATCCTACTAGCGCATGGTCAGCGCACCCTATGCTAAAGATATGCAGCCGTGTGCGATAGTAGGAGGAGATGACCGGATGAGGCGGGCAAGGGGCAGGGTTTTGTGGTGCCGTGCGCTGCATGTAAAATATGCTAGTGTGAAACTAGCCTAAGAATATTCCCTATGGACAGCACTGGTGTAATTCAGAAAAACAGTATGAAGGAGGATGATTTTGCGAATGATTGACATGTACTACAAATGAGATTTGAAGAAAAGGGTTACCCCATGGAAAACTTGAGGGATGCCTATAAAAGAACTAGGAGATTATAACAAGCAGATTGCTTGGTCAGTACGAAAATTAAGGATAACCGAACACAGAGGAGTAACTCTATAGTTGAAAATGGATTCATTTATAGCTTTGTCACCACTTTTAATCATTACTATGGGGAAAATAGGGGTTTAATTAAGAAATATTGGTTTATATCGAGGAATGATCCAAATCTATCAAAGATTCTACCAAAAAATCCCAATATAGTTTTTAGGTGGAATAAAAGATTAAAAAACCTCATTGCACCAAGATGTCAGGAAAGCATTGTCTCCTCTCAGCGATCTGCCATCCCTGTTCACCTGAATTAACAGGTAATTATTGTTGTACAGGATCCAAATGCCAATACTGGGCAATGGTTGGACATGGGTGTAGAAATTTTCATCAATGGTCACCGGTGAGATTTTTCCCATTAATCAGTTCTTTCAATATATGGGTAATACCATTCAACCCGTCCATAATAAGATGAATAAGCACAGGTCCAACATCAGGAATGGAGTAGTCAATCATAGCCTGGTCAGGCATTTTCTCAATAAAAATTAAGAAAATCCAGATGGGTTGAAGCTAACTATATTATTAGAGCAAATGTCACAGAAAACTCCTGACAGGTTTCAAAGACTTATCAACAGGGAGTGCTTCTGGATTTTTAAATGATCGACCTGTAATTCCAGAGGACGTCAATGAATGTATAGAAAATACACGTTAATGGGGCAAGAAATATGTATTTCTGTATGGGATATAATTATCCAATGGTTTTAAAAATCTTTTATAAAACATTTTTGTCATATCTTTATATATTTTGATATATACCGGTATATACTGTGTGTGTATATATGTATATAATATTAGCTTTGTATTCCTTTTTTTTTGTTTTAATAACCTGTATTCTTTTACATTTTGCCCTCAGTGTAATGTTTTCTTGAGATTCTGAAAGCCCCCTCCAGTATATATGCCATTTTACTGTCACCTGATCGTCTTCCTCTGTGGCAGTGCCTGGACGCCGACGCTAATTTTTTTTTTAAACGGTTTTATTAATTTAACAAGGAAGAGGGGTACAAACAGTTACAGTATGTTCATGACATTAAACCATAATCCCACCTTTTCTCTTTTCCCACCCCCCTCCCCTTCATGCAAATGTCATCATTTAAAAAGATTCCTTAAATTGGTGCGTCCTCCAATACTTTGTAGCAAGTAACATCTGGTGCTATCGAATTGTTTCCTAAGTCTGTTCCTAGACTCTGTATCCAAGGAAGGAATAAGAAACGACCATCTGGTGAAAAACTTTTCTGTTAACTTTTCTTTATTAGTCAAGGTTTCCAAACAGTCCATTTTAAACAGAAAATGAATTTTTGTCAATATTAATGATTTCGACGGAACATTTGAGTTTAACCATTGATGTAATATACTTTTTCTTACTGCTGAGGCCCAAATCAGTAACATGGCTTGGTGTGCTTTGGTAATACTCTTGGGGTCTCCTTTAGAATATTAAAAATAGCCCATTGTGGGGTAAGAGGGAACTCAAAACCACTCAGAGTTAATATCTCGCCATAACTTTTGAATTTTGGGGCAACCCCACATATGATGTTTTATTATTATTTATTTATAAAGCACCATTGATTCCATGGTGCTGTACCTGAGAAGGGGTTACAAACAAATTACAGATATCACTTACAGTAAACAAACTAACAATCACAGACTGGTACAGAGGGAAGAGACGACCCTGTTAGGAGTGGCGGAAGGCACTAAAGAAAATAAATAATTAAAGTGCCTTCGCCACTCGAGGTCCACCGTGCGGTGGATGACAAAACCGCTGCTGAGAGAGGCAGAGCACTGGAGCGGTAATATGCACAGGGTTCTAACTCACCCAGGTGCAAAAAGGCAAGCTCTGTTAAATGACACAGAGCTGCAGGGAAAAATAATACCAAAAGTATCGCTGAGCCTGTTAACAGCACAGGATCTCAGGGCACACGTGCGGTAGCCGGAAACCGGAGTAGTTAAATACAGTCACTACAACCGAGCGCACTTACCGTGTACACGTGTGCTCGGTGTCGCAACTGTGCACACCTGGACAGGCTGCAACTGCAAATATCGCAAGCGCAATGCAGGACGCTAAGCTGTTGGAAAGATGGAGCTTGTGCGCGCTGGCACTAGCGCAGGTGCTGACAGAATACCACTCACACAGACGAATTATCAGAGGGAAGGGGTTTCTTAATGAGTCAGTCACCAGTACAAGCATCCGTCACCATACACGCAGCAGTATAAAAATACTAGCGCATGGCATAACGGCCATGCGCACTTTTTATAGCGTACGGGACCTGCTGGAAATCTCCAGAGCCCTGAGCTAAGCCAATGAAATCAGGAGCAGGACCTGAGCACCTGACTCCTTGACTCCAATGGGAGCTCGTCCCGTGGGCATGCTCAGAAGCTGGGAAAAAGGACTTGGCCTCTGGAGACAAATGTGTGAATCTGGATTCCCGCATAGGCATTATAGAACCCAGATTCCTAACATTACCCCACCCTCCTAGTGCCCCCTCCTCCCTGAACCCTCCAGTCCACCAGCCTGTGCCCGACAGCGGTACAGGTCTCACTCGTCAAAAGGTGAGCCTGATGTCCCGGTAGGTGAAACCGAAAAGCGGGACACACGGACGGTATCAGGGGAGGCCAGATCACCAGGTCTCAGGAGGGACACCCTGGAGACAATGGGAGTTTTAAGAGACGGCCACCGTGTATCGGCGCGCGTAGCCACACTCCGTTCGGGAAGGCTATCCCGAGCACATAGGGTGCATGCCCGAATACATTTTTTTTGTCCCGAGCCTTGTGCGGCCACCAATACGAACCGGCCAAAGACTTCGTGGTCTGCATATAGCCACGATGGCCATCCGCATTGGGCGCGTGTGCCCATGCAAGGACTTTAGGCCGCTGGCAAGGAGGGACAAAAGTCTCGCTTACCGGCTCACAGTCAGAGCATTGAGGGAAACTGTCTTCCTGCGAAGCAGCAAGTAGATGGTGACAACAGCATATGGGCTCTTGAGCCGGACATGTCTCAGAAATGGCGCTAGACACCTCCATGGGTTCAGGAGGTAGAACCTCCGGCTCGGGCAGGTCCAGAGGCTCAAAAAAATTTGGGAGCCGGAGTACCTCTCCGTTTGGAGTGCGCTCGCTCCAAACCACGCTCAGAAAAACGGAGGTCAATCCGTGAGGAGATAGATACTAACTCCTCCAGGGTGGTAGGAATTTCTCTCGTGGAGAGAGCATCCTTTGACGTGCTCCGCTAATCCCTTCAAAAATACAGGAATCAGAGCCTTGTCAGACCACTCTAACTTGGACGCCAGTGTCCGAAAACAGACGGCGTATTGACTGACCGAGAGTGATCCCTGAGATAAGGTGAGCAGTTGGAGAGAGGTGTCGTGTGTAACCCGTGGACTGAGAAACACCTGCCTGATAGCAGTTAGCAGATTAGCTGCGGTCCGGATATCCGGGTCACCACGCTCCCATAGTGGCATAGCCCATTCCAGTGCCTTGCCTGACAGTAGGGATATAATAAAGGCCACCTTGGCCCGCCCTGTAGGGAATTGCGCAGCCAGCAGCTCCAGGTGAATCGAGCACTGGCTGATAAAACCTCTACAGGAGGCGCCATCCCCAGAATATTTTTCGGGTAACGGGAGGCGGGTAACTGTCGGCGCAAGGGCGGACATGGACATACGCCCAACCACGTCCGTGAGTGCTTGGAAAGCAGCATCTGTGGCCTGCGAAGCTGCGAGAGCTCCCTGAAGGGTAGCCAAGCGAGTCTCGAGCTGTCGCACGCACTGCAACAGTTGCTGCTGATCTGCCATCTCCAGCCAGCCCCTGGCACTAGTATTATGTTAGGAGTGGCAGAAGGCACTAAAAAAAAAAATAATTAAAGTGCCTTCGCCACTCAGGGCCCACCGGGCGGTGGATGACAAAACCGCTGCTGAGGCAGAGCACAAATATGCACAGGGTTCTAACACACCCAGGTGCAAAAAGGCAAGCTCTGTTAAATGACACAGAGCTGCTGGGAAAAATAATACCAAAAGTATTGCTGAGCCTGTTAACAGCACAGGATCTCAGCAGCACACGTGCGGTAGCCGGAAACCGGAGTAGTTAAATACAGTCACTACAACCGAGCAGACTTACCATGTACACGTGTGCTCGGCGTCGCAACTGTGCACGCCTAGACGGGCTGCAATCGCAAATATCGCAAGCGCGATGCAGGATGCTAAGCTGTTGGAAAGATGGAGCTTGTGCGCGCTGGCGCTAGCGCAGGTGCTGACAGAATACCACTCACTCACACAGACGTATTAACCGAGGGAAGGGGTTTCTTAATGAGTCAGTCACCAGTCCAAGCATCCGTCACCATACACAGAGCAGCAGTATAAAAATACTAGCGCATGGCATAACGGCCATGCGCACTTTTTATAGCGTACGGGACCTGCCGGAAATCTCCAGAGCCCTGAGCTAAGCCAATGAAATCAGGAGCAGGACCTGAGCACCTGACTCCTGGACTCCAATGGGAGCTCGTCCCGTGGGCATGCTCAGAAGCTGGGAAAAAGGACTTAGCCTCTGGAGACAAATGTGTGAATCTGGATTCCCGCATAGGCATTATAGAACCCAGATTCCTAACAGACCCTGCCCTTTCGGGCTTACCTGCTACAGGATGGTGGGGAGGGAGACAGGTTGGTGTGTTGCAGCAGTTCCGGTGTTGGTTGAGGTGATATCAGGTTGAAGGGAGACTTTAAGTCCATCTAGTTCAACCCATATCCTGTCCTAACTTGCCCTAACATGTTGATCCAGAGAAAGGCAAGAAAACCCCATGTGGCAAACAGTAAGCTTCACATTGGGGAAAAAAATTCCTTCCCGACTCCACATACGGCAATCAGATTAGCTCCCTGGATCAATGCAATATTAAAGAAACTAGTGTATATACCCTGTAATATTATACTTTTCAAGAAAGGCATCCAGTCCCTTCTTAAATTTTAGTAGGGAATCACTCATTACAACATCATATGGCAGAGAGTTCCATAGTCTCACTGCTCTTACAGTAAAGAATCCGCATCTGTGAGTATGCTTAAACCTTCTTTCCTCCAGACGTAGAGGATGCACCCCTTGTCCCCGTCACAGGTCTAAGAGTAAAAAGATCATTAGAAAGGTCTTGGTATTGTCCCCGCATATATTTATACATTGTAATAAGATCACCCCTAAGCCTTCGATTCTCCAAACTAAATAACCCCAATTGTAATAACCTGTCTTGGTATTGCAGACCCCCTAGTTCCCTAATAACCTTGGCCGCTAGTGGTGAGAGAGAAGGAGGTAGCGGGGTCATTGCAGGCTGTAGGCTTTCTTGAAGAGGTGGGTTTTCAGGTTCCAACTGAAGGATCCAAATGTGGTTGATAGTCAGACTTGTTGGGGCAAAGAATTCCAGAGAATAGGGGCAGTTCGGGAGAAGTCTTGGAGGCGGTTGGGTGAGGAGCGAATAAGTGTGGAGGAGAGAAGGAGGTCTTGGGAGGACCGGAGATTACTTGAGGGAAGGTATCGGGAGATTAGTTCAGAGACATATGGGGGAGACAGGTTATAGATGGCCTTGTAGATGTCAGTATTATGTAAACCACATTTAACACATTGATAAGAATTTGTAGGAGACATTTTGGATTGGACGTATGGGGTAATATAAGCTCTATGTAAAAATAATATGGCCATATCGGTATAACTATTGTATGGAATAACTTTCCTTTGTGTCTCAGTAGCTTCTAATATACCTCCAACCCCTCCATATCCTTTATCCATCTCGCCGGACCCGAGGTTTTAGCATCCCAAGACCATTCCTTCCGCAGAGTGGAATATATGGTGCTAGTTGACACCAAATGAGACCTACCCGTTCTGAGTAGAGTGTCCACTTTATCGCCTGTTCTCTCTGTCTGCTAGCCACAAACCTAAGAACCAGACTACGTGCCTGCAGGAATAAGAACGGTTGTCCTTCAAATACAGGATAATGGGATACCGCCTCGTCAAAAGTGATTGTAGAGAAACTATGGTCTAATAGATCCACCCCAAAAACACACTTTTGTTGTGCTATAATTTCATAGATTTTAGGCAGTTTACCTTTCAAAAATAGTGGGTTACCTAGAAAAGGCTAGAATGGTGACAATTAGAGTTGAGCGATACCGTCCGATACTTCAAAGTATCGTATCGGATGGTATCGGCCGATCTTTAAAAAAAGTATCGGTATCGCCGATTCCAATACCGGAAGTCCCATTCAAGTCTATGGGACTTCCGGTATCGGAATAAGAAAAACCCTTTCCTGCCCTTGTACAGCCTCTCTGGGGTCTGTACGGGCCTTTCGGGGGGCTGTGCCGGCCTGCCAGGGGGTCTGTGCAGGCTCCGGTGGTCTGTGCCGGCCTGCCGGTGGTCTGTGCAGGCTCCGGGGGGCTGTGCCGGCCTGCCGGGGGGCTGTGCAGGCTCCGGGGGGCTGTGCCGGCCTGCCGGGGGGCTGTGCCGGCCTGCCGGGGGGGGGCTGTGCCGGCCTGCCGGTGGTCTGTGCAGGCATCGTCCGATGGGACTACAAGTCCCATCGGGCGATGCCTGCTACCATGACAGTGATTGACACATTAGCCAATGATGGGACAGTAGTAGTCCCATCATCCGGCTAATGTGTTAAATGTAAAAAAAAAAAAAATTACATGCTACATACATACAACATGCATGCTACATTCATACTACATACTACATACATGCTACATTCATACTACATAAATACTACATGCAACATACATACTACATATATACTACATGCATGCTACATACATACTGCATGCTACATACATACCACATATATACTACATGCATGCTACATGCATGCTACATACATAACATATATACTACATGCATGCTACATACATACTACATGCTACATACTACATATATACTACATGCATGCTACATACATACTACATATATACTACATGCATGCTACATACATACTACATGCTACATACATACTACATATATACTGCATGCTACATACATACTACATGCTACATATATACTACATACATACTACATGCATGCTACATGCATGCTACATATATACTACATGCATGCTACATACATACTACATGCTACATACATGCTACATACATACTACATACATGCTACATACATACTACATGCATGCTACATACATACTACATGCTACATACATACCACATACATGCTACATACATGCTACATGCATGCTACATACATGCTACATGCATGCTACATACATACTGCATGCTACATACATGCTACATACATGCTACATACATGCTACATACATGCTACATACATGCTACATACATGCTACATACATGCTACATACATACTACATACATGCTACATACATGCTACATACATACTACATACATGCTACATACATACTACATGCATGCTACATACATACTACATGCTACATACATACCACATACATACTACATACATGCTACATACATACTACATGCATGCTACATACATGCTACATGCATGCTACATACATACTGCATGCTACATGCATACTACATACATACTACATACATACAATACATTCATACAATACATACATAGACATACAGTACATATAACATAGAGTAACATACTTACCAATACTTGTCACATTGTTCCCCGAAGCCATTGTCTTTTCCGGAATAAATATTAACATAACAAACCACAAAAATACTCACCCACGATCCGAAGCAGTCCACGAGTGTGTCCCACGACGATCTTGGGTAGAGAACTGCAGCATCAGCTGTTGCTGCCGTTCTCTACGGGCTGCAGGAATCCAATGACGGAAGGTAGGTATCCTTCCACACTGTATTCCTCCGCCACTTAAAAAAAAAAAAAAGTCCCTAGTCTCACTTTATGCCATTGCTGTGTGGGAAATTCCCACGCAGCAATGGCATAAAGTGAGACTAGGGACTTTTTTTTTTTTAAGTGGCGGAGGAATACAGTGCGGAAGGATACCTACCTTCCGTCATTGGATTCCTGCAGCCCGTAGAGAATGGCAGCATCATGTGATGCTGCCATTCTCTACCCAAGATCGTCGTGGGACACACTCGTGGACTGCTTCGGATCGTGGGTGAGTATTTTTGTGGTTTGTTATGTTAATATTTATTCCGGAAAAGACAATGGCTTCGGGGAACAATGTGACAAGTATTGGTAAGTATGTTACTCTATGTTATATGTACTGTATGTCTATGTATGTATTGTATGAATGTATTGTATGTAGTATGTATGTAGTATGTATGTAGCATGCAGTATGTATGTAGCATGCATGTAGTATGTATGTAGCATGCATGTAGTATATATGTAGCATGTATGTAGTATGTATGTGGTATGTATGTAGTATGTATGTAGTATGCATGTAGCATGTATGTAGTATATATGTAGCATGTATGTAGTATGTATGTAGCATGCATGTAGTATGTATGTAGTATGTATGTAGTATGTATGTGGTATGCATGTAGCATGCATGTAGCATGCATGTAGTATGTAGTATGTATGTAGTATGTATGTATGTAGCATGTAGTATGCATGTAGTATGTATGTAGCATGCATGTAGTATGTATGTAGCATGCATGTAGTATGTATGTAGTATTTTTTTTTTTTTTAACATTTAACACATTAGCTGGATGATGGGACTACTACTGTCCCATCATTGGCTAATGTGTCAATCACTGTCATGGTAGCAGGCATCGCCCGATGGGACTTGTAGTCCCATCGGACGATGCTTGCACAGACCCCCGGACATCAGCACAGCCCCCCGGCAGGCCGGCACAGCCCCCCGGCAGGCCGGTACAGACCCCCACAGGGTGCACAGACCACCGGCAGGCCGGCACAGCCCCCCGGCAGGCCGGTACAGACCCCCACAGGGTGCACAGACCACCGGCAGGCCGGCACAGCCCCCCGGCAGGCCGGTACAGACCCCCACAGGGTGCACAGACCACCGGCAGGCCGGCACAGCCCCCCGGCAGGCCGGTACAGACCCCCACAGGGTGCACAGACCACCGGCAGGCCGGCACAGCCCCCCGGCAGGCCGGTACAGACCCCCACAGGGTGCACAGACCACCGGCAGGCCGGCACAGCCCCCCGGCAGGCCGGTACAGACCCCCACAGGGTGCACAGACCACCGGCAGGCCGGCACAGCCCCCCAGCAGGCCGGTACAGACCCCCACAGGGTGCACAGACCACCGGCAGGCCGGCACAGCCCCCCCGGCAGGCCGGTACAGACCCCGGGCAGTCCACACAGCCCCCCGGCAGGCCGGCACAGCCCCCCGGCAGGCCGGCAGAGACCCCCGGAAGGCCCGAAATGACGGCGCATCATGATGCGCACACACCGCGCATCATGATGTCAGTCTGTCAATCAACTTTGAACTTCCGATTCCGATGCCGAATTCCGATATTGAAAAAATATCGGAAGTCGGTATCGGAATTCCGATACAGCAAGTATCGGCCGATACCCGATACTTGCGGTATCGGAATGCTCAACACTAGTGACAATCTACCTCCCAAATTACACAATTACCTCCCTCTTCTCCGGGACAAAATAGTTTGCCAAAGTATCGGATGATCTCTAATTTCATCAGGGAGTTCTTCACTAGTCAGATGTAACAAAGCCATTAAAGATATATGTGGATAAATCTGCCCCTCTAGGTGAGTATTGGCGAAGTGGGATGTTCCCCGCATCCAATCTATTACATATCGCAAGTTAGCTGCTAAGTTATATCTAGCAATATCAGGGAAGTTAAAGCCCCCCTCAGATCTTGGAAGTTGTAACTTACATAACCCAATGCGTGAGCGGCCCCCCCCCCCCCATTCCCCATATCTGATTTGGATAATAGAAGTGGTAATGTTTGAAATAAATATAATTTAGGAAAAATTATCATTTTAATTAAGTGACATTTCCCGGTAAAAGATAAAATGTTTCCAGGAGTTGTAGGAGACTAGTAACCTTATTAATAATGGGTCTATAATTAAGGCAATACAATTTATGTGGATCCGCTGGGAGTCTAATGCCCAGATATCCAATAGACTCGCTCTTCCATTGAAAGGGAAACCAGCTCTCTGCTATTCTGCCCGCCCTAAATATCGCTAATGCTTCTGACTTATTATAATTTATTTTAAAGCCAGCAAGATGTCCAAATGCTTCGATTGTCGACATTATGGTTGGGATAGCTTGTGTTGGGTAGGCAATAAATAATAAAATATCATTGGCAAAAGCCAATAATTTTGTTTCTGTGTTCCCTGTAGGAATCACATGAAAATCCGGCATATTTTGTAGAGTTCTCAACAAGGGATCTAATGCTAAATTAAGCAATAATTGAGACAATGGGCATCCCTGCCTCGTGTCCCTCCGAATGGCAAAGGGCACCAACAGGGTGTTTATAAAAAGCCTAGATGTGGGGTCCCTATATAAAAATTTAATAGCATTGCAGAACCATGACCCAAACCCTCTGAGCTCCAACAACTTATGTAAATAATTCCAGGAGACCCTGTCAAAGATCTTATCTGCGTCAAGACCCACCACTAAGTTCCTTTTGCCCTTATTGACTCTACAACTAGATATAGTACCTATTGCTGTTCTTATATTATAGGTTATCGATTTCCCATGTACAAACCCCGTCTGATGTGATGAAATTAACTCAGGAATATTCTGCTGTACTCTAGTTGCCAATATTTTTGTCAAGAGTTTAAAATCTGCATTGAGCAGTGAGATTGGGCGGTATCCCTCCACCTGCAATGGATCTTTCCCAGGCTTAGGAAGCATAAACCAGAAGGATGTATACAGACTGTGCCCTGCTACCTGCCACCATCGCACTCTAACAAGCATCTCTATTCTTCCGACAGGTATGTTCATCCACCCAGCTCTCCTGCTGTCTGCCTATGAAGAGCACATAGTCCATCACCCAGCTTTGCACATAGACTTGCCTCTGCACCTAGCATTCACATGGTATGTTCATCCACCCAGCTCTCCTGCTCTCCTGCTGTCTGTCTATGAAGAGCACATAGTCCATCACCCAGCTTTGCACATAGACTTGCCTCTGCACCTAGCATTCACATGGTATGTTCATCCACCCAGCTCTCCTGCTCTCCTGCTGTCTGTCTATGAAGAGCACATAGTCCATCACCCAGCTTTGCACATAGACTTGCCTCTGCACCTAGCATTCACATGGTATGTTCATCCACCCAGCTCTCCTGCTCTCCTGCTGTCTGTCTATGAAGAGCACATAGTCCATCACCCAGCTTTGCACATAGACTTGCCTCTGCACCTAGCATTCACATGGTATGTTCATCCACCCAGCTCTCCTGCTCTCCTGCTGTCTATGAAGAGCACATAGTCCATCACCCAGCTTTGCACATAGACTTGCCTCTGCACCTAGCATTCACATGGTATGCCTTTCAGCTAACCCCAGCTTACCCCAGAGTTATTTCTGACCTTGTTTACTCTGGCTTGATCATATGCATCTGGTCCACTCTTAATGGTGCGACCAAGATGAGCAGAGACCACTCCTCTCTGCTTCACACCTGACTGCACTTAGTTGTACATATATTGCATAGCTCAAGTCTGCATAGACTTCAGTCTGCAGTGATTCCTATAAGTGTGCCCTAGAAGTGTGAAGATAAATTTTAGAATTAAAACCAGAATTGAACCAGAAGGGAACTGAAGGTAACTGTACACAGTCATTGTAAACAATGTTTCTGTTTGTTTTCACTTTCACCCCAATAATCCTTCACTTTCTGCTAATTCCCCTAATCCCTACTCCTAGTAAGGAACTGTTCATCTCTTCTTCCATCCTCCCAATCCACCTCGCCTCCTCCTCAAAACTGTTCCTTACCATACAATCCTCTGTCTCCAAACACAGACAGCCCCCTCATGCCCTCTCCTGCTCCCACCTGCTAACACTTTCTCTGCTCCTTCTCACTGCTGGTGATATCTCTCCAAATCCTGGTCCTCCTCACCACATTCCCACAGTCATTTCTACCTCCCATCCACGCTCTATCACAACCTTCCGTAACCACTCCAACCTTATACCCATTCACCCAGTCCCCGCTTCTCCAGTCCCACTAACAGGAGCTCTGTGGAATGCTCGCTCTGTCTGCAACAAGCTTTCCTACATCCATGATCTTTTTGTTACTACCAAACTTTCCTTCCTCGCCATCACCGAAACCTGGCTCACCCCTTCTGACACAGCCTCTCCTGCTGCACTGTCATATGGTGGCTTCTACCTTTCTCACACCCCCCGCCCCACCAGCAAACATGGCGGAGGAGTTGGTCTTCTCCTGTCAGATACCTGCTCCTTCACCCCAATCCCACTGCCACCCTCTGTTACCCTCCCTCCCTTTGAGGTGCACTCTGTGCGCATCTACTCCCCCTCCAACCTCCAACTGGCTGTCATCTACCGGCCGCCAGGGCCTGCCACCACCTTCTTTGACCACTTCACCACCTGGCTACTTCATTTCCTTTCCGTGGACATCCCTACTATCATCATGGGCGACTTCAACATCCCCATTGACACTTCCCTCTCAGCTTCCACTAAACTTCTATCTCTCACTTCCTCCTTCGGCCTCACTCAATGGTCTTCTACAGCCACCCACAAAGATGGCCACACACTGGACCTCATCTTCACCCGCCTCTGCTCCCTATCTAACTCACCTCTTCCTCTCTCTGACCACAACCTTCTCACATTCTCTTCCCTCTCCACTCCATGTCTACAATCCCCACCCCACAAACTTTCACACCCTCGCAGAAATCTTAAACACCTTGACCTACACTCATTCTCGGAATCCCTCCTCCCTCTCACAGATATAAGTTCCTTACACAATGCGGATGACGCTGCTGCTCTATATAACACCACAATAGCTGTAGCTTTGGAATCTGCTGCCCCACTTACACATACCAAAGCTCGCAAAATCAACAGACAGCCCTGGCACACCAGCCTGACCAAAGAACTGAGGCGAGCTTCCAGGGCTGCTGAGCGCAGATGGAAAAGATCCCACTCCAACGAGCACTTCATCGCATTCAAACAGTCTCTCACTACTTTCAAGACCACACTCGCCACAGCTAAACAAACCTACTTCTCATCGCTCATATCCGCCCTGTCTCACAACCCTAAACAGTTATTCAACACCTTCAATTCTCTCCTCCGTCCCCCAGCACCTCCTCCCTCCCCACTCATCTCAGCTGAAGACTTTGCCTCATTTTTCAAGCAGAAGATTGATAACATCAGAGACAGTTTTGGTCAACAACCCCCAGAGCCCCTTCTCCCGACTTCCCAGCCCTCCACCTCCAAAACCAACTTCTCCACCATTACAGAAGATCGACTCTCCACTCTACTCTCAAGATCACATCTCACCACTTGTGCACTTGACCCGATCCCTTCCCACTTCATCCCAAACCTCACCACAGTCTTCATCCCAACCCTAACCCATCTCTTCAACCTATCACTAACAACTGGTGTTTTCCCCTCAAGCTTTAAACATGCCTCAATCACACCTATCCTCAAAAAGCCCTCTCTTGACCCATCCTCTGTATCTAGCTATTGCCCTATATCACTTCTCCCCTATGCCTCCAAGCTACTGGAACAACACGTCTACCTTGAACTGTCCTCCCATCTCTCTTCTTGCTCCCTCTTCGACCGCTTACAATCTGGCTTCCGGTCACACCACTCCACCGAAACTGCCCTTACTAAGGTCACCAATGACCTCTTAACCGCCAAGAGCAAGCGACACTACTCTGTCCTCCTCCTCCTGGACCTGTCGGCTGCCTTTGACACAGTGGACCATTCCCTACTATTACAGACCCTCTCATGCCTTGGCATCACAGACTTGGCCTTGTCCTGGATCTCATCATACCTAACAGACCGGACATTCAGCGTCTCCCACTCACACACCACCTCCTCACCTCACCCCCTATCTGTCGGAGTCCCACGAGGTTCAGTCCTAGGACCCCTGCTCTTCTCCATTTACACCTTTGGCCTGGGACAGCTTATAGAATCTCATGGCTTCCAGTATCATCTCTATGCTGATGACACACAGATCTACATCTCTGGACCAGATATCACCTCCCTGCTAACCAGAATCCCTCAATGTCTGTCCACTATTTCATCCTTCTTCTCTACCAGATTTCTGAAACTTAACATGGACAAAACAGAATTCATCATCTTTCCCCCATCTCACGTGACCCCCCCAACGAACCTATCCATTACAGTAAATGGCTGCCCACTCTCCCCAGTCCCACAAGCTCGCTGCCTCGGGGTAATCCTTGATGCTGATCTCTCCTTCAAACCACATATCCAAGCCCTTTCCACTTCCTGCCGACTTCAACTCAAAAATATTTCACGAATCCGTTCATTCCTCAACCAAGAATCTGCAAAAACCCTAGTCCATGCCCTCATTATCTCTCGCCTTGACTACTGCAACCTCCTGCTCAGTGGCCTCCCCTCGAACACTCTCGCACCCCTCCAATCTATTCTAAACTTCGCTGCCCGACTAATACACCTGTCCCCCCGCTATTCCCCAGCTTCTCCCCTCTGTCAATCCCTTCACTGGCTCCCCATTGCCCAGAGACTCCAGTACAAAACCCTAACCATGACATACAAAGCCATCCACAACCTGTCTCCTCCATACATCTGTGACCTTGTCTCCCGGTACTTTCCTGCACGCAACCTCCGATCCTCACAAGATCTCCTTCTCTACTCCCCTCTTATCTCCTCTTCCCACAATCGCATACAAGATTTCTCTCGCGCATCACCCCTACTCTGGAACTCTCTACCACAACATATCAGACTCTCACCTACCATCGAAACCTTCAAAAAGAGCCTGAAGACCCACCTCTTCCGACAAGCCTATAACCTGCAGTAACCACCGATCGACCAAACGGCTGCATGACCAGTTCTACCCTCGCCTACTGTATTTTCACCCATCCCTTGTAGATTGTGAGCCTTCGCGGGCAGGGTCCTCTCTCCTCCTGTACCAGTTATGACTTGTATTGTTCAACATCATTGTACTTGTTTTTATGTATACCCCTCCCTACATGTAAAGCGCCATGGAATAAATGGCGCTATAACAATAAATAATAATGCAAGCCTCTTTAAATCTATCTGGAATATAACCCTCTTCCATGATTCCATTAAATAACTCAACTAGGTGTGGACCTACCCATGGGCCTAAGATCTTATAATATTCTCCACTAAACTCATCTGGACCCGGTGCCTTAGAAATCTTAAGAGTAGAAATGGCTGACAGGACCTCCGTAATGGTAATAGGTGAGTTAAGCAGGCTTCTCTGATCCTCTGTAATGCCAGGAGCCACCCCATCCCCAAAGAAACATGATGCCTCCATAATCTCCTCTCCCCCTCCTGCATACAAAGATACAAAAAAAGTCTAAATTCCTCTATTATTTGTTCATTGTCCGCTGTGACTGTGCCATTTTGATTACGAATTCTGGTAATCCTAGTTGCTTGTCTAAAAGGTTTAGTGAGAGAGGCCAGTAACCTTCCCGGCCTGTTCCCCCATTTAAAGTATTTGTGTTTTTGATAATCTAGACTGTACAACGCTCTCTCGTGCTCAATATTTTCAAGTCTCTTTAGCTTCTATGAATTTATGTTTATTTGCGGGGGTATTAGAACATTTAAAATTTTTATATGCCTGGGTCAATTCTTCCTGAGCTGCTAATGTGGCCTCTAATATTTTTTTCCGTTTATTCCCGACATAGGAGATGACTTGTGTATTATGAACATGAGAGTAATGCGAGAAATCCTTATCAGTAGGATGCTGCTACCTCCAAATATCCGTCAACCTCAAATGATCCATCAGTCTCTGGATGAGACCTTCATGTATTGTAGCTCCATGGTTGTGTAATCCTGATCTATCCATAGACATATCATGTGCTTCACTAAAGTCCCCCCCAATATCAAATTGGTTGTGTCCCAACCTGCCAACTTAGAGAGTAACCGAGTCTGAAACTGCGAATCTGGGCCATTAGGTGCATAGACATTTACCAGGTTATAGCAAACGCCTTCTATTTTTATATTGACTATTAAAATTCTCCCCCTTGGATCCTCCCAAGTATCCAAGATATCGTAATTGAGACATTTATTGATAAGTATCGCCACCTCCCTCTTTTTTTTGGAGTACGATACCTCAGCACACAATGTATATTTTTTGCTAAATAAAGATGGATGCTTATCCCTTACCCAATGAGTTTCTTGTAAGAAAACTATATGGAAATTAGAGCGTTGTAAGTAATGCATAACCTTTTTTCTATTGACTGGAGTGTATAGGCCATTCACATTCCAAGAGCACCAATATAATGAATGCATTGTGGACAGAGAAGTACTGCTATTATCTATCATTTAACCTATACCAGAACGTGGTGTAACCTTCCTGAATAATATCAGAGTCGTATGAACCCCACACCCATCCCAGCGAGTGGGCGTAGAGGCCACATTGACAAAAAGGTGCGATCAACACATGCAGGAACCCACCCCCCCACCCTTAACAATCTAAACCCGCAAAGAACCATGCTCAAAGTAATTATGAGCGTGAACCTGCTTGAAGAAAAGAGATTAATATCTCAGCAAGATAAAACACAAAGCAACAAAAGCGACGCCACCCTGCTAGGTGACAAAATGGTGAAGAACATCAATTGCATTCATCAGGTCTTATCCGAGGACTGCAGTGCAGTCCTCGGATATCTGCTTGAAGATGTTGTAAAGCCTTTTCCGGCTCTATAAAGATCTAGTTTTTCCCATTCAAAGAAAAGCGTAAAATTGCAGGGAATTGTAGCCCAAAACGAATATTTTTTCCCACCAAAATGGCACATGCAGGATTAAAAGCATTACGTTTGGCTGCCACCACAGTGGAATAATCCTGGAAGAGAAACAGTTTGTGATGATCATAGGATATTAGTTGCTTCTTCCTGTATGCCAATAGCAAACTGACTTTATCTTGGAAATCCAGGACCCTGAAGACGGACGTGGTCTAGAGTCCGTATCATTCCTAGGAGGGCCCAGGCGATGAACTCTCTCGATCTTCAGGGCACCTGAATGCAGTAGTAAATTTAGTGCCTTCAGGAGCCATTTTGACACTATTCCAACCAAATCAGGTGTTTTAATCGCTTCGGGGAGACCAACAAGCTTCAGATTATTAGGCCGAGATCTGTTTTCTAGATCCTCGACTTTATCTAGAAGAAATGTGACATCTTTATCCCTCCGGTCTAACTTCCCGGAGAGTTCTGTAACTATGTCCTCCAGATCTGACATTCTTTGTTATGCAGCTGTTATGCCTACCCCTTGTGTGTTAACCTGGGTGACAATAGCATCCAGAGTCGACTGAAATGCCACCAATCTATTTTCGGCATTAGAATATCTGTAATGGCCTGAGCAATTGATTGCGTATCCTCCCGTTCTGCTTCAGCAGTTATCTTAGGTGGGGAGGTAGTGTTCTGGTGCCTAGTTAAGGGTCTATTTGATTTTCCAGATTTGGCTACAAATTTTTCCATAGTGAAAAAGAGTCCTAATGAGCTCGTGTAAATTTGGTAGTGGCGTCGCTATTGAATATCTGCCTCACATTCAAGGAACCACCATTCCCAGGTCCAGCAGAGGGCAGCTCATCTGCAGTCTATGCCTCTATATGCCGGTCCACGCTCCCGTTCCTTTGCAGGTATGTAGCTGCCCCGGTTACCTTGCGATCCGGTGATGTGGCGTGGGGTACTCTAGCGTGTGTTCCGCGTTCCAGTGCGGCCTGTCGCAGCCGCATCTGTTAGAGGCCACGTGTCCACGCTATTTTTTTGGTTATAATAAGGCACTGCTCCCTAGCAGAGCTCTCAGAACTATGAGAGAACAACTGCAAATGTGTTTGTAATCAGACAAAGTTCACTTCTGCTGTGCTGTTAGCTCTGATCTCATTGCAGAGCTGTGTGTGGTTACGAGACTGTCAGTCATTACATGTCTCACGCTGGTAATGTCCATTTTATTTACAATAAGCTCTGGAGGCAGATTCTCAGGGAGATCTACATCTGGATAGTTTATCTGTGTAATGATACAACCATTTAGCTTATGCAAAAAAAAAAAATCGCTTCTAAGCAACTCTTATTAGTAAATTGAATCTGTCACCCCTTTTTCGAATATGAGCTGCCAGCACCGACATCAGGGGCTTATCTACAGCTTTCTGTAATGCTGTAGATAAGCCCCCGATGTACCCTGAAAGATAAGAAAAAGGAGTTAGATTATACTCACCGGGGGCGGTCCAGTCTGATGGGTGTCGTGGTCCGGCGCCTCCCATCTTCTAACGGTGATGTCCTCACCCAGAGCACAAAAATGCAACACGGCACGTTTTTGTGCGCTGGGCGCAGCGCCAGCAAAATCAGACCAGCGCACAGTCAGTGCACAATCAGCGTATCCAACGCTAAATATAGGATACGCTGATCGCATGCAGCCTCATGCGATCAGAGGAGCAACTGACTGGAGGGGGCGTGGCCAGGGTGGGGCTTAGCGGCGGCACTGCGCTGCGCCCAAGAACGCTAGTGTGAAACTAGCCTTAGGAGTGAAATAAAAAGGCCATATTTCCTATATGTTTAATACATACATCAATGGGATTTTATGGAGGGAGTGAAATCAGAGAGTTAACAGTTCCTTGTTCCCAAAACAATATCTGGAACTTCAATCCTTTCTGTGATGTGCAGCATGATTTTATTTTTTAATCCTCTTAGCTTCTAAAGCGTAGTGTCCCCTAAATAAGTTTTTCACCTTGGGGGGGTTACAGATAAAATAAAATGTAATATTTCGTTCACAATGTATGTTAAAGCTCTACAGTGAAAACACCATCATTTTTAAACATACACATCGTTTTAACTATATTCCTTACCCCTGAGTGTTAATCTGTCACCAGGTTTTTGCTATCTCTTTGGAGAGCAGCATGATGTAGAGGCAGAGACCCTGATTCCAGCGATGTGTCACTTTGTTTACTGGGTGCAGCAGTTATGATAGGATTACAGTTTTCTCTGCTGCAGACCTAGCAGAGCTCAGAATGCTGAACTGTGTATAACCCCTCCCACACTCCTGATTGGCCGTTTTTTGTGTCCATTGTATATTGACAGAAAGCGGCTAATCAGTGTTGGGGTAAGGGTCACACAAAGCAGTTGACTAGGAGGCATGAGACACCTAGTCCTGGAGTGGTAATCTGTGGCTGATAAAACATTGATTGTGTGGTATTTGCAGGTACACAGGATGCAGTGACGATTCGCGAGACAATTTGGTGCTTTCTAAAATAAAGTTTATAAGACTAGAGGGAACTTTCCTCAGTCACGGCCTGATCGCCAAACAGGGGTAACACGAGTTGCCCTCGCAGGGGCTATAGACAAGCAAACACAAATAGGTAGAACACGACTACTTCCGGCAATAGCCGGTCACTATAGGGCCGTGGTATGGTCAACTACGGGTCCTTAATTGTAAAGACAACTTAGCTGTCCAGATGTCCCTCGCCGTTCGGGTTGGTGGTCTTTCGGCGTAGTAGTTGCTGGGCCCAGTTGCTGAGGTGTTGACGGAGTCTTCGCGCCCTCCGGCGCGCTGGTGACACTGGAGCCCCACAGGCCCCGGCGGAGTCCTTGGACGGGTGGGCCGCAGGCCCCGGCCTGGGGCAAACGGTAGCGATGGGTGGTGGCGTATGACAGGCCACCTGCGCAGCTAGCGGCTGCGACAGGGAGTTCGCGGTCAGCAGAGGCCCGGCCCCTGCTGCGGACCGGAGCGGGACAGTGGTGGTCGGCGACGGCACGGTACTGGCCATGGGCGAGAGTGGGGGGGTGGCGGCGGGTGGCAGGGAACAGGCCACAGCTGCAGGCTGAGGGGAGGCAGCGGCCGCAAGTGACCACGGGTAGGCTACAGCCGCGGGCTGAGAAGAGGCGGCAGCGGCCGCGGGTTGAACTGAGGCCGCAGTGGCCGCGGGCTGGAGTGGGGCAGCAAATCTTGACTGGTCGCCTTGGCACCGTCCCTCTGGAGTCCTCGGTGAGCGTCCTCTCTGGCACTGGAGGGTCGCTCTAGCTTCCAGTGGCTCCCACGCTCTCCTGCAGTCTCTGTCCCGGTCTGCTGACTCATCGTCCGGGGAATTCCCCGCCTCCTTTATACTGGTCCCTCCCCCAGCCCAGCTGTCTGTCAGAACGGTCCGTCCCCGAATTCTGTCCCCCGGAGACAGTTTCCCCCGGAACCCAGATGACGGCTCCTTTGGTTCCGGCCAGGACAATCGACGGGAGCCGTTCCCCCCACAATTGCATTGAAACAGCACAAAGCCTAGTAATTGACACATTGCTAGAGTCAAGCTCTCAGCTTCCACGTCATGCTGCACTCAGATTATGTAACTAAAACCTAATGACAGATTCTCTTTAAAGGGAACCTGTCACCAAGTTTTCCAGTTATAAACCAGGGTTACCACCGTTACCACCTCTTTTTACTAATAACCTGCATTTTATGTATACCCCTCCTTACATGTAAAGCGCCATGGAATAAATGGCGCTATAACAATAAATAATAATACTGCATGACCAGCTCTACCCTCGCCTACTGTATTTTCACCCATCCCTTGTAGATTGTGAGCCTTCGGGGGCAGGGCCTCTCTCCTCCTGTACCAGTTATGACTTGTATTGTTTAACATTATTGTACTTTTATGTATACCCCTCCTTACATGTAAAGCGCCATGGAATAAATGGCGCTATAACAATAAATAATAATAGTATAAGCCCCCAACACCCTCGGTATAACCAAAAATAACCTTTTATTATCCCCTCATATGGCATGGTGTGGTCCAATGTGTGTCTCTGGACTTGATCCGGCGCCTACTCACTCCTCGTAATCGCTGTTCTGCTTCACGTGAATGACTCATTATATGTAATCTACACAACACCCCCAATCTGGCTCCTGTGCAGGTATACTTCGCTTTGCCCTGCTGTACAGTAATGCACATACGCCAGCTAAACCCTCAGTAGGTGAGAGCGCAATTCCCCTTCCCAGAAACAAGATTGGAGAACACAGTGTGGATGATATAGGAAGCATCATCCACATGGAGCAAGTAGGAGGACATCAATTGTGGGCTGGGAGGAAACACTGGGCACTGTCTTTTCTAGTTTCATACTTCCGCTTATTTATAAAAGACTTTTCAGCAGGCTCCTTATCATCAGAGACATGAATACTATGACACGTAACACCTCTATAGCAGCTGCTAAAACAGGACCCACCAATCACAGTAGGCATTGTCACAGCTGACCCTGCTCCCCCGCCCTTCACAATGACCTCTGCACACGCTCATTAGAAACTTCAATTCAAAAGAGGGTCTGAGTCAGTTTACTGCTTAGCTTGTACATGTGGATTTTCTTAAAGAACAGTAAGTCTGTGTTTAGAAAGGCCCCAGTGGCCAGTGTAATAATTCAAAGATTTCTAATGTTTTTAATACAGATCAAGATGTGAAAAATAAATAACAATTAACATTTTTTTAATCAAACATGTTACATAAAAAGCTGACTTAATGAGTAAACATTTTCAGAGCACACATTTTATTTAAAGGGATGCTTGCCAGGTTTTTGCTATGTAGTCTGAGAATAGCATGATGTAGGGGCAGAGACCCTGATTCCAGCAATGTGTCACTTACTGGTCTGCTTGCTGCAGTTTTTATAAAATCATTGTTTTGTCTGCTTCAGATCTAGCAGTGCTCTGAATGCTGGGCAATGTGTAACCCCGCCTCCATCACTGAATAGCAGCTTTCTGTCAATGTACTGTGCCCACAGTAAGCTGTCAATCAGTGGTGGGGGAGGTGTTACACAGAGCAGACGGACTAGATAGCATGAGACACTCAGTCCTCTAGTGATAATCTCTTGCTGATAAAACACTGATTTTGGTAAACAACACACAATCCAACAAGTAACACATAGCTGGAATCAGGGTCTCAGCCTCTACCTCATGCTGATCTCAGATTACATACCAAAAAACTTGCTGACAGATTTCCTTTAATACCCTGACCGTAAGGGCTTTAATAACAGTCAAATTCGGTTCATTTTTTGCCTCTTTCCGTTTCAGGAACTATAAACTTTTTACATTTTTTTTTTTTTTTGTTTTTTGCTCATTTTATGTAAAAAAAATGTATTATTTTTCGTTGCATTTGGGGGTTCATAAATATTTGTTTAGCACTTATAATATATATAAAAATGTAATTTTTTTTGTGCTATTTTTTAAATTGTTTTCTACTGTTCCCGCTTCATATTAAATAACTTTAAAAATTAACATTTCAGGTTATTATGGTCATCTGGATACCTAATGTGTGTGGGTTTTTTTGTTTCATGCAATTAAATATGTTGGCTTTTTTTTCTTTTGCTGGGCGAGGACTATCACAAAAAAATTATGTTACATTTTTAATTAATTTTTCTATACTTTTAGTTTTTTTTTTTTTATATAAATATATTGTTACATAACCTGTCCCCAAAGAGATTGCTAAACATCTATGGGCAGCATTACCTTTCTTTTCGTTGCAACCCTGCTATGTTAGCAGATGTTCAAAAGATAGTGAGCGATGGGAAAGGGTCTACCCTAAGGCAAAATGCTCAGTATGCATCATTAATATCATATGAGCGCACCCAAATCCTTTCCTGTTAAATACAGATACCCAAATATTAACACATATACATAACAGAATGTTGGCCATATAGAAATTGTAACAACCGTAATTGTGTCCTGAGAGCTATCGGTGCCTGGTTACATTATTCAGTCACCTATGTAGATAGAATTCCTTAGAATTCGGCTTCTTTTATGTATTTAGCTTATACTGCATCAAATATCTCCAATATATAAAATAAAAAGTGCATTTCTTCCAACTAAGAACCGTAACAATGGAATTGATAGAAATAGCTCTGCGTAGAAAAGCAATCAATGCTTATGTGTCACCAAGTTCTCCTATAAGGAGAGTATATAGAGTCATTCAACCATACAATGTTCAGTCTTGAAGACTACACATTGAGAATCCTCCACTAAAAGTTAGGTGACCTGTAGGAATGGCGATAATCAACGTAAGGCCCAAGTGGGATGTGAGGAACAGTGGACTTATCGGTTGTCAAATAGTATGGTGGCATCTCGATGGTCCATCATTAGATGATAGTAGACACGAGGTTACGGCAGTCATGTTGGTCTTCTCTCCTGTCTTCATTTCCATGAGAGATACCAGTGGGCGCACAAAGCGTCCATGGTTTAGATCCATCTCACAAAAGAGATGCAGGTAGGTGCATGTTTTTGAGGCATCGATTCTTGTAAAGCTCCACCACCTTCCCATCACGTTGTCCTTTCGTTCGTTCCCTCTAAAGACTTTTTATGGAGGAAGCCAAGTTTAAGAGAAGAATGTTGGACGGCGGGGTCCTCCGTCCATACTAGTGAGGTGGATAAACTTTTACGTTCACTCCTGAATATTGATTTTCTGCGTTGTCTGTGAAGCAGTTGTTTCAGTTTTTCTTTGAAGAAGCTTGTAGTCAAAGTGTATAGGATAGGGTTTAAGGCACTGTTGATGGGGAGGATGAATATGACAATCCAAGAGGTCACAGTGCCTGTAAAGAGAAGAAAACAAGAACAGGAGGTTGGTGATTGCATTGCCATATGGCAGCATGAGAACTTATTGATTGGTGTGCTTCATGTGGCGGAATGGAAACCAGACAACAAAGGTCCCATTAAATCTAGAGGATCTTGATTTGTTGCAACACTGATTTCATTTAGAAAACTGTTATTTTGCATTGAATGCACTAGTTATACTTTTTATTATTTTAAAATGTCCCATCTGTTCCCTGCCTTTTGTGTTAATGGTTTATATAGAATTAGGTAATATTCATAATATAGCAGCATCCACTACATTATATTCTCTTCCTACATAGGTTCAGTTTTTGTATAGTAATTCTTCCGGAGGCTATAATGTAAATAAAAAAGGCAAACTTTAGTTGCTAGTAAAGGAGTTTTATTTTTAAAGAAAAGATTTTATTAGATAATGCCAGGAGGATCAGAAAACGTAGCACTTAGGGGCGTCATCATCTCCCTGCTAGCAGTAATATATATTACACGTTTACTTTTGAACACTTATCCTAACACTCCACAGCTCCATTGTTTTGGTAATGTATGGTGCCATTATATATGATCATGTCACTGTTTGTAATTGTTTAGCATAATGTAACATCACATTTTGTAATTTGCCTATATTCTCTTAACAAAGACAGTCATGATGAACTGGACACTAGGGTGGTCCTTACTTTCGAAATTGTGTTTTCTCCAGTAAACAACCCTTGTTTCTGTACTGTATGTAAACTAAAAATGCAGAAAATAATTCCACCAGATACACACAGATTAGGGGTCCCTACCTACTATCAAACTTTCTGGATTTTTGCCATGCCCGAGTTCCATTTGCACCTCGTCTAAAAGATCTGGTTGTGGCACGACAGCGCAAATATTGCTAAACATAGCCTGACATTAATAAGGCCCTCCTTCTCCAGCTTGCTCAGGAAATCAGTCATAGCCTTCGATGATGCTCCTCCTCCCCCAGGTTGGCACGGCAATACAGCTGTAACGAATGGAAGCGGAGGCACAGATGGTGAAGTTCACATTCGTTTTTTATTTTTAGAGTAGAACCTTGGGACCACGGTCCGGGGGGCGCCGAAGGGGGCGTGACTAGTGAGCCCCAGGTATCCGTAGTAAGGTCCCTCAAACGGGACCAGAGTGGAATACCCGGGGGACACAGGTTTTACCTCCAGTTAGACCCCGGATACGTGGCAGCTGTCCCAGAGGGACAAACGGGTAATGGATATAACGGATCTGATGATGCTGACCGGTGGACATTGGGTATGAGTGGTGAAGCTGGCACTGGTGAGGAAGGTCAGGTTCCGAGTAGATGATAGGATGCTGGCTCAAGTAACCTTGACGTAGTCTTCGGGTTCGGATGGCAAGTGGAGGAACGGGATGGCACTTCAATCGATGGATACTGATGTCGTCTGAGATAGTTGAACACTGGTCACAGATACTCTGCTGAGACAAACAGTATGAGCAAGTGCAAACGAATTACTAACGCAGCGTAGACAAAACAAGGACTGAACCAGATGTAGCAAGAGTAGATACTCGTTGCTCCGGCACTGTCCCTATAGAGGAAAGGCCAGAAATAGTAATCGGTGAGCTGTCATTGGTTAATTGCTATTTTCAAAAAAATGCACACTGTCTCTTTAAGAGACCAGAGGGAAGAGCGCGCATCCTAAGAATTCTCCCTGAAGGCCTGCTGGCAGAGTGCCAGGAAGTGGGGGAGAGCGAAGCAACAGCAGGACGCCGAGTGACAGACAGAGCACGAGCATCCAGACAGGGACTTCCCAGAGGTACATGGGCAGCATTGAGAGCAGGAGCAGGTGAGGGACCAGAACTGGGGGCAGCACCAGAACCGGGTGCAGGGCCAGAACAGGGACCGGGTGTAAGAACAGCTTTGAGAGGATTAATGTCTCTTACTGAGTAGTACTGTCTTTTTCTGTTTGCATCAGTTCCTGTACGCCAAATTCCCATGTAATGCAGCAGCTTTCATGACGGTGTGGTAAAGAGGCAGTGACCCATGTTAGGCCAACATAAACATCTTTGTTTTGACAAGTTAGAAAAATTACTCAAACTTTATCCTTCAGTTCGCAGACGGATAGTCAAGAACAGTTCGTAGCCAATCTATTGCTGTAGGTGACTGCACCGTCGTACAACTCGTGGGTTTGTCAATGGCATTTTTCTTCTCTGGCCTGTGTTCAGTCTTTCAGACCTGTCCTGTAAAAAGCCTCCTGCTTGGATGCTTGCAAACAAAACACTGACACATCCAAACCTTTACTGAAAGTCTAAATGGAAATTGTGGACATGGGCCACTCCCCGGAGAGGAGGGAGAGATCCAGTCTACTACCATCCTGCAGATATCTCCAAAAATAAAAGCCCATGTCAGGTTTTCCTAACTCTTCACACTCTCTTTTAGTTTGCATTGTAACCAGAGCTGTGGCTGTAACTACAATACACTCCAGCGGGTTTAGTATGGTTCTATGCGCATCCTGAGGGACACAAAACATTCTCAGTATGGCCTCGGTTCTGACTGACCTGAACAAATGGTCGTAACTAGAGTTGAGCGAAACGGGTCGAACAATTTCAAAAGTCGCCGACTTTTGGCAAAGTCGGGTTTCATGAAACGAAACCCGACTCTAGGATGAGGTCGGCCACGAGGTCGGCGACTTACGCGCCAAAGTCGCGTTTCAAAAGTTTGTTTTGCGCTCTTTTTCAGCCAATCAGGATCCACGGACACTGTGGGCAACGTGATGACATAGGCAGGGGTCACCACCATCTTTCAGAAGGGCATGCAAGTGATTGGCTTGCTTTGGTGGGCGTCACAGGGGGTATAAAAGGGCGTGCACGCCGACCGCCATCTTTCTTCTGCCGATCTCAGTATAGGGAGAGGTTGCTGATTCTGTAGGGAGAGCGTTAGGCAGGGAAGAAGACAAAAAAACTGCTTCTGCTGCTAGCGATTTGGCCTGCACAACACACCAGTCACTGTGTGTGCAGTGCAAGGGGAGGCTATATAGTGGTGTGTCAGTGGTGTTGGTTGTTGGGCTGCCTTCTAAGGCTTCCTGACATTCCTGCATTGCTGTTTACCCACTGCTCCGCAAACTGCTTTTTTAAAAGCAATCCAATCTCCCTTATCCTCTAGTCACTTTTGTCACAGCTGTGCCATCGAGCCTGTGACATAGCGCTCAGATATCAGTGGGCCTCACACAATCCAAAAGTGTCCAGTGTCCAAAAGTGTGTGCAGAGATTCAAAATCTCCCTTATCCTCTAGTCACTTTGGTCACAGCTGTGCCATCGAGCCTGTCACATAGCGCTCAGATATTCATTGGGCCTCACACAATCCAAAAGTGTCCAGTGTCCAAAAGTGTGTGCAGAGATTCAAAATCTCCCTTATCCTCTAGTCACTTTGGTCACAGCTGTGCCATCGAGCCTGTCACATAGCGCTCAGATATTCATTGGGCCTCACACAATCCAAAAGTGTCCAGTGTCCAAAAGTGTGTGCAGAGATTCAAAATCTCCCTTATCCTCTAGTCACTTTGGTCACAGCTGTGCCATCGAGCCTGTCACATAGCGCTCAGATATCAGTGGGCCTCACACAATCCAAAAGTGTCCAGTGTCCAAAAGTGTGTGCAGAGATTCAAAATCTCCCTTATCCTCTAGTCACTTTGGTCACAGCTGTGCCATCGAGCCTGTCACATAGCGCTCAGATATTCATTGGGCCTCACACAATCCAAAAGTGTCCAGTGTCCAAAAGTGTGTGCAGAGATTCAAAATCTCCCTTATCCTCTAGTCACTTTGGTCACAGCTGTGCCATTGAGCCTGTGACATAGCGCTCAGATATTCATTGGGCCTCACACAATCCAAAAGTGTCCAGTGTCCAAAAGTGTGTGCAGAGATTCAAAATCTCCCTTATCCTCTAGTCACTTTGGTCACAGCTGTGCCATCGAGCCTGTGACATAGCGCTCAGATATTCATTGGGCCTCACACAATCCAAAAGTGTCCAGTGTCCAAAAGTGTGTGCAGAGATTCAAAATCTCCCTTATCCTCTAGTCACTTTGGTCACAGCTGTGCCATCGAGCCTGTGACATAGCGCTCAGATATCAGTGGGCCTCACAAAATCCAAAAGTGTCCAGTGTCCACAAGTGTCTGCAGAAATTCAAAATGTCCCCTGTCCTATAGACACCTTGTACCTTGTTTTACATTACTATATAGTTTGTTGGATTTTGTCTACATTTCTACCAAAAATGAGGAAGGCTGGTGGAAGAGGCCGTGGAATTGGGCGGGGGTTGGCAGCTGGTAATGATGGTGTTGGTGGTGGATCTGATGGTAGTGGCAAGAGCAAAATAGGACCGAATGCAGGAGGTGTTGAGCCTGCGTCATCGTCTGGCTACATAAGGCCTCGAATGCTTAGTTTTCTAGGAGTTGGCAAACCGCTTTTAAAGCCAGAGCATCAGGAAAAAGTTTTGTCTTACATTGCTGACTCAGCCTCCAGCTCTATCGCCTCCTCTTCTTCAGTTGTAAAAAGTAAAAGCACTGAGTCGTCATTGGAGGCTCATGTTCATGAACCACACCTTTCCTTGTGTCCTTCACCCCAACCAAGATTGAAGGATGACGCAGGCCATACTACTGATTACTCCATGGAGCTGTTTTCACATACCATGCCTGGATTATCAAGTCAAATGGTGAATTACCCAGGCCAAGATGAATCTGACATGGAGTGCACTGATGCACAGCCGCTGATGGATGATTCTGCTGGTACATTCACTCAGAGCACTACATTGTCCTCGCAGTGTACAGAGCCAGATTCTGACCCTGATGAGACTCAGGTGCCCCTTCCCGCACACTATACCACCATACACGGTGACACAGAGGAAGGTGCACATGACATAGAAGAGGAGGTGATGGATGACCCAGTTGTTGACCCATATTGGCATCCATTGGGGGAAGAGGGTGCTGCTTCCAATAGCTCAGATGAGGAGCATCCACAGCAGACATCGACATCGCAACAGCTGTTATCTGGCAGGCCCGTAGCACTCCAAAGACAGGTTCCAAACATCAAAAGAGTTGCTGGACAGCTTGTCCAGAGGGTCAAAAGATCACAGCGTGCTAGGCCGCAAAATGTCTGCCAAAGTAGGAAGAGTGCAGTGTGGCACTTTTTTGAACAAAATCCTCATGATCAGGCCAAGGTTATCTGTAAGAAGTGCGCAAAGACCTTTAGCCGAGGGAAAAATCTGAAAAATTTGAATACCAGTTGCATGCTTAGACATTTAACCAGCATGCACTTGCAAGCGTGGACACAACACCAAACCTCAAGTGCCACATGTGCAACTGATCACAACGAAGGTAGTCAGCAATGCTACATTGTTTCCCCCACTGTAAGCCCACCGGTTAGCACAGCAGCAAATGTTGAGGTGTCGTTGCAAGGCCACAGCAGTCAGGGAATCCCACTGTTATATCAACGAAAGACTGATTCTAGGCCATCAGAAAGAACACCAACTCCATCACCATCATCAACCCTCTCTCAGTCCGCCCTGTCCACCGCTACTTCCACCATATGCAGCTCTCAAGTCCAGCTCACCCTCCCAGACACTAAGAGTAGGTCAAGAAAGTACTCAGTCTCTCATCCGCGTACACTGGGTTTGAACGCCCACATTGCCAAACTAATCTCGTTTGAGATGATGCCCTTTCGGTTGGTGGAAAGCACAGCTTTCCGCGAACTCATGGCCTATGCAGTACCACGCTATGACCTACCCAGTCGCCAATTCTTCTCTCGCAAAGCCATCCCAGCCCTCCACCATCATGTGAAAGACCGCATTGTCCATGCACTCAAGCAGTCAGTGAGCGGAAAGGTGCACCTCACAACTGATGCATGGTCCAGTCGGCATGGCCAGGGCCGTTACGTGTCCATCACTGTGCACTGGGTTAATGTGGTGGATGCAGGGTCCACAGGGGAGAGCGGTGGTGGGACAGTGCTGCCTAGCCCACGGTATAGGAAACAGTTGGCTGTAGGCGTTCGACCCTCCTCCTCCTCCAGAAGCGAAAGCTCGACCACAGAGCGCAGTCGTACGAGCACTCCATCTGCAGCTGCCACTGTTGCACACGATGTGTCCCCCTATCGAGCAGCTAGTGGAAAGCGTCAGCAGGCTGTGTTGCAGATGATGTGTTTGGGCAACAGACACACCGCCGAGGTGCTGGCTGAGTACTTGAAGCGACAAACTGAGTCATGGCTGGGCAGTGTACATCTTGAGGCAGGCAAGGTAGTTAGTGATAACGGCCGTAATTTTGTGGCAGCCATAGCCCTTTCAAAACTCAGCCACATACCTTGCTTGGCTCACACCTTGAACCTGGTGGTGCAGTGCTTCCTCAAAAATTATCCGGAGTTAACAGCCCTGCTCCAGAAGGCGCGCACATCCGCCGGTCGCCTGTACACTCCGTTCGTATGCAGAAGCTGTAGCGATTGCTCCACCTTCCCAACCACCGCCTCATTATCGACATTGCAACAAGGTGGAACTCCACCCTGCACATGGTGGAGCGGCTGTGCGAGCAGAGGCAGGCCATAATGCATTTGTGGGAGGATACACGGCCAGGCACTTTGAGAGCAGACATGGAGTTGACAGGTGTGCAGTGTTCGAAGCTGAAAGACCTCTGTAAAGTCCTTCAGTGTTTTGAGGAATGCACACGGCTGGTAAGCGCAGACGACGCCATCCTAAGCATGAGCATCCCACTTATGCGTCTGCTCATGCAAACTTTGACGCACCTTAAGGAGCAGGCGTCTGCAGCCAATGTTGATGAGGAGGAAGAGGAGGAGGGAATCCTTGATGACATTCAGCCATTGTCTGCTCAGGGACCTCTCCTGGACGAGGTGGAGGAAGAAGAGGAGGAGGAGGATGATGATGGGGATGATTACTTAGGGGAGGAGGATGCATCTCGTGGGGCAAGTGAAAATGTTGGCGTGGCAAGGTCTGGTACAGGGTTTGTGCGTGACTGGAGGGATGTGGATTTGCCAGAAAGTGCTCCTCCACCCAGCACTCGCAGTGCATCATTGACACCCCGGGAACATTGGCCCACATGTCAGATTATGCCTTGCAGATCCTAAAAAGGGACCCCCGCATTGCCAAAATGATGAACGATGACGACTACTGGTTGGCCAGCATCCTGGATCCACGCTATAAAGGCAAATTACAAAACATCATGCCACAGGAGAACCTTGACCTAATATTGGCTAATAAACAAGCAACTCTGGTAAATCGGTTGCTTGAGGCATTCCCAGCACACAGCAGCGGTGATGGTTCTCACACGAGCCGTACAGGCCGGGGGCAGCTTGGCAGAGGTGTTCGTAGTGCACACAGCAGAAGTGGCGTTGGAGACAGGGGTTTCATGACAATGTTGTGGACTGATTTTTCAAATACCGCTCACACAACTGGTAATACTGCATCGATGGAAAGTGACAGGAGACAGCAGTTGTCAACTATGGTTACAAACTACTTTTCCTCCCATATCGATGTTCTCCCACACAGGTCATTCCCCTTTGACTATTGGGCCGCTAAACTGGACACCTGGCCTGAATTGGCCCAATATGCCTTACAGGAGCTCGCTTGCCCAGCTGCAAGTGTGCTATCGGAAAGAGTCTTCAGTGCAGCTGGATCAATCCTGACAGAAAAAAGGACCCGTCTGTCAACCCAAAATGTGGATGATCTAACCTTCATTAAAATGAACCATGCATGGGTTTCCAAGGATTTTGTCCCACCTTCCCCTGATGACACATAGGGTGACAGAAAAATGGCTTGCTTTGGTCCACCTCTTCCTGGGACTTGACCTATTTCGCCTTTTTTCATCAGCTGAATGTCCAACATCAACATATGCCACTTTCTAAAACTCCCTAACAGGGTCCCTCATAGTGCAATCAAGTGTCTCTGACGGTGGTGGTGCACACCCGCCGTCAGACACACCGCTGTACTATGAGGGGCCCAGTGCCAGTACCGACGCCCACGAGTGGGCCCCCCTTGCTTGGGCAGGGCCCCAGCATTTGCAATCTTTACCTCTCCCTGCTCCTCCGCTGTGTAATCTGGGCCGTCAAATCCATACTGTGCCTGACACCGTCTGAGCCTGCCTCCTGATGTATAGACATATATTTTGAATGTGTACGCTATCCATACATGTTATCCGGGGATACGGTACCCTTTCTAACCTTTGTGCAATCACGTGCAATCCATACTGGGCCTAACACCGTCTGAGCCTGCCTCCTGAGACATATATTTTGAATGTGTACGCTATCCATACATGTTATCCGGGGAAACGGTACCCTTTCTAACCTTTGTGCAATCATGTGCAATCCATACTGGGCCTAACACCGTCTGAGCCTGCCTCCTGATGTATAGACATATATTTTGAATGTGTACGCTATCCATACATGTTATCTGGGGATACGGTACCCTTTCTAACCTTTGTGCAATCACGTGCAATCCATACTGGGCCTAACACCGTCTGAGCCTGCCTCCTGAGACATATATTTTGAATGTGTACGCTATCCATACATGTTATCCGGGGATACGGTACCCTTTCTAACCTTTGTGCAATCACGTGCAATCCATACTGGGCCTAACACCATCTGAGCCTGCCTCCTGAGACATATATTTTGAATGTGTACGCTATCCATACATGTTATCCGGGGAAACGGTACCCTTTCTAACTTTTGTGCAATCACGTGCAATCCATACTGGGCCTAACACCGTCTGAGCCTGCCTCCTGATGTATAGACATATATTTTGAATGTGTACGCTATCCATACATGTTATCTGGGGATACGGTACCCTTTCTAACCTTTGTGCAATCACGTGCAATCCATACTGGGCCTAACACCGTCTGAGCCTGCCTCCTGAGACATATATTTTGAATGTGTACGCTATCCATACATGTTACCTGGGGATACGGTACCCTTTCTAACCTTTGTGCAATCACGTGCAATCCATACTGGGCCTAACACCGTCTGAACCTGCCTCCTGATGTATAGACATATATTTTGAATGTGTACGCTATCCATACATGTTATCCGGGGATACGGTACCCTTTCTAACCTTTGTGCAATCACGTGCAATCCATACTGGGCCTAACACCGTCTGAGCCTGCCTCCTGAGACATATATTTTGAATGTGTACGCTATCCATACATGTTATCCGGGGATACGGTACCCTTTCTCACCTTTGTGCAATCACGTGTAATCCATACCGGGCGTGAGAACGGCTGGCGAGCTGTTAAGCAAGCTACAGCACCTGTGGTTTGCACACGTAAGTTTTTCATTTTTTCAGGAATGACGGTTAGGCCTAATTCCGGAACTGCTGTTGACCTGCACTTACTGGGAAATCATTGTTCGCGGGTAATAATTGTAATCAGTGATCCCCATCACTAACGTTGTTCAGCGGGTTATCTGCACCTGTAAGCGACAAACGCTGGCCTTTTCAGTGTAGCGCACATGCAGCCACGGACATGTAAGGGCATGACACACCAGTTATTGGCCAATCTCATGTGCCAGAGCCTCACGTGTCCCTCTAGTAAGCCGGACTCGGACCGCGGGGCATGACGGAGTCTCGTTCGTTAACGGAATTAAGCTTGCAATGTGTGCATCTGTTCTGTAGCTGGCATGGTTGAGGTTTCCCAGGTGGAGTCGAATTTAACCGTAGGCTCCACTCCTGGTGGTGCCCTTCTGGACATTCCTTTAAGGTTCAGCTTTGCAACCATACTGCCCACGTAAAACAAACACTTTGCCTTCATGAACGCTGTTTGGAGGGTCATGACTCGTGGGAATAACGCCGCCCAATCAGTTAACCTGCTAGAGAGATCCTTCGTTGCTCCCAAGCATGACATCACACTCCCTAGGAAGAAGGTAATGCCACTGTGGCGACCGTACTCCTGGGGGCGACACAAGTGCACTGATGCCCAGCCACTGCTCGATGAATCTGCTGGTACATTGACCCAGACCACTACATTCCCCTCGCACGCTACCCGGCCTGAATCTGACCCTGATGAAACTCAGGTTACCCTTCCCATATACAGTTCCATCTTACACGGTGACAAAGAGGAAGCTGCAGATGAAAGTGCAGGTTCGGCCCACCCGCCATCAGACACACCACCGTACTATCAGGGGCCCTGTGCCAGTGCCGTCGCCAATGAGTGGGCCCCCCCTGCTTGCCCAGGATCACAGCACTTGCAAAGTTGAAATACTGTGCAGTGAGATGGAAGATGGGGACGACGAGGAGTCTAGACTAGTACAGGGATTCCCTAGCGAGGAGACTTATTTGATTGTTTTCAATGTTGGGATAGCAATTTTTGGGGAGCACTATACTCTGGAGAATGATAGATGGGGCCCACCATACACTGGAACATTCCAAAGGTGGACATCAGACACTGGAGCAGCATTTACAGGGCCCATTATACACTAGAGCATTAGAAATGGGGTCCATTATGTTTGGAGCATTATTTGGGCCCATAAGACAGTGGAGTTTCATCCATGGGGACCAACATATACTGTAGCATTATGTGGAGCTCATCATATACTGTTTCAAACATTATATGGGACCAATGATTCTGTATGGAGAAATAGATGGGCCTCGTCATGAGATGTAAAAAGTGAGGTATTTTTCATTGTACTATACCGCTATTTCTCTGCCGTATCGGAGCATGATGAGTTGTGGTATGTGTTAAAGGGGCGCTCTTTCGCCCAGGGCACATGAAAACCTGCAGCCAGCCCTCCCCCCCCACAACTTTAGCCAAATAACCCCCATTTTTCAGTGCGTAACTTGTATTATGAAGTTAATTAAGGTTGACAAGCTTAAGTAAGAAGAATTGATGCTTTTGGCATTCAAATGGGCACTGTAGGTGTGTTTCCTGTCCTCCTCTCACTGCCGACTTTTATTCCCCATTGACTTACATTGGGTTTCGTGTTTCGGGACGACCCCCGACTTTTCCCTATAATCGGACGATCTTGCTCGACCCGACTTTTGGAAAAGTCGGGTTTCACGAAACGAAATGCGACCCTAAAAAACCAAAAGTCGCTCAACTCTAGTCGTAACCCTTTCCCAGGCTCCTGGGCTTGTAGGGGCCAGCATGATAGCTGCAGTGTGGCAAAATCCCATATGAAGTCCTGGGTGGCCATATAATGCTCGATCAATGTAACCACCTGGTCTAGGTTGCCTGGGTTCCCTTGCCCAAGACAATGCTGTTATGGCTGCTGGCAGAACTCTCACAAGCTGGTCAACCACCATCCTCTCTATCATCTCGATTGGGGTCAAGGTCTCATGCTGGAGCGATTTTTTACAATGTGCAATAAGTCAAAATTCAAAGTCTGAGACCTAGTGGGTTGGGCCTCCAAAAAATGTCCACTGATATATCTGCTGCCCAGTACAGAGGTATTCACCCCCATCTGGGCAAGGATCTCACCTTTAAGGCATCCATAGTCCAGAGCGTCTTCACAGCTAAGGTCAAAGTGCACCTTCTGGGCATCTCCCATCAAACTGGGGCCACCACTTCAGCCCATTGGTCAGCTGGCAAGTTCTCTTGTCCCACGGTTCTTTCGAAGATGGTGATGAAGGCTTTTAGATCATCCTCCGGACTCATTTTCCTCAGCGCCACTCTGACTTTGTCCGGGGCCTTGGGACGGACTGGTATCAGTGGTAAGGGTGCCTCTCGGAGGGCCACAATCTGTTGCAGAATCAGGCTGTTAGTCTGCTGCTGTTGTGCCTTGGATAGGACTAACTGTTTCAGTATATCCTCCATCTTGTCGACGATCCTAAGCTGTAGCATTGAATGCTTCATTACTGACATGCGGATATCATTGGGGTATGACTTAGATCACACTGCCCGCTTTCTCATTCATATATAATGCAGCGGCTTTCATGACCGTGTGATAAAGTGGCAGTACCCTAGCTTAGTCCAACTTAAACGTCTTTATTTTGGCAACTTGCAAAAATAACTCAAATTTTATCCTTCGGTTCACAGCCATAACTGTCCGCATCCAATCCGTTGCCGTGGATGACTGCACAGCTGTATCACTTGTGGGTGCGTCAATGGCATTGCCTTCTCTGACCTGTGTTCAATCTCACACCGACCTATCCTACTTACAAACAAAACACTGACACACTCAATTCTTAACTGAAATTTTAAAGGGGACCGTATACAAGGGTTGTATAACCTTTTTCAGACTCATTGATCTCAATTACTTTTTGTCTCTTTTGTTCAAGAATTTCTTTGGATCGTGGCATGATGTCTAGCTTTTGAGAAGCTTCTGATCTACGTCACTTTGTCAGACAGGTCCTATTTAAGTGATTTCTTGATTGAGAACAGATGTGGCAGTAATCACATTTGCGTGTGGCTAGGGAATTTGAACTCGGCTTCCCAAAGATGTGCTAAACCACAGTTAATTTATGTTGTAAGTATTTTGGAGCCATTTGTTAGATATATTTTGAGTCATTAATTGGATTACTGTAAACATAACCCACTCATTACTTTATTGATACTTATAAGACTATCTTTATGCCCATGTCTTAAATGCTTTTGTGTTAATAAAGTTATGTATTTGAATTATTTATGGTTAGAGTTGAGCGATACCGTCCGATACTTCAAAGTATCGTATCGGATGGTATCGGCCGATCTTTAAAAAAAGTATCGGTATCGCCGATTCCGATACCGGAAGTCCCATTCAAGTCTATGGGACTTCCGTATCGGAATAAGAAAAACCCTTTCCTGCCCTTGTACAGCCTCTCTGGGGTCTGTACGGGCCTTTCGGGGGGCTGTGCCGGCCTGCCAGGGGGTCTGTGCAGGCTCCAGTGGTCTGTGCCGGCCTGCCGGTGGTCTGTGCAGGCTCCGGGGGGCTGTGCCGGCCTGCCGGGGGGCTGTGCCGGCCTGCCGGGGGGCTGTGCAGGCTCCGGGGGGCTGTGCCGGCCTGCCGGGGGGCTGTGCAGGCTCCGGGGGGCTGTGCCGGCCTGCCGGGGGGCTGTGCCGGCCTGCCGGGGGGCTGTGCCGGCCTGCCGGTGGTCTGTGCAGGCTCCGGGGGTCTGTGCAGGCATCGTCCGATGGGACTACAAGTCCCATCGGGCGATGCCTGCTACCATGACAGTGATTGACACATTAGCCAATGATGGGACAGTAGTAGTCCCATCATCCGGCTAATGTGTTAAATGTAAAAAAAAAAAAAAAAAAATTACATGCTACATACATACAACATGCATACTACATACATGCTACATTCATACTACATACTACATACATGCTACATTCATACTACATAAATACTACATGCAACATACATACTACATATATACTACATACATGCTACATACATACCACATATATACTACATGCATGCTACATGCATGCTACATGCTACATACATAACACATATATACTACATGCATGCTACATACATACTACATGCTACATACTACATATATACTACATGCATGCTACATACTACATGCTACATACATACTACATATATACTACATGCATGCTACATACATACTGCATGCTACATGCATGCTACATACATACTACATACATGCTACATACATACTACATATATACTACATACATACTACATACATACTACATGCATGCTACATGCATGCTACATACATACCACATATATACTACATGCATGCTACATACATACTACATGCATGCTACATGCATGCTACATACATACTACATGCTACATACATACTACATGCTACATACATACTACATGCTACATACATACCACATATATACTACATACATACAATACATTCATACAATACATACATAGACATACAGTACATATAACATAGAGTAACATACTTACCAATACTTGTCACATTGTTCCCCGAAGCCATTGTCTTTTCCGGGATAAATATTAACATAACAAACCACAAAAATACTCACCCACGATCCGAAGCAGTCCACGAGTGTGTCCCACGACGATCTTGGGTAGAGAACTGCAGCATCAGATGATGCTGCCGTTCTCTACGGGCTGCAGGAATCCAATGACGGAAGGTAGGTATCCTTCCGCACTGTATTCCTCCGCCACTTAAAAAAAAAAAAAGTCCCTAGTCTCACTTTATGCCATTGCTGTGTGGGAAATTCCCACACAGCAATGGCATAAAGTGAGACTAGGGACTTTTTTTTTTTTAAGTGGCGGAGGAATACAGTGCGGAAGGATACCTACCTTCCGTCATTGGATTCCTGCAGCCCGTAGAGAACGGCAGCATCATCTGATGCTGCAGTTCTCTACCCAAGATCGTCGTGGGACACACTCGTGGACTGCTTCGGATCGTGGGTGAGTATTTTTGTGGTTTGTTATGTTAATATTTATCCCGGAAAAGACAATGGCTTCGGGGAACAATGTGACAAGTATTGGTAAGTATGTTACTCTATGTTATATGTACTGTATGTCTATGTATGTATTGTATGAATGTATTGTATGTATGTAGTATATATGTGGTATGTATGTAGCATGTAGTATGTATGTAGCATGCATGTAGCATGCATGTAGTATGTATGTAGCATGCATGTAGTATGTATGTAGCATGCATGTAGTATGTATGTAGTATGTATGTAGTATGTATGTAGCATGCAGTATGTATGTAGCATGTATGTAGTATGTATGTAGTATATATGTAGTATGTATGTAGCATGTAGTATGTATGTAGTATGTATGTAGCATGCATGTAGTATGTATGTAGTATGTATGTAGTATGTATGTAGCATGCAGTATGTATGTAGTATGTAGTATGTATGTAGCATGCAGTATGTATGTAGTATGTATGTAGTATGTATGTAGCATGCATGTAGTATGTATGTAGTATGTATGTAGCATGCAGTATGTATGTAGCATGTATGTAGTATGTATGTAGTATATATGTAGTATGTATGTAGTATATATGTAGTATGTATGTAGCATGCATGTAGTATGTATGTAGTATGTATGTAGCATGCAGTATGTATGTAGCATGTATGTAGTATGTATGTAGTATATATGTAGTATGTATGTAGCATGTAGTATGTATGTAGTATGTATGTAGCATGCATGTAGTATGTATGTAGTATGTATGTAGCATGCAGTATGTATGTAGTATGTATGTAGTATGTATGTAGCATGCATGTAGTATGTATGTAGCATGCATGTAGTATGTAGTATGTATGTAGCATGCAGTATGTATGTAGCATGTATGTAGTATGTATGTAGTATATATGTAGTATGTATGTAGCATGCATGTAGTATGTATGTAGTATGTATGTAGCATGCAGTATGTATGTAGCATGTATGTAGTATGTATGTAGTATATATGTAGTATGTATGTAGCATGCATGTAGCATGTATGTAGCATGCATGTAGTATGTATGTAGTATTTTTTTTTTTTTTTTAACATTTAACACATTAGCCGGATGATGGGACTACTACTGTCCCATCATTGGCTAATGTGTCAATCACTGTCATGGTAGCAGGCATCGCCCGATGGGACTTGTAGTCCCATCGGACGATGCTTGCACAGACCCCCGGACATCAGCACAGCCCCCCGGCAGGCCGGCACAGCCCCCCGGCAGGCCGGTACAGACCCCCACAGGGTGCACAGACCACCGGCAGGCTGGCACAGCCCCCCGGCAGGCCGGTACAGACCCCGGGCAGTCCACACAGCCCCCCGGCAGGCCGGCACAGTCCCCCGGCAGGCCGGCAGAGACCCCCGGAAGGCCCGAAATGACGGCGCATCATGATGCGCACACACCGCGCATCATGATGACGTCAGGCCGTCAATCAACTGAACTTCCGATTCCGATGCCGAATTCCGATATTGAAAAAATATCGGAAGTCGGTATCGGAATTCCGATACAGCAAGTATCGGCCGATACCCGATACTTGCGGTATCGGAATGCTCAACACTATTTATGGTACATGCAGTCTATCTTTATGGGTTTAATAACTTGACTTGATGACAATAAACATATTGAGACCCGTCAGCGCACTGACAGTCATCAGTAATAGATATTAACACAGGGTTTGAAATTCAAATTCACCTATTTAGAACAATTTTCCTCAAAAACTCGATTTGCGGAGAATAAATTTACTTAAAATTGCAATACTACACAACCTCTAATTGCCCAGTGTATAACCCTTCTGTGGCCTCCTAGGTGTTTATTGAATCTGTTTTGATCTCCATAATGCAAACACAGCCTCCATAATGTCCAAGTGTCGCCAACCTATGGGTTATGGGAAAACAAATGGTAAGCAATAGCAGTATTTGGGTGAGTATGGGTCTAATATTGAATTATTAGAACAAGAAAGTGTATAAGAAAATAATGTTTTCAACACGCACATTTTGTGTGGTGGACCATGGTGCTTTCATTTCTGGATTAAACAGAGTTTTTGTTAAAAACTTTGTCACACCCATTGTACCTCTGTGGTTATGGCATGACCTACAGTATATACAGCATGTTAGAAAAAAAAAACGTGGTTTTTATTTTTACGCAGCTTACCAGGAATTTCCACACGAAATAGGGACAGAATTTTGAGAAGGAAAACAGGAATCCAGCACACGGCATCTGAAATAACTATAAAAAAAAATCTGTTGGCCACGGCGACGTCCATGTGGATGTGATTCTTGACTTTGGACGTCTGTAGAGCCGTCTTCTGTATTGAGCAGAACATACTGACATAAGAAAAGACGATAATGATGAAAGCCACAAGGTTCACACCTGTTGGTGGATAAAGAAAAATATAAGGAAAAATATGGGATCTACAATGGTTATTATTCTACATCAACACCTATAGGTACAAGATAGTAACAGGCTAAAGACACTATCCACAAATACTGTATGCGGCACCTAATAATTTGATCAGAGCGTGATCCGATTTTCTTGGAAGTGGAGAATTAAACCTAAACAATTTGCCATCTTATACATTCAGTCTCTTATGTCATACGAGTGTGGTCCGATATTTTCACGAACCCACAGACATAAATGGGCGAGTGCCATCCGATTATTGGCTGCAAATCGTGCATGCTGTGATTTTTTTTTTTTCCTCGGACCTACCCAGTCCAGGGAAAAAAATCGGACATCTGCACGGCCACATTGAATAACATTGGTTAAAGTGTGAGCCGATGTTTTGATGGATAACACTCAGATCGAAACTACGGCTGCCTGCATGAGTCCTAATTAGGCAGAGCACAAAAATATGTTAGGATGCTGAGGTCGTATATGGAGTCCCAAAATGGTCCCCATTTTTGGACACATTCATATTGATTTTATGATAACTCATATTTTTTCCAGGGAGAAAACTTTTACATGGATGAGAGGTTATCCTTCAAAAGAAGCCAACAATGAAGTGTGACAAGACTAGTTAATCCATGAAATACAGCATTGTACCATGCAACTGCATCTCACCTAGAAATATCCCCAGAGAGTATCTTTTGCCTCCAGATTCTTCCACTTGATCGGGATATAGCGGGAAGCAGACCCCATTTTTTCCATAATAATTTCCAAAAAAGTCCTCATTCCAAAATGGAATCACAGCTATAACAAATCCGATCACCCAGATCAACATCAATGTCACAAGTGTCTGACGCCTGCCCGGCCGAATGTTGCTGAATGGAAATACAATGGCCAGGTACTTCTCCAATGTTAAATACGTCAGGAGCAGGACAGATACTTCTGTGGACAACATGGCTAGAAATCCAAGGCTTCGGCATTGCAGACTTTCCATCCATATGAGTGCATATTTTTTGTATTGCCCTCGATATTTGACATCGAATACCCCAATAAAAAAGAGATAAACTCCCATCAGACAATCGGCACCTATTGAACAAAATTGCAAGATGACAGATACAGCATTGTAATGATAATATCAGTTCTAATATCTAATAATCACCTAACGGAGTCACCAGGAGACACACTACTAAGGTGAATACGAGAATCATGATGGTATTTTTGGTCTCCAGAACATAGTCCTATTCCTGGGCTAGGTTCTGTTGGCTGCAGTAGGGCAGTTACTGTACTTACATATAAGCATTTTTTAAGAGACTATGAAAAAAATTCACTAAATATATGGAATAAAAAGCGCACTCTTAATAAACCTAGCTCATCTTGGGCAATACTAGCATAGGTTCTCCATAGCTCATGCAAGTATTGGCTGTAAATTATAGTAAATCTGTCCCTGCCCTTCATAGAGCCATACCATTTTTTCTTTTAGAAAAAAAAAGGGTAGCACAACAAGGTCAAATATTACTTTTACCACCACAATTGTGCTGCATGGCCACTTCAATTATTTCCCCTAAATATGTAAAAAGTACAGTACTGTATGGTGAGGCGGACACTGACAGTGAAGGGATCCCCTGCAGCATTTGCGATTGTCCCATCCGTTGTTTGTCAGGCCCACATCTGTTCACACATTCATATTTACATGCAAACTTACATTAGACACGCATATATAAAATAAGCGCATGCAAATACATAATACAGGCACATTTACACATTACGCATGCATATACCGTCATGGCTAAAGCGTTGGAACTCTTGAAATTGCTCCAGAAATTGAAGCATTTCTCCCAGAAAATTATTTCAATTACACACATTTTGCTATGCACATGTTTATTTTCTTTGTGTGTATTAGAACAACACAAAAAAACAAAGGGAAAAAAAGGCAAATTGGACATAATTTCACACAAAATGGGCTGGAAAAAATTGTTGGCAAACCCCAAACATCTTTGAACCTCTACCATATTTGACTGTAGGTTCTGTGTTATTTTCTTTATAGGCTTCATTCTGTTTTCAGTAAAGAGTAGAATGATGTGCTTTACAAAAAACTTTATCTTGGTCTCATCAGTCCAGAAGATGCCTTCCCAGAAGGATTTTGGCTTACTCATGGACATTTTGGCCAACGGCAGTCTAATTTTTTTATGTCCCTGTGTCAGCAGAAGGGTCCTCCTGGGTCTCCTGCCATAGCTTTTCATTTAATTGAAATGTCGATTAATAGTTCGCACTTACACTGATGCCCCCTGAGCCTGCAGGACAGTTTCAATATCTTTGGAACTTGATTGGGGCTGCTTATCCACCATCCGGACTATCCTGTGTTGCAACCATTCATCAATTTTTCTCTGCTGTCCACGTCATAGAGATTAGCTACAGTGTCACGGGTTGTAAACTTCTTGACTATGCTGCGCACTGTGGGAAAAGAACATCAAGATCTCTGGAGATGGACTTGTAACCTTGACATTGTTGATATTGTTCACCATTTTGGGTTCTGAAGCCCTCAGACAGTTCTCCTTTTCTCTTTCTGTTCTCCATGCTTAGTATCACACACACACAATGCAAAGATTAAATCGACTTCTCTTTTTATCTGGTTTCAGGTGTGATTTTCATACTGACCACACCTGTTAGTCGCCACAGGTGAGTTTGAATGACCATCACATGCTTGAAACAGAGTTGTTTACCCACAATTTTAAAAAGGTGCCTACAATTTTGTCCGGACCATTTTGGGGGTTTTGTGTGAAATTATGTATAATTTGCTTTTTTTTCTCTTTTTTTTGTGTTGTTCCAATACCCACAAAGGAACTAAACATGTGTATAACAAAATGTTTGTAATTGCAATCATTTTCTGGGAGAAATACTTCAGTTTTTGGAACAATTTCAAGGGTTCCAACACTTTTGGTCATGACTATTTATTTACAAATATAAATAAATTTGCAGGGCAGTGATATTCAGATATCAGCAATCCATGACCTCCAAATTCATGCCCTGCGTATCGCCTCCTGCCTGTCGTTAACCAGGGTTTCTTTTTTTATCAACCAGCCTGGCGCATTGTCATTGTTGCAGCATGATGCGCACAGAACATCATGACCGGTTTGTCGACAGATAGGAAGTAGTTCTTAGGGTTCCCGTCTGACAGTTATGGAATACTAATGTGACTGTGGGACTAGGGTCCTGTGAATCTCGCTCATATCTTCTATATTATGTGTATATATCTATCTATGCAATTTTTTTTTTTTGGGGGGGTTAAAAAAATCCCACATTGTTTCATCTGATGTGCTGTTTTCAAAAGTGATTTCCCTCAGATTACCGGTTTAATAATGTAATGCATGCTAGTTCTTCTGGTCAACTTTGTGATTAAATTTTCATTCCTCCTGAAAGATCTTCATTCACATTATGTTCTAATTTATGACATTTTACATTTCATTTCAAGGTGACAATTATTTACTTACAGCATAAAATCTTTATAGACATTGTATGCGTCTTGTTCTCCGACTGAACGAATGATCTCATTCCGATTACAAAGATATTTCCGAAACAAGTGATGCAGGCTATTACCCAGACAAAAACCCGAAGGATGGTATTTGCCAGGAGGTTTTCAAATGAAGATATCCCATCTGTAAATGGTGTACATACCCGGACATGAGGCGCGAAAGAACAATAGCGAAATTTTTTAAAGTATCTTAAATAAAAGAAAAAGAAAAATGAATATTAAAATTAAATAAAAAATTCTACCTATTCAAATCACACATAAACACATGATCTATTGAGGAGCATGCATTTTGTCACAACATGCCATTAATGGTGGGTGGTAAGCTTGGACACCCACAATTTACATGGATGCAGAACATTGCAAACTACAAGAACATGAAGCCACAGTATTAGGGGACTATGATCGCAGAGCTTGTACAAAGAGTTTTTCTCCCCTGTTTACTCTGGATTTTTTTTTGTTTTTGGGCTTTGATTTTTTTCCTCAACTTACTCTGAAAGCCATAACATTTTTCTTTTTCAATAAATGTTAATATTTGAAGGTTTTTTCTTGCATGACAAGCTGTAGTTTTGATTGACATCAATCAATTTGCCATGCAATGTACTGTAAAACAAACCAAGCAAAATTCCAAGTAGGATGAAATGGTTAAAAAAAGCAATTACTGTACACCATTTGCTTTTTTTAATTTGGTTTTTCACAGAGTTCCTTGTACGGTAAAAGTGTCCTGGGAACATTATTTTTCAGATCAGTGTTATTATAATGATACTAAACTTGTATCGATTTTTTTTTTTCTAATAAACACCAAAGAACGTGAACTCAAGTCATATATTTGCCACGATAAAGCAAGAAAACTATCACATAAGCAACACCAACAATGATGCCATTAAATGAATAAAGTTTTATTGTTTACAATCAATAAAATAGGAACCCCAATGGTTCATAAAAGGAATAAAAACACTAATGGGGGGTGACAAAGTACAGGAGAAAATGGTGGATATGTCTAAATATGGCAAAACATACAATGCATAAATGCAGATATTATATGTTATAAAGTGCAAATGCCCATATCAGTACATATAACAAAAAATATATGTGCAAACAGATGTTATAAAAACATTAAAGCCGCTTAGTCCATAATGAAGACCGGAAAGCACAAGTATACAAAATATAAATAAATAAGGACAAAGCTTTCCTTAGCGAAACGCGCGTCGGGTCTGGTGAGTCCCTGGCTTGCGGCTTCTACTAGGTAACTATTCCTGCATATTTTCTGTTGGTTTAGTAAAATATTTGTTTATGCATGCCTTTCTGCTTTAGCCATGGCGTTTTTCTGAGGCCACAATACTGCAATTGTTACTATTTTCATATGATTTATCTTTATTTATTTATATTTTGTACACTTGTGCTTTCTTGTCAGTCTTGGAGGAGTTCTGGCATACAAACTTTCAGTGTTTAGTATGTGCCTTACTGTGCAATCTAAAACTTCAGCTGACACCAAATTTTCTTGCAGTTCTCATGGTTTTTGACCAATTGCCTCCTCAAGAATCTGAACTAAGCCGGTGATGCCTTTCTCTTTCTGTGCAGGTAGGGTTGTCAGTGTTCCTGTAACTTTAAATGCTGCTTCCAGCTGAATCTCTAGGAACATTCAATGCCTTTTATTTTTTTGTATCCTTTTCTGGCTAGGCAATGATTTCTTGTCTTAACTTTTTAGACCTATTTCTTGACAACTCAAGCATTTTAGAGAATTCGATTCCTCAGGCACCTTTCCGGAGGTTGGTGTCTGGCTATGCATTATGTATTCAGCAGGTTATAACAGCCAGAAGTGCTTTACTAAGTACTAAAGATGAAGACTCTTTTCATGAAGGGAGGAAATAATTTGTAGACTGCAGTAGTCAGTAAAATTGGCATTTTGTGATGAAGTTGGAGAAACCACTTGTTGTGTTGAGCTGTTGATATGGTTCTTACTTCATTTGTTTATTGCAAACAGCAGGGAGTTTGCCTATTTTTCTAACGTAATTTGCAATTGGGGGTGAATCAAGTGTAAATTAAGTATTTGTTAATAATAGTTTTGGACTTAATACCAAATGCTGATAAAACAGAATGGATAACTTGTGCATTCTGTGGGTCTGCATCAATTTTCCATTTTGTTTTGATCTCTCCAAAAATACATTTGTGTGTCCATCCTATAATTATGCTAAAATAATCACGAAAACAAGGACACCTGTAATCACCAGTGATGTCGCATTTAATTACACAAGTCTAGAATTTGTTACCATGGTTGTGGATTATTATTTCCATATCTCCAAAGCTTTACATTACCTCTAATGTTATGATTCAATATGGAAAATATAAAAGAAGTCATTTAGAATACAAGTATTAATGTACATGATAAATTAGGTTTACGGTGGGAAGTGTATGACGGTTCTATCACACGCAATAGTTACTCTTCCTGCAGATACTTACATGTGAGATAGATTCTTCATTGGCTCAAACATTCTTGTGCTTATATTTGGAATTTCAATTTTTTCCAGTGCCCTATAAATAACAAAGTTAACATTTATTCATTATAGATAAATTTGGCACATCTTTTCAGTGATGTGCGCCTCAAACAGAAATGCTACTCCAGTCAGGGACTGGAGCAGCATTACTGGCATAAAAATACTTGCACGCTTGCTGAATTTGACAGGCGGGGAACCCCGTTTTACTCTTAACCTGTGCCGCCATTTTTTGGCAAAGCTGCTACAATCTTGTTAGAAAAAAATGCCAAAATTTAGAAAGTTTTTGCGCAACTCAGGGTGGTCCATGGCAGATTTATTTACTATTCCAGAATCTCTGCTCTCAAGTTCTTGATGTATTTTCAATCTTGTATACAATGCATAATGAAAAATCACCAAGGCCAAAGAATTTTAGTTGAGTTTTATGAATACATTTTTTGCTTCTGCTCATTTTGCTGTACAGAGCGTTGCACGTGCTAGAAATTTTTTTTGTGTTAATACAAGCTGAATGCATTAAAAGGATCACTTCTTGAAGGCAACCCCCCCCCCAACAGGAAAACGACTTAATTATAAGCTCATTGCTATAGGTATGAATTCAGCTGTAATCAGTAGGGTAGGAAACTTTCACCCACTCATTTTCATTGCTGTTCTACATAACCTGTTCGGTATATGTACAGTCTGGGTCTTACAGTGGGCACCAGCCACTCTGTTTGCTAGATCCCAGGGGTTGCTCTGGTCTTCACCCTTTAAAGAGAACCTGTCAGATCCCTCATGCCCTCCAACCCAGCAGCATTCACTTATTTATGAGTAAATTCCCTGCCTAATCAGCCCTGTATAACGATTTTCTGTGGAAATAAGGTCTAAAAAAAAGCAGTTATATTCCCCCCATTTCCTATACTAATGAGGGCTTTGACTAGTCGATGGGGCGTTAGTTGCCCCAGACTTGTCACCACTCTTTCCATGTCTTTAGGCCCCTGTGGGCACGATAACAGAATTTGCAGGAGCTGTCGTCATCCTTTGCAAATCTAGCGCACGCCCGCTGCACATTTCTACAGCTTCACTGCACCTCTGCAACCAGGTGTACACTCCGCCGCTTCAGAAGCACACTGTTCATGACCGGAAACCATCTTCTAAACATACACCCAACTTCAGAGACACAGTGACACTGCCGGATTAGGTGGTGTGACGGCGCTCATGCAATCAGGTGCTATTGATTCATTAAAGGGAATCTGTCACCCCTTTTTTCCAATATGAGCTGCCGGCACCGTCATCAGGGGCTTATCTACAGCATTCTGTAATGCTGTAGATAAGCCCCCTGATCTAACCTGAAAGATAAGAAAAAAGTTAGATTATACTCACCCGGGGAGTGCCGTCCTCTTCTTTCCTTCCTGTCGCGGCTCCTGCGCAGTGCGCAGGCACCGGGAGACGTCCGGCACCTGCGCACTGCAGTATTCTTCTCTGCCCTCAACAGGGCAGAGCAGTGCGCCTGCGTCGGAGCCACAACAGGAAGGAAAGAAGAGGATGGCATCGTATGAAGATGGGAGGCGCCGGACTGCAACACCCATCGGACCAAGACCGGATGCCCCCCCGGTGAGTATAATATAACTCCATTTTCTTCTCTTTCAGGTTACATCGGGGGCTTATCTACAGCATTACAGAATGTTGTAGATAAGCCCCTGATGTCAGTGCCAGCAGCTCATATTAGAAAAAAGGGGTGACAGATTCCCTATAAGAGGCATGCGCCTCTTAAAGAGTCAGGAGTGTCTGACTCCAACATGCTCCCACATCAAGACCAGTGAGAAAATTGCCGACTTTAGATAGAAAAATATTCAGAATTGAGAGTCCTCAGTGGTTGACTTTAGTTAGTAACCATGGTGTCGACTTTAGATAGGGACCATAGTGTCCACCACTGATAAGCAGTCCATAAAAAAAGATCTGTTAGATAGAAGCGCACTATTACCTTTAAGGTACGTCTAAAACTCACAGCCTGAATTGACATTGTGCAGAGTGTGAATAAAATTTTGTCAAATTTCATCCACAATGCTGCCACCATGAATCTTCACAGCAACGAATCTTAGGAATTTTATGGCTCAAAACTGTGGGTCACATAGCTGCAGAAACAACAGGAAACTATAAATACTCAAATGTTTGGTTTTTTTAGCAAATGTGTACTCACAATGATTGGAGATGTGGTAATGTTTCAAACTGAGCATTGCTGAGCGATAGCGGATTACAACTGAGACTACTGTATAAAGAGAAGAAAAAATCTAGGTCAAGATAGCGGTATTTACCGTACATGTAGAGCGTAAATCATGACAATAATCATAATACTGATAGTAAAGAGCCTTTTACATCGGGGAGTCATCATCTGAAATTTGGCAGCCCAAAGCAGAGATTCCCAATTATTGTCCATTGCAGACATGTCATCGATCATTAACTCATTGATTCATTGTCATTGATTGCATCTTTTAAGCTAACCTACAAATGATCATTTATGGCAGCACATCTACTCACACAAACACGAATCTGCTAGTCAAACATATTAGCAAAAGCATGAGAGGAGTAAAGAAAAGCGAAATGACAAACGAATGTTCATACAAAAGTGAATGCAAATTTTGCCAGTGCAAATACATGTCTGGTGACCGTTCTTGCTTGATCAGAGCTCATTTTAAGAATTTATTTTCATATGTAAAATAACTCTAGACATCTAGGTTATTTGTTTCCTAAAGATGACTTGTCAAGGCTTTGATCTGCCATGTTGGATACTTTTGGTTGGAGCTACATATACCGTAACCTGAAGTTTTTGGTTTAATCAGCTAAATAGAACCCACCTGAATGGTCTAAAGGGGAGGGGTGTTTTATTTTCCTCAAAATAAATCTGACCATGTCAGGTTATAAGTGTAAAATGACAAGAGCAGCTGAAGTCCAATAAGAATATAATGGAATGGCCAAAACGAAATGTAATTTTTCAGAAATTTGCTTTACTTTCCCATAGAATTATGAGGAAAGGCACGTGTATGTCATTAGGCTACCTTTTTTCTATTTCTACTAGACTCATCCAAAGACAACATGAGTGCTGTTTCTGGAAGGAAGCAGCAATGTCTTTGGATAATTAAAATATGATGAAATAATTAAGGGTGTTTTCTGATGAGAAAGCAGCATGAAGAGCAATAAGCAGCCTTTTCAGTAGGGCCAGTTTTACGAGGCAGTAAATGTGGTGATAGCCTAATTGATCTCACTTTTTAGAATTGCACCCACCAGTAGAAATCTGTCCCTACCACTGACCCCTTAAATGCCCTAAACAAAACCTTCAGTTCCTCAGACCATCAGGGAATTCAGAATTTCTTTTTGCTACCTTAAAACATTAGAGACTTTGATATTATTAGAAAAACCCTTTGTAAGGATGCAGCTTGACAGGTCCTGGATCGGAATCATGTGCCATCGATGTGGTTAGCCTCGGTGATGTGAAGCCCGGAGAGAACGCTCCAGCAATGTAGTTGCCAAGAGGTTTTTTATTCAATGGACCCAGTTTTTTGGATCTGGGTTTTAGGAGCTGCCAGAATAGCTGGGTGGGACTGGCTGTTTCCATATCTCCACTCTGGGATTTGAAAGGCCTATTTAAGGCAGTTCAGCCGTGTGGGAGTCTATCTGTGGGTGTCTATCTGTGGGTGTGGTGTGGAGGTGAAAAGACCTATCAAAGTTGCTTACTCTCTGATAGAAAAATATTCAGAATTGAGAGTCCTCAGTGGTTGATACCTTTTACCACTTTAACCCCTGAGGACTCTCAGTTCTGAATATTTTTCTATCTACTGGCTAACACGGTACAAAGATATACATCTTTCCTTACTCTCTGATAGAGATTCAGAGCTGGACATTATTCGGTTTGGGTGAGTCAGCACTGAAATAACTGTGCCTACTGCACAGTCTGTTTAATTTCTGTTACATTTGTGCTGGAAAAAACCTGCTTTTGTTTGTACTCCTACAGGAGTTTATGGACTTTAATAAATCATCCTGTTGCACCAAGAAACTTTGTGCTTGTGTGGACCTGGCAAATTCTAAAGAGCTTTGATTCCCTACACTGTCTATAAATGGTGAAAAAGAGGACTAACTTTTCTCCATGGTCATGTCCATATAGCTTGAAACAATAACAGGGTTGGCATATGTATTACTAATACATTTCTGAGACGAAATTGTATAATCATCGTTTGTACTTACAGTTTCTGCAAGTGCTTCAGCTCTTTAAAACTCGAGAGTGGCACATCTGTGATTAGATTATTTGACAAATCTCTACGAAAAAAACAGAATACAGAAAGCAGAAATATTTTTCAATTCAATATGCAAATGATGTACTACACCAAAATGCAAATGAATCATAATTACATGTGTAAGATTCTGTGTAAACACTACATGCTATTTCTTTTTTCCCTGCCCACAAGGTTATGAAAACTTTTGTAAAAAATGCAAAGTTAAGCAGTTTTGTTCAACTTTGAGTCTGTGTAAATCCTTTACCTAGCTGGCTGTGCTGCTGACATACTGTAGATCCAACAGAACATTGGTTCTCGTCGTGTCTGAGCTCCTCCTCCCCTTTTTCACCAAGGAAGAGGAGAAGAGAGAGAGAAAGAGAACACACACCTCTCATTTTACTGTCAGAAGAAGTGAGAAAGAAAAGAGCCCATATGAGCTGTAGATGTGGAAATTAGTTTACTACTAAGGCTTCTTTCACACATCCGGCTTTGTGTCTCCGGCGCCGTGCGGCAAAAAGCCGTAGGGGCGGATCTGGGATGTGCCGGAGACACCGGATGCCTGTGTGGCTGGATACGGTGGCACCCATATTTAAAAGAGCAGCGCGAGACTCAGAGTCTCCGCGCACGCGCTCTGAGAAAAACCGGTCCGGCGCTGTCAAAAAACGCTGCAGCGAACATTTTTTGCAGATGCCGGAAGGCTACTTTTTGCCGTATCCGGCAAAAACCAGATGCGCTGCATACCCATCCGGCACGGTGCGGCGACAATACAACTCTATGGGAGAAAACCGGATCCGGTGCCGGATCCGGTTGTTCCAAATTTCGCTGCATCGTGCCGGATTCAAAAAGCCGGATGTGTGAAAGCAGCCTATGGCAGATGGATGAAGCTGCAAACCATAATGAGGTCCTTGTTATGGGGGACTTTATCTACCCGGATATTCACTGGGAAACAAAGAGCTGCGAAACCCATAAAGGCTCAGGTTTCTGCTAATAGCCAAGAATAATTATCTTTCACAATTGGTGCAGAATCCAATCAGAGGAGCAGCACTTTTAGACCTAATACTCTCTAACAGACCTGACAGAATAACAAATCTGCAGGTTGTTGGGCATCTAAGAAATAGCGACCACAATATTGTACAGTTTCACTTGTCTTTCGCTAGGGGGACATGTCAGGGAGTCCCAAAAACACTGAACTTTAGGAAGGCAAAGTTTGACCAGCTTAGAGATGCCCTTAATCTGGTTGACTGGGACAATGTCCTCAGAAATAAGAATACAGAAAATAAATGGGAAATGGTTAAGAACATCCTTAATAGGCACTGTAAGCGGTTTATACCTTGTGGGAATAAAAGGACAAGAAAAAGGAAAAACCCAATGTGGCTAAACGAAAAAGTAAGAGGGGCAATTAACAGTAAAAAGAAAGCATTTAAACTACTAGAGCAGGATGGCACCGTTGAAGCTCTAAAAAACTATAAGGAGAAAAATTCTTTATCTAAAAAAATAATTAAAGTTGCCAAAAAGGAAACAGAGAAGCACATTGCTAAGGAGAGTAAAACTAATCCCAAGCTGTTCTTCAACTATATCAATAGTAAAAGAATCAAAAATGAAAGTGTAGGCCCATTAAAAAATTGTGAGGAAAGTATGGTTGTAGATGATGAGGAAAAAGCTAATATATTAAACACCTTCTTCTCCACGGTATTCACGGTGGAAAGTGAAATGCTAGGTGAAATGCCGAGAAACAAAGAAAACCCTATATTAAGGGTCACCAATCTAACCCAAGAAGAGGTGCAAAACCGGCTAAATAAGATTAAAATAGATAAATCTCTTGGTCCAGATGGCATACACCCACGAGTACTAAGAGAACTAAGTAATGTAATAGACAATCCATTATTTCTTACATTTAGAGACTCTATAGCGACGGGCTCTGTTCCACAGGACTGGCGCATAGAAAATGTGGTACCAATATTCAAAAAGGGCTCTAAAAGTGAACCTGGAAATTATAGGCCAGTAAGTCTAACCTCTATTGTTGATAAAATATTTGAAGGGTTTCTGAGGGATGTTATTCTGGATTATCTCAATGACAATAACTGTTTAACACCATATCAGCATGGGTTATGAAGAATCGCTCCTATGAAACCAATCTAATCAGTTTTTATGAAGAGGTAAGCTATAGACTGGACCAAGGTGAGTCATTGGATGTGGTATATCTTGATTTTTCCAAAGCGCTTGATACCGTGCCTCACAAGAGGTTGGTACACAAAATGAGAATGCTGTAAATGGGTAAGTAACTGGCTTAGTGATAGAAAGCAGAGGGTGGTTATAAATGGTATATTCTCTAACTGGGTCGCTGTGACCAGTGGGGTACCGCAGGGGTCGGTGTTGGTACCTATTCTCTTCAACATATTTATTAACGATCTGGTAGAAGGTTTGCACAGTAAAATATCGATATTTGCAGATGATACAATACTATGTAAAGCAGTCAATACAAGAGAAGATAGTATTCTGCTACAGATGGATCTGGAAAAGTTGGGAACTTTGGCCGAAAGGTGGCAGATGCAGTTTAACAATGATAAATGTAAGGTTATACACATGGGAAGAAGGAATCAATATCACCATTACACACTGAATGGTAAACCACTGGGTAAATCTGGCATGGAGAAGGACTTGGGGATCCTAGTTAATGATAAACTTACCTGGAGCAGCCAGTGCCAGGCAGCGGCTGCCAAGGCAAACAGGATCATGGGGTGCATTAAAAGAGGTCTGGATACACATGATGAGAGCATTATACTGCCTCTGTACAAAACTCTCGTTAGACCGCATATGGAGTACTGTGTACAGTTTTGAGCACCGGTGCTCAGGAAGGATATAATAGAACTAGAGCGGGTACAAAAGAGGGCAACAAAATTAATAAAGGGGATGGGGAACTACAATACCCAGAGAGATTAGCAAAATTAGGATTATTTAGTCTAGAAAAAAGACCACTGAGGGGCGATCTAGTAACCATGTATAAGTATATAAGGGGACAATACAAATATCTCTCCGAGGATCTGTTTATACCAAGGAAGGTGACGGTCACAAGGGGGCATTCTCTGCGTCTGGAGGAGAAAAGGTTTTTCCACTAACATAGAAGAGGGTTCTTTACAGTTAAGGCAGTGAGAATCTGGAATTCCCTGCGTGAGGAGGTGGTGATGGCGAACTCAGTCGAAGGGTTCAAGAGAGGCCTGGATGTCTTCCTGGAGCGTAACGATATTGTATCTTACAGCTATTGTTAGGTTCTTTAGAAGGACGTAGATCTGGGGATTTATTCTGACAGAATTTTATAGGCTGAACTGGATGGACTAATGTCTTTTTTCGGCCTTACTAACTATGTTACTATGTAGTACAATAAATTTTTGCACTTTTGTTTTTCACTCCTACTCTTCTTCCAAGAGCCATTACTTTTTATTTTTCTGCCGATAAAACCATATTAGTGCTTCTTTAGTTTTGTTAATACTATTTAGGGATATATGTGACATTTTTTCCACTGATGTTCTGAGTTTTCTTCTTTGCGATGGGCAGTGCTTCGGTGACTTCAGGGAAGGTGATGGAGAAGTGATTGCAGATTCAGCAGCTGCTACCACTCTTCATCTGTGCCCACCGCCCCCATTTTCTGTTTCCACCACCACACTTTTGTCCTTGCCTCAAACATCTTCAATAGCCGCCACTTTTTCTGATACCAGATGTCATCAGGTGGCAGTGATAGAAGCAGGGTGAGTTTCACTAGTGCCTACCCCTGCTAACACTTCATTTCAGAGTGGTGATAAAAGCTGTTGGGCGGTGCTGGTGGCACTCACCCTGCTTCTATCACCTTCCCCTCATGATATCTCATTTCAGAGAAAGAGATGGCAGTGTCAGAAGCAGAAACTGTGGCATTGTTTTAAACAAGCAACTATGCTAATTAATCAGCACAACAATGTTCTCATTGGAACTTAGCAAAAAAATAATTACTCACCAAAATGTCAGACATCGTGATTAAGAGTGTGCAGTCACCCTAAACGCATCGATATCACATATGTAAGTTGCATGGCTGATTCTGTTTTAACCTCTACTGAGCACTTTGGTGAGTAAAGAAAAAAGTTTGCTCACAAGCTGGATTTTCTCCTGTCTATGTGACTGTGGCGACAGCCATTGGACCTCTCCAGACGTCTGCGCACTGCAGGACTCTGCTCTGCCCTCAACAGGGCAGAGCAGTGCGCTTGAGCCGGAGCCACGACAGGAAGGGAAGAAGAGAACGCGACACCCATCAGACCGGACAGCCCCCCCGGTGAGTATAATCTAACGTGTTTTTCTTATCTTTCAAGTTACATCGGGGGCTTATCTACAGCATTACAGAATGCTGTAGATAAGCCCCTGATGTCAATGCCAGCAGCTCATAGAGCAAAGAAAGGGTGACAGATTCCCTTTAAGAGGATAAAAAATTTGATGGGAGGAGGAGGAGTGCTTCTTTAGGCTGTGTGCACACGATGCAGATTTGCAGCGGATCCGCAGCAGATTTTACCGCGCAGAAACGTTGCATATCCGCATTGTGATGTACAGTAGCCTTAAAATCAATGAAAAAAAAACCTGCTGTGCAGACGCTGCAGATTTTTCCGCGTGGTTTTCCTGCGGTACAAAATCCGCAGCATGTCACTAGTTTTGTGCGGTTTTCTACCTCCCCTGTCTCCAAATCCGCAAGGGGGAGTCCGCAGTGAAAAACCGCTAGGAAACCGCAGGAAAAATGGAAGAAATCCACAGGAAAAATGCAGGTCATTTGACCTGCGGATTTCTTCCATTCTGCATGGAAAAATCCGCAGGGCTAAAAACTCCGTCTGCACTCAGCAGATAGATATTTATAAAGGGCAGTAAAGGTATTGGATCACACCTTTAATTAGTTTTATATTTTGATAGACTGAGGCTATGTTCCCACGTTCGGAATTCCCGTGAAAATTTCCATGGCAATTCCGCAACTCCCTGCCGCAGGAAATACGCGAGAAATCCGCATGCGTAATTCCCACGAAAAACTAGCGATTTGCAAGCGTAATTAGCTTGCAGAATGCTAGCGTTTTCCAAGCGATCTGTAGCATCGCTTGGAAAACTGATTGACAGGTTGGTCACACTCGTCAAACATAGTGTTTGACTAGTGTGACCAACTTTTTACTATTGAGGTTGCCTATGCAGCATCAGTAGTAAAAAGATATAAAGTTTAAAATAATAAAAAAAATTAAAAATTGTGATATTCTCACCTTCTGGCGTCCCACGCAGCGTCCCCAGTGATCAGCGATGCTCCCGGCAAGTCCCGCTCCCAGCGATGCCTTGTGACAATGACCTTTGATGACGTAACGGTCTTGCGACACCGTAGTGTTCTCGCGAGACCGCTACATCATCAAAGGTCATTGTCGCAAGGCATCACTGGGAACGGAAGATGCCGGGAGTGTGGATGACAGGCGGGAAGGCTGCAGGGGACGCCGGAAGGTGAGAATATCACGATTTTTTATTTTAATTCTTTTTTTTTTACAGGGATATGGTACCCAGAGCCTGGAGGAGAATCTCCTCTCCTCCAGAACCTGGGTACCATCCGCACATTTTCCGCTTACTTTGCGCATGGTGGGCTCAGCCACGTGAGGAAAGTAAGCGGAACAATGCATTCCTACGTTTGCGGAATCGCCGCAATTCCGCAAAAAGAATGACCATGCTGCGTAATTTTCCGCGATGCGATCCCACCGCGGAAAAATACACAGCATTAGCACAGCATGTTCGGAATGCTATTGAATTCAATGGGTTGCATATTTTTAGCGTTTACGCAGCTTTTTCTCGGCGAAAAAACGCGGCAAAAACGCTAAAAATCCGCAACGTGTGCACATAGCCTCAAGGTTTAGAGATGATTTGATAGAAAGTATGTTTATATGTTTATTTAATATCTTTATTTTTAATGGGGGGACAGGAAGATATGTTTTTTAATGTTTTTTAAAATATTTGTAACTTTTTACTCTATTTTTTAGTCCTCATTTGTAAATGATCGACACCCCACAAATGTGTTATGAGGGACTGTCAGTAGGCCGAACCCCCCCTAAACTGTCTAAATGAGCATGTAGGTCACAAAAAGGTGAATCAAATTATACTTTGATATCTGCAATCTGATGTCTTATTCCAGAGTAATCCACATTTTTCTTTGTATGTAACAGGGTCGGACATAGATCTCACCGAGAATCTAATTCCAAAGCTTAGTATAACTGAAAGGAGGTGTTACCAGTGTGAGACATGTAATGACTGACAGTCTTCTCTCCTGATCTACGTGTGGCACATTGGTTACTCCCCCTTCCATTTAAAATAAGTTCTGGAGGCAGATTCTTACTGAGATCTATGTCCGGCCCATCGATCTTAACAGCACATTTACATATTAAAAAAAACCTGGATTTCTCATGAATCAGATCGCTGATATCAATGTATTTTTTTTATTCAGCTTCCTATGACCTACATGCCCATATAAACAGTTTAGAAGATTGAGCATACTGACAGATTCGCTATACCTGCGGTGATTGAGGCTCAGCTCCAGCTGCTGCTGTTAGAGAGAGATGCTGTTACACCGCCGGCATCTACCATGGGTGAAAGAAGCTCAGCTCCTGAGCTCCCTCCACACTTAAACACTCTAGCAAAGGATGCGCAGTTCTGCCAATATGCAATTAGTTATAAACTTTTTGCAACTAGTAAAGAACGACCATTTGAGTATATTATGAGAGATTGCCTGGTTTAGAAACCCGTTTACAAATGCTGTATTAGGGAATTCTGCATTACAAACAATATCTCCATCTCTAAAGGTACTGTCACACTAAGCGATATTGCTAGCGACATCGCTGAGTGTGATACTTACCTACGACCCGCTCCCCCGCTGGTTATCGCTGATCGCGCGAGAACGTTCAGGACCGCTTCTCTTCGTCAACTTCCTGCGGCACTTCCTGTGAAGAGACGAGCGACGAGCGTAGAGCCGGGCGGGAGGACGTCAGGATCGCCTAGTGTGACATAAGTAGCGACCCCCGTCCCCAGCGATGTCGCTGGTGAGATCTGCCTGTGTGGCAGCTCACTAGCGACCACTTAGCGATGTACCAGCGATCCTGACTGCGTCATATCGCTGGTCGGGATCGCTGGTACATCGCTAAGTGTGACAGTACCTTAAGAGTACAGATTGAGAACAACAAAGAGAATTTCACTCATATACATTACATGAATAGCCCATTGTTTTATTCCTCCTGTGGTGTTTCTACACGGGAACTCAAAAGTTGTTGGAAGGTTTCCCACTAATTAGCAGGAAACCCTGTAATTAGCCTAAGGAGCACAAATCCTTCTAATAGCCTACAAGATAGGTTCCAAAAGGACAGTATGATTTATTTTTCAGATGTAGAAAGAAGAAACAATGTCCAATCCCAAATTTATAGAGTTGTTTGCAAAAGTTTTACAATAAATTTCTACAAAATAAAGTGTAATGTGGTGAACAGTTAAAACCTTAGGGGCATATTTTATAGCCAGCAACTTGCCAGTACCAGTTTTCCTGTTTATCTACATCTGTGAGACATTTTATGACCATAGTGGAATGTACATTTTTACAGTAAATGGTATGTTCCTTTACTGGCGGGATTTCTTACATTTCTGCTAAACTCCTCAAAGATGAAAAGATATTTTCTTTTACCAATTTGATTCTGTTTCCACGGAGAAACCTAAGGGAAAAAAAAACATATGCATATAGTTAACAAAGCATACAATGGTTATGTAGTACATAATGTATAATAATAATAATGTATATGTATTGTAAGTTGGCAGCTGGAAAGTCCTGGATGGGAGTTACGTGTCACCGAGGTACGAAGCCTCGGTAATGTAGGATCCAGAGAAGCAGGTTCCAGCATGTATAATGCTGAGAGTCTTTTTTAATGGGTTCGTAGTTTGGGTCCGGGCTTTAGGAAAGACCATAGAGCTGGTTGGGACTGGCCGTTCCCTTACTACCAGATCCAGGATGTGGAAAGGGTTATATAAGGCAGATTAGCTGCCTAATTCATTGTCTTGGTGTTAGGGTCCTGTTACACTTAGTGACGCACCAGCGATTCCGACAACTATACGACCTGGAAAGGATTGCTGGTGTGTCGCTAAATGGTCGCTAGTAAGCTGCCAAACAGGCAGATCTCTTCAGCGACGCAGCAATGATCCTTGTAATGACCTCGCCGGTCGTTGGTACCTTGTCACACAGCAGCTTTTAACGATTTCCGCCTGCATCCCTGAGTTCTGCGTAGCCAACGAGGTCGCTCGTAGGCGTCAAACACAGCGCTGCGCGCTGGCCAGCGGGACTCCAACGGTGAAAAAATGGCCAAAGATATTCCAGCACAATCAGCGATATCCAGCGGGGGCGGTCGCTGCTGCGTGTCACATGTAGCGATCTCGCTATGTGAGAAGGGGGCTTTAGTCAAATCCTGGAAGCAATGAGTTTGTCTGAACAGGTGAGCTCACACCTCTAAATAGACTATTTACTTTTATGTTATCCATTTGTGTTGGAAAATGCTGTTTTGCTTTGTTAATCTAGACAGTTTATGCTCATTTAATAAACTGCTCAATTGTTTTGAAACAAAGAACTGGATCCTTGTGCATGCACCAGCGTCTACCAGAGATATGGTCCTTTATAATTGGTGCTTCGAATGAGGGCAGCTAATCCCAAGTAGCACAGGTCATTGCAGTGTACGTTCTTGGTGAATGCATTGATAGCTTTGCAAGCACGGTCTGAAGCCATGGAGGACCTGATTAAGCACCTGGTACAGGCCAATATGCAACAGTAATCCCAGGAAGAAACCAAAAAACTGTTGAAGCAACAGTTCGGCTGCCACCTTAAAATATATTAATATAAATGATATGTTATTACTATCTATCCTATTTATTTTTTAACTAGAGGTGTGCCCAATGCTATCTCATCAGGAGGGAAGTGTGTGTGTGTACGTGTGTGTGTGTGTGAGTACATATATATGTGTGTACATGTGTGTATGTGTGTGAGTACGTGTGTGTGAACGTACGTGTGTGTGTGTCCCACAGCTTCCTGCCCACCCACCTCCGTGCAGTCACAGTCGGCAGGAAAGAGGGTAGTTTGCGGCCTGTGCTGGAGATGTGAGTACATGTGTGTGTGTGTATGTGAGTATGTTTGTGTATATGTGAGTACATGTGCGTGTATATGTGAGTACGTGTGTGTGTATGTGAGTACGTGTGTGTGTATGTGAGTACGTGTGTGTATGTCAGTACGTGTGTGTTTGTGAGTACGTGTGTGTGTGTTTGTGAGAACGTGCGTATGTGAGTACGTGTGTGTGTATGTGTTAGGGTTTCTAGGTAGAAAACCCGAGAGTGGACCCTCTGGGTCATGGCTCCAGAGCCCCCCGAGGGCGAGCGGACCAGGTGATGACTATCCCCTATACAGGGAGTGTTAGGGGCAGGCTCAAGGGAGATGGAACCACGACAGCCGGAACCAAAGGGACAACCCAGGGTAAATACAGGAGAGCAGATCAGAGTGTGGGAAGGTATACGAGGGGTAGAGTAGATCCAAAGTAACAGGAGGCAGGCTGTGGAAGCCCGAAGGGTCAGGACGGAACCAGGACCAGAAGCTGAAAGGAAGATGAGGGAAAGGGGGTTAGGAAAGGCTGGGCCTGGGAAATGAGACAAGGAACGAGACAGGGGAAGGAGCGTAAAATACAGGAGGCAGGCAACAATAGGGCAGAGGTACAGGAGAGGGACCGGCACGGGGAACACAGGAGGAGGAAGCAGAGGAATCAAGGAGGACGGTAGGCAGAGACAGGGAGACACGGGAGCAGGCTACAGATGGGACAAAGGCAGAGATACAGGAGAGCGCAGCACAGAGGGTGCGCGGGGACCTGATGGCCAAGGGTGACGCTGCGCAAGGATAGCAGGCACCACGGGCTAAGACAAACAGGCGTCTTAGTGTGGTTTCACATTAGCGCTTTTTAAGCGCACGCACGGCCGGGGGTAGCTCCGCCCCCGAGCCGGCTCTCTGCCCGGCATGCCCGCCCCTTGCTTGTAGCGCCACCTCCTAGCGCACAGCGCCGCCTGCGATCGGCGCACCCTATCTTTAGCATAGGGTGCGCAGATCGTGCGCAGGTCGTATGCTAGTTGCGCTTTGACCTGCGCTGCGCACTTTTGACGGTGCGCCGTGCGCGCCAAAATCAAACTTTTCGGATTTCAAAAGTGCGCAGCGCAAGTCAAAGCGCAACTAGCGCACGGCCTGCGCACGATCTGCGCACCCTATGCTAAAGATAGGGTGCGCCGATCGCAGGCGCCGCTGTGCGCTAGGAGGCGGCGCTACAAGCAAGGGGCGGGCATGCCGGGCAGAGAGCCGGCTCGGGGGCGGAGCTACCCCCGGCCGTGCGTGCGCTTAAAAAGCGCTAATGTGAAACCACCCTTACCTGTCCAGACGCCCAGCTGAAATACCCGGTGGGTGCCGCCATGATGGGGGCGGAGCCACCGGGTTACGTGCCCCCAGGATGCACAGAGGCCGAGGAAGGGCGAGCGCGCATGCGCGGACCTCCGACGCTCCGAACCCCTGCAAAGCCAGACAGCGCGAGAGCGGAGAGGGGGGGCGCCGGCAGGAGGAGGACCCCAGGTGAGCGCCGGCGGGCGCAACAGTACCCCCTCTCTTACTCCCCTCCCTCTTAAGGCGGGACAAGAATTTTCTCATGATATGAGGGGCATTGATGTTTTCTTGGGGTTCCCATGACCTCTCCTCAGGACCGAACCCTTTCCAATCAATAAGAAAAAAGGTCCTACCCCTGACGGTCTTCTTTGCCAAGATGTCCTTGACATCAAAGATGTCTTCTGCGGTGCTAGGTTGAGGGGCGCGGGAGGAGGCTGGGTGAAAGCGATTAAATACTGTGGGTTTGAGGAGCGAGATGTGGAAGGTATTGGGAATTCGCAGAGAGGCAATTAGCTTTAGTTTATAGGCCACGTCGTTGATGCGACTCAAAATCTCAAAAGGCCCAATATAACGTGGACCCAATTTATAAGAGCGAAACGCGAGGATAGCCAGACCTTATCGCCCGCCTGATAAGGGGGAACGTCAAGGCGTTTCTTGTCGGCGTACCTCTTCATCCGATCGCTAGCTCTCTCAAGGGCCCCTTTTGTCTCCTCCCAAATTTTAGAGAATTCTGAGGACAAGGAGTCTGCCACCGGCACGCCCGAGGCGGGGGAAATGGGAAGGGGAATGCCCGGGTGCTGTCCGAAAACCACAAAAAAGGGGGACTTAGAAGAGGATTCGTTGGGGTGATTGTTGTGGGCGAATTCAGCCCAAGGAAGTAGCGAGACCCAGTTGCTCTGGTGTGCATTAGAAAAATGCCGAAGATAAGAGGTTAACACCTGGTTGATTCACTCCACTTGGCCGTTGGACTGCGGGTGGTAGGCAGAAGAGAAATCCAGGGCTACCTTCATTGAGCCGCAGAGGGCTCTCCAGAAACGGGAGGTGAATTGAACACCACGGTCAGACACGATGTGCTGGGGAAAACCATGAAGTCGGAAAATATGTTGCAAGAAGTTCTTCGCCAACTCGGGTGCCGAAGGCAGGCCAGGCAGAGGGATAAAATGGTCCATCTTGGAAAAACGGTCCACCACCACCAAAATGACAGTGCAGCCGGAGGATGGAGGTAGATCCGTGATAAAATCCATGGCGATATGGCTCCAAGGGACCGAAGGTATAGGCAACGGATGTAAGAGACCAGAGGGTAACTGTCTTGGAACTTTATTTTGGGCGCAGGAGGGACACGAAGCGGTGAACTCCAAGACGTCCTGGCGGAGCGATGGCCACCAATAGTGGCGGGAGATGAGGGACAGAGTCCTTTTGGCTCCAGCATGCCCGGCGACTTTAGAGGAGTGCCCCCAATGCAGAATCCTTACTTTGTCATGGTCCAATACCAAGGTCTTGCCTGGTGGTGGATTAACCAAACTTAAGAGGAGCTAAAGTGACGACCTTCGCTGGATCGATGATGTGAGCAGGACCCTCCTCCTCATCCGTAGGGAGGAATGACCTCCATAGCGCATCTGCTTTGGTATTTTTATTACCCGGCCGAAAGTGGAGCTCGAAATCAAAGCGTCCAAAGAATAAGGACCATCTGGCTTGCCGGGGGTTGAGCCTTTGAGCAGACTGGACGTAGGCCAGATTCTTGTGGTCGGTGAATATGGTGAAGGGATGGACAGCTCCTTCGAGAAGGTAACGCCATTCCTCTAAAGCCAGTTTTATCGCAAGTAGTTCCTTGTCCCCAATGGAATAATTGCGCTTGGGCAGGGAAAAGGCTTTAGAGAAAAATCCACATGTGACAGTCCGACCAGTGGAGGTTTTTTGCAAGAGAACTGCTCCAGCTCCAACAGATGATGCGTCGACCTCAAGAATAAAGGGTCTATCGGCATCCGGACGGTGGAGAACAGGCGAGGAAGAGAATTCCTTCTTCAAAGCTTGAAAGGCGTCCTCTGCCTCAGGAGGCCAGAGGTGGGGTTTTGCCCCTTTGCGTACGAGGGCAGAGATAGGCTTGGTTAAGGTGGAGAAGTGAGGAATAAATTGCCTATAATAATTAGCAAAGCCGAGGAAGCGTTGGATGGCTTTGAGTCCAAGGGGACGAGGCCAGTTCAGGACAGCGGACACTTTCTCAGGATCCATCTTCAGACCAGACCTCGAAATGATGTATCCTAGAAACGGCAGGGACGGTTGCTCGAAGACGCATTTCTCCAACTAGGCAAACAGATGGTTCTCCCTAAGACGTAGCAACACTTGCCGAACGTCCCGCCGATGGGTAGAGAGATCCGGGGAGAAGACAAGGATGTTGTCAAGGTAAACCACGACACAGCAATAGAGGAGGTCTCGAAAAATATCGTTGACGAGTTCCTGGAATACTGCAGGTGCATTGCAGAGGCCAAAAGGCATAACAAGGTACTCGTAGTGACCGTCATGCGTATTGAACGCGGTCTTCCACTCATCCCCAGCGTGAATTCGGACCAAGTTATAGGCTCCTCGGAGATCAAGTTTGGTAAATATCTGGGCTCCTCTAAGGCGATCAAAGAGTTCGGGGATGAGAGGCAACGGGTACTTGTTCTTTATCGTGATGCTGTTTAAACCTCTGTAGTCGATGCACGGGCGGAGCGAGTCGTCCTTCTTCTTGACAAAGAAGAAGCCTGCGCCCGCAGGAGAGGAAGACTTCCGTATGAAACCCCTGGCCAAGTTCTCTGAACGTACTCAGACATGGCTTGCGTCTCTGCCGGCGAGAGCGGATAAATCCTACCCCTCGGAGGGATAGCTCCAGGGACGAGGTCGATGGGGCAATCGTAGGGTCGGTGCGGTGGGAGGTTCTCGGCCTCCTTCTTGCTAAAGACGTCCGAAAAAGAGCTGTAAGCGATGGGCAACCCGGGGACCAAGGGAAGGGAACGGGAATCACCCACGGGACATCCCACCCCACAGGACTCTCCCCAGCGCAGGATATGGCCCTTATGCCAGTCTAAGGTAGGCTCGTGGGCCCGTAACCAGGGAAGACCAAGAAGAATAGGGTGCGAGATGCCCGCCAGGACATAAAAGGCGATCTTCTCTTTGTGCAAGGCCCGTACCTGGAGTTCTATCTCCTGGGTGATTAGGGTAACTGCCTCTTGAAGAGGTTTACCATCCACGGAAGCGAGGATCCGTGGAGTTTCTAGGGTCTTAACCGGAACCAAGAATTTAAGAACCTCCTTAAGCCTAATAAAATTTCCTGCTGCGCCGGAATCTACATAGGCCGCCAAAGAAAAACGTTTACCACCAACGTGCAACAAAACGGACAGAGTGAGGGGTGGAGAGGTATCACAGACACCTAGGGAGGCCTCTCTTACCTGACCTAGGTGGAGGAGTTTTCCGGACGCTCCGGGCAGGCACGGACCAGATGGGTGTCGCTGCCACAATAGAAACAGAGTCCATTGGTACGCCTCTCCTCTCGGCGTTGTCCCGATAGTTTAAGCCGGTCTACCTGCATGGGTTCTGGCATAGAAGCTGAAGCGGATATCCCGGACCAAGGGCAGGGTGGTCCACGGACGGCTGGGGAAGAACGCGGGAGCCTCCTCTCACGAGCACGCTCCTGGAATCGTAGATCGATACGTGTGGCCAGTGAAATCAGTTCCTCTAAGGCGGTGGGTGTATCACGACCAGCCAGCTCATCCTTAATACGACCTGCGAGACCACGCCAGAAGGCCCCTACCAATGCCTCGTTGTTCCACCCCAAATCTGAGGATAGGGTCCGAAACCGGATGGCATATTGACCCACGGTTTGGGACCCTTGGTGGAGGTTGAATAAGGATTCCGTGGTAGAGGCCAGACGGCCCGGTTCGTCGAATACTCGACGAAACGTCTCAAAAAAGGTACTTAACTGGGAGACCACAGGGTCATCCTGCTCCCAGAGTGGGTTAACCCATGCCAAAGCGTCTCCCTCGAGGTGGGAGACAATAAAAGCCACCTTGGCCCGCTCAGTGGGATACTGCTGGGGCAGGAGTTCGAAGTGGAGACGGCACTGGTTCAGGAAACCCCGACACAGCTTGGGGTCCCCGTTGTATCGAGGTGGGCTAAGGGGTTCCATGGGCTAAGGCAAACAGGCGTCTTACCTGTCCAGATGCCCAGCTGATGGGGGCGGAGCCACCGGGTTAGGTGCCCCCAGGATGCACAGAGGCCGAGGAAGGGCGAGCGCGCATGCGCGGACCTCCGACGCGCCGAACCCCTGCAAAGCCAGACAGGGGACGGCGCGAGAGCAGAGAGGGGGGGCGCCGGCAGGAGGAGGACCCCAGGTGAGCGCCGGCGGGCGCAACAGTATGTGAGTATGTTTGTGTGTGAGTACGTGTGTGTGTGTATGTGAGTACGTGTGAGTGTCGCTTCCACAATGCACCGTGAATGGAAGTACGCCGACCGCCATATTGGAACACCCAAGTGATGGGTATTCCAATATGGCACCCATTGGTGGTACCAGGCCCTTCCACAGTACCACCAGTGGGACACCGCCGGGACCCCCCCGCCACTGCTGGACCCGTCACCGCTGCTGGACCCACCCCTGCGTGCCCACCCACCTCCATCACAGCCGGCAGGAAAGACCTCGGCTTGCGGCCTGTGCTGGAGATGGGGTGCAGGCGCCCTCTGGTGAGTACGTGTGTGTAAAGTATGTGAGCACGTGTGTAAAGTATGTGAGCACGTGTGTGTGTGTGTGAGTACGTGTGTATGTGAGCACGTGTGTGTATGTGTGTATATGTGAGTACGTGTGTGTATATGTCAATACGTGTGTGTGTGTGTGTGTATGTCAGTACGTGTGTGTGTGTGTATGTGAATACGTGTGCGTGTGTGTATGCGAGTACGTGTGTGTGTATATATGTGAGTATGTATGTGTATGTGAGTAGATGTGTGTGTGTGTGTGTATGTATGTGAGTACATGTGTGTATGTATGTGAATGCGTGTGTGTGTGAGTACATGTGTATGTGTGTGTGTGTACGTACGTGTGTGTACATGGTGGGCAGGCAACGGCAGGTCCGGCGGCATGGGTGTGTGTGTATTTACATGGTGGGCAGGCAGCGGTGGGTCCAGCGGGGGGGTCCGGCAGCGTGGCCAGCAGCGGCGGGTCCAGCGGCGGCAGAGGGGGGTTCAGAGGCGGCGGGGGTCCTGGCGGCGGCCAGCCGGCAGGAAAGACCGCGGCTTGCACCCTGTGCTGGAGATGGGGTGCAGCGCCACCAGAGGGTGCCTGCACCACATCTCCAGCACAGGCCGCAAGCAGAGGTCTTTCCTGCCGGCTGTGACGGAGGTGGGTGGGCAGGCAGGGGTGGGTCCAGCAGCGGCGGGGGGTCCCGGCGGTGTCCCGCTGGTGGTACTGTGGAAGGGCCTGGTACCACCGATGGGTGCCATATTGGAATACCCATCACTTGGGTGTTCCAATATGGCGATCGGCGTACTTACGATCACAGTGCATTGTGGAAGCGACACAAGCGCCGGAAGTGTGTGACAGTTTAATGGTAATTATATATTAGATGCCTATAGAAAATATTCATCTGTTTATGTCAGCATTAAAGGTGCATTGCAGGATCATCACTTAAAGATCCTTAGGATTGGTCATCAATGTCTGATCAGCCGGGATCCGACACCTGGCACTCCTGCCTATCAGCTGCCATCAGTGTCAGTGGTAGGAAATACTCAATTGCAGAGTTGCTCCTTCTTTTGGCAGTGGTCGAGGCTTGGTACTGCACATCTGCGTCCTAATCAAATCAAAAGGGTGTGGATGTGCAGTACCCTGCGGCTGCCGCCACTGTCAGAAGATAGCCAACTCCACAAGTGAGTACTTCTGGACTACTTTGCGGATGCAATAACACCTATAACAGCTGATAGGCCGGGATGCTGGATGTTGGACCCCGGCATATCAGACTTTGATGGCCTATCCTAAGGATAGGTCTTCAATGTAAAAGTAGTGGACAACTTGTTTAAAGGGAACCTGTCATCAGGATTTTATACCCCAAACTTTTGGCATCTATGTAGAGGAGCTTTAATGCTTATTAAATCCTTAACTTTCTTGAAGAAATCCATTTTGCTGTTTTAGAGGAATCCATAGTAGAAATTGTATGCCAATGAACTGCAAGTGTATTGGGTGGGCCCTGCATTTCCAGCTCAACTGCCTCTCTCCCTATGCCATGCTTTCTGCCTGCCTCTTATCTCTAGGTCACTCATGCTTCAGTGTCTTGGTATTAAGACACTGTGTCTTGGTATTAAGACTTTAGTGCTCCAGTCTCCTCTCCGTCTGCAGCCTTCAGTATCTCTGCAATCTGTTTGCGGTCTGCAGGATGTATTCTGTCTGCCTGGGGCTTTCAATATCTCTGCAACCTATCTACAGTCTCAAGGACGTCTCCTGTCTGCCTGCAGCTTCCAGTCCCTCAGTCTCCTGTCCACTTGTGCTCTCCAGTACCTCTGTTATATGTCTCCCTTGGATGCTGTACTGATGCCCACCAGGACCCTGGGCTTGGAGGATCCACCTCATCATGTGAGCATAGCAATTTCTCTAAAACAGCAAAAAGGATTTCTACAAGAAAGTTAAGGATTTACTCAGCAATAAAGCACCTTTTTTTCAGACACAATGGATTTGTCCAGACTTTGAAAAGGTTGTTGGCTTTCTAAAGATAAAGCTTCAGCTGTCTACAGGTTGTGTGTGGTGTTGCAGCATAGCCATTATTATTCTGCACAATTCATTGTATTTTCTAAAGATGATAACCCCTTTATAGAATGGCACACGTGCCTTAAAATAAACTGGAGCAGCACAGTCTCTGCTATCATTTAGTAAAAATATACTATTAGTACACCTGATGCCTCCTGTTGCTGACTTTTTCCTACTGCTCAAATTAGTCTTTGGGTCTCTGGCTTCCTATATTTACAGCCTCTGTCTCTGAGATTAACAATATGTAATTGGCCAATTTGGTGGCTTTGTGACCAGTACTCAAAATTGCATTACTGCATCATCGTGCCACTTTTCTTGCACTTTTTTTTTGATGGCTCGGTTTAAGGATTCGAACCAGTAAGCTGTTGCTTTGTGGTCGGTTCCTTTGTTTGTTGGGCTATTGTTCTTTAACTTTCCTTTCTGAATGCTGTTTGTTCATATTGTCTTTATTCTCCCTTCTTGGTTTGCTCCTCTCCAGGTGTTTTCCATTTTCTCATTTTGGTTTGCCCCATCATGTTCTGGGGGACTTTATATATTATCCCTTCACTGCACTTCCTTGCTGGCTATACTTCAAGAGAGCTTTGTGCTAAGGAGTTCCAGCCCTTTAGAGAAGGGATTTTTTTCCTGCTAGACTAACACCACTTATATTCTTCCTGTGACGGTTTGTGTACCTTTCTAGCACCTTTTCTTTTTACCACTATTAATTTTCAGGGAGGTTATTCTAGTTTGGTTTATATTTTGTCTCTCCTTACTATTCTCTCTCTCCCCATTTATGAACGTGCATTAAGTTTCTCACCCTGGGTCTTCGTGTCCATCTGCACACCTTCCTCTCCCCTTGTTGGCAGTGTGATGCAGCCTGCCCTCTGGTTCCTCAGGAGACATGAGAAGCCTCTTGATGGCTTTTTAGGGAGTCGGGTCTGAGATGGTGTTTTTAGTTGTGCTGCTAGGGATTTCCTAGTCTGTACAGGGACTAGTTGGGTGTAGGTGTGGCTTTTCCCAGTAGTAGTTCTTCCTTACTCCCTTTACCCGTGTGTCAGTGTGGTACGTGCATAACATTTTGCCCCTGAGAAGTTTTCACCCACATGTATTCTTACTCATTCCAATTAACCTGTTTCTTGTCATTAGTATAAGCTGAACATAATGAATCTATGTACTGAGTTTATAATGAGCTAGAGCTCATAGTTCTAACTATTTGAGGGAATTAAAGAATGTGTAATGATTTTTCACTTTTTATTATGCTTTGCTTATATAGTGCCATCATATTCTGCAGCTTTTTACATACATAATCATCACTGTTGCCATCCTTACTTCATATGAAATATGCATGAACAATGCAACAAAATTGTGTAATAAAGATTAAAGACACTTACAAGACAGTGAGTTCATCACACGTGACAAAACTTGAATTACTCAGTGACCCAATTCTGTTCCCTTCAAAATCTCTGCACATAAAGAAAAAATGTAAAACCCTACAATTGCTGTTTGTTAAATAGCATTAGGTTTGCATTGTCTTAACTCCAACATTTTATGTATTTAAAAGCTGTAAGCTAAAACCTGTTATGTTCCCAAACATTATTAACCTGCAGACATGGATCTAATCTGCAGGTTAATAGTGTTCTAAAGTTGTAGAAAGCTCGGCTACTGGGAGAAAATTAATTTTATTCTTCATGGCAGCCTCTGGCTTTCATTCATAGAAGTGCCGCCTATTAAAAGCATAGGTTCACCTTAATGTATATTATATAGCCTTTGTGGCTTTGTAAGCAATGGCTCCTATATCTGCCAAAATGATGTAATATTTTTTTTCTCACTGGCCGTTAAGTTTCCCTTAGAAATTTTGCACAGTTTGCCTTCTATAGCCTCTGTATTTGCCTTCTATAGCCTCTACGGCTCACTACAGAATGAGTTAACTGAGAATCTTTCAGTGAGCTCCTTCAGAGTCCATCATCCTTATCTTCCTTTTTTGGACTCTGGTCTCCCTTACTCATCTTTGTTCCATCTGGTCCTGACCTGCCAAGTCGAGACGCAGCATACTGTCTGCAGCGGTGTATCGCAAAAGTAACAGGAACACGCACACTCAGCCAGGACCCCCCATTTTCCAGTAGCGTGGTGGTCACGGAGGATGCAAGCCCTGGCCACATCTGCCGTCCCTGACCATGTTACAGTAAAACATAATCTTGTGGCCATTGACCAGCGCAGATGGCTGAGTAATGGCTGTGCAGCCTTAACTTAGGACAATATTCCCTATAGTCTCTCTTTCCAATCTAATGGCATCAGGTATAAAGAGTCTGAGAGCTCTCATGTGGAGTAAAGGACAAGCAGATGTAGCCGCTGTGGAGCGCGAGAGCTATTCCCGTAATGCACAGCTCATTCAACGTGAGTGAGGGTGGCTCTACAACACAAATAGTGGATAGCGCTTTGGTGGACTACGTATGTAGCAGGTGGCCAGAGAAGTCAAGGTGTTAGGGAAACTATCTGAGATATTGCATCACTGGTGAGGCGACAGGGCCACATTTCATGGTGATGTGCCATCATTTTATGACATGGGAAAACCCCTTTAAAGTTTATGCACCGTCTACAATAAGTGATTTTGAGCTCCTACATTTTGTAGATATTTTATTATATATATGTGGCGCCCCTGAGAGTTCAGTCGCCACAGAGATACTGCACCTCCTCCTGAGGTGTGGTTCCCCACTATCCAGGTAAGGTGGAGACACCTGACCACACTCCAACACTCACATCCCACACGCACACCAGTAGTGTAGCAGAGCAACCTTTGTGGCTCCCTGCTTGGAACATGAAGAGTGCTGGGAGGTGGGTGGAGCTTAAACTGCACAAGAGAGCGGGAGAATGTTAGGAAAAGGTCAGTCGGTGAGAGAAGATCCCCTGAGAGGGATGGAGTGAAGGAAGTGCTGCAGCAGACTCCTGTGACCTGGAGCTGCTGGCACAGGAAAAAGCCATAGAAAGCCTGATTCTTCAGAGGGAAGAAAGATTAGTGCGGAACGTAAGGAGAAGAGAACTAGGGTCAGAGCAGAGCCCTTCCTCAAGTTTGAAGCGCATGGCCGGGGTCCGGTCCCCGAGGTTGTATGGATACTGACGTTCCTGCAGCAGAAACCGGAGGAATAGAAGTCGTCACCACTTTATTCCCATCTAAGACTTGGGGGCACAACAGCAACATGGGTGAGCCGGGACATGAAAGCAAGGAGTCCCCGAAGCAGGCTACAGCTGTCTGCCATACAAGTAGAGTTCTAAGTAACATCAAGAAGGAGGAACTTGAGTTTAATACGCAACTACAAGTACTTCAGATTAGGCACTAGTGTGGAGACATTCAGAGAAGGCACATGTTGGAGGAGTGCTGGAAAGGTGCACTTTACCTTGCCTGGGAGTTGGCTGAGCCCCTGACCTGGAGGACACCGCACCGAAGCGGGCATCTGTGTGCACCAGAATGTGAGTAAAGCCTTGGAACTACATGCCCTTGTGTCCTCCACTTATTCTTGTGCCTTACACCTGGCTCTGCTACATCTACTTCTTTACACCATCTCCCCACTTGCCAACCTCATCTACACTGCCCTGGGACTACAGCTCCACCTGTGGGGAGCTTCAACATCATTGCTGCACCACACCATCTGTCCCAGAGAAGCAACCCTGCAGCGCTGGTCAAACTGACCAGAAACCACAGGTGGCGTCACGAATCATCTCAACAACTTTATCCCCACCACTCTACCCCTTTTTACATTGACTGCCTGAGGCCACGGACCAGGTCACTGCCACTGTGACATCTCCCACTGAAGTTAACGGGCCCGGCAACGAGTACCCCACGGCCTCTGGGGGTGAGTCAATTTTGGCGTCACGAACAGGATGATGAAGCCCGGTATCACCGGGTCCTGTGTGCTGAAGATTTATTGGACTTATAATTGCTGAGAATGTGCAAAACAACCAAAATGATAGACTGTAAAATGGACTCTCAAAATGGCTGCCGGCGCGATGAAGAAGGGCGTGACAACATGGGTGGCCCTAAGAAAAGAGCATGAACTGTCCTGGGCCTCCCCTGCCTGACCTTCTATGCAACAGCAACATGGCCCACCCCCAGAGGGGTTCGTATACTGGCTTGGTATGGAGGCAGAGGAAGAAGACGGCGCCCCAGGAAGGAGGAGTAAAGCCCTGTGGCGGGAAAGGATCCCAGAGAGAAGCCAGGATGCCATGATGGAAGAAGGACGGAGGCCTGAAGAGCGCGAGGAAGAGGAGCTTGTCTTCCCCGGCACAGTAGTAGAAGGCTCCAGCCTGCTTCTGTGATGGACCGTCAGCAGCTGGAGGAAGAAATTGCCATGCTGAAACGCAGTCTGCGGCTGAAGCAGAAGGCTCTGCAGGCCTTGGATCGGCAGTGCACCCTGGAGGGGCCTGCAGAAACGGTACCTCCATCACCGGTACCCGCCGCCGCTGCACCAGTTCTCCCCCAGGCAGCACCTGTGAAACCCACGGCCGCTGCTATGCCATCGGCAGCACCTGTCACCACTTCCACGCTGCTGCCGCCACTGGGCACTTCCTGCCAGGAGGAGCTACCCGAGGACCCGGGAGCTGAAAGTGAGGCAGACTGTGATCTTGCCTGGAACTGGCGTGGCCGCACAGGTCCCACCGGAGGCCTCAGCAGACCCTGAACCAGCACCTGCTCCACTCCAGTCGCTGCCCACTGACCAGGCAGCTCCAGCAACCACCGCTGCCACCGGCTGCTGTCCAGCACCTGCACCAGAGCCGAAACATCACCGGGAAACGTCAGGTATGACCGCCGCCCATGCAACCGGGTTGACCCCTGAGTTCCCATCTACCGCGTGCGACAGGCCGGTATTCCGCATGGAGCAAATGGAGGAGTTGTGTTCTCAATTCCAAGATGCTAAGCTGATCGCAATGGAGAATTGGAAGAAGTCCCTGCTGAAAAGCGCAAAGCTGGAGCAGACGCGTCCCATTCGGCGGCTTCTGATCTCGGCGGAGGAGCCTGAGCAGCTGATGGGTGTTACCATGCATCACAGATTTCCCCTACTAGAGATTCGTTATCCTCACACTTCATCATGCAAGAGACAAAACCACTAAGTACATTTCTATCTGAACTGTTACCCAGGAGGGTATGGGCACCGTTGTGCCCTCATTTTCTGTGTTTCCCCAGTTTGCCCAGTTGGCACCAATTTTATTGAACTGAGCGATCATGAACTTAGAGTGACCCACAAACTTTGATTGTATATAGTTTGCGCCTCTTAAGGTGCTCTCTCTTGGTTTTACATGAACAGTCTTCAACAAGGACTACCTCAGACCCGAGTTCTACTTCAGCTACAGAGACACTGCAAGAAATCCCGGCTGGGAGCGGTGTCCAGCCTTTGCAAGAATTATTGCTGTCTTACTGTGAAGTATTTTATAATGTGCCTTTTGAAAATGTTGGTAGCAATGTTTAGCTGCAGTATTAGAAATGGATGTTTTACAGAAAGTAGTTTAGAAGTAATCTTTAATAAAAATGTGAGGTTTTGAATAAACCAGGGTCAGCGGTTGTCACCAAGGTAGCGCTTCAGATAATAGTAGCAAAACTAAAGTTATCTTAGGTAATGTTGGAAGTAAAATGCCTCTCTGGTTGTGGGGTTATTTCTGTGTGTGGGGGCATTTACTATGTTGGGGGAGATTTACAGTGTGTGGAGTATTTACAGTGTGTGGAAGATTTAGGGTATGTTCACACTGGGCGTTTTTGCTGTTTTTTTATGCTAATTTTCAGCTGCTTTTTACAGTATCAGCAAAGCCTATGAGATCTCAGAAATCTCATGGACACACATTGTTTTTTTGTGTCATCAGGATTTTGTGCTATGCTGCTTTTTTTGGACATAGAGCATGCCACTTCTTTCAGCGCTTTTGCAGCGTTTTTCATCCACTGGATTGAATGGGTGTTGAAAAAACGCTGCAAAAATGTTTCATTATTTCCAGCGTTTTTTCTGCAGAAAAGTCATGGACATTAGCATGGACAAAGACACAAAAAATGCACCCAAAAACTACACCAAATCCACAACAAAAACACACCTAAACCTGTGTTTTTACCGCAGCTTTTTTCCTGCCAAGAAATCAGGTTTTGCTGCAGAAAAAAAAAGCAGCAAAAACGTCCAGTTTGAACTTACCCTTAGTGTAATGGGGCTGGGTAGATTTACTGTGTGTGTGGGTATTTACTGTGTGGGGGTATTTACTGTGTGAGAGATTTAGGGTAATGGGACTGAGGGATATTTACTGTGTGTGGGGATATTTACTCTACTGGGTAGAATTACTGTGTGTGGGAGATTTTGTGTAAGGGGGCTGGGGTATGTTTACTGTGTGTGGGAGTAACATAGTACATAGTTATTAAGGTTGAAGGGAGACTTTAAGTCCATCTAGTTCAACCCATATCCTATCCTAACTTGCCCTAACATGTTGATCCAGAGGAAGGCAAAAAACCCCATGTAGCAAACAGTAAGCAAGCAAGTATGTACTGGTTGTGGTGGTATTTACTGTTTGTGTGGGTATTTACTGCGTTGAGGGAAATTTACTATGTGTGGAGGCATTTACTGCGTGGAGGAGATTTAGCGTAAAGGGGTTGGGGGAAATTTACTGTGTGGGGGGTTTACTGTGTGTGGAGGGAGATTTACTGTGTGTGGGGGTATGCACTGTGGGGGAGATTTACTGTGTGGGGGGGTATTTAGCGTGTGTGGGTATTTACCATGTGTGGGATACTTACTGTGTGGGGAGATTTAGTATAAGGGGGTTGGGGAAGTTTTACTGTAAGTGATGGCGGAGATTTAGGATAATGGAGGGATAATTTGAGGACACAAGTTTGGGGAGCAAGGAAGGGACAGGTGCAGACACAATATGGGGAGCGGGAGAAATTTGAAGACACAATATGAGAAGAAAGTGGGGAGGTGGGGGGCATGTATGAAGAATCAGTGTGGAAAATGTATGCAGACACAGCATGGGGAGTCAGGGAGATGTGTGAGGAGGCAGCATGGAGCGTGAGAGGGTAAATGTGTGAGGAGACTATTGAGGGGAATAGTGCGAGGAGACAGTATAGGGGGAGAAAAGTATAAGTGGGCACAAAATAAAGACTGAATAGTGTGGAGGTGGGGGGTACCATGGGGAAACAGTGTAAGGTCACAACCAGGAAGGGATAGTAAGCCAAGGAGGGGGAGTGTGGTGAGGGGACATATTATAGAGACAGGGCTCTACTGGGGGGGGGGGACACCATGTGAGAGGATAGTGTGAAGAGGGGGCCCAGTATGGAACGGAGAGGACAGTGTGGGATTGAATGTACCATAGGAGGGACAGTGTGGAGGTCATATTTTGAAGGGAATATAGTCAGGGGCAATTATTTATTCAGGGGCTCAACGTAGGGCAGATACTTTTATTCAGTTGCATTATAATGACACTGCTATCTTTAACATCACAAAACAATCACTGACCTCAGGGAGAGCAGTCAAAGAAATCACTGCGGCAGCCGGCAAAGGCGCTCAATCAGTGAAATCCTAGGTGCATCGCTCCCTGGGAAATACGAATATGCAAATAATGTCCGTGGAGCCTCATTTAAGAGTCTCAAATACGGGACTAGCCAGATCTTTAAGGGCGTTGTGTGGAGATGTGCTGCAGAAGACAAGAGGAGATGGAAGTCTGCAAAGATGGGCCATGGATGTGAAATACATGCAGCTGCACGCTCCACTCCCGAGGGTTGGCGGCAGTGCTGGGTATAAGATGCGAGACTCATCCAAGTTTCTCGCATGTGTAATCCTGGCCTAAAGAAGAACTACGAGTCCTGGAAGAGATAATATGGTCCCCGCAGAGCTCTGGTATCTCAACCTCATTGAGTCAATCTAGCACTACATGAAGAGACAGAAGCATTTGCATTAGTTTGCAACCACAGAAGATCAGTGGTTAGTTTTCCAAGATGTTTAGAACAATCTCCCTAACAAATTTCTTCAAAAACTAAGTGAATCTAGAGGAATTGACACTATATTGAAGGCAAAGTATTGTCACTTATATACTCGCGTATAAGCCGAGATTTTCAGCCCATTTTTTTGGGCTGAAAGTCCCCTTCTCGGCTTATACGCGAGTCATATACGCCAGTGGGTCAGCAGGGGAGCGGGGATGTCAGATCATACTGACCCCCCTAGCATGTCTCTGCAGCCCCCCGCTTCTCCCACGGTCTCCCTTCCTTGCTTCAGCGGTCACGTGGTACTGCTCATTAAAGTTATGAATATGCGCATATTCATGACTTTAATGAGTGGTACCACGTGACCGCTGAAGGAAGGAAGGGAGACCGTAGGAGAAGCGAGGCTGCAGAGACCGTGCCAGGAGGGGGTAAGTATATGCTATATTCACCTGTCCCCGTTCCAACGCTGCTCGCCGCTGTCTGCTGCGTCCTCTGCCTGTGATGTTCAGGCAGCAGAGGGCGCGGTGACGTAGTTAGTGCACGCCGCGCCCTCTGCTGCCTGAACATCAATGACAGAGGACGCAGAAGGCAGCGGAGAGCAGCGATAGACCGGGGACATGTGAATATCGCAGGTGCCGGGTCCTGAGCCAGCGGTGACACTGGCACCTGACCTCCAGCGACGAGAGGTGAGTATGTCATTTTTTGGCTATTTGCAGCAGCAGCGGCAGCATATGGGGGCATATTCTATGGAGCATTTTATGGGGGCAGCATATGGGGGCATAATCTATGGAGCATCTTATGGGGGGAGCATATGGGGGCATAATGTATGGAGCATCTTATGGGGTAGCATATGGGGGCATAATCTATGGAGCATCTTATGGGGGCATAATCTATGGGGCAGCATATGGGGGCATAATCTATGGAGCATCTTATGGGAGCAGCATATGGGGGCATAATGTGGAGCATCTTATGGGGGCAGCATATGGGGGCATAATGTATGGAGCATTTTATGGGGGCAGCATATGGGGGCATAATCTATGGAGCATCTTAGGCTGGTTTCACATTTGCGTTTTTTAGCGCTGGAAAAAAACGCATACGTGCGCATGCGATTTTTCCCCTATATTTAACATGGGTGCGCATACCTGCGCGCTTGTAAGCGCATGTATGCGATTTTCATGCGCTGCGTTTTTTTGGGGTGTGCGTTGGTATTTTCCAGACGCTGCATGTTGCATTTTTTGGCCCTTGAAAAAATCGCATGCGCACGTATGCGCACGTTTTGCGCTAAAAATGGCCATTATAGCTTATGGATGCGCATACGTGCGCACTGGCATGCGCAGGTATGCGATTTTTTAGCGCTGCGTTTTTTGGGTGGTGTCCACTTTTTATCCTAGTTAGAATCTTCTAAAGTCAAAAAAAAAAAGTCTATATAAAGGAGGTGCCTGCCAAAACTCTGCCACTACTACACTAGACAGATTGAAGAGCAGACATTCAACCAAGAACCCATTATATCAGCAAAGAATGTGAGTATATTACATTATATGCCTGTCCTTTTAAATTATGTATGTACTAATGATTTTTATTATTTTTACATGCAGTATGTCTTCAGAATCTGAGTATTCCCCATCGCGGCAGGAATTGGCGCAAGCAGACCGTGAGGTGATTATTTTCGTGCATCTGGTAAGTATATCTGCTGCTTCTCCAAATCTCTTACGTTTTTTTCAACTTTCAGACATCGTCATCATCATCTGTGGACGGGAATAGTGAGGGCGAAGAGCAGGAGCAGCGAAGCCAAGTCCCGGTGGTGATACGGAATGTAAGTATCAAATGATTTGTAATGTTCTTTATTTTTTTTTTATCTTCTATTTTTACTCTTTTTTTTGTTTCTTTTTTTGTAACTTTTTAGTCAATTTAAATTTGATTATTCTAATGAATGTGTTTTGTCTAGGTTCCACAACGGGATGAAGACGTCTACCTGGATAATGAGCAGCTCATCAGCCTGGTCCAGGAGCGTTCGCCGTTGTGGGACAGCCGTGACCGGCTGTACAAGGACAATGTGGTGACCCGGCGGCTATGGAATGAGGTGGCCGCAGCGTTGATGGATGGCTGGGACAGCGCCACAGCATCCGCCAAAAAGGCGTTTAGTGAGTATTTCCCTGCTCTGTATTGTGCCGCAGTGACTGTTGTCCTTGACGGCACTGTTGGGTTTCGTGCTAGGCGTATTCTAGCAGGAAACCCAACAGTGTCATCGGGGTCTACAGTGACTGCTTTGAGTATTGTATTGCTACATTGTGCCGCAGTGACTGTTGTCCTTGACGGCACTGTTGGGTTTCGTGCTAGGCGTATTCTAGCAGGAAACCCAACAGTGTCATCGTGGTCTACAGTGACTGCTTTGAGTATTGTATTGCTACATTGTGACGCAGTGACTGTTGTCCTTGACGGCACTGTTGGGTTTCGTGCTAGGTGTATTCTAGCAGGAAACCCAACAGTGTCATCGGGGTCTACAGTGACTGCTTTGAGTATTGTATTGCTACATTGTGCCGCAGTGACTGTTGTCCTTGACGGCACTGTTGGGTTTCGTGCTAGGCGTATTCTAGCAGGAAACCCAACAGTGTCATCGGGGTCTACAGTGACTGCTTTGAGTATTGTATTGCTACATTGTGCCGCAGTGACTGTTGTCCTTGACGGCACTGTTGGGTTTCGTGCTAGGTGTATTCGAGCAGGAAACCCAACAGTGTCATCGGGGTCTACAGTGACTGCTTTGAGTCTTGTATTGCTACATTGTGCCGCAGTGACTGTTGTCCTTGACGGCACTGTTGGGTTTCGTGCTAGGCGTATTCTAGCAGGAAACCCAACAGTGTCATCGGGGTCTACAGTGACTGCTTTGAGTATTGTATTGCTACATTGTGCCGCAGTGACTGTTGTCCTTGACGGCACTGTTGGGTTTCGTGCTAGGTGTATTCGAGCAGGAAACCCAACAGTGTCATCGGGGTCTACAGTGACTGCTTTGAGTATTGTATTGCTACATTGTGCCGCAGTGACTGTTGTCCTTGATGGCACTGTTGGGTTTCGTGCTAGGCGTATTCTAGCAGGAAACCCAACAGTGTCATCGGGGTCTACAGTGACTGCTTTGAGTATTGTATTGCTACATTGTGCCGCAGTGACTGTTGTCCTTGACGGCACTGTTGGGTTTCGTGCTAGGTGTATTCGAGCAGGAAACCCAACAGTGTCATCGGGGTCTACAGTGACTGCTTTGAGTATTGTATTGCTACATTGTGCCGCAGTGACTGTTGTCCTTGACGGCACTGTTGGGTTTCGTGCTAGGCGTATTCTAGCAGGAAACCCAACAGTGTCATCGGGGTCTACAGTGACTGCTTTGAGTATTGTATTGCTACATTGTGACGCAGTGACTGTTGTCCTTGACGGCACTGTTTTTTTTTATCAACAGTGGACAAAGTCCGAACACGTTGGCGTTCGATCAAGGACCGCTTCAACAGTGATGTTCGTGCTGAGGGCCAGGTTCACAGTGGATCTGCGTCAAGGACCAGAACTAGATACCGTCACTATCATGCGTTGCAGTTCCTAAGACCGGTCCTTGCCACAAGATCGTAAGTATTATACATTTTGGGTTTTTATTTTTATTAATCTGTGTTTTTCTAATCCACAGCTGATGCTTCTTGTAAAGGCATGGTAGTAATGATTTTCCTTTCTTCCACAGCACCTGGAGCAGCACCCTGCAACCTGGCCCTGGAGCGGTCCTTCCTCGGACGTCCTCTGACCCGTCCCAGCCATCCGACAGCCAGGAAGCACCTTGCAGGTCCCACACACACACAGCTGGTGACCAGGAAGCTGGGCCATCAGGTGTTCCCCTGTCCCAGGTCTCTGCCACTGGTTATGCGGGCACTACCCGCCAGCGGCAGAGGGCCTTGGACAGGAATGTCTTGCCCGAGTTTATGCATTTGAGCGAGACATTTAATTCCAGCCTCAAGTCACTGTCCGACAGAGTTGAAAGCGGTTTTGCACTGATGGAACGTGGTTTTAACCACTTTGAACACCGCTTCAATTCTGTAGAACAGCGCCTTGACCGTCTGGAGGCCGACCTCAACAGACCAGCACACCATTTTTTTAGTAAGATTGAAAAGGGCATGGCGGAACACCTTAGTCCTGATCAACAGCTGAATGTGCTGCAGGCCTGCAACAATGCTTTCTTGCAGGCTATGCAGCATAATCGGTACGGTCAGCAGTCAGTGGTGTCCTTTCCACCTGTGCCACCATTGACTCGCTTCACCTCACTACCGACTTGTGCTGCATACCACTGCACGGACACCTCTCTTCAAAGCCAGGACACCCACCGTTACACCACCACAAGTCTGAGTGCAGCTGGTCACTTCACCGACACCACCATGGCAAGCGCTGCTCCTGTCTGGAGCACCACCGCCAATCCCATGCATGCGTGGAGCTCAGCCACCACTAGGCAAACATGGAACAGCCCTGCCGCTACAACAACATGTAGTAGCCCTGCCACCACCACTCTGCAAACCTGGACCATCACTGCCGCCACCAGTCCTCCTGCAAGGACGAGCACTGACAACGAAGAGCAGCAGCAGCCACCTCAGCAGCAGCAGCCACCTCAGCAGCAGCCACCTCAGCAGCAGCCGCCACCTCAGCAGCAGCAGCAACCACCTCAGCAGCAGCAGCCACCTCAGCAGCCGCCACCTCAGCAGCAGCCGCCACCTCAGCAGCAGCCGCCACCTCAGCAGCAGCAGCCACCTCAGCAGCAGCCGCCACCTCAGCAGCAGCCGCCACCTCAGCAGCAGCAGCCATACCAGCAGACGGGGGACCTGCATTCCATATTTGCCCCTAGTTCAAGGCGAAATCAATCAAGGCGGGCATTGGGCCAAAGTCGGTCCAGGCACACAAGCCTACGGCGACATGCCATTACAACTAATGTACCTGAACAGATTTCCTCTCCTACAAGTGTTCCTACTTTAATTCCCTTAACTGGACTACCTTCCCCCACAAGTTTTGTTGCCCCTTCCCCTCAAACACCGTCTTCAACTGCAAGTGTTGCATATTCCCTGCACACCCCCAAATTGAAACCATCTGCCCCCAAACGCCGTAAAAAATAATTTTTAGTTTTATTTTTGTGATAAAAAATAAATTTACATTTGTGGTTCACCATTAATAAGTTTCATTAATGTTGTTTGCGCCGCTCACACACACTGATGGGTAAATACATGTTAAAAACAAACCCAAGGGCTAGTATAGTCATATGTGAAATAACATGGACTAGTATAGTCATTCCAAGGCCTAGTGTAATAACTCTATTTTTACCAAATAGAATCTGGTTTCATGAAAAACAAACTGTGGAAACTTGTCTAAAAAATAAGTTTCTTTCTAGTTTCACCAGTTTGTTTTTTGTGAAACAAGATGCTAGTTGTTAAAAATCGAGTTATTACAGTAGGCCTTGGTATGACTATACTAGGCCGTGGTATTTCACATATTACTATACTACTAGCCCCAAGGCCTACTATACTCATATTTGAAATACCACGGCCTAGTATAGTCATTACAAGGCCTAGTGTAATAACTCTAGTTTTACCAAATATAATCTGGTTTCATGAAAAACAAATTGTTGAAACTTGTCTAAAAAATAAGTTTCTTTCTAGTTTCACCAGTTTGTTTTTTGTGAAACAAGATGCTAGTTGTTAAAAATCGAGTTATTACAGTAGGCCTTGGTATGACTATACTAGGCCGTGGTATTTCACATATTACTATACTACTAGCCCCAAGGCCTACTATACTCATATTTGAAATACCACGGCCTAGTATAGTCATTACAAGGCCTAGTGTAATAACTCTAGTTTTACCAAATATAATCTGGTTTCATGAAAAACAAACTGTTGAAACTTGTCTAAAAAATAAGTTTCTTTCTAGTTTCACCAGTTTGTTTTTTGTGAAACAAGATGCTAGTTGTTAAAAATCGAGTTATTACAGTAGGCCTTGGTATGACTATACTAGGCCGTGGTATTTCACATATTACTATACTACTAGCACCAAGGCCTACTATACTCATATTTGAAATACCACGGCCTAGTATAGTCATTCCAAGGCCTAGTGTAATAACTCTATTTTTACCAAATAGAATCTGGTTTCATGAAAAACAAACTGTTGAAACTTGTCTAAAAAATAAGTTTCTTTCTAGTTTCACCAGTTTGTTTTTTGTGAAACAAGATGCTAGTTGTTAAAAATCGAGTTATTACAGTAGGCCTTGGTATGACTATACTAGGCCGTGGTATTTCACATATTACTATACTACTAGCCCCAAGGCCTACTATACTCATATTTGAAATACCACGGCCTAGTATAGTCATTACAAGGCCTAGTGTAATAACTCTAGTTTTACCAACTAGAATCTATTTTCAAACTGTTGAAACTTGTCAAGTTTTGTGAAACAAGATACTAGTTTGCCAAAATCGAGTAGGCCTTGTGGCCTTGTTATGACTATACTAGGCCGTGGTATTTCACATATGAATATACTAGTAGGCACAAGGCCTAATATACTCATATTTGAAATACCACGGCCTAGTATAGTCATTCCAAGGCCTAGTGTAACTTACTTGTATTCCCCATGGACTTTCATTGGGGTTGGGTTTTGAGGGTTGTGTTTTGAGAAAATCACATACTTTGTTTTAAACTAGTTGCACAATTTTCGATTGAAAAAAAAATGGTTTCATGATTCATGGCCTGCAGCTTTGCTCATTCCAATATATTTCACGCAGACTAGCAATGCTGAATTTTAACTCATATGTGTATTTACCTGCCCAGGTGTGTGAACATAAAAAAATTCAGTTATACATGGGAAGTTTTTTAATTAATTGGAGTTTAAAAAATATAGTGCACTCAGTAATGGTATCAAATAAGGATTTTTATTACCATAAACAACAACATTACACCATTTCATCTTGCCAGTGCACCCGTCCTACATCAGAAATAAAGTAGGCCGCAAATTTGTCCCTCATTTGGCCAACTTCAACGGATGACCTGAGAGTGTGCTGAGTGAATTCAGGCAATGGGTTAGGAGCATCATCGTCCAGTTCAAAGGTCGGGTGCTCTTTAGCCATCACAAAGTTATGTAGAACCACACAGGCCTTCACCACCTCATCGACTGTTTCAAGTTTAAGATTAATGGCCGTGCCCAGAATTCGCCATCTGGAAACAAGAATCCCAAAAGCACACTCGACAGTTCTTCTGGCCCTGGTCAGCCTGTAATTAAATATTTTTTTGGTGTGGTCCAAGTCCCGGCTGGAGTAGGGTTTCAGTAAGTTTCCGCACATTTGAAAAGCCTCATCGCCAACCATTACAAAGGGCAGTGGCGGAGCTTCGGTGTGAGGAAGAGGCCGTGGCATAGGGAAATTAAATTGGTTGCCATACAACCTCCGGCCCATGTCTGAGTTTTTAAAAGCCTGCGAGTCATTACCACGGCCAAATGCTCCAATGTCCACTGCTACAAACATACATCCGGCATCCGCAATTGCAATGAGTACTATTGAAAAGTACTTTTTGTAATTATAGTACTCAGATCCCGTTCTTTGGGGTTTGATGATCCGTATGTGTTTCCCATCAACAGCTCCCAAACAGTTGGGAAAATTGCATACTGTCCAGAATTTGTCAGCAATTTCCATCCACTTTTCAGCGGTGGGCAGGGGCATAAATTCTGGGCAAAGAACATTCCAGAGAGCCCGGCAGGTGTCAGCAACAATTCCAGACAAGGTAGAGATTCCAATACGGTACTGGAAGTGTAGTGAGGATAGGGTTTCTCCAGTCGCCAGGAATCTGTGAACAGACAAAGAAGTAAAATTAATATTTATGTATATTATTTTTAAAAACTATAAAATAAGATATTAGTACATTCACGAAAACTAATTACCCAAGGTTTTGAATACTAAATTTCCAAAAAAAAACATCAGACCACACCCCTTTGTTTTTAAAACATACCGTAATGTCACCAGTAGCCGTTCTTCAGGAGGAATCGCAAGACGGAGCTGTGTGTCCTGTCTCCGGATGGATTGTTGGACACGAGCAAGCAAATCCATGAAACTTTCGTGGGACATCCGGATATAATCATTAAATTTCTCCGGGTTTGCACGTAGCTCGCTGTAGAGGGTGTGGTATGCCCCACGGCTCTCCCGGAGTTCAACAATCGGATGTATCCACATACGCCGCCGTCTTCGCTGCCTCTCTCTCTTCCTTTGTTCATGGCAAGCAACTGCATACGCCTGAGCCATCGCGATGTCCAAATCCAAGTTGAAGTGAAAACTCTTCCAGCGCAGATCCATGGTCACGAGAAGAATCAAGCAAATGTGAAGAATACTGTAGACAAGGTCTATATATATTAACATACCACACCCACAATGAAGTCCCATTGGTCTTGTGTGTTGTTGAATGGTTGTATTTTCTTTTTTGTGGGGTTTTTCCAAAATCTGTAAAAAAACGCAAACGCACAAAAAACGCATACAAACGCGCAAAAACGCTGCGTTTTTTTCCTGCATGCGCATTAAAATGCTGGAAAAAAACGCAGCGTTTGTATGCATTTGTATGCGTTTTTTTAATGCGTTTTTTTGCGGGAAAAACGCGCTGCAAAAAAAAGCAAGTGTGAAACTAGCCTGAGGGGGGCATAATGTATGGAGCATCTTATGGGGCCAATATCTTTAGAGCATCTTATGGGGGCATAATATATGAAGCATTTTATGGGGCCATAATCTATGGAGCATTTTATGGTGGCATAATTATGGAGCATCTTATGTGGCATAATCTGTGGAGCAGCATATGGGGCATAATCTATGGAACATCTTATGTTGCATAATCTATGGAGGATCTTATGGGGGCATAATCTATGGAGCATCTTATGTGGGCATAATGTATGGAGCATCTTATAGAGCATCTTATGGGGGCATAATCTATGGAGCATCTTATGGGGCATAATCTATGGAGCATTTATGGGGCAGCATATGGGGCATAATCTATGGAACATCTTATGGGGCCATAACCTTTATGGAGCTGCATATGGGGCATATTATTCTATGGCACATCTTATGGGGCCATTATTAACCTTTGTGCAGCATTATATGGGGAGTATTTTGCATAGAGCATCTTATGGGGCCATCATGAACTGTATGGAGCATTATATGGGGCTCCTGATTCAATATGGATATTCAAAAACATTTAACCTACTGATGTCTCAATTTTACTTTTATTGGTATCTATTTTTATTTTTGAAATTTACCAGTAGCTCCTGCATTTTCCACCCAATGCTAATACGCAAGTCAATAAGTTTTCCCAGTTTTTTGTGGCAAAATTAGGGGGGTCGGCTTATACTCGGGTCAGCTTATACACGAGTATATATGGTACTTTCTACTTTTGAAAGCAAGCTTACTTTGCAGCATTTTTTCTACACTTGACTGTGTATATATATATATATATATATATATATATATATATACTAGCTGAAGAGCCCGGCGCTGCCCGGGCATAGTAACTAACTGTGGTTAGTTATAACAAATTATAATTATCCTCCATCCCATAGTCCCGTGCCCATATACCCATCATACATATCCTCCATCCCATAGTCCCATGCCCATATACCCATCATACATATTCGCCATCCCATAGTCGAGTGCCCATATACCCATCACACATCCTTCATCTCATAGTCCCATGCCCATATACCCATCATACATATCCTCCATCCCATAGTCCCGTGCCCATATACCCATCATACATATCTGCCATCCCATAGTCCTGTGCCCATATACCCGTCATACATATCCTCCATCCCATAGTCCAGTGCCCATATACCCATCACACATCCTCCATCCCATAGTCCCGTGCCCATATACCCGTCATACATATTCTCCATCCCATAGTCCCGTGCCCATATACCCGTCATACATATCCTTCATCCCATAGTCCAGTGCCCATATACCCATCACACATACTCCATCCCATAGTCCTGTGCCCATATACCCATCATACATATCCACCATCCCATAGGCCCATGCCCATATACCCGTCATACATATCCTCCATCCCACAGTCCAGTGCCCATATACCCACCACACATCCTCCATCCCATAGTCAACCATTATGACATCATAATGAGCGGCGGGGCTTGATGACATCAGCGTCGCCATGGCAACCATTGTGACATCATAATGAGGGGTGGGGCTTGATACGCACACATTGTTTCCCCATTATGTAGATAGGGGCACTATGACATCATAATGAGGGGCGGGGCTTGACGCGCACACACTTTTTCCCCATTATGTAGACAGGGGCAAAATTGTTTGGTGAATTGGAACGCGCGGGGTTAAAATTTCGCCTCACAACATAGCTTAGGACACTCTCGGGGTCCAGACGTGTGACTGTGCCAAATTTTGTGGCTGTAGCTGCGACGGTGCGGATGCCAATCCCGGACACACACAAACACACACATACATACATACATACACACTTTGAGCTTTATATATTAGATATATATATATTGTTCATAACAGTACAAAGTGTATCAAGCTATACATTTTATCATATATGTGAATATAAATATTACTTACATCCAGTTAATTAATGGCATGTGGGCACATAACTTTTGAGGAAGAGCTTGCAGCGAGTTATTAATCATTGACCTACAAAAATAAAGCAAACCATCTAGACTCAATAACTATTCCAAAAATAAACTTTATTTATTACTCAAACAATATATTATATATTGGATTATAATTAATATTTCCACTGCAACGCAATAAAGGAGGAAGATTTTCTCAGTATTCTCATTGATGGGCAACTCTACTTGCAATTTTCCTTATGAGTATATATAGTATTCAAGAATATTTTCCAGGACACATATCCTGACAATTAAAATAACAGTCATGAACAAGAGCATTTAGATGTCATACAATTCTCTTCGTAGTTTCATAGTACTGGTGGATGCAGATACAGTATTGTCTAGTTCTTTAAAGGGGTATTCCCATCCCCAAGACTTATGCTAATATATAGTAGGAATAATAATAATAATATCAGCAAATACCATAAATAAGAAATGTAGTATAGTTAATCTTATTAGCTATGTTGCTTACCCCATGTACAGGGCATTGCAGAAGCTCAGGTATCCATGGTTATGGCCACTCAAATAGTTACAGTTAGATGTTTTTGGATGTAACTACTGATATCTAAGCTAATGTAATGCCCTGCACATGGGGAAAGCGACGTGGCAAATCAGAAGAACTATACTACATTTCTAATTGTAGGAATGTGCTATTATTATTATTACACCTATTACATATTGGGGAAGGATTTTGGAGATGGGATAACCCCTTTAATGGCTGATCAATTATAGTTAACTCTCCAGTAAGATCTTGGAGTCTGCAGGAAATATGGAGACTTTTCAGACTCCACGAATACTTTCTCTCGAGTGCAGATGAGCTTTCAGAATGTTCCTTTCATTCAGGAGTCATGTAGGAGTCACAAAAGTTTGCCAAGAGATATTTTGGATGTACTTATCCCTCCATATACTACTGAGATATCATGACCATTTGTGTGTTAATAGAAGATGAGGCAGAATAAAAATTTGGTACGTGTCAAAATGTATTTAATTTTTTGTGACTATTTGCTCAATCTGAGCTCTTAGTAATCTTAGATTTTTGTCATCTTTAATAAGAAGCATAAAACACCATATGTAGGACTATTGCACTAATCAATGTAATCATAGTGACATGTTAACAAGAAGCCACTGACAATAATACGACATTGTCATATATTTTTTTCTCAGAGTCAAATACTAAAGTCAATTTTACAATGACTTGCAACTAGGTGACCCATGTTGCAGAAGAGCCTGGGTGGGTTGCTTTCCCCAATAATAAAAGACATAATACTTACAAAAAAAACAGCGAATGCAGCCCAATAAATAATTCCGACCTGATCTGTACAATGGAATTTTCATCCAGAATCCTGCAGATATGTATGTAAGGAGAACACGAGAAAATACTGGTTAATGCATAGATAACTTCCTTCAACAACAAAAAATGTAAACTTTTTTTTACAGAATATACAGTAATAGTTTGGATTATAAAGCTGTAACCTAACCTACATAAGAGCTATATACTGTATTTCTCAAGAATAGTCATTGTGGGCTTTGATGATTTCTAGAACGGAATACTCTTAAAAAAAATCTCTGTTTCTCAAAGCGTTGGGCTTTACATTATTTTGTTCCTTTTTTTTCGCTCATTGGTGAAATTTTACGGATTGCAAATTATAACAGTTTGCTTTAGGTCCACATTATGTACACATTAGGCTGGTTTCACAATAGCACTTGGAGGCGCAGCGGACGCTTGCCATGAAGCTCCGTCCCCTGTCACGCCTCCTCCGGTCAGCTCCGCCTATGGGCGCATGCCACTGCATGCGGCCTGCGTACCCTATCTTTAGCATTGGGTACGCAGGCCATACACAGGTATGCTTTTGCCGCTGCATGCGTCCTTTTGACGGTGCGGTGACCTGTGCCAAACGCAAATATATATATAAATATATATAAAGATTTATATATACAGATTTATATACATTTATAAATATGTAGAATTATATTTCATAGAGTTCTACATAGCATAATATCTGCTAAATCAATTGCCGGCTTCTGTAAAATCATTACAAAACCAGACATGAAATGACACATGGTTTACATACAGTAGTAGTTTTTTTTATATGTCTTTGACTAAAAATTATATTAGGGTATGTATGTAAAATTTGGACATGTAGGCGTTAAATTAATGGGTAAATTCATTGAAAAAAAAATTGCGTGGGCTCACACAGTAATTTCTCCGCAGATATTAATAGCCTAGAGAGGGACCATTGCTTTTGTACCCCCTGGCTAAAAGAAATCTGCCACCAGCCACCTCAGAAAAGGCGCATCTATAAGATGCGCCTTTTCTGGCACTTAGCCGCTCTATTGCTATTGCCTTTAGCGGTGGCTAATGGGTTAATAATAATTGGTTAATGTCACCTTGCTATTGAAAGGTGACATTAAGCCGGGTTAATAATGGAGACGGTGCTAATAAGAAACATATACATTATTAATCCTATAGTAGTAAAGGGTTAAAAAAGGCACACATTAATTAAAAAGTCTTTTAATGAAATAATCACACAACGTTTTGACCAAATTTATTATTTGGCTAATCCAACAGAATCCCTTGTCCTGTAAAAAAACCCAAAAGATAAAAAATCAACAATGTCCATACCTCTCTACCGTTCAGTCAGGTCCCCCTCTGCAATCCATCACAAGGGGTTAACTAGTTTACAACAGAGACCGATGCTAATGCTAACGGCCCTGCTGTAAACCACTTCAGAATGAATGAAATCAAGTCTGCGCAGGTGCCCTGGCTGACCGGGGATGAACTAGTAAGTATGGGAAAGTTTCTGAACTTTTTCCCACGCTGTCAGTTCACTGCGGGTCGGGGAGTCAGCGCAACCTCTGTGACGTCAGCGGTAGTCAGTGAGGCTGCTCCTGACCTGAGGTGAGATCAGGAGCGTGGAAAAAAGTTTGGGATGAGTATCAGCAATACTCATCTGCCCAGGTGTCAGCACTATTGCTCTTAGGATGCTGTGTTTGCATCCAGCGTCAAGCTATTGTCCAGTTTCATTATGGTCTACCATTTCCTTTTTTAAAAATTCTGTGTAATCTAATATATAAAGCTCAAGTGTGTGTATGTATGTATGTATGTGTGTATGTCCGGGATTGGCATCCGCACCGTCGCAGCTACAGCCACAAAATTTCGCACAGTCACACGTCTGGACCCCGAGAGTGTCCTAGGCTATTTTGTGAGGCAAAATTTTAACCCCGCGCGTTCCAATTCACCAAACAATTTTGCCCCTATCTACATAATGGGGAAAGTGTGTGTGTATCAAGCCCCGCCCCTCATTATGATGTCATAATTGTTGCCATGGCGACGCTGATGTCATCATAGGTTGCAAGCCCCGCCGCTCATTATGATGTCATAATGGTTGACTATGGGATGGAGGATGTGTGATGGGTATATGGGCACTGGACTATGGGATGGAGGATAAGTATGACGGGTATATGGGCACGGGACTATGGGATGGCGGATATGTATGATGGGTATATGGGCATGGGCCTATGGGATCGTGGATATGTATGATGGGTATATGGGCACGGGCCTATGGGATGGAGGATATGTATGATGGGTATATGGGCACGGGCCTATGGGATGGAGGATATGTATGATGGGTATATGTGTACGTGACTATGTGATGGAGGATATGTATGATGGGTGTATGGCCATGGGACTATGAGATGAAGGATGTGTGATAGGTATATGGGCACTCAACTATGGGATGGCGAATATGTATGATGGGTATATGGGCATGGGCCTATGGGATCGTGGATATGTATGATGGGTATATGGGCACGGGCCTATGGGATGGAGGATATGTATGATGGGTATATGGGGACGGGACTATGGGATGGAGGATAATTATAATTTGCTATAACTAACCACAGTTAGTTACTATGCCCGGGCAGCGCCGGGCTCTTCAGCTAGTAATAAAATTTATACCTTTTTATTAAGTGTTTTTGGAGGACCTTTTTTCTCTACATGGTGTTTATGCTTGGCTTCACGGCCCTCCGTGTTATAACCCATTTTAATAGTGGATTCAAATGTGAACCTAGCCTTAGTGCCTTGCTACTGAGCTGCCAGGTCCTGTCCTGTGTTTCGTCTTCTTTGGAGGCTTCACTTCTAGCTTTGCCTTGTACCTGTCTGTCCGCCCTCCAGGAGGCAGAATATCCTGGTCTCTGTGCTATTGCTCTTGATCTTGTCTTGTATTTGTCCTTGCTGCCCTCCAGGAGGCATAATATCCTGGTCCCTGTGTCTTTGTCCTTGTACCTTGTCTCGTGTCATTACCTTATCTGAACTCTGTCCTACCTCTGTCTCTTGGTCTCCTCGTCTGTGGCTATTTTCCCTGCAGTGTCTATCCTTGTGTTCCCTCTCTGCCTATGCTCCACACTCTTGCGGCTCTGCCTGCTCCGTACTCTTGTGACTACCTGTGCTCTGCACTCTTGTGGCTCTGCCTGTGCTCCGCACTCCTGCGGTTCTACCTGCTGTGTGATCAGGCCTCAACCTGTTCCTTCTTTCACCATTCCTTTCTATCAGTACCAGTACCTGCACTTGCTGGGTGAACAGGTCTCTACCTGTTCCTCCATACACCATCCCTTCCTGTCAGTACCAGTACCTGCACTTTCTGTGTGAACAGGACCCTACCCATTCCACACACCACTCTGTGTCCCTGTGCCTGCCTGCCCTGTGTCTCAGCCGTGCCTGCCTGCCCTGTGTCTCAGCCGTGTCTGCCTGCCCTGTGTGTCAGCCGTGCCTGCCTGCCCTGCATCTCAGCCGTGCCTGCCTGCCCTGCATCTCAGCCGTGCCTGCCTGCCCTGTGTCTCCGCTGTGCCTGCCTGCCAGTGTCTCAGCCGTGCCTGCCTGCCCTGTGTTTCAGCCGTGCCCGCCTGCCAGTATCTCAGCTGTGCCTGTCTACCAGTGTCTCGGCCGTGCCTGCCATGCCCGCCGTGCTCTCCTGTCTGTCTGCTACCCATGCCTGTCGCCCGTACTGTCTTCCCAAGTGGGATCAGCAGCCACAGCCAGACACCACCCTGGAGTGGCACCTGGCAGCTGTCTGCCGCACAAGCCTGACCATCAGAGGCTCCAGTGAAAACCAAGACAGCTGTCTTAGACACACCCCTTCCAGGGTAGTATGGTTTGTGGCACAGTGGGGCCACAACCCCCTGGCTCGCGCCCACCAGTCAGGGTGTGAGCATGACATTAGCTCTGAAGACTCTGCTGGGGTTATGGGAAAAAGCCCTCTAGGAGAATCTGTGAAGGGGTAATGTAATGTGATCAAACAGCTATGAGAAAGCAGTTGGATTCTGTTAGGGGGTAAGAAAGATCCCTGTGGCCTGGTAAATAACTGCAATCTGATAGGTCTGGCAAGCCTGGGCCTGGGTATGGTCTGAAGAGATAGCACTGTGGAATGGCGAGGGGCTGCTGTCCTGGCACACGATTGCACCCCGCAAAGAAAACATAATGTCCCATTTGTTGTGTGATTTGTTTGCAATGCAAGTCACTCACTTTTAGGTTGAATTTCTCCTCAGGTTGCACGGTCTCGATTTCAGATATCATCACACACTGATTGACAGAGTTCAAGTCCATTTTTAACAAAAGAACTTTACTCAGCACGTCCGGGTCAGTCACAGGCATTGCACAGTAATCCTCATTGATCATAGATTCTTTCCGCTGTGCTGTCCCTTGCTCTCCTGGCAATCTTTTTTACAGTAGCGTACCATCCAGTACTGCAGCTTCCCGACTAGCCAGACTAGTTCTTGTCTGGGGGTCCCCGCACGTTTTCCGCCCCGAGGGCAAAATAAAGGATGGCTCTTCCAAACCTTTTCCAGATCGTAGGTCTCGGACGTTCCAGGATTTCCCACTGAACCTAGTCACTGCCGCTTTCATGCTGCTCCTGTTCCCTCGTACTCATGTGACTTCCAGCACTGAGGCCCTGATCTGTTGGACTCTTTTTCTTAAACTTGGTCCTGAAACAACCTTAGGCCTCTTTCACACATCAGGTTTTCGCCGTCAGGCGCAATCCGGCGCTTTTGACAAAAACCGGATCCGGCGAAATGCAATGCCGGATCCGGTTTCAACCACCATTGACTTGCATTAGAGCCGGATCGAGCCGGATGGCCATACGTTTCATCCGATTTTCGCCGGATCCGGCAATGTGACGCGATCCGGCGTCTGGAAAAAACGGCTACTGTAACGTTTTTTGTCTCCGGCGAAAAAGCCGGACACGCCGGATCCGGCTTGTCCGGGTTTTTCATACAATGAAAGCCTATGAGCGCCGCAATTCGCCTGATCCGGCGACAGCCGGATCCGGTTTTTTTGGTCTGAGCATGCTCAGTAGCTCTGCCCACAAGACATATATAAAAGCAAGACAGTGGGACCCTCAGCCACACCCAACATGACACCCAAGCCAAGAACCAGGAGCAGGAGAAGGCAGCAGACATCTGCAGCAGCACCATCAGCACCACCCGAAATGGAGCAGCATGCTGAACAACGGGAGGGGAGTCCAGCAGCAGATGAGAGACGGTAATTATCAAATCCCCCATTCCTCCAAACTAGGGCTATGGAATATCAAGATATTCATTGGCCCTTTGTTTCTCTTTATTCAACAGCCGCCCAATAGATGCAGCAGCAGCAGCAATGGCAGCAGCAGCAGGAACACCACCCACAGCCATGGAGTCTGGCCATGAGGAAGACAGCACATCTTCTTCTGGGAGCCCTCCCTCGCATCGTCAGCGTTTGACGGTAAGTTTTTATTTCCAAAATCCATCATCTCTGTAATATATGTCTATTCATTGCCTTTTATTTCAAAACAGGAATCACAAGATGAAGAGGAGCTCCCAGAAGAAGAAGGAAGGGGTGGACAGACACTTGGAGTGGGCTCACAATTGGTAAGTTTTTTGCATCAAACGCAGAAACACAACATCACACTACACACAACACATAGAAAACAATGTTCTGCAGACCACACACAGCAAACAAATGCCTACATCCAAAGACATAACATTTTTTGTTTTCTTCTCTAGTCTTCACAATCTGGTGCTCGGCCAAGAGGTCCTCGCAGTGCCTCCCGAGGTCGTCGGCGACAGCAACGCGGCGGTCACCAGCGTGTAAGTATAAATATTTTTGCTTTGTTTTTTTTGCACTTTTTATTTCATTTCTTTTGTGGAGGCTAATTATGTTATTTTTGTCTTTTTCTTTAACAGCCTTCACAGCGTGCTCCCGACTCTGACGGTGAGGATGGAGGGATTGATGTGGACCACCTCATCGATCTCGTCAGAGAAAGGGAGCCGCTCTGGAATATGGCTGACCGCCGCCACGCTGACCTTATCGTTACCCGACGACTCTGGGAGGAAATCTGTTCGCTCCTTGTGGACCGCTGGGAGGACCTCGAAGCTCGGGCCCAGATTAAAGAGCGTAAGTATATACAGTACCGGTTGCTTGATTTAAACCAGTGTTTCCCGAACTCCAGTCCTCGTGGTCCCCACGGATCATGTGTTCAGGATTTCTATTTACTTTGGAAATCCTGAAAACATGACCCCTGGGGACCATGAGGACTGGAGTTTGGGAAACACTGATGTTGTATACTAACCACTTTGTCCTTTCTCGTTTCAGGGGAGAGAATTGTGAAGCGGTGGCGGTCTGTGAGGGATCGTTTCAAGAAGGAGTTCAATAAAGAGATGCGGGCCCCGAGTGGATCTGGAGGACACAGGAGCAAGTACAAGTACGCACGAGCCCTGTCGTTCCTCCGGGAGACAATGCTCACCAGAAGGTAAATATTACACACCACATGTGACAAAAAAAATGTTTAGATGTAACTTTTTTTTTTCAGCCAGGGCCATACCATGTCACTATTTTAATTGTTTTTTTTTCTCTTTATTCCACAGCACGGTGAGCAGCACTCGGGAGCCTGCACGATTGGACCCTTCTGAGGCGATCCCTGAGGAGACCGGCACCGAGGGACACTTCGACCGCCCCGGTACATCTGCACCTTCCCAGCCTTCCCACACATTCGACCCATCTGTCCCATCCACCAGCACAGGAGCATCGTGGCCTCCTACATTACATGAAGCTGCTGGTGAGGACATCGCTTTCCCTTTACCCCACCCTTCTGCCCCTGTCACCTCTAGTACACCTTCGGGTACTGGGCGGCAGCGGCAGAGGGGTCAGGAAAAGAGTTATGCGCCAGAGTTCTTGCATCTGAATGCATATTTCCAGAACTGTCTAAAAGTCTTGTCAGAGCAAATCTCCACAGGCTTTCAGCAGATCAACTCCAGCATTCTGGAGGTGAAGACACTTCTGCAAACCATGCATTCAGAAGCAAGATCTTCGCCAAACCACACCTTTTTCAGGTCTGTTGTGGAGCGCATGGCAACACTATCTCCTACCCAGCAGATGCATGTAATGCATTCGTGCCACGGTGCTCTACAGCAGGTTACCTCCCAACCTCCACCTCCCACCACTGTAGTTCCTCCACCTGCACCCCCTCCAGCCACTTTCCATCCTCCCCCTCCTATTACATCTGCACCCCCTCCAGCCACTTTCCATCCTCCCCCTCCTATTACATACCAGAAACCTGCCCAGTACCAGCAACCTCCCCAGTACCAGACATCTCCCCACTTCCAGCAACCTGCCCCGTACCAAACTCCTTCCCCATACCAAACTCCTTCCCCATACAACTTTCCATCAACATCATCTGCTCCTACAGTCCCTGCCCAACCCTCCACTCCACCGCCCACCACCTCTTCTGCCTCCCACATGTCCACCCATTCTGTAGCTTTTTCCACACCATCACCTCTAACTGTTCCTTCCCCACCACGATCCCAGTCCTCTCTCCACACTCCCATTGTCGAAGTGTCCCGCAGCCCCTCCAGCAGTATTTCCACCCCACACTACACAGATTTATGATGTGTTTTGTAATAAAAATGCCCTGTTGGTTTCAAACCTTTATTAAAAAAGTTTTTTTTAACTTTAAAAACAGTTTACAAAAAAAAAATATTTTAAATAAAAGTTAAATTATTGTTTACACTGGTTGTCTGTCATTTCTTTCTGCGGCGAAATATGTTTAAAAAAAAGGTTAAATACAGGGTATTTAAAAGGTAAAAAGGTATTCAAAACCAGGTATATAACTGTGGGTAAATTTTAGCTTTTTCCCACAGTTGTGTTCCTGGTTGTGTTTGAAGCAAAGTATTTCACCTAAAAAGTTGTGTTTATTGTTGGTGATTTCCTAACAATGTACACAACTTTTGTTTAAAGGTGAAATACTTTGCATAAAACACAACCAGGTACACACCTGTGGCCTAAAGCTAAAAATAGAGATAGCCAACTTTGGTTGGCAAAGGTATATACTGTTGGTACAGAAGGTACACAAGTTTGGTTAGGGCACAAATCTTTCACACTCTGTCATCCTGCCAGTGTACTCTGCCTTGAGGTGACATAAAGTATAGTGCAAAATTGTCCCTCATTACTGAAACCATCACAGAACTTCTAGTGGTAATGTCATGGTAATCTTGCAAGGTGGTTTCTTCAGAGGTGTCCTCAATGGAAATGGGTTCCTTGCAGATAACAAAATTGTGGAGTACCACACAAGCTTTGATCACCTCGTCAACAGTTTCTGTCTTGAGGTTGATCGCAGTCAATAGGACCCGCCATTTGGCTGTCAGAATACCAAAGGTACATTCAACCATTCTTCTTGCTCTTGTGAGGCGGTAATTAAAAATGCGTTTTGGTCTTGTCAATCCTCTGCTAGAGTACGGTTTCAAAAGGTGTTCTGACAGCTGGAAGGCTTCATCCCCTACACAGACAAATGGCATAGGTGGACCAGATGTTTGCGGCAGCGGTCTAGGTGGTGGGAACTGGAAGGTGTTTCCATACAGTTTACGCCCCATGGCAGACAGTTTGAAAACTTGAGAGTCATTGGAGCAGCCATAGGCCCCAATATCAACAGCAATAAACTTGTATTCCGCGTCAGCGATGGCCATGAGGACAATTGAAAAATATTTCTTGTAATTGAAATATTCCAATCCCGATCCGGCTGGCTTTATAATGCGGATATGTTTCCCGTCCACAGCGCCCAAGCAGTTGGGAAACTGACATATCTGTTGAAACTTGTCAGCAATTTCAATCCACCTCTCTGTTGTGGGCTCTGGTAAAAACTCTTCAGCTAAGGAGTCCCACAGTGCACGGCATGTGTACTTCACTATTCCAGATATGGTGGAAATCCCGAGTCTGTACTGGAAATGCAGTGACGAAAGGGATTCTCCAGTTGCAAGAAATCTGTGGGGAATTAAAAAACAATCAATTAGTTTTAAATCACAGCATTACATACCAAAACTCAGCTATAACACTTGGAGATACAAACTACCACCAACAAGATTGAAGTGAAAGTGTGCTCTGATGCGAGCACATCCAATAAATGTGGCTTACCTTAAAGTCACCATCAAACGCTCTGCGGGTGAAACAGAGAAGCGGCAATAGGTGTCCGCTTTTCTTATGAGGTGTGCAATGCGCTCCACCAAGTAATCAAAATTCTCCATTTTCATCCGAACATATCCAAAAAATTTATCCGGGTTTCGTCGAAGGTCCATGCAGAGTGTAGAATAGACCCCACGCGTCATTCTCTTGGCTGTGATGGGGTGGATCCACAAACGTCGTCTACGATGCCTGATGCGCTGCTGTCTCGCTCTCTCCTTCTCCAGAACAATCACCCTCAAACGATTCGCCTCCGCTATAAAATCCGCCAAATTCTTCAAAATATTTCCAATCACAACATCCATCTTCGCCAGTAACTTGCTCTTCTCTCCAACCTGCACTTTCTCCTCTACAACCTGTCAAAGAAGGGCTGTAGGAACACGCTATATATAGTTTTCCAGTAGCCAATCCCGTTCGGAAGGCCACAAGGGTCAATTTTAAAAACCGGATCCGGCGTAATCCGTCGAAAAACGGATAGAAAAACGGATGAACCGGATGAGACGGATCCGGTTTTGTCTGTCAAGAACAAGACGGATCCGGCAGAAAACCGGATCCGGCACATCAGGTTTTACAAAACATTTGCCGGATCCGGCGTTCCGGCACGACGCCGGATCGCGCCTGACGCCGAAAACCTGATGTGTGAAAGTAACCTTACTGTTCTCCACCCAACTCTCTATGAATAAAACCAGGAAATGTCTCAACTATCACTACTCTGGCCCCCTCCTAACTTGGAAATCCCCTATTTCCTTAACCAGTTCTTATCATAGCTTTACCTAATCTCCTAATCTACAGTGCCCCCCACTGCACTAGACCCTATACTACCCATTACCATTACACTCACTAAATCCTACACTTATACTGTAGTTCACTAAGGCTGCTTTTACACCTGCCGAGTTTTTTTTGCGTGCCGTATTGCCGTGTTTTTTGCAGTCTCCCACAAAAACGGGCCGCAAAAAACCTTCTCGGATCGCCATTTTCCCCTGTTGTAACAAATTGCAGGGAAAAAAGGGCGTACCGCAAAAACAAGCTACCGTTGTTTTTGCGGTACCATTGTTATAAAAGGAGGCCATGTCCGTGAGCCGTGAAAAATATCAAGCAAGCTCATTATTTTTTCATGGCCGTATAAACGACCCTCACGGCCATATGGCACACGGCGCTCCGATGTATTTTTGTGGGCCGTTTTTGCAGCCCCAGAGAAATCTTTTGGGGCTGCAAAAACACTGCAAGTGTAAAAGCAATCTAAAACTATCACTAGTCCATAAAGATGCATAACTACACATTACACATACATCATTACATCGTAAAACATCTTACATGTAAAACGTACCCATTTTACTAGGAAGGGGTGCAGGGCATGACTTGACCCCAACACACCCTTACACAGGGTCAAGTTGGAAAGGCTGCTATCATATGGTTCTATCAGTGGTCACTTGGCAGCTCTATAATGGCTACCATAGACAGGATTACTATGCCTACCAGATCCCTGGGGCTGCCCTGGCTTTCACCCTTTAGCCACTGCACAAGGATCTGGACATAAACAGGGGTCCCAGAGCTGCTGAGTCAAAACCAAGAGGGCAGGAAAAGTATGAAATTGGACACGCAATGGTAGTCAATAAACCAAGCTAAGGTCAAAAACAGGAAACAAACACAATATACTGGGGCTGAAGTAACAGGAGTGAACGAGAGGAGCACAAGGCAATATGTGGCAGCTTCCAGCAGTAAGTTTAAAGCTTAAGTAAGGTTTGGTGCTCTCCAAATGCTGTAGCAGGGAGCTGATAACCACCAGCAGGGCAGTACACACAACCATACTGCCATACTGGAAGGTGCTGCAGGTCCCAGCCACCCTAATCTTAGTGGCTTAACAGAGCCTGCACCATCCAGAGCTTCTGGTTTCAATGTCCCTTCTATCACCAGCACCAGCATTTGGTGACAGAAGCATACGTCGCAGGAGCTGGTCCTGGTGAAGATGTGGCAGCTTCCCTTCTGTTTGTCAGTTTGGAATGGGCCTGAAGGGTGATCAAATGTTAACGTAGGTGTGGATGGTATACTTGAGAGCTGCGTCTCAAAGAATCTTGACACCAACATGCCCAGGAGTTCTAAGGTTGAAAAAACATCCTGGCCTTCTTGGCTCAGAGGTTCAAAGAACTCTATAATGTAAGAAGATACCAATATTGTAAATAGCACATGTTAGATGGGGGCCCTGTTACAGATTTGGCATTGAGACCCAAGATCTTTAAGGAGTACCTCTGATAGGTTAAACTGCATCCAAGCCATATACAGTATCTGCTAAGAGGCATTGATACAAGCCACTTCATGACATACTGTATAGCACTGTGTCATCACAGCCTAATACACAATATTACTGAGAAAAAATCTTGGTGATTTCTATTTTAAAGGGATTACTACTTTAGGTCCATTGTCAAAGCTAAAAAAGGGGAGAAGCCAGCTCTGCTTGTGGTCAGAACGCAATACATAAAGTGCGCATGCACATATTGATTTCTAACTGTATTTCAAAATGAGACATTTAGCAAACAATTGATCAATTTTTTGAGCCACCCCGCCATGTCAAGGCATTCTCATATGGATAAGTCCTACTCTACATTTTTTATATTCGATGTGCCATTACGGCCTCCTAAATGTATTAAAAGCAAGACCACATTAAATGCAAATTGTACCTGAAGCGTTTCTGAATCACTCCCATGGCGCCAGAAAGGACAAGCACAGATAAAGGTTGACCAGGTCCGGACATAGACATTTCAGGTCAAACCTCCACACTGCCTAACCAGCACCACAGCTGAAGGGTGAGACAGGCCCAGACACAGGTGCACAATCAAACAGAGCCTGGGGCAGGGCAGGGCTGCTGTATGTGTGTCAGCCTTTATCTGCGTTTGCCCTTTCTGGCGTCATGGGAGTGATTCTGAAATGCTTCAGGTACATTTTGCATTTTATGCAGTCTTGCTTTTAATTTATTTAGGAGGCCGTAATGGCACAGCGAAAATTAAAAATGTAGAGAAGGACTGCCCCATATGAGAATGCCTCGACATGGCGGGGTGGCTCAAAAAATTGATCAATTATTTGCTAAATGTCTCATTTTAAAGTACAGTTAGAAATTAATATGTGCATATGCACTTTATGTATTGCGTTCTAACCTTAGGCAGCACTGGCTTCTCTCTCTTTTTCATTGTTAAAGCTATCACAATGCAGCCAGGCGTCTTAACAAAGCAGGACACACCTGTGAGAACATCCAGGATATGCTTTGGATTCAGCTTTCACACAAATGGTCTGAACTAGGCTATATCTATTTTTGGCATTACCTGCTCAGCTGGATAAGAATTGCTGCTTTCCAATCCCTGACTGCATCCTCATAAATCCTATATAATCCTACGATGTTTTATTTTTTTCATGGTTTGCAATCTTTTTTTGTTTCGAGCATCTTTATAACTAGACTTCATGTTCAGTTGCTTAATAGCAATACATGTATATCTAGTTGTTAGATTTGTAGAATTCCTCTAAAGAAGATCCAAATAAAAATATTTATACAATATAATTCTTGCTATTGCTTCTTTTTCAGTCTGATAGTCTTCAAATAATCAAAAATTATTTGAATTTATGGTCATGTAGCAGTCTGGTTTGTTGCAATTTTTTTCAAACAGCGAGATTTTAAGGCATACGTTTCATTTTAGGGGTTCACCAGCTTACCCCCCTTATAGGCTATATTTCTAATTTTCAATCTACTTTGAGCTGGTGGGAGAAGACAAGCTGCTATGATTTCTGCCATACACAACACAGCACAAAGAGGTAGATCCTGCTTTTTTTTTATCACACACAGACAAGTAACAGCAGTATGCAGGACATTACACTGAAGCACTGAGCAGTGTTGATATGAATCCAGCTTTGGATGAGGTAAAAATGTGTTCAAAAGAATAGCACAATCTGTCTGTGACTCTTTCTACATAGTTCCTCTTTTATCTTCCCCTCTCATCTCTCCCTAGAAAGCAATAAGAAGTTTAACCTAATACCTTACTGTGCTGTCAGTCCACATTGTGTGAACAAGCCTGCATTGACTTCTTTTTTTTTTCAATTTACAGTTGAGGAGGCAGGGATGATAGATCGAAGTGTCTTATAAGAGGGGAAGGTAGCATATTACTCTGATAAGATATATATTATAGCCTCTTATGTTAGGTACTATTGAGTTTTGCAAAATTCGTTGAAAATACAGCTCCCAATTAAGCTGTCATGTGCTGGGGGAAGGACCTTCTGACTGGAGCAGACCTTTGCACCTGACTGTAAGGGGCGGGGTGGACATAAAAGGGGCTTTCAACCTCTTCCATCCGGGAGCCACAGACTGATAAGTTAATTTACTTTAACTGTCTATTGTTAACGTTGCACCCCCCTACCATTTTACCCCTTCCTGTATTTGTATACTTCTGTAGGGTCGTGGGCCGGGCTGGGGGGGGTGGTCCCTCTATATACCGAGCAGAGACGTCACAGACAAAAGATGGAGGCAGGTTTCGGGTACAACAGGTCCAAGTTTATTCCTTACCGTCCGACTGATGGCCGCAGCAGTACACATAATACCTTCACGGGCCTCCGTTTCCAGGCCTCGCTACCCACACCGTACTTTTCCACCAGGGACGTAAACACACGTACCGTCCCTTTTTTCACTGAATGACGATCCTGTCAGCGCAGACACTGTGGCCGCCTTAGGCCCGTACACCATCAGCACTTTTACTGGTCAGTTTTCGTCTTCAATACGGTATGCTTTTCCCCGGGGCCTCGTCTGTACTGTGGTAATTCATGTCAGGACCACCCCCCTGACTTTCTCTCTCCTCAGTCCCCTGGTTTGGCTCTCCTCACAGCAAACACACTGTCACAGACTCCTTGTCTCTTGAGCACCTCCCGGGGACTGGAACTTTCTGGAACCCTCCTGTCAAATTTATAACTTTCCCTGTTCCCTGTAACTCCGCCCCCCATGACCAATGGTTTCTAAAGCCCTAAGCTGCTGTCCTGAACTTACACTCCTCCCTACCATTTAGTGGTCAACCCAAGGTACTGCACGTCACCTACACTTTCCTAGCTGTTTCCCCATTGTCATAACTGCTATCTGTCTAAAATGTGCAAACCCTCTTTCCTACTTGCTGACAAGTCCGTCCGTCAGGTCACCTTCCCTACACTTCCATACCTTCGTAGTCCATGCATGGAGTAGTAACCATTAAGATCTCTTTGCATAAAGAACCCATTAACTCTTGCTCTGCCTCCTGCTCGCACTGCATCCCGCATTCCTGCTAGTACCTTACATTTGGCGTAGTTGGCAGGATGCAGTCCAACAGCACAGAGGCGGCAGATCAAGCAGTCGGGGGTGGACTCAGGTCCAGAATCTCGCTGGGGGCAATGTTGAATGATTGAATGATTTGCCAAAATTTACGGGTAACAACACCATACTGTGGAGCTGGACTGAACGTATACAGGGTATGATGAAGATGCACCCCATGACTCCTGCTTTAGAAGCTGAGGTGGCCATTATGGCATTAGACAGAGAAGTGAGTGACTCAGTTATGTCACGGGCCCCCAGGGAGCGAGACACCTTCATCAAGGTGCTCCAGATTTTGGAAGAGACCCAGTGAGACACCACTGACGTAGTGGAACGGAGGACGCATTTCTTTAGCAGCAGGCAGAGGGAAGGGGAGACTGTAACGCAGTACATGAACGCATTGCAGGAGTTATATACTGCGATTGTCAGAAAAGATGGCATAGGCGTAGGGCCTATAGACATAATGCTGCAAGATCTTTTAGTGACGGGCTTGCGAGACACACTGACAAAGCAGGCCCTGTGAGAGCGCGTGCGGGTGAATGCTCGCTTGACTTTTTCTAAGATAGGAAGTGAAGCACTCACGTATGAACAAGAGCAGAGGGTGACAGTCCTGGTGGGGAAGGTCCGGGGCGCAGAAGTGTCTGTGAATGCAAACACTGAACCTCAATGGGTGGAAGAATTGTGGAAAGATTTTTTGAACCTGAAAAAGAGAGTTGGCTGACGTTAAGAAGAAGACCGAGGCCGTTGCAAATTCTTCAGGGGTCAGTGGAGGCCCAGAGTCTCGCCAGGATTCCAGAGTGTACCATCAACAAAGACCTCTCACTTGCTTTAACTGTGGCAGAAACAGACATATGGTGCGGGAGTGTACACACTGTGGAAGAGTTCAGCCCCGACGTCTGTTAAACTAGAGGGTTCCGAGGAGGGGGGACGCCGCCCGGAGCCAGGACAGATGCGAGGGAGTAGTGGAAGTCCCACAAATTTAGTGTCCACGTGTCCTCTGGTCTGGGCTGAGTTTAACTATCGAGCAGTGCGCAGCTTGGTGGATACAGGGTCTCATGTGACGACGATGCCAGAGGCCTATTTAAGGCACCATTTTCCTGAAGTTGGATGGCCTGAGTGGGGCCCAGTGATAAAGTTGATGGCTGCTAATCAATTACCCATTCCGGTTGCAGGGGTGGCGTGGATACAGATCTCCATGTGTGGCCAGGATCTGGGACGTAAGGGTGTGGTGCTAACCTGGGGAGAAGTGAACAGCGTACACACAGTCACTCTGGGAATGAATGTCTTAAAAGAATTTGGAAGTCTTCTTATAAATGAGCCCTCTAATGATACCCTGAAGCAGTGGAATCCCCACACCTCTCAGAAGAATATTCCAACAGTTGGTCCATGTAGCTCAAGCTCAAGAGTCGTACCAGGATGGTACCCCCAGGGAAAACGGTACTTACTCTGCCCATCCGAGTTTGTATCCATTTGGAGGGAGTGGAGATACAAATTGAGCCTTTCCTTTCAGAGAAACTGCCCTCGGAGTTCTGGTAGCCCATACGTTAGCTACAGTGCGAGATGGGGCAGTGCCCATACGTTGAGTTAATCTAGAAGAGCAGGACATCACAGTTTGTCCCAAAAGTGAAGTGGCCCGAGTTGTGGGCATGCCTGAAGAGATAATGAAACCTCAAACCGTGCAGTTGTAAGTCATAGAATCATAGAATCGTAGAGTTGGAAGGGACCTCCTCTGTTTCTTCAGGTGCACTTCGAATTTCTTCTCTTTCTGTAACATGAAGAGATAATTCTGCTCTGTCCAAGAACTCTTCACCTTCCTTAATGATCTTCAACGTAGCTAACCTCTCTTCGAGATTTTGCAACTTTTCCTCCAACAGGGTCACAAGCTTGCATTTGTGGCATGTGAAGTTTGGCTTTTCCACTGGTAAATCTGTGAACATGTAGCAAGAAATGCAGCTCACCAAATGGCTCCTGGCCTCTTCCATCTTGAGATTTCTTAAAAAGATGAAAGATGAGCCAAAACTCGATTTCCTCTTTTCAGCTGCAATGGCCAAAACCCAGTGATCGTTGAGCTCGCGGAGACTCTTCACTTATCCCAGAAGGCACTGGGAATATGCAAATGATCTCCTCAAGACTCTTCCCCTGGTTTCTCCGATTTCCTCTTTTCAGCTGCAACGGCCAAAACCCAGTGATCGTTGAGCTCGCGGAGACTCTTCACTTATCCCAGAAGGCACTGGGAATATGCAAATGATCTCCTCAAGACTCTTCCCCTGGTTTCTCCGATTTCCTCTTTTCAGCTGCAACGGCCAAAACCCAGTGATCGTTGAGCTCGCGGAGACTCTTCACTTATCCCAGAAGGCACTGGGAATATGCAAATGATCTCCTCAAGACTCTTCCCCTGGTTTCGTACAGTACACCAGGAAGTACACCAGGAAGTACACCAGTACACCAGGAAGTACACCAGGAAGACCCCTGGACCGTGACGGGGAATTCCTCGGTGACACCGGAGCCTCAGCATATTCAAGAGGGGTGCACTACTCTAGGCCAAATGTGATACGAATAGACTGAACTCACCCAGGAACATCCAGCAGGTTGAAGCTCCATTGGGATGATATAAGGACGTGTTTGCTCGTCATGAAGACGACTTTGGCTGCACCACGGTCATTACTCACGAGATACCCACGGAAAACACGGCGCCCATAAAAGAACGCTATCAACAAATTCTGCCACAATTATATCAGGAAGTGAAGCGTATGCTGGGCCAGATGTTGCAGAGAGGTGTCATCAGAGAGTCAGAGTCCCTGGGCTGCTCCAATAGTTTTGGTACGGAAGAAAGACTGGTCTCTGCGTTTTTGTGTGGATTATCGGAAACAACGCCTGTACCATGAAAGATTCATATCCTTTGCCCAGGATTGAAGAGTCACTGTCCGCACTCGGGAAGGGTAAATTCTTTTCGACGATAGATCTCGTCAGTGGCTATTGGCCAGTACCGATGTCAGATCGAGCAAAGACTGCCTTTATTCTGCCCATGGGTCTATTTGAATTCAACTGAATGCCATTCAGCTTGGCTAATGTCCCGGGGACCTTTCAGCGTCTCATGGAGAAGTGTCTGGGTGATCTGAATTTCGAAGCTATGCTAATTTATTCAGACGATATCATAGTCTACGCTGCTTCGTTTGAGGAACACCTACAACGTCTGGAACAAGTGTTGAGTCGCTTGCAGAAACACGGATTGAAGGTGAAACCTCAAAAATTTCATCTGTTCCGCACTCAAATTGAGTATCTGGGTCATGTTGTGTCTGCTGAAGGAGTGAAACCCTTTCATGAGAAGATCGCTGCGATACAGGATTGGCGCACTCCAGAAACAGTGAAGGATGTTCGAGCTTTTCTAGGACTAACTGGGTATTACCGCCGCTTTGTGAAAAACTTTGCTCGCTGGGCCAGACCGCTGCAGGAGCTGTTGAAGGGAGCGCCCTCAGGCACAAAGAACTGGAATATTTGCTGGAAAGAACATCAGGAAGAACTTTTCAAGACCTGAAGAGGGCATTAATGGAAGCTCCTGTGTTGGCTCATGGGGACCTTTCTCAACCGTTTATTCTCCACACCGACGGTAGTTTGCATGGACTTGGGGCTGTGTTGTTGCAGATACAGGGCGGAAGAGAGAGGGTGATCACTTATGCAAGTCGGTCCCTTCACAATTCCGAATGTAGTCTGGACAATTACAGTTCCTTAAGGTTGGAGCTGCTCGCTTTGGTGTGGGCCATGACGGTGAGGTTTGCAGAATATTTGTCCGGATCTGAAGTTTTAGTACGTACCAATAACAATCCTCTGTCTCATGTGGAAAATGCGAAGCTAGGGGCCCTGGAGCAATGATGGGTGGCCCGAATGGCGAAGTTTTGGTACAAGATCGCGTACAAGACTGGAGCAGAGAACCTTCATGCCGACGCCCTGTCTAGGGTAGGACATAGGGAACCGGCTTGGAATAGAGATAAGGAACTGGAAAGGGAGGAGATTCACAGGTTTCTAGAGCCCGCCAGGACGGTGGTGGCGACGCAGGACCAGGTTCAAGCACAGGACCCAGGAGGTGTTTTAGGGCGTTCCCAAGATGAATGAGTCTGGTTCCAACAAGAAGATGGAGAGCTTGCTCTGTTGAGACGGTGTGTAACTACAAAGAGACTCCCCAGTCTGGAAGAGAGAAACACTCTTTCTCTGGAAACTCTGGGGATTCTTCGGCAGTGGGAACGCAGCCTCCAGATGAAAAATGGTCTGCTTTAGCGGAAAGTGCAACTTTAGATGGAGCTGGGGGTCACCTGGCAGGTCATAGTTCCAGAGACTCTGTAATTTCAACTGAGGCCCATGAAAGAGGAGTGCACTTTGGCCAGGAAAGGACTTTTCAGTGGTTGCAGCGGTTCAATTATCATCCATGACTGAAGGCGGTAGTTGAAGAGACTTGTAGAGCTTGCTGGACGTGTGAACTAGCTAAACCACCAGTGCAGAAAGCTCCGACTCAATCCATAGTAACATCCGAGGAGTTATTGATGACAGACTATCTGACTATTGGTCCGACTCACCAGGGATATGAATATTGCCTAGTAATGGTAGACCATTTTACAAAATTTGCTGTCCTGACCCCTACCAGAGATCAAACTGTGAAATCTGCTGTATATGCCATCTGTAAAAATGTTATTCAAATTTACAGCTGTCCAAAATGGATTCATTCAGGGAGCCTGCTTCCTGGGAAGGGTGATGGAGGAGCTACATCGCATGAACTGAATTGACAAATCTCGGACTACACCGTATCATCCGCAGGGTAATGGCGTCTGTGAACGCTTCAACCGTACGTTGATTCAAATGCTAAGAACTCTGGAGGAAGATCGGAAGGCCCAGTGGCCTGAATTTGTTTCAGAATTGGTCTGGTCTATAACAATCGAGTGCACAGTACCAGGGGTTACATTCCTTATTCGCTCCTCTTCGGTCGAGATGGAAAAGGCATCACCGAGTTAGAGTTAGATCCGGAGGAGGACTGCTCATGGGTACAGGTATCCTCATGGGTCCGGGATCATCGACATCGGCTGCAGACCCTGCATCAGTTAGTACCAGACTTCGGGAGTTGGAGCATGCGGAGAGAACTCCACCGCGGGCAACAGATCTTCAAGTCGGAGACCGCGTCTTAGTGCGAGAAAACCATCCTCGGGACAAAATAGAAAACCGCTGGGAAAGAGACCACTATCGGGTAAAAAGACGAGTCAGCTCTGAAGGCCCTATGTATGAAATTCAATCTGAAAGTGACAAAAACTCTACTACTCGGGTAGTTCATTGAAAGATGCTTCAGCCTTGTCTGTCTAAAGATCCAGAACAAGTGGAAGAGGCACCCAAGACTTTCCAGACAGTTCTTGTCATAAAAGGAGAAGAAGAAGATGCGGAAAGTGCAGACCAGGAGCCCAGCTGGCAAACCCCCAATCATTATGAACAAGATTAATTTATTTGGCAACGGTAAATACAGAAGAGGAAGAAGCGCACACGCGGTTCCCAAAAATCCTCGCTCGTGGAATGGCGAGCAAAAGGAGTGGGGGGATGTAGTGAGATGGACTGGGCTAGGGTGGCTTCTTGTGTGCTTGGGCTGGAGCTGTCTGGGCTGTCATCATTGTTGCTGGGGGAAGGACTTTCTGACTGGAGCAGACCTTTGCACCTGACTGTAAAGGGCTGGGTGGACATAAAAGGGGCTGAGCACCCGAAAACGGACTTCTGGAGGGAAGGCAGGGTACGTGGCAAAGAGAAGGTTGACTCCGTCTCTGCTGTTCCATGCCAACCAGGAGGCTTGTCCTTCCCTGAGCGTGCAACCTGTGCACGGACAGAGCTGAGCATATTGCAGACCCCTGAACCTGAGAGCCCTGACCGGTCGGTACCCCTCGCAGTACCTGACAAGCTTTGCAGTACTTACCTTGTGTTACACGCTGATTCGGGAGACTCTGCTGTGTCCTCCACCTCAAGACTTTGTGTCGCACTTGCTGCTCCATCTACAACCGTTTGTTCAACACCGTGTTCCAGGATTTGGAGACCACGTCTGGAAAGGCCAGGATACGCCGCTTCAGTAAAGAGACAGTGCTTCAATTTCACCCGGGACCGCTTCAGAGATGTTTTGCGCCACCTGTGCTTACATCGTGGGATCTTTCAACCTCTTTGGTCCCACAGACTGATAAGTTAATTTGCTTTAACTGTCTATTGTTAACGTTGCACCCACCTACCGTTTTACCCCTCCTGTATTTGTATACTTCCATACCTTCGTCCTCCCTGTGTGGAGTAGTAACCGTTAAGATCTCTTTGCATAAAGAACCCGTTAACTCTTGCTCCGCCTCCTGCTCATCACTGCATCCCGCGTTCCTGCTAGTACCTTACATACATGAGGAATAATATACACAACATATAGAGATATAAGGGACTCCTGCTGTCCTGTGTCTATGAGAAGCAGCAATATGTAGGAAATTATACAGCAGCGCTGAGCTGTGTAAATGTGAATTCAGCTGAGCAGTGACATAATCTCTTACTGCAGTAGGGGTCTATGATTATCTGTGCCTTTCTTTCTTTCAATCTGCTTATCATTCTGCTACTCTCTCCCACTTTTCTCTCCATCGATTTTAATAAAGAGTTGTATTCTGATACCTCAGTGAGCTGATATTTTGACTTATTTTGGGTCAGATGGATTTTTGCTCTTTTTCAGAGTTAAAGAGGATCTGTCAGCAGGTTTTTGATACTTAATCTGAGTGCAGCATGATGTAGGCAAAGGGAAGCTGAATTCAAAGATGTGTCATTTAGATTACTGGGTGTAACCATTCTGACACAATCAGAGGTTTTTGATTTAGCATTGAAGTAGAGCTGAGGAAGATAACCACGCCCATGCCAGGCTCTCCATATACAATGTCTATAAACAATGAGGTGTTCACCACAGGAGGGGGGCGTGGTCAGACCAGGAGGGATAAGCTACTGTGTCCAGCAATGATAAGCTCCTGGTGCTAAAATAATAATTGCAGGGAAACAAAACCACAGAGCTTGACAAGAGAGGAACTGCTGAAATTTGGGTTTTAACACCTACAGCATTGTGACTTCAGATTACATAGCAAAAACGTACTGCCAGAGTCCCTTTAATAATGCATTCAGGAGGCACTGAGTGGGGAAGAGGTGCACTTCTCAGGGGGTTCAGTTATGGCACAGTAAAAAATGAGGCTATAATACAGCCGTCCTAACAGTAAAGACATTGCGCTTTGTCCATTTACTATAGAATAATTTTAATATTAATGAAGTAGAGCAGTGCATATAACCATCTTTAAAACATAAAGTCACCTTCTTAAGGGCTCGTGCAGACCACTGTATCGCAGCATGCATGATTTGCATCTGTAAATCGGATTGCACTCGGCCATGCAAATCTATGGGTTAGTTTAAAACATCTGAGTGTGGTCCAGTTTTCACAGACTGACAGCATGGAGAAGATGGAGATTTTTTTTCCACCTTTTCCACATGTGAGAAAATTGGATCACACCGTTTTCAAACTCTGATCAGAGTATGATTAGCATAATTGGATCGATATTCCTATGTAAGGCTAGTTTCACATTTGCGCTTTATAGCGCAGCGACGGCCTGCGCACGGCCGCCGCTAAGCCCCGCCCCCTGCCGGCCCCTTCCGGTAATTGCTGCCTTCTAGCACACATGGGCGCTTGCGATCTGCGCACCCTATCTTTAACATAGGGTGTGCAGATCGTGCGCTGGCAGTGCGCTAGCAGGATTTTGCCGTGCGCTGCGCACTTTTGAAGGTGCGCTCGTGTGCGCCGAACGCAGCATGTTGCATTTCGGCGCGCACGGCGCACCTTCAAAAGTGCGCAGCGCATGGCAAAATCCTGCTAGCGCACGGCCAGCGCACGATCTGCGCACCCTATGCTAAAGATAGGGTGCGCAGATCGCAAGCGCCCATGTGCGCTAGAAGGCGGCGATGACCGGAAGGGGCGGGAAGGGAGCCGGCAGGGGGCAGGGCTTAGCGGCGGCCGTGCGCAGGCCGTCGCTGCGCTATAGAGCGCAAATGTGAAACTAGCCTAACACATTTACATGTAAAAGATGTTTTGTGTATTGGAATATTAAAGGAATTGTCCACGATTAGAAAAATCACAATGTTAATCTATTCTATTATTTCTAAACACTGTTTTTCGGTAATTACTTTGTATCTCCGGACATACTGCACCCACACACACAAATGATACACCATTTGAAAGGTAAACTTCCCCCCTTCAGCAATAAAATAGCCAAACAAACCACACATCCACGATTTGATCATAAAATACAGTTTAAACATTAATTTTCATAAACCTGTAGTAAGGAAAAATGACCTGCAGGTGGCACCACAGTACCACAAAGCACACTACCACAAAGCTGCTTACATGCATCACAAACAAATCCAAACATTTTCCTTGGGAGCTTTCTAGCTTGCCGAACTGCTTGCCCAGCCTATTTTAGCCAAATTGGAGGATTGCACACTTCACTGCAGGTAAGGCACATATGCAAACACATTTGTAAACATGAACTGCCTATTGAATTGCACACTTGCTCCGTTCATACTCCACCCACACAAACAATTTATACACCATTTGAAAGGTCAAATTACCTGCAGGTGGCAGCACACTACCCCAAAGCACACTCCCACAAAGCAGCTTACAGACATCACAAACAAATCCAAACATTTGCCTTGGGGTCTTTCCAGCTTGCTCAAGTGCTTGCCCAGCCTATTTCAGGCACATTGGAGGATTGCACACTTCACTGCAGATGAGTCACATTTGCAAACACATTTGTAAACATGCACTGCTTTTTCGCTGATTACTTCGCCCCACACACACAAATGATACACCATTTGAAAGGTAAACTTGCTGTCATGTCGGACGCTATTCACACCACAGCGTCCGGCAGGCAGCGGTAGTTCCATCTCCGTCCACTATAGCCTCAGTGGCGCCGGCTTGATTTTACTCAAGTTATCGGGGGTTAATCTAGCTGGAAATCAGGTGGGATGTTTGGTCACGCCCACGGTCTTTAAATAGTCGTGCTGGCCTATGGGCATCGCCGATTATAGCTTGTGTTTTATGCCAAGTGGTTCCGGTCTGGAGAGGAGGTGTTGGAGAGAGAAATTCGTATCTGGTGGCGTATGATCCGTTGTTACCTTTTCGCCTTCCTATATTTGTGTTTTGTTTTGCCCTGTTCACATTACGGTATTGTCCTGTGTGTATGCGGCGCGGTGCGGTTTAAGTTTTCCTTGTCTGTCATTACTGTGTGGGCTTTGGTGGTTTGACAACTCACTGGGTGGAGGGTTCAGCTTAGGGCTGAGCAGGAGATAAGGAAAGGTTGGAGGCTCAGGCATTTGCACCATTAGCAAAAACCCTGGGTTGAGGGTCAGACAGGGTTTTCCCTAGTTGGAGGGACTCCGCAGGGGCCCCGGGTATTTCAGCCTTCTTTGACCTAAGCCCCGCGTAACATTATAATCGGCCCATAATATTTTGGTAGTCCATGGATTTCATGACTTCCATAAACCGCCAGTTGGCGGCGCTGTGTTTACAGGTCACTGAGTTGAAGGGGGCAGTTCAGCAGCAGGGCCTGGTTGTAGCTAATGTGCAAGCGGCTTCTGCAGGTGCAGGTGCAGAGCCGAAGATTCCGCTGCCTGAACAATTTGCTGTTTTTTCAGCACTCGGGCTCATTTATGATGATCCCGACAGATCGGCTCTAGCGGAATCTAAAATCCGCGCCCTCCGTCAGGGGGAACGTATGGCGGAATACTATTGCTCAGAATTTCGCCGTTGGGCAGAAGACACACAGTGGAACGACCCAGCGCTGCGGAGTCAGTTTATTCATGGGGTTTCAGGAAGAGTTAAACAGGCCCTCCTGATGTATGAGACTCCTGCATCGTTAGAGTCTGCCATGAGTTTGGTTATTCGTAATGATCACTGTTTGCGTCAGGGGGCGCAGGAGACGCTGCCCCTGGGGGAAAGCAGGGGTGTAAGTGTGGTAGCTGCAGGTGAGCCCACGGAACCTATGCAAATTGCTGGGGTATCACATGTTAAGCGTCGCGTTCCTGGGTTCAGGAAGCAAGGAGCATGTTTTTACTGTGGTAAAAGAGATCATTATGTAAATGCTTGTCCTGTGCTACCTAAGAAAGTCGCACCGGCGGAAAACTGGTAAGCTCAGAGGGTATGGAGGAGGCCCAACTGAGCGTATGCATTTCCTCCATGATGGTATCTCAATGTATGCTCCCTGCCAGGGTTATTATTGCGGGCAGAGAGCTATCAATATCAGTGTTTGTGGATAGCGGTTCCACCACCAATCTCATGGATGAGGAGTTTGCACGCACGGCCGGTTTTAAGATCGAAAAACTCCCTCATCCTATTCGCGTGGTTACCATTAATGCCGCTCCCCTCCCACAGGGGGAGATTACTGAGTTAGTAGCTGAGGTTAAACTCCACATTGGGGTCCTACATTCTGAGTGGGTTACATGTAGGGTACTCAATAATCGCCCAGCACAAATGGTCCTGGGTTTCCCATGGTTGTCCAAGCACAACCCGGTGATTGACTGGAGAACCCAGGACATAGTCCAGTGGAGTGATTTCTGCCAGGAAAATTGCTTGGCCACATGTGTGTCCGCCGTGAAGTCCAGCCTTCCGGAGGCATTACTGGATTTTGCGGACGTCTTCTCTGAGAGGGGTTGCTCAGAACTACCTCCACATCGAACCTATGACTGTGTGATTAGGTTAAAACCCGGGGCCAAATTGCCAAAGGCTAGGATGTTTAGTATTTCTGGTCCGGAGAGACAAGCTCTTAAAGACTACATCACGGAGAGTCTAAGTAAAGGGCACATCCGGCCTTCATCCTCGCCTGTAGCAGCGGGGTTTTTCTTCATTAAGAAGAAAGATGGGGGGTTACGCCCGCGTCTGGATTTCCGGGAGTTAAACCAGATTACGGTCCGTGATCCCTACCCGATGCCTCTGATCCCTGATTTGTTCAACCAGGTGGCTGGTGCGAAGTGGTTTTCCAAACTTGACCTCAGGGGGGCGTACAACCTCATAAGGGTCCGTCAGGGGGATGAGTGGAAGACGGCGTTTAATACCCCTGAGGGTCATTTTGAAAGCCTAGTTATGCCATTTGGGTTGACAACCGCGCCTGCTGTTTTCCAACATTTCATAAATGATGTATTCGCTCATGTGCTGGGGAAATTTGTGATTGTGGACCTGGATGATATCCTCATTTATTCGAGCGACCGGGACACTCATTTAGAGCATGTCAGGCAGGTGTTACAGTTGCTCCGTGAGAATAAGCTCTATGCTAAGCTTGAAAAGTGCGTATTTTTTGTTCAGGAGTTGCCTTTTTTGGGATATATTGTGTCCGCCGCAGGGTTTAAAATGGACGCCGCGAAGGTGCAAGTGGTGCTGCGATGGGAACGGCCTGATAATCTAAAATCTCTCCAGCGGTTCCTTGGGTTTGCCAACTATTATAGGAAGTTTATTAAGAATTTTTCTACTATAGCCAAACCGCTCACGGACATGACGAGAAAAGGTACCAATCTCGCTATCTGGTCTGAGGTTGCGGTGCGTGCATTTGAGCTTCTGAAAAACCGTTTTGCTTCAGCCCCCATTCTGGTGCAACCGGATGTATCTAAACCTTTTACTGTGGAGGTCGATGCGTCTGAGGTGGGAGTGGGGGCAGTACTGTCACAGGGCTCATCCTTGAGCAATATGCGTCCATGCGCCTACTTCTCCAAGAAGCTGTCGCCTGCCGAACGGAATTATGATATCAGCAACAGGGAGTTGTTGGCCATCAAATTGGCTTTTGAGGAATGGCGACACTTCTTGGAGGGGGCGGCCCACCAGGTCACAGTCATCACCGACCATAAAAACCTGCTCTATCTGGAGTCGGCCAAGCATCTGTCTCCCAGACAGGCTCGCTGGGCATTGTTTTTTACACGATTTAACTTTCTGGTGACTTACCGTCCTGGGGCTAAAAACACCAAGGCGGATGCCTTGTCCAGGTGTTTTCCGGGGGGAGAACCTCAGGAAGATCCGGTACCCATCCTCCAGGAAGGTGTAGTGGTTTCGGCTCTCACGACTGAGGTAGAGGCGGAGATTGCCGAGGCCCAGGAGGAGGTACCGCCAGGACTTCCTGCTAACAAGTCATTCGTACCCCTTTATCTTCATCTTAAGGTGTTGGGGGAACACCACGACTCTGTCCTGGCTGGTCATCCAGGGGTTAGGGGCACCTTGGAGCTGGTATCGCGCCACTTCTGGTGGCCAAAAATCCGGCAGGACGTAGTCTCGTCCGTGGCAGTCTGCATCACGTGCGCCAGGGCCAAGTCGCCCAGATCCCGTCCTGCTGGCACTCTACAGCCTCTGGGGGTACCTAGTAGGCCATGGACAGAAATCTCCATGGACTTTATCACGGACTTGCCTGCCTCGGCGGGGAACACGGTCATCCTGGTGGTGGTTGATCGATTTTCGAAGATGGCGCATTTTGTGTCGTTGCCTTCCTTGCCCAACGCGAAGACGTTGGCTCAGGTTTTTGTGCAGGAGGTGGTCAGACTACACAGAGTTCCATCGGACATAGTGTCTGATAGGGGTACCCAGTTTGTGGCGAAGTTTTGGAAAGCTTTTTGCTCACGATTGGGGATCAAGTTGTCTCATTCGTTGGCGTTTCATCCGCAGTCAAATGGTCAAACTGAGCGCATGAACCAAAATCTGGAGCAGTATTTGCGATGTTTTGTGTCTGACAACCAAGAGGAGTGGTCGACATTCCTTCCCTTGGCCGAGTTCGCGTTAAATAATCACCGCCAAGAATCATCGGGAGAGTCTCCGTTCTTTTGTGTTTACGGGCACCATCCTCAATTTTGTACCTTGCGTCAGGGTGGCTCTGGAGGCGTCCCGGAGGAGAACCAGCTAGGAGTTCAACTATCATCGGTCTGGAGGAGTGTGAAACAGCGATTGCTGGGCATGAGTGCAAGGTACAAACGAGTGGCTGACGCGAGACGCGTGCCAGGTCCGGACCTGTGTGTGGGTGATTGGGTGTGGTTAGCTACTAAAAACATAAAACTCAAAATTCCATCATTGAAATTGGGTCCAAGATTTATTGGCCATTTTAAGATTGCTGCCATCATTAACCCGGTTGCGTATCAGTTGGAACTTCCTGCGGTATACAAGATACACAACGTGTTTCACAGGGCTTTATTGAAAAAGGTGGTTGGCTCTGTGGACACGACGCCGATGCCACCTCCAGTCATGGTGGATGGCGATTTAGAGTTTGAAGTCTCCAAGGTGGTGGACTCTCGCCGTACTCTTCAGTATTTGGTACACTGGCGGGGGTATGGTTCGGAGGAGAGGTCTTGGGTACCAGCCACGGACATACATGCGGATCGGCTGGTCAGTTCGTTTCACCGCCATCATCCAGACAAGCCGGGTCCTATGAGTCTTGAGGGCCCTGGGGTCCCTCGTAGAAGACGGGGTACTGTCATGTTGGACGCTATTCACACCACAGCGTCCGGCAGGCAGCGGTAGTTCCATCTTCATCCACTATAGCTTCAGTGGCGCCGGCTTGATTTTACTCAAGTTATCGGGGGTTAATCTAGCTGGAAATCAGGTGGGATGTTTGGTCACGCCCACGGTCTTTAAATAGTCATGCTGGCCTATGGGCGTCGCCGATTATAGCTTGTGTTTTATGCCAAGTGGTTCCGGTCTGGAGAGGAGGTGTTGGAGAGAGAAATTCGTATCTGGTGGCGTATGATCCGTTGTTACCTTTTCGCCTTCCTATATTTGTGTTTTGTTTTGCCCTTTCACATTACGGTATTGTCCTGTGTGTATGCAGCGCGGTGCGGTTTAAGTTCTCCCTGTCTGTCATTACTGTGTGGGCTTTGGTGGTTTGACGACTCACTGGATGGAAGGTGGAGGGTTCAGCTTAGGGCTGAGCAGGAGATAAGGAAAGGTTGGAGGCTCAGGCATTTGCACCATTAGCAAAAACCCTGGGTTGAGGGTCAGACAGGGTTTTCCCTAGTTGGAGGGACTCCGCAGGGGCCCCGGGTATTTCAGCCTTCTTTGACCTAAGCCCCGCGTAACACTTGCTCCTTTCAGCAACAAAAGAGCCAAACAAACCACACATTCATGATTGGTCCCTGTGTCAGTTCTCATGTTCCCATCATGAGCATTTGGTGAGTGTTCGATGTTGCAAATTTTTAAAAAATGCATGTATCCTATTTTACTTAATGAGTGCAGAAAATCTGCAAAACCAAAAACTCACCAAAAGATTGTGGGAATGTAGCCTAAGTATTTCATAATTTGCATGCTAAAAAAATCTCCTAGCAAACAGTCAGTGAAAAATGGATAAAACTATGATGCAATGTCACTCATAGTGTAGGAAAGACTAAGTGCAACACAAAGGAATAAGGGGAAGGGAACCCAACACTAGGGAAGGGGGAGTGGAGACCACTAGGCAGACCTAACTTCACCCTGTCTGCCCTAACGTCCCCATATAGGTTCTGCACCTATCGCCAAGCAGGATATCTAATCCCTGCCTGCCCCTAGCAGTAAGCCCTGCATAGGGAAAGATAGGATGCATACTAGTCAACTAGTCCATCCCCACTACAACTAAAGACAGATGGGATACACAAACAAAGGGAACACTTAGCTTGAGTAGACTTAGAGAGAAACACAAACGTCCTCCAAACACCAAGAAGGAAGATAGCTGACTGCTATAGCTCCAAGCCTCAACAGGGAAGTGGAAATATCACCTGCAACTTCCAGCAGCAAGCTAGGAGATATAAACACCCTGGTCCAGGTGTGTCAACTAGAGACAAGGAAAGGTTGCCACTGGGTTCTAGAGTCAGAAAGACCAGGATGAAGTCTGCAAAGCAGCCTGCTGAAAGCTTCTGCTTTCAGATGCAGAGCGACAGTCTGCAGCCTCTGACACATCTGTGACATGCAATTAGGATTTAATTTGCATGCTGTCCAAGTTTTTCAGACCCATAGATTTCAGTGTGCAATTTTGATCCATGAATTGGTGCAATATTTGGAGATGTCACTGTGTTTTTTTTGTGGACATGCAGTTCGCAAAACAAAAAACTTCTACACACGAACAGTCCTATAGACTATAATGTGCAAGTGTTCCATTCATGAAAAAATACAGAACACTAATGTGAATTACGGATGTCTGGATGAGTATAAAGGGAATATGACAGCTGATACATGATGCATTATTCACAGGCAGCCAGGTATGTTTGACTTTGTGACTCTGCAGCGTTTCATAGAAAAACCTACTTTAAAAGCCACAGAGGACAAAATTGAACAGGAGACAATAGGACAGAACTTGAAAGCTCATCATGCTTGCTTGAACTCAGAAGACGAGAACTGGTGGGCGCCGAGTTCGGCTGATGAAGCACAGCAGGCACATGGATGAGAAGGGAAGTATGTGGCACAACCATCCATTGAATAAAAACTTAAGTTTTATTGCAACCCCCATCTGTTGACGTTGGACACTCAGACCGTCCTCATGGAGTCAGTTTCTAACCGTTTCTGAAGACACATGCTCATTTGTGGCCTGCTGAAGGTCATTTTGCAGGGCTCTGGCAGTGCTCCTCCTGTTCCTCCTTGCACAAAGGCAGACGTAGCGGTCCTGCTGCTGGGTTGTTGCCCTCTTACGGCCCCCTCCACGTCTCCTGATGTACTGGCCTGTCTCCTAGTAGCGCCTCCAGCCTCTGGACACTACGCTGACAGACACAGCAAACCTTCTTGCCACAGCTCGCATTGATGTGCCATCCTGGATGAGCTGCACTACCTGAGCCACTTGTGTGGATTGTAGAGTCCGTCTCATGCTACCACGAGTGTGAAAGCACAACCAACATTCAAAAGTGACCAAAACATCATCTAGAAAGAAAGCATTGGCACTGAGATGTGGTCTGTGGTCCCCACCTGCAGAGCCACTCCTTTATTGAGGGTGTCTTGATAATTGCCAATAATTTCCATCTGTTATCTATTCCATTTGCACAACAGCATGTGAAATTGATTGTCAATCAGTGTTGCTTCCTAAGTGGACCGTTTGATTTCACAGAAGTTTGATTTACTTGGAGTTATATTATGTTGTTTAAGTGTTCCCTTTATTTTTTGAGCAGTGTGTATATATATATATATATGCGCATATTTTTATTTATTATTTATTATTATTTATTTTACATATATTTATTTAATGAGCGGTACCACGTGACCGCTGAAGCAGAAAGAGTAGCAGCGCCGAGAACATTGAAAAAGCAGGGGCTGCGCTGCAGAGACGAGCGCCAGGAGGGGGTGAGTATGAATGGGGGGAGCCATATTCACCTGTCATCGTTCCAGAGCCGGCAACGCTGATGAGCAGCGGGCAGCAGGAGGTGAGTATACAGTTTTTTTTGTAACGGAGGCAGCGGCAGCAGCAGCAATATGATGGGGCCACTCACTGTTCTCATTATCTGGGGCCACTCACTGTGCAGCATAACTGGGTCACTCACTGTGCACCCTAGGCTTATACATGAGTCAATAAGTTTTTCCAGTTTTTTGTGACAAAATTAGGGGGGTCGGCTTATACACGAGTATATATGGTTTGTATATATATATATATATATATATATATATATATATCACACCATGGGACTTCGACATTCAGGGCTCTGATTGCAGTCATAAAGCATAGCAATGCAGCAGCATTGCTATGCTTTGCAACTGTCAGTGCTTGACGGGCACAAGTTATCAAGCTATCTGCACAGCAAAACCAATGCCATCCGCCTGCCAATCAGAGGCCAGCAGCTGAAATAAAAAATGCCGATGTCAACAGCTGGCCTCTGATTAACTGGTTCCTGACATTGGTATTACGATGCACAATATGGGTACCTGGATGGGGACATTACTACAAGAAGGGGACGTTACTACAAGAAGGGGACCAGGATGGGGGATATTACTTCAATATAGGGACCAGTATGGGGAACATTACTACAATATGGAGACCAGGATGGGACCTTGCTACAAGATAGGGACCAGGATGGGGGACAATTACTGCAAGATGTTTGCCAGAGCTACTACTGTATATGGTGCTCATTGTAAGACAATATTACTGTATGTTGCCAATTGGGGGAACCAAATTTGTAAAAATGAAATAAATAAATAAATAAATAAAGCATGAAAAAGTATTTTGCAACTAAAAATGCTGTTTTATATATAAACTAAAGAAATAAGTGCATGTTTGTTATCGCCACATCCATAACGACCCAAGCTATAAAATTGTACCATAACCTATAAGATGAATGCCATTTAAAAAATAAAATAAACACAACAAAAATGTTCAAAAAAAAATGATCAAAACATGTATAGAAAAAAATGCTATCACTAAAAATGCGACTTTGTCCTGCTAAGAATGCGACCCCCCAAATTCAAATATTCTCTATATGCGGCCCATATACCCAGCAGAGTTTGAGAACCCTGGGTTACAGCATTTTAAGTTTGATAGAATGGACATTTTTGGACACAACGATAAGTTTTTTTTTTTTGTCATTTATTAGTTTTGAAAGGGGAATACAGAGGTGACTTTAGACATACTGTATACATATTGAGCCCATACACTGTACTTTGCAAACAGCTCATACTGGAGCTTCACACTTAAGAGTGTTGTTTTGACCGTTCAGTGGGGGTCTCAGGACCCAAACCTCTACCAATCAGCAACACTACGCACACCCTCTAATATATAAAAACTTTTAAAAAATGACAGGTACATGTTGAAAGGAAATGACAGGTACATGTTGAAAGAAATTGCTAAGCTATATTCACCAAATTCAATATGGGAAAATATTTTACCTCTTTGGTCTAAAATGTGTAAAATAAAACTCCAAATTATAATATTTTCACATTGTGTAATAGCAATAGGGAAAATAGGAAATGTAGGGACATATGAGAAAAGAAGAGCTCACTACTGATTAGGAGAAGAGGTAGAAATGATGGCCTCTAGTTGACGCTACATTAGCTTTAACACATAGGCAAGTTACTTTGCCCTATCATTCACATGCAGAATCATATTTTGTGCTTAACTTTTAGAGATTTGTACAAATCATTTATCCTAGATGCTAGGCAGATAAAAAAACCCCCAAATGTATACAAAATTATATAAATGCATGGAAGACTCACAGCCATCGTAATTGATGTAAGTGACTGAAAACCCCTTGATGCAAGAACGTGATACAGTTGTTACTAAGATACCTAGAAGATACAAAATAAAAGGTTTGGTAATATAGTAAAAGGAAAAAGATAAATTATTCATCAAGTAAGAAAAATAGTCAAATTAAAGCTCCATGCTAAATTAAAAGGTATTAAGAATTGAAGGGAATCTGTCAGTAGGATCAACCCTCCTAAGCCATCTATATGGGCATGTAGGTCATAGGAAGTTGAATAAAGTGATTTCTTGATATCTGTGATCTTAAGTCTTTTTCCAGAGAAATGCATATTTTTCTTTTCTTTAAATGAGCTCTTAAGATCTATGGTTCAGACAATGATCTCCCTGATGATCTGCCTCCAGAGTTTATTTTAAATAAAAGGGGGCACTACCAGTGTGAGAGACCTATAATGACTGACACTTTTCTCTCATAACAACACACAGCTCTGCAGTGAAATTAGAACCAACACAGTACAGCAGAAGTGAACTTTGTGTCATTGCAAACATTTCCAGCAGCACTTGTCCTCTCATAGTGCTGGCAGCTGTACTCCAGAGCTTTGCCTATTTGTAACCAGTACAGTACAGCAAAGGTGAACCTTGTCTCATTGCAAACACAACAAGCTTATTTTACTTCTCACACTGTTGTCAGCTCTGCTGTACTGCCCTTCCCCCACTCTTGCTGCCTGTGAGATGCAAGCTGAAGCACTGTAAGGTAACTGCAGCTGAAAACGAGTTTATAATGAGACAAACTTCACTTCGGCTGTACTGTGTTAGCTCTGACCGCATTACAGTATGTATGTGATTATGAGAGCAAAATATCAGTCATTACATGTCTCACACAGGTAACCCTTTATTTTTTTAAGATAAGCACTGAAGGCAGATTCTCTGGGAGATCTATGTTGGGCCCATAGCCTTGAAAATCTCATTTTCATATAGGAAAAACATGGATTTCTCTGGAATAAGACATGGTATCGCAGATATCAGGTATCAGTTTATTCAACTCTCTTTCAACCTGCATGCCCACATAGATGGCTTAGGAGGGTTAATCCTACTGACAGATTCCATTTAAGGCCTTATTCAGACATCTGTGTTTTTCACAGATAAAATATATACACAATATATTCTATAGAGTTGTTCACGTGTCATGGAGACATGCGTTTTTTTTCGTGATAGTACGGAAAGCAATTCCAATACAAGGTTATGGGTGTTAGGGACTGGCAGAACGCAGCTAACTGCTGCTAGACAATAATGGACAGTGTATGGCCGAACTCACGCAGGTTAAAGACACCCGGTGTGTACTAAGGCAGACTCTGTTACTTCACAGAGACTAGGAGTAGGAGAGCGCAAGTGTGATGTCACAGGACGCTGCCCCAAGGCACAGGGTCAGCGCCCCTCTAGACCCACTCACGCACGGAACCGCTGCTGCACTGCCAGGGGAAGACCCTTAAGGAACGCTGTACCCTGTTAACAATCACAGGGTGCAGCAGACAATTGCTGACCGCAGAGTGTGTACAGCGCCACACTGGCGGACGCCAATAACCAGCCTTAGCTTAGAACTCGAAAGCGCACTATCTGAGCATGGCGCCGCTCTGATGGACGCTGTGGTAATGTGGTACCGAGGTGCCATGTGCTGAATGGTGCCCTCCAGCGCTAATATGCAAGAGGAGCTGAGAGCACTGCGGCACTAGGTAGTGCCAGTACTCGGTGTTGACTCTAAAACCCTAAACCCTACAGACATGCATATCAAAGGGAGGGGAATCATAATGAGTCATTCACCAGTCTCAGACATCCATCATCATACACACAACTTTAGCAACAAGTCTCTATATTAGCGCATGGCCGCCCGGCCATGCAAACCTTTTATAGCTGCAGCCTTCCGGGACCTTCCTGGAGGTCCAATCAGAGCAGCAATAGGACCTGAGTATGTGACCTCCGACCTCCAATGAAAGGTCGGCCCATGGGCATGCTCAGTAGGGGAAAGCAGGACTTAGTCCCAGGAGCGTCTGCTTGCTGCTGACTCAAGCATGATACAATAGCAGAGCCAGAAGGAGCAACCAGACACCTGGCATTAGCCTGGGCAAGGCACTGGGACCGACATCTCTGCTGAGCAGTCTCCTCTCCTGCTGGAGAGGAATGGGAGACCGCAGAAGGCAAGGCTCGAGATCCCTCCTGTGCAGAGGCAGGAACCTGATGCCTACCAATGAGTTTGTGAAAAATACAAACAGAACACTGTTGGCATCAGTTTGTAGGCCATGATTAACACTGCAATGAATTTGAGTGTATTTACCATTCATAAAAAATTCTGATGAAACTGAGATCCAAAACACTAATGACACACGTAGTGTTTTTTTTGTGTAGGTGAGAATCACTGATGTCTGAACAAAGCCTAAGACTCTTTTGTTAATATATAAACCATTTCCTTAAATTCAGCAAATCAAAGTTCATACTTACAGTTTTTGCAACTGATATAAGCCAAAAAATGCCTTCTGCGAGACATTCCTCAAACAGTTTTCCTGGAGAAATCTTGTAGGAAACAAAAAAATATGCAAAAGTCAATCAGTAAATGAAGTATAATAGATTTACTGCTGGCATAAAATAAGCAGAGGTCGAACTCTGAATTTTGCTGCTCATTATATTCTATATGGACAAATGTATTGGACACAATTCTTAATGATTGAAGTCAGATTTGTCATTCAGTTCCATTGCTCAAGTGTGTGACATCCTGCCCCTCACCATTCCATCAGTCTTTACTAACATTGTGAAAGAATTTCTTGTTCTTAAGTACTCCCTGATAAAAGCATGGTATTGTAATGGTACCTCACTATTGTAAGGAGTTGATGAAATTTCTTTCCTCAGTATTCCACAATCAAATGTACCGTACGTGGTATTATTGAGAAGCGGAAGTGTTAAGGAACCACCGCAACTCAACCACGAACTGGCAGCCACATACAGTTACAAAACGGGGTCACTAATTTCTGAGGGAAATAGTGTCTAAACGTTACCATCATGCTACTGACTCCATAATCGCAGAGTGTAAACGTCCTTTGGCATTAATGTCGGCACAAAAACTGTGCTCCAGTAGCTTCATGGCATGAGCAGTGGTGCTAAGGCTCATTTCGACGACCATATTTTTGGTCCAAGTGCTATCTGTGAAAAAAATGGATGGCACTTGGACCAAAGTTATTCAGTAGAGCAGTGGAGATGAACAATACAAGTTTTTTTCACCTGCAAAATCTCTCTGTGATAAAAATTGCAGCATGTTGAGATCTGACTCTGAAATCGGATGAGACTCATCTATTCAAGGCTATGGGGGCGAGAAAAAAAAATCAGATTCCATAGTACGGAAATCTGATTTTTATGGATACATTGCAATTCTGTAACTTAGGAAACTGCAAATGGTCCTGTAAATGATTAATAGTTGTTTCTGTAAAAAAACAGTACGGACTGCAAACAGATCACAAGTGAGAAAAAAATTGTCCCACTTTTCTGGATAAAGATTGGACCAATTTTTTTACATTGTGATGTGAACTTACCCTAACAGTAGGCCGTCTGTCAAGCTGGTAACCCTATCAGCACGGTCTAACTCACTGCAGTCATCGCTCTGCTTCCCTTCATGTTTGTCTCTCTGACTTTGCCTCATGCAGCACTCCCCAGCACTGCTGCATTTTTCTGCTGTCTCCACCTAGCTATAGGGAGACATGGTCAGACTGTGCACAAGAAGAAGAAAGTTTGTTTGGCACACCGGCAGACTGTGCAGGAATTTAACTCTGCTGTGTCCTGCAGAGATTAGATTCTCTTTAGATTCTCTTGCCTATCCACTGCCAGCAGGGGATATATTAGAAGCTCCACCCTCCACTCCTTGCCTGAGCTTTGGTTCTAGTAAGTAATTGCAACTAGGTTCCAGTGTAGACGTGATCATGTTTTGTCTCTTGTTAGTGACCCAGCTTGTCCATCAGTTCAGTCTGATCTCGCCGCTCCTGACCTCGGCTTTGTATCCTGAACCTGTGCTGCATGCCTTACCTCAGACTGTCTGACTATGTTTCTGCGTGTGCCCTTTGTACCTCGCATGCCTCCCTTGACCCATTGTTCAGCTGCTGCAGCTCTGGGCGCTGTCCTGGAGTGGCCAAGCCTTTCTTCACCATCAAAGGCCCTAATAAAGACCAGATAGCCACTTAGCTATGGTGCTCCAGGGTAAATCTGGCCAGTGGCGCAGTGGATTCACACCCACCGTGTCACACCATAAATTGAAAAGGGCTGGATAAACCCTTTACATCATAATAAACTGGTTGGCTGCAGCCACCACTAGGAGGAGATTAGCTCTACTGCAAAATACCATTGAATCTAATGAATGCTAAGTATGTGGTCAACAACTAAGTTCCTCCTGTTGGTGGCTTACATGCCCACAATGTTATCATTTATCATGGGATGTATGGCATCTGGAACTCTGACCATGTCCACGTCTCTCATCTCTTTGAAGAATGAGCAAAAGTTGCAAAAAATGATGCAAATAAGACAGACTTCTTAAGCAGTTTCCTTAATTTTTACCATTGTAAATAGTTAGGTGATGACTTCTTGCTGCTTGTGTAAATGTGTTTTTCCCCCTTTTTCTATTTTTAAGCAATTGCAGAACTTAGAAGATGGAGTCTTTGGACTATTTTCTTGCTCGTTTTGATGTTTAATAGATGATATGTTTGATTTGTACATAGAAGTGTAAAGATAAAGTCATTAACTCACGTATTGTTCTTTTATTTTGCCATTTACCTGATGTTGTTTGTGAAGGTTATAATTGTTTGCTGTGTCTTTCTTATTGAAGCTTACAAGGAGATGTCCTTTTTTTTACCTGCACTTATTATACGAAGCCAAGGTCACCATAAAATATGAATTTGTTTTGTTCTTTTGGCTACGTATCATCTGTTTCCCATAATGTTTTATGTGATACGCAAATGCAGCAATTCCTCCCATTAAAAAGGTAAATGCTTGATCGTGAAGAAACTTTGAAAATGATTACTGGTAAATGTCTAAGTGCTTTACTTTGCTTTTAGAATTCTGCTGCAAATGGATTTATCTTGTAATCGTTGTTTTTTATCATTCTAACAAGTTCTGCTAATGTAAAAGAAGTCATATTTTTTGCATAAATCTTTACTATGAATGAAAAAAAATATATATACAATATACTGTAATTTGGCAAAAGCATGGGGATACCCCACCATCACACCTACCGATGTACCAAAGGTTACCATGAGTCAAAACAGACCACCTTGATAACTTGTTACAGAAGTTAGATTGTGAATCACAGTTTTTAATGTTGTGATTTCCAAGTGCTTTCTTTATCTCAGTCAAGGTAACCTTTGTGTGATCTGTTTAAGGTCTTGTTGGACATTCAATTTCCAGACCATTGGTGTTATATGGAGTTGAGACTCCTTTTTAAGCTATAAACAGCCTCCATTTTTCTCAAGATTTTGCAGTGTGCCTCTGGAAATTTGTGTTCATTCAGCCACAAGATTATTTGTTGGGTCAGGTACTGAGAAAAGTTTGTCTCTCAAACATAATTCCAATTCATCCCAAATGCGTTGGGCCACTCAAAATTATCTACTCTAACTTCATCAACATGTCTTCATGGAGTTTGCTTTGGGTATGGTCAAAGAACATAAAAGAGCTTTTCTGAAAGTGAATTTGTCAGCAAGATTCTATACCCTAAACTATGTATGAGGGCACACGTAGGTCCTTCAAAGACAAGTCCAGCAATACCGTAACATGGCCAGTCTGTTCCTCCATAATAAGAAAATGAGGCTAAAGAGCTATTGTAGATCTGAAGCTTTTGTCACTCCAGCTCTTTTTCCCTGCCATCTCCCGTCTCTCCCACAACTACTGACATAAAAAAACACTACTCATCTCTCCCTGTTCCCCTGGCATGCTGCTCTGGCCTGTGCAATGTGAGTAGTGAGCCTCTGCACTGCAGGCGTGATGTAGTGATGTCACTGCGCCTGTAGTGCACAGTCCAGACTCACAGGCGTAGACTGAATGGAGGCCACCATTTTATTCAATGGTATCCTTGTTTTGAGGATGCAGATACCGCTGATATTGTAATGATAGGGTGAGGGGGCCCTCCACCTCCAGACTCACAGGCCACAAGGGGGGTCACACCACCTCCCAATGAACAGGCCCCAAAGGGACCCACCACCTCCTGACACACAGGCCCCAGAGGGAGCCCACCACCTCCCGACTCACAGGCCACAGAGGGTGCCCACCACCTCCATACTCACAGGCTCCATAGAGGCAGCGTCAGCTGCCACAATGGATAGAATGCCTGTGACATAGAGAACCCCTATCAGAATCCCAAATCATAATTTTGACAATAAAAATAATTTTCATCCTTGCTTCTGATGAACATAGATAATATACGACTTCCCATTCATTCAGCAAAGTGTAATCGTAGCATAATACATACAATTATTTGTTCTTATCTGAAGATGACGCCAAGGTTCAGAAGGACAGAGTGATATTTTATGTAACCTTGAAAGTAAAGATTTATGGACAGAGATAGGAAATTAATTATAATATATCTTGAAATAAAAAGATTTCTTTGAAGTTTCTTTTGTTTCTTAAACTGTTTCAAGGCATGGTCCCAATTATTAATTAGTAAAAGGGTTGTCTAGCAATATAAGGTATTGTTTGGATGTTTCAGAAACAAACTTTCTAATGTACGTTTAATATGAAATCTGAAGTGGTGTTTTGATTCAGACCTTTTCTCATGTTGCTAGAACCCAGAATTTAGCTTCCACTCCAAAACATTCAAGAAGCTCCTTCCTGCGTGCCACCATGTGAGTAGTGGCATGATGATGGGGCCGTCTGGAAAGCCAGCTTTCTTCTCTGCCATGATGTTCAGTTTACTGAGACCATTTTCAGGAGGAAATGAGCATTTTTGGCCACTTTCACTAAGTAAGTTAAGAGGACATTCTACAAGGTCTTCAGATGAATTTCAGGGGGCATCATGACATCATCCCGGATGCAAGAATATTTTTCAGAATTGAAACTTATTTAAATATTGTGATGGTTTGCTTGATCTAGTAAATTAAAGCACCAAAATTAAAGCACCACTCCAGCTTTTTTTTATTATTGCAGAGCTGTAGTGATGCTATTAAACTAGGTTCCCGACCCTTAGTCTTATATTTATCAGTTACTGTCTTCATATGTTCCCAGAATCCCGGCACCACTCGGTCTTCTGCAGGTTGTGACCTGTCGGGTAATTCCAGTGTTGGACCCGTGGAAGCGCTAGAGCAGCGCGAAGCGGCCGTTGTCAGCTTGTGAACACTCTTGCCACTCTACTCTGACCTGACATTTAACTACGTGTCAATAAAGGAGCTATATTTCATCCTGTCGAGTGCGACCTTTTTCTTCATATGGATTCAATTATTTGATCGCTGCGAGGTCAAGCACCCAGGAGCATTGGATGACAGCTTGCTGCCAGTCGCATACCATCAGCTGATATATGGTAATAGCGGTGCCGTCCGCGACTTCTATTTTTTAACTCATTGTGTTATAGGCATAACTCAATGTAAGTCTATGAGAGCCAAAAGAGACTCCTAGGGAACTGAATTGAAAGCTTGTGACCATTACCTCTGACTTCTGGTCAATCAGAAATTGCGGTCACAAGATGGCAGCACGGGGCTGAAGCAGCACGGGAAGAGCTGAAGATAGCGACTGGTAAGTATAATACTAGGGTCAGGAAACTTAGATTAGTAGCACCACTCCAGCTCTGAAATAGCTGCTACTTTAATGCAATTTTGAACTTTGGGATAAGACCTTTGGACGGAGTAGTGGCCCTTTACCTCCTCTTGGGCCCATGTGCGGATACTCAAATTGCACCATTGATATGCCTGCCCGCGGGTAACATTATATTTGAAAAGTCAATGTCTTATCGATATAACATGCAATATACATATACAGTATAGAAAAAAAATAAATGTGAACTTTAGTAATAATTTTAGTATGACTTAGTAATTCTAATATTTTATACTCACAGGTTTGTCAAATCTTTATAATTTATGAAGATGTTATCTGGAAGTGAATGTATATTATTTCCTCTAAGAGATCTGAAATATAACAAAAAATGTAAAAACAAATTACTTTCATATCACAAAACCAATAAATATTTTTTTGTTATTCATCTTCACCGTCTAAAGTCTTTTATGTAATGTACTTTTATGTATTAGTTATCTCGGTTCTTCAGTGACTTAAATGACTGAAATATGCATGATAAAAGATCCTTCTATTATCTCTAAACAACCCTCTAAGCTTATCTTAAAATTGATTTATTCCTTAAATGTGCAGACTAAGTTCTTAAAAAGTTTCAGAAAATAAGGCATATTTAAATTAGGATACTCTGGTCAAGGGCATGGATAGAAATCTTGGGGCCACACAGCAGAATTTCTAATTAGGCTCCCTCCCATCAATGCCTTCAACGGTATCAGCATCCAGGATGCCGATACGGTTGAACTTGTGAATAACGACAGAGCAGGACTAGGGTCCAACTGTGGACATCCTGCAATGTTCTCCAGTGCAATGCATTTTCAAGCAATAAAAACTCATGAAGCATGGAAAAATGCCGTAATTCATCAAATCACAGAAAAATGGGTTCAAATTTGCTTAAACTTTACATTTTTACACCTTAGTTTTTTCCCTTAGTTGTTTTAGTCAACATGAGTTATAGTTTTGAATAACTCTATTGTACCATACTGTATAATGTACTGAAAAAATGGAAGAACAATGCCATATGAGTTACAATGATGAAAAAAAAGCATTTACATTGTTTTTTAGGTTTCATCTTTATGTAGTTCCTTGTGCAGTAAATTAGCATGATTCTCCAGGTCAGTTCGATTATAACAATATCAAATTTTGTTACTTATAGAAAAAAAGCAGATTTTTAAAACATTTTCTGCCAACGGAGCTGTAAGAAGGTTGTTTTTCTTGTAGCGCAAGCTGTACTATTGAAACAATTTTGGGATATATATGACTGTACAATGGCTTTTTATTATATTTTTAAGGAAGGCGAGGTGATGGAAAAATAACAACTCTTACTTTTTTTCTATTTTGTCTTTCTATAGCGTTTTTCATATGGGTTCAATCCTTTTTCTATTTTTAGGATTTAACTTTTGCAGACTCGATGATAACAAATATGCATTTTTTTAAACTTTCGGAATAGGACCCTTCATCTAAGCAATGGAGCTAGCTTTAATTTCTGCTGTTGTTGTCAGGTGCTGGCTGTGTAATACAGCTAGCACTCGCCATGTGAAGGAGGCTCAGCTCCTGGGCCTGCTCCATACTCCATAACTACAGATATTTTTTGGGAATGTTTAAGTTCTGCTTTCAACCCCCCACTACCCCTTTCAAGAACCCATCCCCTTCAATCGGATTTTTCCACTGACATGCACGATTTTGCTAATTTTTGTAACAATTATGCCTATATCTGAAGAAGCCATATCTTGACCCAACCTTTAAGTCCAGCTATCACCCTATTTCACTACTTCCGTTTAGCTCCAAACGCCTTGAATAGCATGTCCACATTGTACTTTTCTCCCGTCTCTCATCAGACACCCTATACAGCAACCTAAAATCTACAGTCTACTGAGATTGCTCTAACTAAAGACTGGAGCAGTCGGAGGAGCTGAGAAATCAGAGAAAGATAGGGGAAGACTCAGCCCCTGTGTACCAAAGTCAAATTACTCTATGTGACTTCAGACTTGTGAAGCCTAACAGTACGATCTGTCAGGATTCTCTGTTGCTGGTGCCTGGAGTGGATGGTCTTCAGACTTCAACTCCAAGCATGGTCAAAGCCTTTAGCTCTGATGGCCATTTAATCCACCTCTCACCTCCCTACTTCTCCTCTGGTCTCTGCTAATCCCCTACAATTCCCAAGCAACTACTAACAGTGACTTACAAGGCTGTCCATAATTTAACTCCTTATACTTCCCCACTTGTAATCTTCTGTTGTCACAAGACTTCCTTGTCTCCTCTGCTCTGGTGTGTGTTACAACTGCGGAGGTCCGTCGCTCTCCTGTGACTCACTGCGCGGCTTCCCGGCTCTCTGTGGGTCAGAGGCGTGCCCGCTCCTCCTTGGCTCTTCCTGCTTCCCAGCTAGCGGCTGACTTCCGGTTGTCTCGTGCACTTTCTTGTGGACTTCGGTGGTGGGGGCGCGCTTCTCCTGCGCTCTATGGGGCTGTCGCATCCTGACCCAAAAGCACCTCACTTCCAAGAGCGAGAGAGTACAGGGCATTTCTTGCCATTCCCTCCCCTGGGCCATGCCTGATTATCGTGTTAGGTTCTCTAATGCCCCTCTAATGCTTAACTCTGTCTTGCTCTGGTCTCTCCCTCAGTGTTTCCTACCATCCTCGCTCCTGGTGGTTCCTGGATTCCGCAAACCCTGCCTGGCCCTGGTCTCCCTCACAGTACCTCAAGCCATCTGAGTTCATAGTGATCCCCAGTTCAGTCTCTCTCGCTCTTTCCAGCCTCTCGTCGACCGTCCACAGCTCTTGTCTGACCTAGCCAGGATCCCATTCTCCTTGTGTTTCCATCCTCGGTGTGCCTGTCCCTCACGTGTCTCCTTTCCCTTATCCTCCCTGCCTGCTTTCCATTCTGCTTTCCCCCGTGTTCTGTTTCCTTCGAGTCGCCCTCTCGGTACCGGCAGTCATGGTACTTGAATCCCCTGGTCTCCCTCACAGTACCTCAAGCCATCTGAGTTCATAGTGATCCTCAGTCCAGTCTTTCTCATCTCTCTCCAGCCTCTTGTCCTCCGTCCTCAGCTCTCGTCTGACCTGCCAGGATCCCATTCTCCTTGTGTTTACATTCCCTGCGTGCCTGTCCCTCACATGTCTCCTTTCCCTTATCCTCCCTGCATGCTTTCCATTCTGCTTTCCCCCGTGCTCCGGTTCCTTCGAGTCACCCTCTTAGTACCGGCAGTTGTAGTACTTGAATCCCTTGGGCTTGTCCCTGACGGTCCATGTATAGGGGTCGGCCTACTAAGTCAGCTCGCCCAGGGGAAGTTCGGTGCCACGGCCCTGAGGGTCCACTCTTGGATAACCCGGTCCTAGAAAACAGTATGCTTCTCACTTTATCAACTAAAATATTTTTGTCCAAGCATCCCTCACCCCCTGTAATTCTGTATACCCAATTTGAAGCCTTCATAAATTACCTGAAAACTCATCTCTTTAAGAAAGCCCACAATACCATGTAGATTGTAAGCCAATGAGTGCAGGGGCCTCTCTCCCTCTGTAATGGACTGTCAGTTTGATTATTTTATTTTATGTGTGTAATATATGTGTAACCCTTATCACATCAACAGCACTCCGAAATTAATGGCGCTTTAAAAATCAATAAAGTAATAATAATAATAATAATAATAATAATAAAGGATGACACTGATATTATCCCTTATGCCTAGCTCAATGTTCACTCCTGTAGTCAAATGTAATCCATATCTCTGCTCCTAATCTCCTACCTCTCATACTGTTACTATTACAGGCATAGCGGAAAGGTAGGCTCATAGTTTGGGGCAAACAAATAATTGAACAATAGCAAGCAAAATATATGCTGGTAAGTGAGGGAAAGAAAGTGCCAGCACCTATAATGTTTGAAGAGTGCTGATAAAGAGGAATCACCTGTAAGGGGGGAAGGTTTGCTAGATGCAGTGAAGAGCCAGACGCAGAGAAGGGGTTAACAGGATTTACTAAAACAGGCTATTATCATACAAGGAATACTCCACTCAGGGAGACAAGATCAGTAATGGCAACAACAGGATTTTCACACAAACACAATATTTGAGAAAAAGGTGTACGAAAAAGATGACTTATCGCTTGCAGTTCTTGTTGGGGAAAGTATCAGGATCCTGTCAGCGCCGGCGAACTGCCGCGGCTGAGCAGGTTCGCTCACCCAGACTACGGGAGGGCCTGGGGTCCGAAACTGCAGGGAAAGTTCTGAGAACAGGACCTGCGACACTAAAGGTAGTAAAGAGTACTAGGACCTACCATGTGACCACAGGGGGTGTGGCTTAGCGTCCCGCTGCAGTAGATGACTGTAGGATTCTGTTACAGGAATCCTGGAGTAAAGATTAGGGGAACTCAGGTCAGACAAGCGGGGGGGTCATACACAGAGAGGGCAGTGTGGTACCAGAGGAGCAAGCAGAGAATAGTTAGAACGTAAGCAATGAGTCATACACAGAGATAGCAACGCAGTACAAAAGGAACAGGCAGAACTCGTAACAGGGACAGAACCGGGTCAAAACCAAGCAAGCATAAAATATCACAGTCACAAAGCCCACCAGGGTCACAAACACTCGGCTAAGGATCTGAGTATAAGCGACGAGGAATGAGTCCACAATGAGGCTATAAAAAGCCTCCCAGAATCACAGAGTGAGGCCGTCCAGATTAACCTCTGAACTACCTAATCCCATGAACTAAGCAGATCATGACAGAAATGCTGTAATATCTCCCACCGACATCGCACATCGTGGACAATGTCTCTGGCTCTGTTCCAGAGGAATGAAAAGCACCATCTCCTGACTGGGAAGTCATTTGACAGATCAGGAAATTGTCATCCCACAAGAGGTGAGGTGGCGCAGGTAGTGGGCATGCCCAAAGAAATAATACCGCCCCACATTATACAGTTGGCAGTGAATCCAGAAGACCCATGATTGGTAAAAGTCACCACTTCTCTGACAGCTGGACCTCAATACATCCAAGGGGGTTGGTGCATATTGGAACAGATGCACGCTGAACTTTCTGAACTCAAACCCACTCAGGTACAACAAGTGGAAGCTGTTATGAATGAGTCACCGTAGGAGGCAAAAACAGAAATACTAGCTAAGTCCAGAAAACCAGAGAAGTTGGCATCTATCGGATTGCAGACCCCTGAACCTATCAACAACAACTAGCAGTAGCCGTGGGGGGTTCCTACAGAGCCCTAGACCCCTCGATCACAGCCGGAGAACTAAATAGCCTAAAGACAGAAAGGGAAATCTAAACTGCCCCAGAGCAGACCCCAAAGCAATAGGCAGCCCCCAACATATAATGACGGTGAAGCAAGATGAAAAAACACTCACACAGATAGAAAGATAGGGTGAGCAAATGATGGGGCCCAAGCTAACTAAATAGGACAGGATAGAAAAGCTGCTGTCTGCAATCCGCCCAAAACACTATCAAAACAAGAGCCAACAGACTGATAGGGAAAAAAGCCCTGAAGACGCTAGGCTTCAAAAAGACTATATCAGTACTCACATATTTTCTGAAGACAGAGCAAAAAGGAATTCAGCTCACCCCACCAGGGAATGGCAGAAATCCAGAAAAACAAGGCAAAACAAAACCAAAACACAAATGCAAAAAGCAGAGCAGAAAACTTAGCTTTTGAGGAGCAGGAATCAGACTGGTCTCCTAGAATCCCTCAGAGAAATCACCCGCAAGGCAGAAGGGCGTCGGCTGCCTTATATCCAGTCAGCAATTCCAGTCACCCAGTCATCATCATCCTGCACAGGTGCTTGGTAATCAGCCTCACTACCTTCCTTCACCAGAAGAGGGAGTTCATCAGACCTCAATGGTGAAGGGGAAAATGAACTCACAACAGTACCTCCCCCTTGAGGAGGGGTCACCGAACCCTCATCCACGCCACCAGGGCAATCAGGGTGAGCCCGATGAAAGGCACGCACCAATCTTTTGGCATGAATATCAGAGGCAGAGACCCAGGAATTATCCTCCTGACCATAACCCTTCCACTTAACCAAATACTGGAGTCTCCGTCTAGCCAGACGGGAAACCAGTATCTTCTCTACCTCATATTCCATGTTACCTTCAACCAATGCAGGGTCCGGAGGTGCCACCCTAGGAACAACTGGTTCAACAAACCTCTCCAACAAGGACTTATGAAACACATTATGGATTTTAAATGTGACAGGAAGAGCCAAACGAAAAGAGACCGGATTAATAATCTCCAAAATCTTGTAAGGTCCAATAAATCTAGGCTTAAACTTAGGAGAAGCCACCTTCATAGCGATATTTTTTGATGATAACCAAACCATATCACCAACCTTAAACTGGGGACCAATGGTCCTATGTCGGTTGGAAAACCGCTGGGCCTTTTCCTGGGAGAGAGATAGCTTATCCACTACTTGGTCCCAGATCTGGTGCATTCTCTCCACCACAGTGTCAACACCTGGGCAGGCAGAAGGCTCCACCTGCCCTGAAGAGAATCGAGGATGAAACCCAAAGTTACAAAAAAAAGGTGACATCAAAGTGGCAGAACTATCTCTATTATTTAAAGCAAATTCGGCCAAGGGCAAAAATGAGACCCAATCATCCTGATCAGCGGAAATAAAACATCTCAAATACGACTCCAAGGTCTGGTTTGTTCTCCCCGTCTGCCCATTGGTCTGAGGGTGAAAAGCAGAGGAGAAGGACAACTGAATTCCCAGCTTGGAACAGAAAGTCCTCCAAAATCTAGACACAAACTGAACTCCTCTGTCAGATACAATGTTCTCAGGAATCCCGTGCAAGCGAACCACCTGTTGCAAAAACAAGGGCACCAACTCAGAGGAAGATGGCAATTTAGGGAGTGGTACAAGATGAACCATCTTAGAGAACCTATCACAAATCACCCAAATAACAGTCATTTTCTGAGAGACAGGCATATCAGAGATGAAATCCATTGAAATATGGGTCCATAGCCTCCTGGGGACCGGCAAAGGCATCAACAACCCACTAGAGCGAGAACAAGGTTTAGACCGGGAGCAAGTCCCACAGGACTGCACAAAATTCCTGACATCACGAGACAAAAATACCTGGATGACCAGCCAATGCAGAGCAATGAACTTCAGACATCACTCTCTTCTTCCACTGGTCAGGAACATACAACTTTCCACTGGAACAATGCTCAGGTTTGTCCTCCTGGAACTCTTCCAGAGCACGTCTCAAATGGGCGAGATGGCAGAAAGAACTACCCCTTCGCCTAAGATGGTAGCAGGCTTGGTCACCACAGGAGAATCAGCAAAGAAGCTCCTTGAGAGAGCGTCAGCCTTGACATTCTTAGTACCAGGAAGAAAAGAGACCACAAAATCAAAACGTGTAAAAAACAAGGCCCACCTAGCCTGTCTAGGGTTCAAGCATTTGGCCGACTCCAGGTAAATCAAATTCTTGTGGTCAGTGAGGACCACGACTTAATGTTTAGCTCCCTCCAACCAATGTCTCCACTCCTCAAATGCCCATTTCATGGCTAACTGTTCCCGATTCCCCACATCATAGTTACGTTCAGATGGAGAGAACTTTCGGGAAGAGAAAGCACAGGGATTCATTTTAGATGTTACAGGATCCTTTTGGGACAAAACAGCTCCTGCCCAATCTCAGAAGCGTCCACCTCTACCTGGAACGGGAGTGAGACATCAGGTTGCCGCAAAACTGGGGCAGAAGTGAATCTTCGCTTCAGCTCCAGAAAGGAAGAAACAGCCTCCGGAGACCAATTCAACACATCAGCACCCTTCTTAGTCAGATCAGTCAATGGCTTGGCAATACTAGAAAATTTTGCTATAAATTTCCGATAAAAATTAGCAAAACCGAAAAACTTCTGGAGGGCCTTCAAAGAAGTGGGCTGAACCCAATCATAAATGGCCTGTACCTTGGCCGGGTCCATTTCAATAGTTGACGCAGCAATTCCAGTCACCCAGTCATCATCATCCTGCACAGGTGCTTGGTAATCAGCCTCACTATCTTCCTTCACCAGAAGAGGGAGTTCATCAGACCTCAATGGTGAAGGGGAAAATGAACTCACAACAGGAAGCATTACTGGGGTGATACCAATCCGTTTTTGTAAATCATGAGGATGACTTCGGCTGCACCATAGCGGGGGATACAGCAGCCATTCAAGAGCGTTACCGGCAAATTCCCTTTCAGTTATATCAGGAAGTGAGAGAGATGCTCGGTCACATGCTACAGGCAGGCATCATTAGGGAAAGCCAGAGTCTGTGGGCAGCTCCCATTGTGCTGGTGCAGAAGAAGGATGGGGCACTGAGGTTCTGTGTCGATTACCGCAAACTCAACGCCTGCATAGTGAAGGATTCATACCCTCTACCCCGAATTGAGGAATCTCTGTCTACATTGGGGAAAGCCAAATTCTTCTCGATGCTGGATATCGCCAGTGGCTACTGGCAAGTGACCATGTCAGAAAAGGATCGGGCGAAGATGGCCTTTATACTAACTATGGGCCTCTTTGAATTCAACAGGATGCCCTTTGGCCTTGCCAAAGCCCCCGGTACGTTCCAACGACTGATGGAGAGGTACCTAGGTGATTTGAACTTTGAGGCCACACTGATTTACCTGGATGATATAATAGTATACGCTGTCTCGTTTGAAGACCACCTGCGGAGACTAGAGCAAGTGCTGAGCCGGTTGCAGAAGTATGGGCTAAAGGTGAAAGCCCAGAAATGTCACTTGTTCTGGACCCAGATCGAGTACCTAGGTCATGTCCGCCGAGGGAGTGGAGCCATCAAGGGAGAAAATTGCGGTGATTCATGATTGGCCTACTCCGTAGACTGTAAAAGATGTCCAAGTGTACCTGGGTACTACCGTCGCTTTGTGAAGAACTTTGCTCGTGTGGTGCAATCTTTGCTTGAACTTCTGAAAGGGATGCCCCCAAATGCAAAGGGTCGATCCATTCATTGGGAAGAAAGGCAGGAGAAGGCTTTTTGTGACTTTAGTTCGCTGGAACGTAGAAACAGTCCTTTATGTGGATTCCTCTGGAATGACGCCGAACACGAACCGTATGCACGCTGGCAGGCCACGGCAGCATGCGATCCTCTGAAGTAGTCTCTAGGAACAGAGCAAGTCAGATCATCTCTTACTAAGGGCGGGAAGGAGCCGTCCAGCACGGAAGGGTCCGAAGACAGCTTAGTAGGGGCACAGTCAGTTTGCAAGTCAGAATGCTGGTGTCATGATATGTGACTGGCGCTGCGTGGCGTGACCCGACGATCGGTCGGTCACCAAACAACTGGACAAACAAGGGGACGCCGGGGACATAATTACAATGGTGGGCCCTGCTATAGGGAGTGGGGAAAGGGACACCTACTGCACTCTGCTGCGGCTGAGTCCTGGTCTAACCTGATGTCCCTATACAGGTTCTCTCAACCTGCCGCCGAGCAGGATACCTTGTTCCTCACTTACCCTGCACCTATCCCTCACTAGAAAATTGTTAAGTGCGGACACTGGTCCCACCGCTGCACTAATAAAACTCCAAGGGGAGATACAACAGACAGGGTTAAACAAAACAACACTTAGCTTTCTCTGCAGCCAATGCACCGTGCAGCACGGTAAGACTCCTTAACTCAGCTTTCAGCAGAACCACCACTGCTCCCGACAAGCTGAACCACACTGCACCAGGTAGCCCCAGCCTTCACCATGGTTGGTATCCAAAAAGGACCTGTCATAACCAAAAGACAGCTGATGCACCAGGTGATCTTATATAGGAAGGTGGGATTGGTCACCACCAGCAGACTAGCTAAACATGTAGTAACATACAGTCACATTCAACTGTATCGGTACCATAGATGTCAATATAAATATAGCTGAAAGCATTAAGGAGGAGAGAGCATCAGATGATGCTTCCTCTCCCATCACTCTCCTCTGCCTGTGACACTGCAGGTGCCCGATGACGTCACTTCATTGTACACCATGCTGTGTGCCAGGTAGTGCAGCTGCTGAGACCAGAGCAGAGCCTAGAGCAGCACAGGGAACAAGGAGGAGAGGTGAGTATTGTATTTTCTTTTTTTTATATAGATCAGTGAGTGAGTGAGTACGTGGTTGCCATAATACCAAAGGACTGCATTATATTCTATGAGGGGGTGGATTATATTCTAAGGGGGGCTGCATTAAACTATATGGGGGTACATTATACTAGATGGGGGCTGCATTATACTCTGAGGGGCTGCATTATATTATACGGGGACTGCATTATACCCTATGAGGGGGCTGCATTATATTCCATGGTGGTTTGCATTGTTTTCTTTGGGGGATGCATTATACTATATGAGGGGGTTGAATTATACTATATGTGGGTTGCATTATACTATTTGGGGGTGCATTATACTCTATGAGGGGGCTGCATTATATTATATGGGGGTTGCATTATACCCTATGTGGGGGCTGCATTATATTCTATAGGGGTGCATTATACTCTATGGGGGCTGCATTATACTATATGAGGGGGGATGCATTATATTCTATGGAGGGCTGCATTATACTATATTAGGGTGGCTGCATTATATTCTATGGGGGCTGCATAATACTCTATGAGGGGCTACATTATATTCGATAAGGGTGGCTGCATTATATTATATGGGGTGGCTGCATTATACTATGAGGGGGTGGCTGCAATATACTCTGAGGGTGGCTGCATTATATTCTGAGGGTGGCTGCATTATATTCTGAGGGGTTGCATTATAATCTATGGGGTAGCTGCATTATACTCTTATTGATGACTATTGGCAGTGCATTATACTATATGTACTATATGGGACCTGCATTATACTATATCAAGGATTATGGGGAATGCATTCTACTATGTGAAAAACTATGCTGTGCATTATACTACGGGGTGTGCTTTGTACTACGTGAAGGACTTGTAGAAGAGAAGACTGAGAGGAGACTTAATAGCTGTCTACAAATATCTCAAGGGCTGTCACATTGTAGAAGGATCATCTTTATTCTCATTTGCACAAGGAAAGACTAGAAGCAATGGGATGAAACTGAATGGGAGGAGACACAGATTAGATATTAGAAAAAACTTTTTGACAGTTAGAGTGATCAATGAGTGGAACAGGCTGCCACGAGAAGTGGTGAGCTCTCCTTCAATGGAAGTCTTCAAACTGAGGCTGGACAGACATCTGTTTGGGATGATTTAGCGAATCCTGCTTTGAGCAGGGGGTTGGACCAGATGGCCCGGGAGGTACCTTCCAACTCTACGATTCTATGATTCTATGAGTGTATTTTACTATATGGAGGACTATGGAGTGTATTTTAATACATCGAGTGACAACCTCTTTCCCTCTGCCAGGACATTACAAATGGGTCGTGGCTGGGTCTTCCAGCAAGAAAATGACCCAAAACCTACAGCCAAGGCAACAAAGTAGTGGCTCAAAAAGAAGCACATTAATCCCTTTCCGACATCGGGTGTAATAGTACTCCGATGTCGGACTCCCTCCCTTTGATGTGGGCTCCAGCAGTGAGTCCACATCTTTTCTGGGACATGTCAGCTGTTTTGAACGCGTTTCGACGCCTCAGGTCTTAATCATGATTAAGACCTGAGGCGTCGAAACGCGTTGTTCTGCAGTCATCCGACTGATATGCTGTACCTGCTGGAATTTTAATATGCATTGGCACAATAAAATGGATTTTTAATTTTCCATTCCTGGCGCTGGAACTTTCTTCCCTTTTTTCTTCTCTAAACTGCATTCAAACATACTAGCACAGAACTGATGAAGGTCTATACTGACTGAAACGTTTTCTGGTACTACAATAAATTGTCTGACTGCTGTGCTTGCCAACAAGGGTTTTGCCACCAAGCATTAAGTCTTGTTTGTCAGAGGGATCAAATACTTATTTCTCACTGCAAAATGCAAATAGTGTAAATATATATAATTTGTACAATGTGATTTTCTGGATTTTATTATTGATATTCTATCTCTCAATGTGAAAATTAACCCACCCTTAAAATTATAGACTGTTCATGTCTTTGTCAGTGGGCAAACTTACAAAAATCAGCCAGGGATCAAAGACTTATTGCTCCCACTGTATTAGCATTTGGGGCCCCATTTTAAACTCTTGCCCAGGATCCCACTTTGCCTAAAACCGTCCCTGTCTTTCAGTTTTGCATAAATATTAATTCTGCTAAACCATAAAACTTCTCATTAGTGATGGAGATTGGGTAGTGCGGCTCTTATTGGTAATCGGGATCATTGGCTCTTCTCACCAAAAAGAGCCAGATCTTGTGTGTGGATCCCACGGATGTTCATCTACAAGTGAACACATATTTGTGGTAACACTGCAGTTCAATGTAGTTGGCAATCGAGCATTATGAGTTTAACCCCAGTGAGAGCCTGTCAGAAACCAGAAACGGCAAATGGCTATTACAGGGGTGCCGACACATCATCACCACCTCATACGTAAATGAGAGTCAGGCTCAAACATCGCTGCCATTAAGTGATATTCCGGCTTGATTACAATACAGAGGTTGTAAATACAGTGTACTGTGCACATATCTCAATATCTCTTATTTTATGTTGACAACAAATCTAATTTGGCATCTCGAGATCTGTTAGAGTTGTCCGTAAACTGGAGTAGAATATGGAATGGCCTGAAATGAATTTATGTGCTTTATGTGTGTGTTCTTTGAAATAGAGATGGTGAGCGGAGGGGTGAAGGATATCTAAATGGGATGGCCCAGTACTTAATAGGACTGCCACAGATGAATTATTTAGATGAAAGCAAGCTGGCAGGATCAGAGAGATGCAGGCGTCTACTTACAAAAGTGTTACATTGCTTGACACGTACGGAACTGCTTCTAAATTGGCCTGTACGCACTCGAGCTCAGTGTCTTTGCACTCACAAATGCCTGGGAAGTGGCTGAGACCTAGAAGCAATTGACAGTAATCATGTTCACTAAATGGTCCATTGAAATGGTAAAAAATATACATGAAAACTATCATTTCTGGAATTACATTCAACTTAATATCTATGATTATTTTTCATTAGATTGCTAAATTGCACAAGCTGGTGTAAATAGGGTAATGGATGGAGTAAACTGATAGAATATTATTTCAGAAGCACTCCCAGCAAAACTAGTATCCCCTAATCTCTACTAAATGTAGTAAAATACTTTCCATCTTCTAGCACTGTTCTGGTCCTCTTTTGGCCCATGTGGCCGCTTCTCACCTTTGCCAGCTCACACAGGCACTTCTGCTTGGGGTGAAGCTATTTACACCAATGTAAGTAAAAGGATCCACAAAACAAGGATCTGTGAAGGCAACTTCTGGTCTATTCATTAAGCTCTGTATGATCTGGCTAATTTTATTTGAAATCATGTAATCTTAAAGAGAACTTGACAGGTCCCCTATATCCTCCAACCAGGCTTGGACTGGTCAACAGGAGAACAGGAGAATCCTCTGGTGGGCCCCTAGTCGATGGGGTGTTTGTTTCTCCAGACTAATGGTCCCACATAACATGTTATCACGCACTTGCTAGCATGATAACATGATTTGCAAGAGCAGTGTCATCTTGCCTACATTTCCCGGCATCAGAGGTGCACTGCTCTTGCAAATCATGATATCATGGGTCCTCCATCGTCCATGGATGTCTGCTGTCATCTTTGCTTTCAGACATGCACATCCATGGAGGACCTGAAGATCAGCCATTGGAACAGGTCTTTGCAAGCCGGACTTGTACACTGTGCCTCTGAAGCTGGGAATCATAAACCCAGCTTCAGAGGCGCTATGATGTGTAGGAAAGAAAGTCGCATTTGCAGAGAACTGGCGATGACGCCTTCTCTTGAAAATCATGTTATAACACCCACAGGGGATGAGTGGGACAACTAGTCTGGCGAAACTAATGCCCCATTGACTAGTCAAAAGGAAATCTTCATTTTAAAAACGGACTGTAAAAACTTCTGTTTAAAAAATAGGGCAAAAGCCGCTCTTGGAAATAGAGGAAGGCAGCGACTGAGAAGTATTTGAATGCACCTACATTAAAATACAGGCAAATTTAGAATGGAATAGGGGATAAAAAATTTAGCTGTGAGTACTTCTTTAAAGGGATTGTCTGAGACTGAGATATTGAGGAACAATCTGTGAAAGAGGTTTCAAAACTCAACATTTTCAATGATCAGATGATTTAAAGGGAACCTAACAGCAAGTTTTTGCTTCCCCATTTGAACTCAGCATAATGTATGAGCAGAAACCTTGATTCTAGCAATGTGTCACTTACTGGGCTGCTTGCCGTAGGTACGATAACATCCCTGTTGTATCTGCTGCAGATCTAGCAGTTCTCTGAATGCTAAGCTCTGTATAACCCCGCCCACACCACTGATTGGCAGCTTTCTGCTCATTGTACACAGAAAGCTGCCAATCAGTGGTTGGGGCGGTGTTATACAAAGCTTCTGAATATGGAGGACTACCTGGAAGCAGGTTTACTAGTCCTCTAGTGATAAAACAATTGTTTTATCAGCAGAAATTTATCAGAACTATAGTAAGCATAGCACCGGGTCTCTGTCTCTACATTATGTTGTTGTCAGATTAGTTGTCAAAAAAACCTGGTGACAAATTCCCTTTAAAGAATAGCTAAATTTATAATTTTATCGATATAATTAATTTCAATGTATTCATCTATTATACAGAAAAGAGATTGGCAACAAAGAGCAACTCTCCGGCCTGGGGACTGTGTATGTCTGTGCCTTATAGTGCTTCACTCAAACCCTATAATGTTTCTATCCCCGTGTGGTGTCACCATAAGGATGACCTCTTTCCACAAAAAAAAAAGAGATTGCTTCTATAAAGTATCACTTTGCCGAATGTGCTGTAAGACAATAATGGACATGGTCCATAAAGTTTTAGCAGTCTGGAACAAACTTTTGCAAACAGTAGAAAATTCTTCATGCCTTAGTACCTACTTGAATTACTTTTGGGATTTTTTTTTGTTTTCATCCCAACCATGCTTTATAGTAGCTTTATAGTATCCTAATATTTCATGCACAGACGTGTTCTACGTTGCACAGAATAACTCCATATCATAGAGGAAGTCAGTGACAGCTGGGATGTGGAGCGTGTCCAAACACTGGGTATTTTATGGATCTAAGGCTTCAGTACAGAAACAAGAGAAATTGTTTCCACAACAAACTTTACATCATTCATCAAAGTTTTTAGTAACTTTTGCAAACTTTATTGTTGCTATGTACAAGATGAATTGGTATGAGGAAACCAAATGATGACTCAACTTCCACAAAAGGATATGAATTTATTGTATACCTCGGACAATTATTTTCCAGCCAGAACTTTTTTATTTTTCCGTCAATACGGCCATGTGAGGGCTTGTTTTTTGTGGGACAAGTTGTACTTTTGAACGACACCATTGGTTTTACCATGTCACGTACTGGAAAACGGGGAAAAAAAAATCCAAGTGCGATGAAATTGCAGAAAAAGTGCAATTCCACAATTACTTTTTGGATTTTTTTTTACCATGTTCACTAAATGCTAAAACTGATCTGCCATTATGATTCTCCAGGACACGAAACATGTCTAGGTTATTTTTTATTTAAGTTGTGAAAAAAAAATCCAAAGTTTGTAAAAAAAAAAAAAATGGTGCCATATTCCGAGACCCTTAGCGTCTTCATTTTTTTGGATCTGGGGCTGGATAAGGGCTTATTTTTTGGGCGCCGATCTGATGTTTTTATTGATACAATTTTGGTGTAGATACGATCTTTTGATCGCCCATTGTTGTATTTTATTGCAATATTGCAGCAACCCAAAAGAATTAATTCTGGCGTTTTGATTTTTTTTCTTGCTACGCCGTTTCCTGATTGGATGAATTATTTTTATATATTGATAGATCGGGTGATTCTTAACGCTGCGAAACCAAACATGTGTATATTTGATTTTTTTTATTTTATTTTGAATGGGGCGAAAAGGGGGTGATTTGAAATTTTATATTTATTTCATTTTTTTAATATTTTTTAAAACTGTTTTTTAAAATAAACTTTTACCTTGCTTCAATAGTCCCCATGGGAGACTAGAATCGGCGATCATCCTATCGCTGGTGCTACATAGAGCGGGGCGGCAGCCCTGCTCTAATGTATATAGCAGAAATGCTCACTTGCTATGAGTGCCAATCGCTGGGCGGTGCTCATAGCTATCTGGCTATGAAAACCACAGGGGTCTCCTGCAGACCCTGGGTTGTCATGCCAATCCATTGGCGACCCGCGGTCATGTGACATGCGCGCCGACGGGCGGGGTTAATGACTCGCTTTCTGCGCATGCATGTTAAATGCCCCCGTCAGAGTTTGACAGCCACAGTTAACAGCCGCGGATGGATCGCGATTCCACCTGCGGCAGTTAGGGGCACATGACAGCTGATCAGATCAGCTGTCATGTGCCGGAAAAGATTCTGTGTCGTCGCCAGAGCTGTCACCAAACTGGGGAGGTATCCAATGACGGACACTTGTCATTGGATGTTAAGGGGTTAACTGGGGTGAGTGGGGGGCACGTGACACCAGCTTGTCCAATTCATGATGAGATGTGGCATCCCTTACTCCAGAAATCTTACTCCAGTCTACATAGTAGAAGTGCATGTGCCTTCATGAATCAATCTCTGACTGGAGTAAGATTTCTGGCTAGCGCACACCACCCGTCAGACGCATCTGACTCGACTACGCCCACTCATCAAGATAGGCAAGAAAATCACTGATAAATCGAGGCCTATAACACAAATCTAGTATCAAATATTGACCACAGTGAATTATTATAATGAAGTAAAGATATACTCCTACAATAAATCTAAAGTCATGTTCTCACAAAGCGTATATGCATTTCTTTTGCAAAAACTTATAATCTTCTGATTATTGTGTTTTTACTGTGATTTTTAATACGTTTTTCTCTTTATTTGATGTTTTTGCTGCAGATTTGTTGCAGCTTGTTCAATGCGTTTTTTCGCACAGAAAAACTTATTGTCTGCATTTAAAAACAAAACTCCATTTTTTTACTTGCATTTTTCATTTTTCACATAGAAGCCAGTAGAGAAAAGAATGCACAAAAAATCTACAGTTCAACAGCAACTTTACATATGCAAATTGTCTCTTTAAGGAGGAAGAGGACTAGAACTCTAGTACCACCTATTGGAAGTAGCAATTCTAAAAGTCAATATCGACTCTCCAATGAGCCATGTCACAAGACTTAGGGTAAAATCCAAACCATAATGTCAATTTTCAGACACCGTGTGTCAGGGTACTGCCCCTCGTCAGTGCAAAGTGTGAGATCTTGTTTGGCTGAGTGAGGGAAATCAGACCAGGATCCTCAGGGTAACTTTTCTTCTTGCGGAGAGTGACATGTCAAGTCTGCCATGTCAAGGTGAGGAGACTTTTAAGCCTTGCAATGCTCCTCTGGGAAATTAAATTTGAAAATTGTCTCTTCTCTTCTGAAGAGGTCTCTTTTCCCTGCATGAGTCATCAATGGGATCCCTTCTGAGTTTGTGTTAAAACTCACGTAATTTATCCTCATGCATATTTTTTTTCATTTTCAGTGAGGAACTAACATATTTTGTGGACCATGAGATTCACTTCAAATTTTGGGGAGGAAAATAGGATTTAGAAAAAAATAAAATGGTGGTCCATCTAATAGTCTGAACTTAGGGTTGCTTGCTGGAGGGATGGGGGCGATTGTGGGAAGCGGGGTCATAGGAGGCACCATTGCTGCTGCAGGAAGCCAGTGGTGACAGGAATTAGGCTGGGAGGAGGAGTTATCTCGGCGGTGATAGGTTGCCAGCCCTTGGTTTCAACAAGTTGTCGGCAGTGAGACAGGAGCGGAGTCCCCGTTCTGCTCATTGAATTTCTGGAAGTGGGCTTCAGGAAAATGGCCGCCAGAGGCAGCGCATGCACATATTAAGATTTCGGCTCGTCATTGAGCTTGTTATTGAGACATTACAACTTTCACATCTAAGCTAATAAAGGATTCACACTTTTGAGCTCGTTTTTTTTAAATGTCCATTTATTACACCATGCCTCTGATCTTTTTGTGTTTGTGTTTTTTCAGACACTTTGTTATACCATTGTTAACCCCTTCACTTATACGTCATATGTCATGTATTCATCTCTGATGTGGGTTCCGGCCCTGAGCTGAAGCCCTGCTATGTGTAGCACAAGCAATCAGAAGATCGCAGCTTGAAGTCTCCTAAGGAGATTATTGAAGCATGTAAAAAGCAAAAAAAAATCCTTTTAAACATATAAAAGCTCAAATCACCCCCCTTTTGCCTCATTCAAAAATAAAAAACACACATATTTGGTATCACCGTTTTCAGAAACGCCCGATCTTACAATGTATAAAAAGAATTAACCCAATGGGTAAACGGTGTAACAAGAATGAACTTCATAACGCCAGAATTACGTTTTTTGGTTGCGGAGGAAAGCATTGAACTAAATTGCAGCAACAGGCGATCAAAGCGTCGTATCTATCCCAAAATAGTACCATAAAAAACGTCAACTTGGGGTGCAAAAAAATCAGTCCTCACCCAGCCTCAGATACTGAAAAAAGGAGACGCTATGGGTCTCGGAAAATGGCACCATCTTTTTACTTTTTTTACAAACTTTGTATTTTTTTTCACCACTTAAATAAAAAACAACCTACACATGTTTGGTGTCTGCAAACTCATAATGACCTGGAGAATCATAATGGCAGGTCAGTTTTAGAGTTTAGTGAACATGGTAAAAAAAAAAAACCCACAAAAAGCAATTGTGGAATTGCACATTTTTTTACAATTCCACCGCACTTGGATTTTTTCCCCCCATTTTCAAGTAAACTATTTGGTAAAATCAATGTTGTCGTTCAAGACAACAACTCGTCCTACAAAAAAACAAGTCCTCACATGGCCATATTAATGGAAAAATAAAAGATGTATGGCTCTGGGAAGAAGGGGAGCAAGAAACAAAAATGAAAAAAATGTAAAGTGGCCTGGGGGTGAAGGGGTTGATGAAGAGACCTAAGAAGTCTCGAGAGCTTGCTTTGTAACATCACTTATTTTAAAGGTATCATAACGGCAAGATTATTTTGTTTCTCCTTGTCAAATGTCATCTTTCTTTGACTATCTCATTCCAGTCACTGCGTGGAGTAAGATTTATAGAGGAGTTTTCACTTTGGCGCAGTCCGAGACAAATGCATGACTTTTTATTGCATTTGTGACTTTTGTTGGTGTAAAGTCTCAAAAAATGATGATTATAACATTTTATGGCTATTTCTGTGAATTCCATATAGACACCACTAGGTGGCACTAGCAAAGCAGCGACTTACAATTTAATATTGAACTGCAGCCAAAGGTTTTCTAAGTTTTCTTACTTTTGCACAAACTTGCCAATGAGTTCTTCACAGTGGATGCTCTCCAATAAATGGGTTCATCACATAACTTACCCAGGTTAATATATTGAAGAATTAGTTGGAATCTATTTAAACAAATTAACTTAATAGTCTTATACCCAAAAAAAGACAATTCTAGGTGTGATACCTATTACCTACATATTATTGGCTATGCAGGAATATTGTATTTACAAGTTTCCAGAGAACAGAGGCGCTTTCGTCAGGCAGGTTTACAAATGAATTATGGAGACAAGAGCACAACAGATGTTACAACAGGACATATGTGCATGCGGTGGAAATTAAGATTTTTCTTTTACAAATCTGTGTAAGTGCAGTTACCAAGTGCTATTAGGTGCATTGAGGATGTGGAGACAGATGAGTAGTAACAGCCAGAATCTGAAGAAAATTCAGAAAGAGGGAACAACGAATAGTTAGATTAGTGATAGGCCCGTATAAAGAGATGTGTTTTTAAAGCATGCATGTGGGGGCTAGGTATTAGTTGGATCTACTGGGGTAGTACATTTCGGAAATCTGGAACAGCACGAGAGAAGTCTTGAAGACAGAGGTGCGAGTTTTGAATTATGGAAGAAGTTAGTCTTAGGTCAGTTGCAAAATGGAGAACATGGGTAGGGTGCTGAGGGAGTAGATATTGGGTGGTGCTGAACTGTGGAGAGATTTGTAGGTGAAAGAGATACGTTTGCATTGTATTCTGTAGTGAAAGGGTAACCAGTGCAATTGGATCACCCGCCAGGGCAGTTGGGTACTCAGTATCGGGCCGGTATCTCAGAGGGAAGTGTCACAGTAGCGGTGACCCGGTCTGTGGCCCTGGGCGTCCATGTAAAAGGGGTTAAGAGTGGTTGATGCCATCTGTGGTGATCGGCAATGAAGGGGTTAAGCCGACGCTGCAGACAGATCCTCTGGGACAGATGGTATAAGGCAGCAAGATGTAATAGCTCCCCACAGGTAGAGCTGTAGTCCCAGGGCAGTGGTAATAGGTGTTGAGGAAGAAGGTGCAGTGTTAGGCACAGAGATGTAGCAGTGCTGGAGGGTTTGCAGGAAGAATGCTATGACACAACAGGGTGCAGTTTCCGTTACCTTTACTGTGCTTTGTAAATGCAGTCCAGGGTCCAGATTACAGATGGAACATAGGCTGGCCAGCTTGGAAGCAACTTAGGAATCTCTCTATGCAGATGGGTTGTGTAGTCTCCTTTCTAGCGCTTTCTGAGGTACTTTCAGTACTGTGTTAGACTGAAGTTCCTCTTGCTTGTTCTCTTTTAGAACTCCCTCGTATGGCAGACAGCTGTAGCCTTCTTCTTCTGGCTCACACGCTGCTGTTGTGCCTCTGAGTCTTATGTGAAAACATAGCATTTACAGCATCCTATTCCTCCGGTTTCTGCTGCAGGAACATCAGTATCCGTACAACCTTGGAGACCGGGCTCCAGATCATGCGCTACATCTAGAAGTGAGCCTGAACTCTGCTCAATCTCCCAGCTCGTCTCCTCATGTCCACACACATTTCCCTCCTCACACGAACCAACTAATTTTCCCTTCCTGGCCCCCAGAGAGCAGCTCCTCCCCCAGTTTTGGTTCAGAGCTCCCTCTGCTGGCCTGGAGTGAGAACTGTGCTGTGTGTTGTGTTTATCTGACAGAGAGACCCTTTATTGCTTCCAAGCATGACATCACACTCCCTAGGAGGAAGGTAATGCCACTGTGGCGACCATACTCCTGGGGGCGCCACACAATGACTGGCACAGGGTAGAGGCATCGGTGTAGCTGCTGTACAGAATGTGACTTTGGCTGCACAATTCAGGAAAGATTGTAGAGTAGAAAGTTTGGTTAGAGGGAGACTGATCAGTAGAGAGTTGCAGTAGTCCAGACAAGAATGAATAAAAGTGGTTGTAAGAGATTTTGCAGTTTCAAAGGTGAGAAAAGGTCAGATTCTGAAGATGTTTTTAAGATGCAGGTAACATGAGCGAGCGAAAGATTAGATATAGGGAATAAAGGAATGTTCTGTGTCAAATATAACCCCTAGACAGCGGGCGTACTACTTGCAATTTATGGTTAGACAACCCAAGGCAATTACAATTTCGGGTATAGGTAGGTTAGTAGAGGGAGGAAACATGAGAAGTTCAGTTTTAGAGAGATTCCATTTCAGATAGAGGGAGGGCATGATGTTAGAGACAGCGGACAGACCATCCCTGGTATTTTGTATTAAGGTGGGGCTGATGTCTGGAGAAGAGATGTATAACTGGGTGTGTGAAGTGTACCCATGTAGTGAGCCCTTAATCCAGATTTTAGTTTGAGTCCTATTGTAAAAAATTGATTATCCCTTTCAGCTCGAATTGCCAGACGTTTCTCTCTGTCTTCCTTAGGCCTGTTTCACATTTCCGTTTGTTTCCATCAGTCAAAATCCACCATTTTGCAAAAAAACGGATCCGCCATTTTTTTGGCGGCTCCTTTTTTTTTTCCCCATTGACTTGCATTAGCAGCGGATTTTGACGGATTGTCATCCGTTGGATCCGCTTTTTGACGGATCCGCCAAAATTTTGGCGTCCGCTGACTTGAGTGGACGGACAATGAAACGTTTTTTTGTCTGCACGGATCCACATTTTTACACTGAGCATGCCTAGAAGAATTTCCTTGCTAGAAATGTAACCCTAAATCCCGTTCTGGTGGCAGAAAAACTCTCTCTCTCTTTCTCCCCTTTTCCAGGCTGCGGTTCCTTTAAATTTCCCACTTCAGCGGATCCATCAAAACAACGGTCCGGTGGCATACGTTGGTGTCACAACGGAAACGGATCCGTCTTTTGCATTTTTCACGGACTGCAACTGACCAAAAAAACGGAAGTGTGAAAGAGGCTTTAACATAATCTTTCAATAATAAGACTTTTAAAATTGTCATCTGTGTCCAGGTCTAGAGATGTGTTTTGCCACAGGTGTGTCCAGCTCATTCCGTTGATTCAACCTCATTTGCAATTTTTGCTTAGTTTCTTTACCAAATATAGGTTTTTCCAGGGCATCTCGTACACGGTGTCATGGACACCACATTGGAGAACATGCATGAAAATAAATCCATGGTCCTGTAGTCCTGAGTTCAGTATGGGGACTGTATTTGTTGATAATATGAGAGTTTTTAGATGTAGCAAGTAGCAGAGCTGAGAAAGCTGCCCCTGCTGACAGCAGGCTCTCTATGTACATTGTCTATTGACAGCGAGCTGCTTATCACAGGAGGGATTGTGGTCGGACTGGCAGGCACGTGAGCACCAGACCTGGCAGTGATAATGTCCTAGTGATAAAATATTAATTTTAAGTGAATAACAGTACACAGCTTAATAAAGGACACATCAATGAATTCTGTGTTTCAGCCTCTGTCTCCTCCTGTCTTCAGATTACATATCAAAAACCTGATGACAGATGTCATTTAAGTTGGGGGTTGTTTGTAGGAGAGAAGTGAAAGATCTGGGAAAATTTCTTTCTCTGGTCTCTTTGGAATATGGGTTGAAGAGCAGCACAAATTTTCTTTAGAATGCTCATGTGGAGATTTTGTGTGACCAGAAGAGTTTCCCTATTGTTCTCCTCCCTCTGTAGTCCAGGAGGCTGTTTCTTGGGATGCGTGTAGCTCTGTGTATCTAGTACTCTATTATCAGTGAATGTTATCCTTATTGTAGGAATGTGTTCCTCAGTGATAGCAGGTGTAGTTTTCTATCTTCACTTTCTGAACACATCCGAATGTACCTCAGAAGTCGACAGTGGAAGATGGATTTTTTGGTGTGTTTCAGATGAAAGCTGTTCCATCGGAGGGAGATATTCTGGACGTCCTGTGGGTTTAAGGTAAATTAATACTTGTATTGTATTGTCTTTGATATACATGGTTGTGTCCAGAAAATATATTTGAGACTTTGAGAAGATGAAGGTGAGCTTGATTGCTAGGTGGAACTTATTGAAGCTATTGTGGAAGGTAAGCAGAACATTGTTTGAGCCTGTTCAGATTAGCAGATCATCAATGTAGCGGAAGTATGCCTGAGGTTTAATAGCATAAGATGATAAAAACTCCTCCTCTAATTTTGCTACAAACAGCATATTGTAGCACGACGTGGGCTGGTAGTCATGGGTGAGGCACTCGTCTCTTCCTGTGATGCCCCTGCGCGTAAAAGTTTTAGAGTTCAATAAAGGAGACTCCCGTTCTAAAACATAGTCTTTATGGTAACTAGTTAAGGGTTATGTATGAGGGGTAGCAGATAAAAAGCCTTATGGACGTTTCCTTCTCAGTGTAAAGCATTTTCACACACATTATTTCCTTCCACTGTAATCTACTCCACGGCTGGTGAAGCACACTATTTCGCCCTACTTCGTCACAGCCAAGCTTATCACCACAGTCAGGATCAGCAAGTCTCTCTACTTGCTCAGCAGTTCTGCATTCTATTTCTTTTACTACTGGTGCGCTGGATCTACTGCTCAGGACCATTCACTAGTCGCACAAACTCAGTTCTCTTTAGGACTGTTACCTTCGGCATTTTTCAAGTTCAAGGTTTCTCATGACACGTTGTCCTATCCAAGGACACCTATAAGGTGGAAGTTCACTTGTATCTCACCTTCGGTCAGTTTCAGATCTCGCTACTTCCTTGTCCCTTAGTCTCCTTTGCTGTAGTCTACCCAAAATGGCAGCACTGCTCACAGACACGTCTTACTACTGCTTGAAATTGTACCTATCTGTCTAACTATAGAAAGTGGTCTCTTTTCCAAACCCTAAGCATCTCCCACTATGGATCAGTCCCAAAGATTAACACTATCTTTACCCTAACATCACTATCTAACTACATTCACTACCTATACTACTTATTGTATGTCCTAAGTCCTAAACTATGTCTTACCCTATGGTATTATATGTTATCACATCCTACACAATATACATTGCAATGCATTACAACATAGTTTACATGACACAATATATACAAAAGATGCAGGACATAATTCACACTACGATGCAATTGGTGTCTCCAGCGGTAAGAGCGTGACAATTCAGTCCACACCTTTTACAATATTATGATGACATTTTGCTTCCAATGTTGCCCTTATACTGCAGGTATACATCTTTCCGATAAAGCAGGAGGAGTGTTAAACTAATTTTCACTGAGGGTCCCATCAGCATTATGGATTCCTTCAAAGAGTTGCATGTAATTATAAAGGCTCATCCAGACATCTGTGTAACATGGTACAAGCACGGACTGCAATGCACAGTCTGGACAGGGGCTATAAGACAGCTGTCCCTGGTTAGTAGGACTTTAAGACATATGTCCCTTGCTAGTAGGGCTATAAGACAGCTATCCTGGTTGGTAGGGCTATAAGTCAGCTGTCCCTGGATAATAGGGCTAAAAGAGCTGTTCCTGCGTAGTAGGGCTAAGAGCATTGTCCCTGGGTAGTAGGGCTTAGAGAGCTGTCCCTGGGTAGTAGGGCTAAAGCATGGTCCCTGGGTAGTAGGGCTTAGAGAGCTGTCCCTGGGAAGTAGGGCTTAGGGAGCTGTCCCTGGGTAGTAGGATTTTGAGAGATGTCCCTAGGTAGTAGGGCTAAGACAGCTGTTCCTTAGTTGAAGGGCTAAGAAACTGTCCCTGGATAGTAGGGCTTAGATAGTTGCGCCTGGGTAGTAGGGCTTAAAGAGCTGACTCTGAGTAGTAGGCTAAGAGAGCTGTTCCTTGGTCAAAGGTTTAAGAGACCTGTCCCCAAGTTGTAGGGCTTAGGCTGGTTTCACATTAGCGTTTTTTAGCGTAGCGCATTGTGTGCTATAGGTCGCATGCGATCTGATAAACAAATTAAATAAAATATTGTGAGTAAGCTCACCTGATAGGGTTGTGACAGTCACAATTCCTATAAAAGCATGCAAAGGCTGCTGCTGGACCACCAATAAAATGCTATGCTGAAAATGAGGAATACGCTGGTTCAGAGTCCGTGCTGCCCAAAGTTCAAAGGTGTAGTCACGCACAAGGAAAAAAGCATGAATGCAATTTATTGTGTCAATAAGTTTCAAAGCTTTCAAACCTCTTCAACAGGATCAAATCACAATGACAGCATTCATTTTCTTCATAATAATGACACAGGGAAAAAGTATTGAATACGCTTGCAGAAATTTGATTTTGTCCCATTCTTCCAGACTCTCTTTCCATGGGCTCCTTCTACAAATTCTGAATTTTGGTTCCTTCCATAAATTTTCTATTAGATTCAGGTCAGGTGATTGGCTCGCCCATTGGAGTAGCTTTATTTTCTTTCTCTGAAATCAAATGATAGTTTCCTTCGCTGTGTGTTTGGATCATTGTTTTGCTGAAATGTCCACTCTCGTTTCATCTTCATCATCCTGGTAGATGGCAGCAGATGTTTTTTAAAGAATGTCTTGGTACTTTTGTCCATTCATCCTTCTTCAAATATATGAAGTTTGCCAGTGCCGTATGCCGAAAAACAGCCCCACATCATGATGTTTCCACCTCCATACTTCACTGTTGGTATGGTGTTTTTGGGGCAATATGCAGTGCCTTTTGGTCTCCAAACATGGTGTGTGTTAGGGCATCTTACCAGACGATATTCTCCCATTATTTCACAGGCCTGTTTAAATGTTGTTGTTCAAACTTTAAATGAACTTCAACATAACTTTTGTTCAGCAATGGACTTGTCATGGTTCCACCACTCATTGTGTAATGGACTCAGTGAGTGACAGCTCAGCCACCTTATAGCATCAGGGTCACGCTGAGCTGTCAGCATTGTGAGTGACAGTTCAGCTGTCCAATCTGGGGCAGAGGCATGCTGAGCTGTCAGTTTAATGAGTGACAGCTCAGTCATCCAGTCTGTGGCAGAGGCATGCTGAGCTGTCAGTATTATGAGTGACAGCTCAGTCGTTTAATCTGAGGCAGTGGTGTGCTGATCTGTTAGTAATGTGAGTGACAGGCCAACTGCTTTTGCTTTTGTCTTACCCCTCTTTTTATGATGAGCTCTCTTAGTATCTGACCCCGGGCCTCTTGACTACCCTGTCTCACGGCTTCTCGGTGAGTAGTGACTCAGTGTCATATATGTGACTGTGTGTCGCAAGAGGCTTGCATACACTCTTCATTCAAGGAATTAATCTAGGGGTGAAGTGACCCTTTTGGATCCACAGGTGCTTCACTAAATATTTATACCATTAGAATGTGAAAATTAAAAATTACCTTTTCACTAAAATGTGCTTTAGCCCACATTTTTTTTAACTTACAAGTGGTAATAGGAGAAAATAAACCCCACCATTTATAAAGCAATTTTTCACAAATGCGCAATACACTATATATTGTTGAAAACTAAATATTTAGGCAGACGGCAGGGTTCGGAGGGTAAGAAATGCTATTTGGCTTTTGGAGCACAAATTCTCCTGAAATAGTTTGTGTGTGCCACATGTAGAGCTCTCAAGGTGTCTGAACAGAAAAAAAAACCTCGAAAGGACCCCATTTCAGAAACTCAAGTAATTAAATTATGAGTGGAGAGCATATTGAATGTGAAGGTGCTTCACAGAATTTTATAATGTTTGGTTGTGGAAACTAAAAATAACTTTTTCCCTTAAGTGTTGTTTTAAGCCCAAATTTTTCATTTTCACAGTGGTTTATAGGAGAAAATGGACCACACATTTTGTAAAGAAATTTCACTCGACCACAACAATACCCAATCTAGCTTGCTGTTCCTGAATCCATTACTTCGCCTGGAGCCATCATAGCTACTGGCATAGCGTAATAATGATATCAGTGGTAATTTTTACAGACAATCTACTAGACCAGTATTTCCCAAACTCCAGTCCCCATGGTTTCCAACAAATCATGTTTTCAGGATTTCCTTAGTACTGCACTGGTGATAGAATTATTATCTAGGCATCAGAAATTGCCACATGTTATTTCACCTGTGCAATGCTAAGGAAACCCTGAAAACATGGTCAGTGAGGACATGAATTTGAGAAACACTGTAGTTGACAGTGCCTTCAGCAAAGCCTGTGCATTTAAGGACGCTTTTCTTTGGCCAAGACATGTAAGTGGTAACCAAGAAGGCATTTACTTGCCACTGATTGGTAACACAGAGAGCCGTCTCTCTCTGCCAAATCCCTTAGATGCCAAAGTAACTGTTTAGGGGTTAAACTGGCGGGATTGGACTTATCTCCCATCCCAAGTGTTGAAATGGGAACTTGGCTGTCAGTCAAATCCAGGCTCCTGCAGTAATCACACAAGCATAGATTCTGTTCCAATATGACCACTATAACTTAGTCTAGTGGTCGATGCAGTTAAGTTTAGTGATACTCAAGTACTGGGCAACAACCACTGAACAGTGTAATTGAGATGTACTGTTTTCCTCAATACACTATTTGGAGGTTGGGCTAATTGTTGGGATGCCTGGTGTTGTACCTCCACCAATCTGATATTGTTGACCAAACCTACAGATAGATCATCAATACAAAAGAAGTGAAAACAAGAAATGGGCGGTTCGTTTGTCAGGGGACTTTGGTACATTGGCCTTGTCAGTTATCTCTGTCCGTGAGATGGGAGACTCACAAATCCTCCTTTCCGGTATCCCATCTGAAGCTTTTGATTACCTAGACTGGAGCGACAATGTCTGTGTATCATACGCAATTGCGACATCATGCCAGTCCGGCTAATCAAAATCCACTCCAGAAATTCTTTAAAGAAAGCGATTCGCAAGCCTCCTATCCATTGGCCGGAAACTGTAGACCTGTCCAATGGACCAAAGTCCTGAAAATCGATATTCCTATCTCTAGTGGAAACCACTTTTAAGTGTGATCTCTATCTAAATCAGTGCAAGTTCTAACTAAAAAAAACATAACAATACCATTCGTGCCACACCATCTATACTATGCAGTAATGTATAATATCAAAAGATTGTACATACGGTATTTAGCTTCACCATACAGCAAAAGAACGTAAATCAACTTAGTTTCAAACTGGTTAATCATCTGTTTCGCCCTGGAATCAGAAGATTAACCAGTTCGAAAATTGACGTAATCCCCAACAGGGCTCAAAAATCCACCAGATTTTAAAATGAAATTAGAGGGGACGTGCACTGGTTTTGTGTGTATGAATGATATACCTCAAGTTTTTTGTTTGGCCCAAAATAATCTAATCCGATCCTATTTTTTTTCAGAACTACAAGAAGGCTAACGCTCCATGCCATGTGTCATGACACCAATGAATGAAGTAAGAAAAACGTACACAAAATACTTGCGGGTGAGAACAATGAAATGAAGCTTTATTTGGGATTCCAATGCAGGCATGTGGGATGTAGTTATGAAATAAATGTATTTTCCATGGCATTTTATTCATTTTAATGACTACTTATTCTATTGAGAAGATACGTATGTGCAAGTGTTACTATAATTGTACTTATTGAGTTGTGGGTTAGAGAAGCACTCTCATCAAAGTTTTTATCCTCTTAATATATTGCAGTCATCATATTATACAGCACTGAGTACTTACAATTGCTCATTTTGCACCTCTGACCAGTTAATTCTTCTCTTTTTCATTAGGGCTATGCATCATGTGATTACAAACTGACTAACTTTGATAGGACTGCTTCTTTAAATTACATGTTTGAGAAATAGTTAAAGTAGTTCTATTTGGAAAAACCTGGAATTTTTTCAATAAGCAGAGAGATTTTGTACAATGAAAGGCTATAGTTCTGCCTGAAATCTTCATAAGTTATTTGTCATGACAGATTTCATGCCAATGATAAAAAAAATCTATTTGACTGTGTGAATAATTGCAGATTTGGGATTTTTCTTGCCCTGGTTTTTAAATCTAAAATTGTGTAATAATTATTTTATTAGAGATAAAAAAGTGACTGTTCCATCTTTAGTTACTTACAGCACTCCTGTGGATCCGTCACCTCATTTGCTTTCCTATGATGTTCATCAAACATATTTGGCCATCCGTTGTTGTCTTCTGCAATAGGAAAGGTTAATCATGTATTGATTTGTATGTACTGCTAACATATTCCAGATTGCAACTATGCAGAACCAAAGAGACATGATATAAGTAAACCTATTATAAATTTGTATGAAATTAAATGTCCAAATTTTATGGTCCGTATTACTGCTACAATTCCTAGTTTAACGCCTTCCTGACGTGCGTGGTATATATACGGCACCGTGGGAGCTGCGTTCCTAAAAATCACCGTATATATAAAGGCGCCATGATCACGCGGGCTCACACTGAGCATCCACTGCTAACAAATGCGGGTGTCAGCTCTATATGCTAGCCCATGATTGGTGCTAGCACTGATTGCGGGTGTTTAACCCCTGTGATGCTGCTGTTAATAGTCATAGTGACATCACGAGAGACATCCCTCTCTGTTTCCATCAGCACAGCGAGAAAGACAATCATGGGGTTACCCAGGGATGGTGGCCTGTCAGCTCATGCTGAGAGCACAAGCTGACAAGCTTATATCACACGAAGAACGGCGTAAAAAATAAATAAAACCAATTCTTCACTTGCTGTTGATTTGTCCTTTCTGCATCCCAAAGATCGCAATAAGGCTTGGCTCACATTTTTCCTGCACTCTACACTATACGCTTACACCTGGGATTCTGTGTAAACCTCTGAAATACGAGATTCAGACTGAACCCCCGATGGAAGATTCCCTATAATGAGGCAGTGTGGATGCTGTCTGGCAGCCAGTGATTCGTCTGTATCCGTCTTTTTAGGCATGCATAAAAGCACAGTCCGCCACAGTTTTGTGCACTTCTGAAAAGAAGAACGCTGAACAGAGGCCAGGCAGGGTCTAAAGTAACTGTGCTGCTTCATTATAGTGAGTGCCTCCCTCGAGGGTTTCTGAATCATGTCACTCAGAGATTTAGATGGAGATCCCGATGTAAGTGCTCAGCATAGAGCACTAGATGTGTTCCCAAAGCTTCAACTCAGTCCACAAAAAAAGTGAATCCCCACCCAACTCCATCATCTGTCAATGGTAATATAGGGGGCTCCCACATTACTGGTAGTACAAAGGCTCTGTAAAAGCCCTATAGCTCCTCACCCCCCAAAAGAAATTCAGCAAATTCTGCACTTCCAAGTCCAAATGCCCCCCTCCTTTCTAAGCCGCAAAGGGACATAAACCACATTTAGTATCCACATATTTGGCATTTCTGTAGAAGTGACAGCCCACCTAATTTACAGATGCATGTCTCCAGAAGCATGAGTTGGTCACTACAACGTATTGGGCACTACAACATACTGGTGACTACTATGTACTTATACTAGTGACTACAATGTATTGAGCACTATAATGGCAGTTTGCAATTTTCACTCAGCAACATCCACTTTTGCTTGTTTCTTGAAAACATCCATGTTGTCAAAATCATCACTATACTTGTAGGTAAATTCCCAAAGGGGTATAATTATGAAAATGGGGTCACTTGAAGGGGGATTCTACTCTTCTAGTACTTAGGGGCTCTGTAAATGGAGTCCTCAAACTATTCTAGCAAAATCTGTGATCCAGGAGGAAAAGAGCACTCAATCGATCCCAAGTCTCGCCGTATGGCTAAGCAGTACTGTACAGTCATATATGGGGTATATCCACATTCAGCAGAAATTGCAGGACAGATGTTTTGGTTCCATTTTTACTCATTTCTAAGTGTAAAATCTGGGGATAAAATAAAATATTGGTGGAAAAATGTAATTTTTTTTTCTTAACTGCCCAATGGTATAAAATTATGTGACAGACCTGTGGTGTCAATATGATAACTGCATAAGTAGATCAATTCATCTAGAGGTGTAGTTTGTAAAATGGGGTCACTTATGGGGGGTTCTGCTGATCTGGCACCTCAGGGGCTTTACCAATGTGACTTGACACCCTCAAACCAGTTCAGCAAAATCTGAACTCCAATATGGCAATTATTCCCTTCTGAGCTTCGCAGTGTACCTCAAATGTAGTTTTTGACCAAATATGGGGTATATGTATGCTCAGGAGACATTGCACAGTGAATTTTGGTGTCCATTTTCTCCTGTTACCCTTGTGAAAATAAAAAAATTGGGGCTAAAAAACATTTTTGTGGGGAAAATTTGTTTTTTTTTCAATTTTCACGGCTCAATGTTATAAACTTCTATGAAGCACTTGGGGGTTCAAGTTACACTGCACACATCTAGATAAGTTCCCTGATGGGTCTAGTTTCCAAAATGGGGTCACTTGTGGGTATTTTCCACTGTTTAGGCACATCAGGGGCTCTCCAAATTTAACATGGCATCCGCTAATGATTCCAGCAAATTTTGCTTTCAAAAAGTTAAATGGTGCTCCTTCCCCTCTGAGCCCTGTTGTGCACCAAAACAGTTTTTTTCCCCACATTTTGGCCTACTCAGGAGAAATTGCGCAACAAATTGTGCGGTGCAATTTTTCCTATTCCCCTTGTGAAAATGCAAAACTTGTGGCTAAAAAATATTTTTGTGTGAAAAATGTGATTTCTTTTACTTTTATGGCTCAATGTAATAAAAGTCTGTGAAGCACTTGGGGATTCAAGATGCTCATCACACATCTAGGCAAGTTCTCTGAGGTGGTCCAGTTTCCAAAATGGTGTCACTTGTGAGCAGTTTCCACTGTTTAGGCACATCATGGGTTCTCTAAATGCGACATGGTATTATGCTAATTATTCTAGCAAATTTTACATTCAAAAATTCAAATGGCATTCCCTCTCTTTCGAGCCCTGCCGTGCTCCAAAAAAGTGCTTTTACCCCACATATTGGGTGTCAGTGTACTCACGAGAAATTGAACAACAAATTGTATTGTGCAATTTCTCCTTTTACTCTTGTAAAAATAAAAAAATTGGGGCTAAAAACATTTTTGTGTGAAAAACGTAGTTTTTTTTATTTTCACTGCTCAATGTTATAAACTTCTGAGAAGCACCTTGGGGTTCCTAGTGCTCACCACATATCTAGATAAGTTACCTGAGAGGACTAGTTTCCAAAATGGGGTCACTTGTGAGCAGTTTCCACTCTTTAGGCACATAAGGGGCTTCCTAAGCGCGACATGGCATTTTTCAAAATGTCAAGTAGCGCTCCTTCCCTTCCGAGCTCTGGCATGCACCAAAACAGTAGTTTTCCCCAACATATGGGGTATTGGTGTTCCATTTTTCCTGTTACCCTTGTGAAAATAAAAAAATTGGGTCTAAAGTAAAATTTTTGTGAAAAAAAGTTAAATGTTCAATTTTTCCTTCCACATTCCATTAATTCTCATGAAGCACCTGAAGAGTTAATAAACTTCTTGAATGTGGTATTGAAGACCTTGAGGGGTGCCGTTGTTAGAATGGTGCCAGTTTTGGACATTTTCTATCAGATAGGTCCATCAAAGTCACTTCAAATGTGATGTGATCCCTAAAAATGGGAAATTGCTGGTCAAATTTTAACCCTTATAACTTCCTAACAAAAAAAATGATGTTTCAAAATTGTGCTGATGTAAAGTAGGCATGTGGGAAATGTTATTTACTAACTATTTATTGTTACATAACTCTTAAGGGCATAAAATATAAAGTTGAAAAATGGCAAAATTTTCCACATTTTCACCAAATTTACGATATTTTCACAAATAAAAAGCAAGTCATATCAAACAAATTTTAATGCTATCTTGAAGTACAATCTGCCATGAGAAAATCTCAGAATTGGTGGGATCCATTGAAGTGTTCCAGAGTTATTACCACATAAAGTGACACTGGTCAGAATTGTAAAATTTAAATTTAGCTTGGTCAGGAAGGTGTTGACACTGGGTCTCTTCATCTAAATTTGCAGCATCATAGGCATATATGATGCTCTCCATTTGAGCCCTTTTTGGATCTTTGTGGGCGTAAGGCCAGGTTCACATTGCGTTAGGGCAGTCCAATCAACGCATGCATTAAACGGACTGCGCTAACGCAACTCTTTTTTATGATCGCGTTATGCAATCACGCTAGCGCAGATGCTCCATCTGCGCTAGCAGTGCCGGACCCGCGAATGCTGTAGACCGTGTCCGAGGGTCCGTCACAGCATGACGGCACATTGCTAATGCATGCCGATTATGACATGCTTTAGCGGTGCGCTACGTTATGGCAGTCTATGGGTGCGTTAACGGATGTGTTACATTGCGTTAATGACGCTTTGTAACGCAATCCGTTAAACGGACTGCCATAATGCAGTGTGAACCACCCCTGACACTGACGGTAAAATATAGCCTCTAAACTGTTGGGTGAATAAAGAACGGTATACAACTCTGGCAAAAATTAAGAGACCACCACATCAAATCCCTGTCAAGGGCAGCCCATTCTCCAGACCTGATCTCCATTGAAAACCTCTGGAGTGTAATCAAGAGGATGATGGATAGTCACAAGCCATCAAACAACACAGAGGAACTGCTTAAATTTTTGCGCCAGAAGCAGTGTGAAAGACTGGTGTAAAGCATGCCAAGACGCATGAAAGCTGTTTTTAAAAATCATAGTTATTCCACAAAATATTGATTTCTGAACCCTTCCTGAGTTAAAACATTAGTATTGTTGTTTCTAAATGATTATGAACTTGTTTTCTTTGCATTATTTGAGATCTGAAAGCACTGGGGTTCTTTTTTAATTTTGACCATGTTTCTTTGTCAGAAAAAAATACAAACTTTATTGCTTGGAAATTCGGAGACATGTTGTCAGAAGTTTATAGACTAAAAAAACAATGTACATTTTACTCAAAAATATACCTATAAAGAGAAAAACTAGACAAACTGAACATTTGAAAGTGGTCTCTTAATTTTTGCCAGAACTGTATCTTTTTTATGTAAAAAACTTATAGATTAAAAGTGCAAAAAGTGGTAATACATTTTTAAAAAAAATTAGATATTACTGCATTATACAAACCTGTACCAGTATACTTATTTTTGGGGGGCATTTCACTATTAGCAAATTATTTCAGGCTTAGTAATAAAAGCCGTAAGACTACTTTAACTTACTGTACCCTAATGCCTATGCTAAAAAAAGCGTACTGAAAGTTTTGCAATAATTTTTCTTCAAATGGATTTAAAATAACTTGGAGTGAAAGGGATTTATTAATAAAAAATGAAAGTCATGGCTAGAAGTATTACAGAGATACAAGCAAGTGGACAGCATGGGCATTCTTTTCATGCTATGTCTATTGTGCACAGTGTCAACGGTATATATTTATAAAAAAAGAGCAATTTTCTCAACAGTTTTGTTTAGAAAAATTACTCTAAATTACTATAGACCTTACAAAAGGCTTATAATGTACATGATCTATTGGGGAGAAAGATGTGGATGAATAATAATTACAGCTGTATGGATGCACCTGCATTGATGTTTTATGGAAGTCAGTAGCCTTAGCTGGTAGGTCATACAAGATTTTGTGATAGAACTAGTTCAGAATGTGGAGGAATTTACTAATGGATTTAAGCCAGTTTTCTGTCTGAAAAAGTAAAAAATTATGGAGTATGCCATAACTGAGGAATAAATAGCTTTTTTAGTGTTTGTGATGGACTTGACAGTTTAAAAAAAAGGCAGGGCTTAGCGAGAGACCGCATGGGAGTCAGCTCATCAGATTTCCTGTATTTAGTGCCGTAAATTGTGGTAAACAATTTTATTTTCTCATGCACAAAAGGTCAGAGATGCACTAAATCGATTAGGAGGCATGTGTATGAAAAGTTGGTCTTCGTAAACTCACCCCTTCTTTGTTAGCTGTATAGACACAGCTCTCTATTCAGAATTCTGTTAATTAATATCTTAATACTGCAAACTCCCTCCCCTAAATTAAAGATTGACAACTCTTTACTTATTTACAGTTACATGCTTTGGAAATCTAGTGTAAAAGTTGTTTGCAACCGGGGTCACTAAATGTGAAAATCAAGAGTTTTTCTTTTCCCTAAGTTTGTACTACACATGTGCCAATGGCTGAGTGCTGTACAAGAAGAATCATAGAATCATAGAATCATAGAATCGTAGAGTTGGAAGGGACCTCCTGGGCCATCTGGTCCAACCCCCTGCTCAAAGCAGGATTCGCTAAATCATCCCAGTTAGATGTCTGTCCAGCCTCTGTTTGAAGACTTCCATTGAAGGAGAACTCACCACTTCTCGTGGCAGCCTGTTCCACTCATTGATCACTCTGTCAAAAAGTTTTTTCTAATATCTAATCTGTGTCTCCTCCCATTCAGCTTCATCCCATTGCTTCTAGTCTTTCCTTGTGCAAATGAGAATAAAGTTGATCCTTCTACAATGTGACAGCCCTTTAGATATTTGTAGACAGCTATTAAGTCTCCTCTCAGTCTTCTCTTTTGCAAACTAAACATTCCCAAATCCTGCAACCTTTCCTCATAAGACAGGGTTTGCAGACCGGTCACCATTCTGGTCGCTCTTTTCTGAACTTGCTCCAGTTTGTTGATGTCTTTTTTAAAATGTGGTGCCCAAAATTGGACACAATATTCCAGATGAGGTCTGACCAAAGAGGAGTAGAGGGAAATAATTACTTCACGTGTTCTAGACTGTATGCTTCTGTTAATACATCCTAGAATTGCATTTGCCTTTTTTGCTGCTGCATCACACTGTTGACTCATATTCAGTCTGTGATCTATTAGTATACCCAAGTCTTTTTCACATGTGCTGTCACTTAGCCCTATTCCTCCCATTCTATATATGCTTTTTTCATTTTTATTGCCCAGATGTAGTACTTTGCATTTCTCCCTGTTAAAAACCATTCTGTTAGTTGCTGCCCACTTCTCCAGTTTATTTAAATCTTTTTGAATCCTCTCTCTCTCTTCTCTAGTATTAGCTATCCCTCCTAGCTTTGTGTCATCAGCAAATTTAATCAGTTTACCCTCAATTCCTTCATCTAAATCGTTGATAAAGATGTTGAACAATACAGGGCCCAGGACAGAGCCCTGTGGTACCCCACTTGAGACATTCTTCCAACTGGATGTGCAGCCATTTACGACCACTCTTTGGGTCCGATCACTAAGCCAGTTATGAATCCACCTAACAGTTGCCTTGTCCATTCCATACTTAGTCATTTTTTCAATAAGGATTGTATGAGAGACTTTGTCAAATGCTTTGCTGAAGTCAAGATATACTATATCTACAGCATTTCCTTGATCCACCCAATCAGTAATACCATCATAGAAGGAAATTAAATTAGTCTGACATGACTTATTAGTTACAAACCCATGCTGACTCTGTTTAATCACTTCATTCTTATCCAGGTATTGACATACATGTTGTTTAATAATTTGTTCAAAGATCTTTCCTGGTATAGAAGTCAGACTCACCGGCCTATAGTTGCCTGGGTCCACCTTCTTCCCCTTTTTGAAGATAGGAACAACATTTGCTCTTCTCCAGTCTTCTGGCACTTCTCCTGTTCTCCAAGAATTTTCAAAGATTATGGAGAGGGGTTCAAAAATTTCTTCTGCTATCTCCTTCAGTACTCTGGGGTGTAATTCATCTGGACCTGGAGACTTGAATACATTTAGGTTAGCTAAGTGTTTCCTCACTATCTTTCTGTTTATAGATATCCTGGATTCTTCTATTCCCTTAATAGGACAGTGAATAACAGTTGATGTTACATTTCCTTTCTGAGAGAAAACAGATGCAAAATAGGAATTTAAAAGTTCAGCCTTCTCAACATCCTGTCTTACCATTTCATCATTTTCATCCTGTAAAAATCCTATAGCATCTTTGACTTTTCTTTTACTTTTGACATATCCCCAAAATCCTTTATTATTGCTTTTGACATCTCTTGCAAGCCTCAATTCATTTTCAGCTTTAGATAATCTGATTTGTGCCTTGCAGGTTCTGCAGACAGCATTATATTCTTCTTTAGATATGCCTCCTTCTTTCCATTTTATAAACATTTTTTGCTTCCTTTTTAGCATGTGCTTAAGTTCTGTGTTCATCCATCCTGGTTTCCTTAAATGCTTCCTATTCTTCCCTCTTTTCGGAATTGTTAACAACTGTGCTTTGAGAATTTCATTTTTCAAGATTTCCCATCCTTCCTGGACATTTTTGTCTTTAAGGATATCCAGCCATTGGATCCCTCCAATTCTCTTTCTGAATCCCTTAAAATCTGCCTTTCTGAAATCTAACCTTGACGTCTGAGTCTTCATAGGTCTTCCGCCTCTAGTTATCCAAAATTCTAAAATAGCATGGTCGCTACCTCCTAGGGTCCCAGTCACTTTTACCTCCTCAACCATTTCCTCCCTGTTTATAAGGATTAGATCCAAGGTAGCAGTTCCCCTTGTTTTCTCCTTTACCTTTTGGAAGATAAAGTTGTCAGCAAGAGAGGATAAGAATTTCCTTGACCTGTTAGTTTTGCCTGAGAGAGATTCCCAACAAATGTCTGGATAGTTGAAATCTCCCATGACAACTATGTCATATTTTTTGGAGAACTTGGCCATTTGATGCATAAAGAGTTCATCCATATCTTCAGCTTGCACAGGCGGCCTGTAGTAAATGCCTACAATGGTGTCCTTTCCATTGTTCTGTCCTTGTATTCTTACCCAAACAGTTTCCGCAGAACTCCCAGTAAGACCCAGATGGAGCCCAGAGAGCAAGGCTAGGATGCGCTACAGCTTCAGAAAATTCATGTACTCATACCTTCCAACTTTTTACAAAACAGAAAGAGGGACAAACCATGCGGCACAACACAACATTTGCTTCCCACGCCCTTAGCCCCATCCCAAACCCCACCCATTTACCATTTCTTTGTACCCTGGCAGGAGGAGATGTCAGAGAGGATGGTGATTATTGCATTTTTGCTGCATTTTTTCCCTTTTCCCACTTATTTGATGTGTTTTGGGGCAGATATGCAGCATGGTTTTGCAATGTGTTTTTTATAGTGCATGAAAACTTTGATTCTGCACATAAAAATGCAACTCTGTTTTTTACACAAAATTGTTTAGTCTCGATAAAGAAGTCTCTAGATATAAAAAGCACCAAAACAGCACAAATCATCAGCATTTTTGGACGCACACAGGAAACCACATCCACTTTGCTTGGACTATGCAAAAAGTAGAAGAAAAAGGAGCATTTTCACTACATGTGAACACTTTCTAAATGTCCAGCAAACACACTCTCAAGAAGACTTCACTGCATTCCAAACAGCAACTTTCACATTCAAATTGGCCATTACTTTTTTTTTACAAACACTTTGCAATATTTTCCATCTATAATGCAGAAAACAATTGTTTTTCAGTATCAAAATAACTAATCCGTTAATGAATGGTTGATCAGAAATTCAGCTAGATTCAAGCACGGTTATTCATAGACTTGTGATGTCTTCACGATGACAAGTAAACATGGTTGGGATATGAACAGAACCGGCCAGAAAGAAAGTGGAGTATTTTGTTAAACGTTCTAAGCTTCAACTGGTGGAGGTGATGACAGTAGCAGACAACATATCTTGACTTCATGGCGTACTTCGAAAGGAAGGCAAGTTTCAAGTAATATAAAACAATAGTGTGGAAAGTTCTAGCACAAATGAAGTGAAGGGAAACGTTTCTGATAGAGTTAAAATTCACTGAGGAAAAGAAGTAAAGACAAACTACTGTCTCCAAATGCTCATCAATTGCAGAATGTGCGTTCCACATTACATTTTTTGATTCGGTTAAATAGCGTGCACAGCTGATGTGAACCAAAGCTTTGAAGAATATCTGACAAAATGTACTTCTCAGGCATGAAATGTTCGTCACTAGCTCAGGAAGAAAGTTTATACATTGCTTACGGGGAAATCAAGCACAACAGACAACCTCAGTCTGAAAACAGTGAGTGATGGTATTTTATCAAGCTTCAGTAGAATATCTGGTTTGGATTCCATCCATGGGCAGCATCCGCAGGGAGTTTGTCTGTTCTCTTTCAACTTTCATGGTTTACCATCAGAACTCCAGATTTCCTCTCCTCAAAAAAATAAATCATATTGATTCATAAGAGCAATTTACTATCCCCTTGTGTGAACTATGACCTTCTCGTGTCTCCAATTTTATGAGGACAGCGCAACTGATTCCTGGAAATCTCGGTGTAACGGTTGGGAGAACATTAAAACCAAGGTCTTCTGTTTCAATGTTTCCCAGTAAACATTTCATATAAAATCATTCCTCAATTGTTGTCCTGAAAATGTCTGAAAATGGGATGGAGTTTGAGGGGTGTTGGCTTTAATGAGGGACTAACCTTTTAGTAAAATAAGAATGTAGAATGGTCTTTCCCTTTAAACATAATTAGTGTGTGGTGGCCGTTATTGACAGAGTGGCTGTGCATTCATGGATGGCAGAAGAATGCAGGAATACGCAGATGTTGTTGAACTCAACGAAAGATGACAAACTTGATAATTGCACAGTCATACATGAGCCAACGAGCTTGATGGTAAATCTGTTTTATGAGGAGGTATCGAGCTTAAGGGGTTATCTGGGTATACAGTATTGATAACATCTATATATAATCGTCTTATTCTGTCTGTCTGTAACCAAAATCCTGCATTGCTGATTGGTCGCGGCCGCCAGGCCTTGACCAATCAGCGACAGGCGCAGTGCGCAGGCGCAGTCCGGAATTACACCCTCTAGCGACAGTGATGTCATCTCCAGTCCTTTGCGCTAAACATTACTGGGACCAGAAGATGCTGGGAGCGTGGTGAGAGGAGGGAAAGAGTCCGGGGGCCGTCGGAAGGTGAGTATATCACTTTTTTATTTTAATCTCCCGCTGGCCATATTCTAGAGAACCCGATGCTTTAGAATCGGGCCAACATCTAGTATCTACATAATAGGTCATCAATAGCAAACTGGTGGGGGTTCGACAAAGCGATCAGCAGTTTTTTCTCTGGCATCGGCTAGATGTAGACACTTTGAATGGAGCTGCTGAGTACCGGTCTGATCAAAATGTAATGAGGGCAGTCTACTGTTGCTGGCTACAGCAGCACAGCTTCTATTCTTTTGAATAAAAGTTTTGCTGTGGTATTTGGCAGCAGCCACACAAGTTTGATTTGAGTGAGCATGACAAATAACACCAGTTCTAACCATTATAGCTTGTAACCTACATTTTTCACCAATTTCCAGTCAAACAATTTTCAGTTGTCTCTAACCTAGTGAGTGAAGTCTAGCTGTTGTGATGTCTCCGTTGCAAAGCACACGTTCATGAGAGATTACTGCTCTCCTGTATCTATGTATGACATGTTCATAAGCATCATATACATTAACATTAGCCCTTTAAGGACCAGACAATTTTAATTTTTGTTTTGCGCTTTTGTTTTTTCCTCCCCTTCTTTCAAGAACCATTTGGGTTTTGTTTTTATAGCATTCATTGTAAAAATGACTCCGAATCATGATTCTCCAGGTCAGTATGATTACGTTGATACCAGACTTGCATAGCTTTTGTTGAAGTGGAAAAAAAATTCAGACGTTTGCAAAAAAAAATTATTTTTATTTGTATTGAAATATTCCAAGACCCATAACATTATTTTTCTGCAAATTGAGCTGTTTGAGAGTTGGATATTTGCACTGCAAGCTGACAGTTTTCTTGATACCAATTTGGGGTATTATTGGCATTTTGTTAATTTTGTATTGCATTTTTTAATGAAAGAGTAGTGACCGAAAAGACACAATTCTGCAGTTTTTATTTTTTTTTCTCGTTACAGTCTTCACCAATCGGGTTAATTAGTTTTATATTATGATAGACTGGACTTACCGGTATATGGATGTGTAGTTTTTTTAATTTCTTATTTTTAATGGGGGAAAAGGAGATTAATCAAAATTTTTATATTTTTTAAATTTCATTCTAGACTTTAAATAACTACTTTTTTTCAATGATTTAGTCACCTTAACATGTGGTCATCCAATCACTTATGCTATATACTGCAATACCATATTTTGTGGCATTGCAGTATGTAGAGAAAATAGCAGTCTTCACTCAACCTATGGCTGACTTTCACAGAAGTACCAAGATGGCAACCAAGATGGACTTCAACTGGCTCCTGACTGACGTGATAACCCATAGGCACGCTATGATCTTGTCACATGGGGCCCATAATCCCTGCAATCACGTACATATAGGTGATTTTGTGTTAAGGAGTTTAAAAGGAATTGACTCATCTTCAGGAATACAGAAACATGTAAAATGCAGTGCTTAAAAATTTGTCATTTCATTATTATTAAAATTCCCTTCTTCTCAACAAGAGAGGGACATTTAAATGTATTGTTTATTGCCTAGACTTACTCTATAGGGAACCTTTGCAGTCAATGAACGGTGGTCGGTCTCCAAGGCAAAGAGAGAGGAGATTATAAGTTCTTTGTTGGCCAGCTGGGATTTTTCCCTTACTTTTTCTGCTGGCTACTCACTGATTCAATATATTTAACCCCTGGTCCTCTGGGTCTTCTTTTTACACACTGCTTATTTATTACTCTGCACATCCTGATTTTTGTATACCATCTTATATAGGTGCACTGTGCTCCTTACATGCTGCCATTTTTCTTTTGGTGTCACTGTTGCATGTATTTATTGTCAATTTTATCTCTGGTTTTGAATAAAGATTTATATTTTTTATATATACTTGGACTCTTGTGCACTGGTCTTCTTCTGCTTTATTTATCCTCTTCTAAAGCTGCAGAGGCAAAATACCAGAGTCCAGATCAGCGGTTCAACCAGGCAACCAGCCCAAACAATCAATCATTAAGAGCACATTGCCCCCTGGCAAGCAGGAAAATGGGAGGCAGGGAATTTCTGTGCTGCTGAAGAGAAGCTGAGAACAATCCTTGCAAGAGAGGTACTGTGCAGCGTTGATGTGATTCCAGCTCTTGGTTGAGATAAACACTTACAAGAAAGCACCTTGAATCTGTGTGTATCTGTGCCTCTGTGCCTCATCTCTTCACTCCCTTCTCTTTAGTGAACTGGAGTGAAGGTAGTTATTACATCTATCCCCTTATTTGTGCCTCTAGTTTATAATGCCTTTAGGGTGGTTTTAAACACTGTGCTATTTTCTGAAAATGACACTTTCTTTTACTGGTGTTTGGTTGGATTTTCTTTTGCTATATAATCCTGCCACAATTAGCTGTAAAACAACAGAAAAATATGAAAACCTCCGCAAACAGTGTATTTTTATTGGTTTGACTTCACTTTATTGGGGTGTTCTTTTTTTCCAAACTCAGAAGTGTTATTTCGCAAGCTTCTCTTTAAGGGAAAAAAGGGGTATGTGTTGTGCATAAAATGAAATAATATAAATAGAATAATAAATATTATAATAAAAAAGTGGATAAAAATACTTATAAAATACACATGAAAATCATGTTTGTTTGTTTTTTTTTACAAGTGTGTAGTGAAGAACTATAGTCATTACTAAACCTTGGCTAGATTTCTGTAAGACAAACGTGTACAGTATTATAGGCTCAAACACCAAGACACAGCGGCAATGTATCTTTCAAGTACACTTAACATGTTTGGCAACTTCTCCACGTGCTTGTAGTTTTGCATATAATGTATATATAAAGTATAGTATAAATTGGGTCATAAATACAAGTGCTGGCTACTAATAATTAGAGATGAGGGAACTTGTTCGGATAATGTTTGCCAATCTCAAATTTGGCACGAACGTAGCTCATTCGGATTTGGATTCCCAAGCATTTTTCCTCAAAGTCGGCTAAATTTAGCTTTATAAATGATTGTTTCCACTAATGATTTTGTTAGGACTTTGGCTAGGATAGTGGTACTGTATGATGAAAGTGGGAGACGTGTTTTATGGGTGAGTAGCTGGGTATAGGTCAGAAGGGTATAGGTCAGAAGAGCCGCAGACTGTAATTTTTTAAAAATTTAACTTAATGTTTGTACATTCTGGCAGCCAGAGTACAGAAACCATCCACAACGACCAGTCATAAGGCCTTCTGTCATTGACTGCCAAAGTCACGTCCCTCTCTTTATAAAATGCGGACATGTTGTTTTGCTGGCTCCATTTTGTCAGTATAACAGCGCAGAGAGGCTGCTCCTGCTGCAAATTGACATATAGTTTGATATAATCCTATGTGAAATCGACTTTCTAGCATGTAACTAGTTTGAACTAATAGTGTTGTGCAAGCACCAGTCAAAATTTGCTAATCAAAATTGTTTGGGCTAATATTGTTGTGTAAGCACACTGTGAAGATCTAGAGTTGTGGGTGTTAGTAATCACCTAGGCAGGTTAACGATGCAACAAGTTTTATTTGTAGCCATACAAGCATTTCAGTAAGTCCAGGTAGATGACCCCAATGTAATGCCCCAGTCCACGGGATCAGCAACAAGTCAGTAAAAATAGTCCATGGGATAATTCCTAGGGGAATATAGATCTCACGACCGAAGCCCGAGAAAACTTCCAAGTTCGATAGTCCATTCATGGGTTCCAGGAGCGGCCTTAACTCTGCTCCTTTCGCTTCAGATCCCCAGACACAACTGCACTCCCCCATCAAGTCTCTCAACTCTACTCCCAACCCCCTAACCAATGTACATTGAATTCACAGAGAGTGAAGTCTCCAGCCAGTCTGGAGTGGTGTGAACCCAAGTGGCCCCCCTGCCGAGAGAAAGAAAGGCACATATTCCCCCACCAGATAAGGTCATTGCATGTAAATACAACACAAATTGAGGTAACTAGTCATCTGTGCTGGGAAAGTATTTCAGTTCCTCACACACACCATCTCAGCAAATAAATACTGATTGTTAATTCAGTTACAAGTGACTAAGAGGCCTGGGCCTAGGGTTGTTAAACAGCTGTTTAAAAGAGGGAAAGGTCCAACATGAATGAGAAAAAGTGAGGTTGTGGTGGAAGGGAGAATAGGCTTCTTGTTCGACGTGTATGTGGGTTAAGTGGTAATGTTACTGAAACTTCTACTGAACAAACATCCTCTTGTCCTATCCAAAGACAACTGACAACATCTGTTACTGGACAAGCTACTCAACTCTTTTTATTTGGCAGCTGCACAGCAGTACACATTGGACATGAGGGCCAGAAATAGCATGTACTCCAGTGGAAGGCAAACGCTGGATCAAGTGGTCTCTCTTCCTCTTCCTCCACTTTAACATCACACAAAGTACAATCCTCAGAGGTGGCACCCCAATCACCCTTGTTTTCCCCACAGTCACAACTCTCCAACTGGCTAACTGACTGTTTGTGAACCACAGATGGGCGAGTCTGCAGAGCTGTTCACACATACTACTCCATGGGCATCAGAGGTCTGCTCCAAAGATTCACAGATTCCAGGGGAGGAAAGCATCTACACCAATAACTAAATTTTTTTCCTGTTGGATCCAGGGCTGGATGAAGTAGGATCCGAGCAGAATCCACACCCTCATCACCAGACGATAACCACCGAGAGTGTAGTTGATCCTGATGAGACTCAGATACCTGAGGTGCACACAGACATTATGGTGCTGTCATGGCAGGAAGAGAAGGAGGGTGACTCTCAGTACAAAGAGTGGGAGACCAGAGAGGATGACAATGAGGTTGTAAAGTCCACTTAGTCATCCCATCAACCGCATCTGCTGCTTCTTCCTCCTCCATCACCGTTGCAAGTGTTCTCACACAGGTCTCTGGCCACAGAACCTCCACTTGTTTATCCCCTACAGTCAGAGTGAGTGAGAGCTCTTCAGCTGTTATGGAAGTGAAGTTGCTCACATAAAAGAATGTTTCCTCCTACACATGCCAAAGCCAAGAGCGTGCTCTCCACCATCTCCAATCTTTTGGCAACAGAAATGCTGCCTTTCCGCCTAGTGGATACAGAAGGTTTCAGAAAGATGATGGCTATTGCAGTCCCTCAGTACCAGTTGCCTAGTTGCCACTACTTCTCTGTAAGCTGTGCCTGCACTACACCAGCATGTCACAGAGAACATTACCCGTTCCTTGAAAAAAATCTATGTCTGCCAGGGTGCATTTCTCCACTGACACCCGGACGAGTAAAAATGACCAAGGGTGGTACAGCTCGCTGACTGGGTACTGGATGACTCTGGTAGCTGTGGGGCTAAGCGGGCAAGGGGCTGCTCCACAAGTCTTTGAATCCCCAAGGCTTTGCGGGACAAACCTCTGTATCTAACACTTCCACCACTCCTTCTGCTCCTCCACCTCCTCTAGGGCATCTACATGCACCCTCAACCTCTCCCTTAATGAGATTCTAACAGTGCAGAGAGAATCCCTCACCTCCATACTGCACATCCAAGGCTCACCACAATCATGCAGTTTTTAAATTAGTATGCCTTGGAGATCGCAGTCACACAGCTCAAGAGTTTTGGACAGCTACCAAGCCGAGTTTTAACAATGGCTGTCTCCACTGAACCTGGAGCCAGGGAAGGCAGTTTGCGATAACCGTGTGAAACAGGGGCAGGCCCTAAACTGTGGCAACCACACACAAATGCTTTGCATGACTCACATCCTCAGCCTGGTGGTACAGCAATTTCTCTGCCACTATCCCGGCCTGGATGTGCTGATGAAGAACACACAGTTGCTGTGTGGTCACTTCCACCGTTTGCACCCCGCAGGTCATCGACTTGCATCACTACCGTGGTTATTCGGCCTACAGGTTAACTGTTTGATATGTGATGTGCCAAAACAGTGGAGTTCCACTCTTCACATGTTGCAGCAATTGTGGCAGCAGTGACTGTGGCAGCAGTGATGAAACCTGATGCAATATGTCCTTTTGTATAGCTTGGGTCAACGGAGTACGGACGTGGTGCATATTACACTTGCGGAGTGGGCACAGATGAAAGACCTCTACACCCTTGTGTACAGTTTCAAAATAGCTACTAAGATGGTTAGTGCTGATGATACATCATCAGCAGCACTGTTCCAGTCATCTACATACTAGAGCACACTTTGAATAATCTGCAGGAGGAGTTGTTGGTCCCAAAGGAAGAGGTGGAAGCAAAAGGGATAACAATATCTCTATGTTCCGGACTGTTGTCGCACAGGCGGGTGCCATGGGAGGGTGGATTACAGCAATCCAGGGGCTCATGGTACCAAAATTTTAGTAAAGGTGCAGGAGTCGATGAACAAATGGAAGAGGATAAGTTGGAAGTGGTGATGGGAACACAGCAGTCAGGAGTTGAAGACCATAATGATCCCCTCTCTGTTTGTGGTTGACGGAAGGAGACGGAGGAAGCAAGCTGGAGTGTTACCTCCACCACCAACACCCCATGGACTTGGACCTCTTGGAAGTGCCTGACAGATAGAGTAACAAGAAGGCACTCATCTCCAATATGATGCCCGTATTGTTAGGATTAGAAATAATGCTGACTACCGGGTTGCCACTCTGTTAGATCCACGGTACAAGGGTAAATGTTGCCAGATGCTGGAAAGGGATGCGTGCATGATGGAGTATCGAAAACACACTTGTAGACAATCTTAAGAATGGTTTTCCCCAAGACAGCAGTGAGTTACACAGTGTGCATCGCAGTTATAGACTTCCAACCCTGGGAATGTCAAGTGATCAACACAAAGACATTAGCAGCAGCACTGTAAGTGGCAGGAGCAATTTTTGTGAGTTGTTTCACACATTTCTAAGACCAGCCCATGCACCAGCAGAACAGAGTACAAATCTGACACATTGACTGGAGAGGATGGTGCAGGAGTATCTTGAGCTCAATATCAATGCCATCAGGGGGAATTTGGACCCTTTTGCATTTTGGTCTTCAAAAATGGAAGCGTGAACTGAGCTTGCCTGTCATGCCTTGGAGGTTTTGTGATATCTGGCAGCCAGTGTTCTCTCAGAATATGTCTTCAGCACTTCTGTTGGTGTCCTGATGGATAAACACATCCAGCTGTCCCCTGAAAGTGTAGACCACCTAACTTTCATCAAGATGAACAAGTCATGGATCTCCAAGGACTTTTGCACCCCAGTCACAGACTAGTCGATGTTATAGTTTTAAGTGTGCTGCATTGACCTCAAGTTATTGTAGTCTGTGACACCTTTGTTGTGGCTTCTTTGCTTGCTGTTACTACTGCCGCTGATGTTAATAATAATTTTTTGATATGTGGAGACTCCAAGTTGAGTCTCCTCCATGTGCGTTGCCTTTAGCAGTAGGGCTCCCAGACCGGCAGGCCTGCACTTACTTTCAGTCAACTAGCTGTGTTACTATCCTTAAATGATTATAACAAAAGAAGTCTACAAAGCTGAAATTTGTGCCACATGAGTGAGGCGGAACAGAAAAACAGTTTGAGCTGTTGCATGAGGTATCAGGGCTCTCAGCATAGAATGCTTACATGGGTCCTTCACCCACATTGTCAGAATTTAAACTTAAATTAGAAGCTGTAGATGCTAGCCCATACCCTGAAACTTCATGCATGGCCCATGGCTGACTACTGCTTTGCCATTATCAAATTTATGCTGTTGGTGAATTGATCAATCAACAACCGGTATTACCATCCTTGATAGTAACTGATTTTTGTTCCACCTGAGTGTGGCTGAGCAAGAAAACTGTTTCAGCTGTTGCATGAATTATCAGGGCTCCTAGCAAAGCAGGCTTACACCGGTTCCTTACCCACCTCATCTTAAATTACAGATGCTGGCCCAGACTCTGATACTTCATGCATGGCTCATGGCTGACTGCTGCTGTGCCATTATCAAATTTATACTGTGGGTGAATTAATGCTACTTTTCCTGATGTCTGCCACTAATTTTTGGAAATGTTTGGACGCCAAGTTGGACCTCCTTCATGTGTGCTGTCTGAAGTTGGCAGGCCTATCAGAGCACCAGGCCTACACCTGTCACTCACCCACCTGTTACTGATCAATGTTTCAACTAGATAAGCTGGTCCAAGCCCTGTCCCATGCATCCATGCTCCGTAATTATACTATTTGTACTCTGGGTCAATTGATGACACTTTTCCTGGCGTCTGCCCTTAATTTGAGCTGTTTTGGCAGTTTTTGCCCCTCCCTGAAGGTGTTGTGTATGCATTTGGCTTTACCTCCCATTGAATTCAATGGGGTGGGTGTGTTCGACAAACTGTTTGGCGAACATCGGAGCATTCGCCGAACCAAACCTTGAAAGATGTTCGCTCATGTCTAGTAATGCAAACATGAAAAACAGATTCGCTTTTCACCACGGAACTTGACAGAACTGATTCAGCATCAGCATTCTGAGCGATTTTCAGGGTTTCATTTGAATGAACACCCAATAAGATCACTCAGCATTAAAATACATTACAAAAGGTGAGAGTATTCTACATTTCTACATAATGTAATACATGATATTCATCTAAAAAAAGAATGTTTCTCATTAATAACATTTTCCACAACAGATTGAAACACAGCAAGAAAGGAAATGACTCAGTGAAGTTCATTGGTATTAGATTAATGATAAGTGTGAGTGATAGCACTATAAGATTAAACTTCTTCATTCTAAGAGAATAATTAAAGGAGTTGTCCAGGAATATATATATATACAGTATATATTTATATTGACACAACTTCAGCGGAAGCCACTGAATTACGGGCAGGTGTGGTCTGTGACCACTCTGTGGCAGCAGAGATCGACAACTACCTACCTTCCTGTTACTTCTTAAGCCCTTAATAAAACATTAAATAGTCTTGAATAACCCTTTTAAGTATCATCCATTGGTTTCATATTTTGAAACTGATGACACTGATTAAGACCTTGTATTATACTCACCTGGGTGGCAGTCCAGTCCAAGGGGTGTCGCTCTTCTTGGTCCGGTCAAGAAGCCCCAACGCCTGCACACTGCAGTACTTTACTCTGCCTAATTAGAGCAGAGAAGTATGTCTGTGCAGGATCACGATGCCTGGAGACTGTATGGATGATGTAGGCACACATTATCAACACAAAGCAAGAAAGTGGACGGCGATTGCAAGAAGAAGGGAGGCACCGGACCAAGAACAGCGACACCCCCCGGACTGAACAGCCCCACAAATGAGATTAAAGCTCTTTTTCTTGTTTTGCAGGTTGGGTCGGGGGCATATGTACAGCATAATAAAATACTATCTATCAGGCCTGAAAGGTGGTGGCCGTATATATCATATCGGTCAAATCTGGTGACAGGTTCGCTTTAAGTGTACTATACCAAAAACTGCTTATGTAGCTTTTTTTGGGAGGGGGTCTGGAGGGTGACCTACTTCTACACAGTGACCCACAGGAGGAGTGAATCTGATTACAAACGTTCTCATAATTTTACACAGAAAAAAACAGATGTACTAATGTACATACACATAAGGAGCCTTTACCTCAGTCCTAATAAAGGAGTTCTGGCGGTTGCATAGCTATCGGGGGGGAATTTGTAGGTGTGGTCACTCTGGGCTTCGCGCTCAGACGGGCCCACCTGGACCTACGCTAGCCTTAACGGTATCGGCATGTGCATTACGGGGACTGAATAAAAATGTGCCTCACAATTTTCAGATTTACATTGTTAAAATATGGAGAAAACAATGTATAATTTCCTTTACACTTCACAAATACTTACTCCACTGTGTTAGTATATCACATAAAATCCCATCTAAGCCTCTTTCACACGTCCGTTTATTTCCGGTAACGGCAAAACTGGTACCGGAGAAATCTGTGTCCGTGTGTGTAGTACTTGCAGCACACATGTGGCAACCATGTGCTGCCTGTGTGCCGCATCAGTACCACACGGGCAGCTGGCAGGGAAGAAGCGCTACAGTACGCGCTGCTCACCTGTGGCAGGTGCTGAAGATGGCTCTGATCATTCTCCCCTGCTCAGCTGGTGATCGGCGCGAGCAGGAGAGAATGATGAGAGTTATATTAAAGTCAGAATGATGACAGCAGGTGGGGGATTTTGGGACTATTACTCCAATCAACCTACACCTGCTGCTGCTAAGAACAGCGACAGCAGGAGCGGATGATGAGGGTATTACTCACCCGCCGCCTGCGCTATAACTAAATAAATTAATGAAAAACCCAGCGGCGATTCCCCCTATTTCTATAACCAGCCTGGCAAAACTCACAGATGTGGACTGCAACCCTCAGCTGTCAGCTTCAGCAAGGTTGGTTATCAAGAATACAGGAGTCCCCATGCTGTTTTTTTAATTATTTAAATAAATAAAGAAAATGGCATGGGGTCCCCCCCATTTTTGACAACCAGCCTTGCTTAAGCTCACAGCTGGGGGCTGGTATTCTCAGGCTGGCAAGGGGCCATTGATATAGCCCCCCTAGCCTAAAAACAGCAGCCCACAGCTGCCCAGAAAAGGCACGTCTATTAGATTTGCCAATTCTGGCACTTTGCGCAGCTCTTCCCGCTTGCCCTGTAGCAGTGGCAAGTGGGGTGATAGTTGGGGGGTTGATGTCACCTTTGTATTGTCAGGTGACATCAAGCCCTGAGGTTAGTAATGGAGAAGCATCAATAAGACGCCCCCATTACTAACCCCATAGTCCACTGTAGAAAACACAGACACCCAGAATAAAGTCCATTAACTGAAAAAATGACACAGATTCCTCTAATAATCTCAATTAAACCATACTTACGAACTCGCCTAATTCCACCGAAGCCCTCGATCTCCTGTAATAAAACTAAAATAAAAAACCAATATACCATACCTGTCTGTCATTCTGTCCCACGCCGTAATCCATGTCTGGGGGTTTAATAGTTTTCATGCATGGTGCCAAGATGCGACAGGACCTCAAGACCATGGGAAAAAGTCACTGATGAGGTCACTGTAGTTTAAACTCAGTGTCTTCACAGCAGATCAACTTGAGAATTTTTCATGGTGATCTGTTGTGAAAACACTGAGCTTGAACTGCGGTGACATCATCACTGGCATTTTCTCATGGTCATGAGGTCACCGCAGTTCAGCCCGGCTGGGAATGCAGCCTCAGTGACGTCACTGAGGCTGTGCTCGCTGCATCTCATTCACCAGTGGTTCTTGAGCTGGACGGTCGCATCTTGGCACCGTTCAGGTTGAAAACAAATTCTCCCCCCCAGACATAGATTACGGCGTGGGACAGAACGACAAACAGGTATGGTATATTGTTGTTTTTTAATCTAGTTTTATTGCAGGAGATTGAAGGCTTCGGTGGAATTAGGCGAGTTCATAAATATGGTTTAATTAAGATTATTAAAGGAGTCTGTCATTTTTTCAATTGATGCTATGTGCACACGTGAGCGTTTTTGAACGCTCAGAAAGCCGGACTCCTTCCCAGAAACTGCACGTTTTATTTCAGTGCATTTTTTGCACGATTTTGGCACAAAAAACACGCGTTTTTGATGCGTTTCTTTTCCATGCGTTTTCTAGGAACATTGGAAATAGCTAAAAACGCGGACCTTAATGAGCATACTGCGTTTTTAGCTGCTAAGCATTTTCTGAGCGGTTAAAAATGCATGCATTGACACAAAAAGCCAAAAATGCATTAAATTGAATGGGAAGCTTCTTTTAAGCATTTCTGAAGTGTTTGATCCAGCACAAATGCTTTAAAAACTCTTAAAAAAACGCAACGTGGGCACACAGCCTAAAGGTTTTTATTCTGGCTGTATCTTAATTTACCATATAACTGTAGGATTAGTAATGGATGATGTCTTATAGACGCTTCTCCATTACTAACCTCGGGGCTTGATGTCACCTAACAATACAAAGGTGGCATCAATCCTCCAACTATCACTCCACTTGCCACTGCTACAGGGTAAGTGGGAAGAGTCGGGCAAAGCGCCAGAATTGTCGCATCTAATAGATGTGCCTTTTCTGGGCAGCTGCGGACTGCTGTTTTTAGTCTGGGGGGCTATATCAATGGCCTCTTACCAGTCTGAGAATACCAGCCCCCAGCTGTGAGCTTTAGCATGGCCGGTTGTCAAAAATGGGGGTGACCCCAAGCCGTATTTTTAAGATTATTTAAATAATTAAAAAACTGTGGGGAGCCCTGTATTCTTGATAACCAACCTTGCTGAAGCTGACAGCTGAGCATTTTTCATTCATTCATTCATTTGTTTATTTACAACGCAGGCGGTGGCTGAGGTATACCCTCATCATCGGGTCCTGCTGTCACTGTTCTTAGCGGCAGCAGGTGTAGGTTGATGGGAGTAATAATCCCAAAAACCCCCACCTGCTGTCATCCTTCTGACTTTAATATAACTCTCATCATTCTCCCCTGCTCGCGCCGATCGCTGGCAAAGCAGCGGAGAATGATGAGAGCAGTCTTCAGCACCTGCCACTGGGGAACAGCGCGTACTGTAGCACTTCTTCAGCGGTGTCGATGCATGTCACATGGATGACATCAATGTGTGTTCTCCGTGTGCACGTGTGCGGGACATTTTGCTGCCCGTGCAGATGGCAAAAAACAGACATGTCAGCGTGCTTTGCCCAGTGTGCTACACACGCTCCTTGGAAACACAGTTCATTTGAATGGGTCTTCGTGTGTCAGTGTCTCCGGTATGTGTGAAAACTGACACCACACGTACTGGAGACACGGATGTGTGAAAAAGCCCTAAAATACATTTGAGTCTGTGGCTGTAACGTCGCAAAATGTAGAAAAGTTCAAAGAGTATGAATACTTTTTCAAAGCATTGTAAATTCTACTAATAACCAATAATGAAAATTTACATTCACAACATGATCCAATAATGTCTGTGTGATCCTCTCGTGTGAACCTTATAGCTCTATGTGAGGCTGCTACCGTAATTCCTACTGCATCATATGGTAATTATTAGACAGAAAAGACAACAACCTGCCCTGAGGAGTCCGATAATGATTTATGGAATGATAACAGCGCTCCCTAGTACACAGTGTGCTGCTTCTGTGTATACTCTGTTAATTATGTGCAACTTTTACACATTATTGGCAGTGACACTCCAACATTCCTCAGTGCTGTGCAGAATCTCCATTCTGATTTTCCCTGGTCTACAGCCAGATCAAGAATGATGGAGCATGGTCAAAATTAGTGGTAGCCCCCCCTTTGGGTTCATGTCAGTTTTTCTCTTACGAGTTCTAGCCATGATTTTTTTTTATGGATAGAACTTATACTCATTATAGTTTATGGGGTTGTTCAAAAGTTTGGGTTTTTTTTTGCAGTGTTGTCCACACCAAAACATGGCGGAATTTCTAATTTTTATTCGCATCTTGGATTAATGCAAGTTTATGGGTCAGTGAAAAAAAAATAGGACTGCATTCAGATTCCATCCCTGTGGTATCCATTTGCTTTATTTTTTACTATTTGCTACCGGAAGCATGAAAAACCTGCCGTACATCAGTTTTTAGTTTTTTTTTTGCATATGAGAAAAACTGATTAAATTCTGATGGTAAAAACGGATACCCTGGCAGAACAATAATGAAAATCTGCAGGTGTATTTTGCAAATAAGAAAAGTCATTGACATCTGAATGAACTTATGATCATATATGGGTGAGGCCATACTGTAACTGGAGATAGCCATTAAAGCGGATCCGTTACGAGATTTCACAAAACAAGCTACGTATTGTGACACTAGTCATACAGCCATACAAAAATTTCCTTTCTTAGATTTAACCCTATAGGCACTCTTGTATTTGTGTAATAGATCCAAAAAAACCTTCGATATCGCTCCCAATCATCTTCTCTAACAAGTGGGGTAATGCATTTTGAGGCATAAATAGCAACGTTTGATATGTACATCCGGTTTTATTTTTAACAATGTTAGATGCTTGCTATAGGGACCAATAAGGGTAACCTCAATTTTTTATCTATGATATATTAGACTGGATTCCTATTGGAAGAGGGGTTAATCGCCACACTTTCTCTTTGCTCTTGTGAGCTCACCAAATGGAATAGCTTTAATGGTCTGGAGGGGATGAAAGCTATGTGCATGCAGGAGAGTGTTTCCTGATGTTGACTTTCTAAAAGTTTTACTAGTAAGGCTGGGATCACACATGCGAGAAATACGGCCGAGTCTTACATGGTAATACCCGGCACTGCCGCCGGCACTCAGGAGCGGAGCGTGCGGCTGCATAGAAATAAATGGAGCCGCACGCTCTGCTCCCCTGTGCTGACAGCAGTGCCGGGTATTACCATGCGAGACTCGGCCGTATTCCTCGCATGTGTGATCCCGGCCTAATGGGTAAATCTTGAGAGCCTTGAAGTTCCATATCTAGAAATGTAATGGTGTGTGGATGACATTTGCTTGTGAACTTTAGATTACAGTTACAGTTATTCAGATATGATTGAAAAGGTGGTATGGCAGATATATGTCCGTTCCAGAAGACGAGCTGGCCATAAGTGATGAGCGAGCTTGCTCGGATAGCATGTTATTTGAGAATGCTCGGTTATTATCTGAGTATTTTGGGTGTGCTTGAGTAATATGTTCAATTCCCTGCAGCTCCATGTTTTGTGCTGTTAGACATCCACAACACATGTGGGGATTGCCTAACATGCAGTCATGGGGACTCGAACATATTATCAAGCATGCCCAAGATACTTGGTTAACACCCAAGTATGCTCGGATAACTTAATATCCTAGCATGCTCGCTCATCTATGTATCTGCCAAACCACTTAATGGAGCTGCAAAAGGGGTTGCTAACATTAAAAATAAACTGCTCCTTCCACCATGCCATAACCAATGGCAACGGATGGGGAAAATTTGGAGCCCACCGAATGAAACATTTCTGATTAAATATGAAATAATTGTGTGTCAGAAGAAAATGTAAAATCGTTTTAATAAATTCCTGTAAATCCAATGCACATTGACTATATTTGTTCAGGTGGTGAATGATAGCCAGTATGTCATGATCCAGGACGGGGTTTCATTTTGGCCCGTCCTGGTCTGACTGGGGGTTAATTGTTCCGCCTCTCCCTGGCAGAGGGCGGCTATTTAATGCTCACTGGACCTAGGTCCGGTGTCAGTTATACTCCTGCCCTCGGCTGAGTTAGTTGACCTTGTGCGTACGTGTGCCTTGTGCCTGATATCTTGCTTGCTTGTTTGGTTTTGATCCGGTTCTGTCCCTGTTACGAGTTCTGCCTGTCCCTCTTGTACTGCGCTACCTCTCGTGTATGACTCTCTGCTTGTGACCCGACTTCTCTCTGCTCGTCCCCTTGGTACCACGTCGCCCTCTTGTGTATGACCTTTGGCTTTGTCTGACCTCCCATCTGTTTATCCCTCCTGTGCCTCGCTGTCCGTACTGTGTATGAACTCCGTTTTGCCTGACTCTGAGTTTTCTGTCTTCTCTGAAAGCAGGATGCTAAGCCCCGCCCCCTTGCAGTCACGAGACCGTAGGTCCCGTGTCGGCTTGCTAAACTTCATCACTCAGGTCCTGTGCACCTATACTTTCTGGCTGTCCTAATCCCCAGGGGTCCCTACAGTGCGGGTGAGTCAATGCTCAGCGGAGGCTGTACGCCGGTGCTGTCAGGATCCTGATACAGTAATGGTGTTTTGTGAGGGATATTTGTGTAAAGCGAAACTACGTTACAACTGAACCATGACCATTTAATATTGGACTACTTACTATTTTGTATTGAATTGAACACATCATAAGTATCCTGTAAATAGCCTGGTATATGTTGAACCAAGTTCTGTAAAGCTGAATCCAGCCACTGGCTCTACACCCTTTCCATGACCTTGTGACAGGTTGCTCACAAAGCAGTTCTTCTACAGAAGAGTCCTACTTAAGTTTTCCAAAAACTTTGTGGCCCTTCCGAGACACAGCCAGAAGATGCGACAGAGATAAAGTATCCTACTAGAAGTGCTCAATCATTGATTAAAATCTTCATATAGAGTTATTTTTCTTCCTTAAAAGTCACATCTGTGATACACATTTAGGAATGGAAGCCAACGAAAGCCCTAAATGCTTAATGATCCTGTCAAGTAAAACTTCTGAAATATCAATAACTAAAAATATTTTGGAATATGAATCAAAAAGCAATTTAAGCAATCTCCAACAGTACTGAATAATATAACAAATGCAAACTTTGCTACATATTAAGAATTGTGACAATTGTGATAAAGTCGAGGCCATAAATTCATCAAGATATCTAAGATACTTAAAGGTCATTGACAATTTTCTAATCTATTTTGACTATAACTGGATCTGAATTTAATCATTGATTGACATTTATAGGGTATGGATTTACAAGGAGGGCGTCCTTTTAAGAGAGCATGAGTTATGAATTGTAAAAGTTGACATACTACTCAAGACTTTCCTCTCAGTGATGCCAATGTAAGCAACATGAGCTGCTGAGCCTAGCGATTGGATGCAGTGGTCACAAGAACTGTAGTCATGATGTCAACATTGCAGCCTATGAACCAAGGAAGGGGCGGAGACACAGCCCTGGATCGTGGAGGACAAGTGGCAACTGTGATTGGGATTTTATAGTACTCAAACAGGTAGGGGGCACATCCAGTGAGATAGAGCTAGCTTGAGAAGAGTGTTAGTTTCTTTAGAGCCAACCACTGAGCTCCTGTAGACCAACAGTAGACAGAGTGAAGGAACTGCACACCTAAAGGCACGTGCAGATGTTTCCAAAAGGATTTATTGTTGGTATTTCACATCCATTGGTTACACTGCGGTAAGTGTACAGCTGGATCCTGGTTGTCCCTGTTAGGGAGAATCCCAACCTGCAACCTATATGCATTGATTAAAGCCTTTACATTTGATGAAGTGTCTTCTTCACCCAAAACGTTAACGTAATACCATGGTGTAACCAATGGATATGAACTACTGACAATAAATCCTGTTTGAGGCATCTCTAAATGTCTTAGGTGTGCAGTTCCTTCACTCTGTCTACTATTGAGATTTTACAGGTCTGCCACCCTATCTTCATATGGAGCGCCCTCAGTGGGAGTTGTCATGGCAGCGGTGACCCAGTCCATGGCCCTGGGGCTCCATTGCAAAAGGGGGTTGTTTCAGTGTGCTTATGGTGATGAAAGTTTATAAGTGATTCGTGACGCCACCTGTGGTGTTCGGCAATGAAGATGTTAAGCCGACGCTGCAGACAGATCCTCTGGGATCAATGGTGGGGTGCAGCAGTGATGTTATAGCCCTCCACAGGCAGGGCTGTAGTAACAGGGCAGTGTAGGTGAAGTGACACGTAGATGGTGTAGTGTCAGGCGCAGGGGATGTAGTAGTGCTGAGTAGGTTGACGCAGGAATAAGTGGAGGACACCAGGGCATGTAGTTCCAAAGCTTTACTCACAGTCTGTTGTGGTACAGGTGCCCGCATCCGTGCCGTGTCCTCCGGTTCAGGAGCTCAGTCAACCTCCAGGCAAGATGAAGTACTCCCTTCCAACACTCCGCCAACATGTGCCTTTTCTGAACGTCTCCTCTTATAGCGCTTTTAAAATGAAGTACTCCAGCACTGAGTTTCACTGGGGCTCCTCCTGTCCGATGTTCTTATGAACTCTACTTGTACGGCAGACAGCTGTAGCCTGCTTCGGGGACTCCTTGCTACTAAGTCCCGGCTCACTATCGTTGCTGTTGTGCCCCCAAGTCTTGTGTGGGAATAAAGTGGTGACCACTTCTATTCCTCCGGTGTCTGCTGCAGGACCATTAGTATCCATACAACCTCGGGGACCGGACCCCTGCGCTGTGGACTTGGGAAGGGTTCTCCTCCAACCCTAATCCTTAGTCCTCCTTTTCTCCTTACGTTCCGTACCATCCTTTCTTTCATATGGAGAATCAGGCTTTTGTTCTAATGTCTCTTCCCTGTGCCAGCGGACCCAAATCACTGAGGTTGGCTGCAGCACTTCCTTCATCCATCCCTCTCAGGGGATCTTCTCTCTCTCACTTCCCTGTCAGACTGCCTGACTGACTAAATCCTAAACTCTTCCCGCTCTTTTGAGTGCAAACTAAACTCCACCCGCCTCCCAGCATGCTTTGTGTTCCAAGCAGGGAGCCACCAAAGGGTGCTTTGCTACACTACTATGTTGTGTGGGATGCAGGTGTTGGAGCGTGGTCAGGTGTCTCCACCCTACCTGGATGGTGGGGTACCACACCTCAGGAGGAGGTGCAGTACCTCTGTGGCGACTGAACCCTCAGGGGCGCCACACATACATGCAAATTTGAAACCAGACTCGAGTTTACAAAGCTGATACAATCATATCTAGTCTATGAAATAATCTCTGAACTAAACAGCCTGTACTAAAAATCTCCATACATGAGACAAAAATGAATGTTATTTCGTCAGTTTGGACTAATGGTTATTTATTAATGGAAAGAAACCACTCTCAAAACTACATTGGCCGTGTTTGGGCCAACAATACAGCAAGTGCTTTGTTAGAACTGTGCTGGTGCCCTTGCATGTGTCATCCTCCTCTTCCCAGCAGGGATGCCAGCTTGTTCACTTACTCATTCGCACACACTCAAAATCTGTTTCAGGACCTGTGCATGACAGTAACCTGTTTCATTTTTTACAGCCTGTTCCGTCTTGTCCATACCTATCCCACTACCCTCTCCAGTCCAGTCTGAACCTGCACCTGTGATCCTGTTTTGAACCCACACCTCCCTTTGGAGGCCAGTACATCCAGCTATGGGGGAAGTGTCACAATGGAGGAATCAGAGAACACCATGTGATCTTGTACCTGAATCCATTTTGTGTTCCTGAATTTGCCCTGTCCATTCCTGATTGAGTACCTGTGCTGTCTTCCAGTTGCACGTCCCCTGTGAACCAGTTCCTGGCCGGTTCTTGTTCCCTGTCCCTCTGGAGATCAGTTGCTGCAGCTCCAGGGTCTATCCTGGAGTAGCACCTGGCATCTACCTGGGTTCAAGTCTAACCACATCATTAGGAGCTCTAGTGAAGAACCAGGTGGTCACTTAGTAAATCCAAGACACTTGATCGGTCTTATCCACCATATTGAACATTCACTGGTCAGTAATCAGTCAAAACAAACAATCATTTGTTTAACCCCTGAAGGACCGATTCACTTTATATGTTAATGACCAAACGTTTTTTTTTTTTTTTTAAATCTGACCAGGGTCATTTTGTGAGGTAATAACTCTGTAACGCGTGAACAGATCCCAGAGATTCTGAGAATGTTTTCTCGTTACATATTGTACTTCATCATAGTGGTAAAATTTGTTCCATATAACTTGCTTTTATTTGTGAAAATATCAGAAATTTGTCAAAATTTAGAAAATTTCACAATTTTCAAACTTTTAATTTTTATGCCCTTAAACCAGAGTTATGTCACACAAAATGGATAATAAATAACATTTCTCATATGTCGACTTTACATCAGCACAATTGTTTAATCATATTTTTTTTCTGTTAGGAAGTTAGAATGGTTAAATATTAATTAGCAAACTCATTCTTTTAACACAACCTACAAAAACATTTCTTTCTAGGACCACATCACATTTGAAGTGACTTTGGGGGGCCTATATGACAGAAAATACCCCAGAGTTACACTATTTTAAAAACTGCACCCATTAAAGTCCTCAAAACCACATTCAAAAAGTTTATTAACCGTTCAGGTGCCTGACAGGAATGAATTAAATATGGAAAGAAAAAATAAACATTTTACTTTTTTTCAGAGAAATTTTACTTTAGCCCCACATTTTTTATTTTCACGAGGGTACCAGGAAAAAATGAACCACAACATTTGTTGTGCAATTTCTCTTTACTATCCCATATGTGGGGGAAAACTACTGTTTGGGTGCATGGAAGGCTCAGAAGGAAAGGAGCACCGTTTGAATTTTGGAACATAAAACTACTGTAGCTGGATTTAAGAGCGGACGGCATGTCGCGTTGGAGAGCCCTTGCTGTGCCTAAACAGTGGAAATCCCCAAAGCGACGCCATTTTGGAAAGTAGACCCCTAAAAGGGGTTTCAAGTAAAGCTTTGAAAAAAAACATGTTTCCCACAAAAATGTTCTTTTAGCCCCAATTTTTTATTTTCACAAGGGTAATAGGAGAAAATGGAAACCCATGTTTGTTGTGAAATTTCTAGAGAGTAGGCCAATACCTCATATGCGGAAAAAAACTACTGTTTGGACGCACGGCACAGTTTGACATTTTGAACGCAAAATTTGCTGGAGTCGAGAGTGGACGACTTGTCACGTTTGGAGAGCCCTTGATGTTCCATAAACAATGGAAAACTCCCAAAAGTGACCACGTTTTATAAACTAGACTCCTGAAGGAACTTTTCTACATATGTGGTGAGCATCTTGACCCCCCAGATGCTTCACAGAAATTTATAAGGTAGAGCCGTAGATTTTCACAAGGGTAACTTGAGAAAATGCATTGAATTATTTTTTGTACAATTTCTAATGAGTGCAACAATATCCAATATGTGGTCGAAAACTACTTTTGAGGCACAGTGCAAAGCTCAGAACACCAGAAAACCCCATAAGTGACATAATTTTGCCAATGACATCTCTCAATGAATTTGTTTAGTGAGCATGTTAGCAGAATAATTACATTTTTAAACCTAAAATGTTTTAGCCCCAAATTTTTAATTTTTATAAGGGTTAATAGGAAAAAGTGGACCTCACATTTTGTTGCTCCATATTATAATGCAGATTTTACTGTTTTGATTTGAGGGTGCCATGACCCACTAAAGGAGCCCCTGAGGTGCCAGAACAGCAGAATCTCCCCATAAGTGACCCTATTTTACAAATTGCACCTCTCAATGAGTTGAACTAGAGATGAAGCGTCTCCTGGAACACAGAGTTTCCAAGGATAGTTTGTGGACTCCATATACAGAGCCTCTAAGTGCTAGAACTGCAGAATACCCCCCCTCAAGTGACTCCATTTTGGAAATTATTCCACTGCCAAACATGTGGATGCTAAATGTGGTTTAGACACACTGAGGGGCTCAGAAGGACATTTGGATTTGAGAGTGCAGAATTCGGTGAATTTATTTTGAGGGGCGAGGAGCCATTTTGCATTTCCATAGCCTTTGTACTACCAGTAAAGTGGAAGTCCCGTATATTTCCATTGACAGATGACGGACCTGAGTGGGGATGTAAGGTTCTCAGTCTTTTTTGACATGTTTTCTGAAATTCAGTTTTTTCTGTCGGCCATTTTGCTTTCTGTCCTGCTGCATCTATCTTGCCCTCAATTAATATGGAATTTCCAGCTTTCATGTTCCCACCCTGATTCTATCCTTCTTGCCTCTTAAGCTGTCTCAGCTGAGGAATCAGTGCTTCAGAATCAAGTCTGCAGTTAGCCTGTGGCCTGCCTCCTGGAAGTCTTGGACTTGGTACTCCAGCCATCTCCTTTTGAACTTTTCAACTTGTGGGCACTGGAAACCTGCTGCCTGCTAAATCCACAGTTGCAAGGGAAGTAACAGAGAGAGACCATGAACCTGTTGTGGAAGTTCTGCTGTGCTTAAAGTTTACTCTGGCCTGCTGTGTCTCCTGCCTCTGTATCTGCAAACTATGTGAACGCTTTTGCTTGCTTGTATGAGGTAATACAAGTCCTTCCTAATCACACCTGTTTCTCCTGTGCTTTTCCTCGCACCCAAGCACAAGACGCTATATGAATCGTATACAGTACATCATAGGGGACTTGTTTTTTTGTGAATTGAGTTGAATCTTTTATTGGGAACATTTTACATACCATTTTGAATCACATTTATCCTGCACACTATGCTGAGAGCTTACATCGAGGTTCCCATCTAAACCTCGGATGACGTGATTCAGATGAAACACCAGGGGGATCCATTCACTATAATGAGGCAGCAGAATTACTCTAGACTCCATCTGGCCTCTGTTCAGCATTCCTTGTTTTCCGAAGTGCACAAAACTGTGGCAGACTGCACTTTCATTCATGCTTAAAAAGACAGACAATCATGGGCCAGACAGTGCCTACAGTGTCTCCATCTGCCTCATTATAGAGAATTTTCTGTCATGGGTTCTGTCTGAATCCCGCATTTCAGTGATTTGCACAGAAGCCCCCGGTGTAAGTACTCAGCGCAGAGCGCAGGATATATGTGAGCCGAGCCTTACCGTGATCTTTGGGAGGCAGAATGTACAAATCAACAGCAGGTGAAGAATTGTTGCCATTTATTTTTTACAGATTTCCTTGTTCAGTAAAAGTGATTAGGCGACTTTGTGCTTCGGGTCGGTGCGATTACAGTGATACCGGATGTATATAGTTTTTTCTGTTTGGCTGCTGTCACAAACTAAAAAGATGTTTTTTTGCAAAAACTAGTTTTTGCATTGCCATATTTTGAGAGGTATAATTTTCCTATATTTCTGCTGACAGAGTAATAAGAGGGTTTCTTTTTTGGGGGATGAGTTGACGGTTTTACTGGTACTATTTTTCGAGCACATACAGTAACTTTTTTTGATCTCCTTCTATTCTGATTTTGCGGAGGCAGAATGAACAAAAATAGGCAATTCAGGAGTTGTTTTTGCTGATTTTTTTTAATATTGTTTTGCAAGTAGTAAAATTGATAAGGCAGCTTCATGTCTTCGGATCATTATAATTACAGTGATACCAGAGTTATGTATTCTTTTATGCTATCATTCTTTTACACAATAAAAACTTTTAGAGAAAAAAAATTATTTTTGCATCACAATATTCTGAGAGCTATAATTTTTATTTTTTTTTTCCACTGATGGAGCTGTATGGCAGCTTGTTTTTTTGCAAGACATGATGACGTTTTAAGCTTTTTTTTTTACATATGTCTTGAAAAACCATCGTGTGCCAGGTTTTTTTTTACGGCATTTGTTGAAGGGGTTAACTAAAATGACAGTTTTATAGATCCGGTCTTTCTGGACACGTTGATAACAAATTTGTGTCCTTTTTTGTTTATTTTATTTTTTGTATTTATTGCATTTTTTACTTAGTTCCTCTATGAGACTTTCACTTTTTTTCATTATACCTGTACAGAAGTTTCTTAGATTATGCTCTGAGCATAGTCTAAGAAGCTTTCCAGAGCTTGGTGACCTGGGGGTCATCAGGACGACCCTTGGGTTAGCATGGTAAAGATTGGCCTCCATGATGATGTGACGGGGCGCCGACCTGAAGGGAGAGGGATCCCCCTCACTCTTCCTGCCTCTTAAATGTTGCGATCGCTCTTGATGACAGCATTTAGGGGGTTAAACAGCCAGGTGCCGAGCTCCTGCTGTGATCAGGCAGGAGGTGCTGATATTTCAGCACCTCCAGCGTGATCATGCTGTGATCGATCAGTCAGAGAGGCGGGGACCAATAGCATGGGAAACGGACACCCGCTCATGACGTGCCATGTCCTTCATTGGTCTTAAAAGGGTTAACTGAGTTGTTGTGGCCAAAATCGCAAATGTGTATGGGAGCTCTATTACATTATTGCAAACTATCAGTGATATTGTACAGCTACTATTGTTTTTTATGTAGTTTACAGGATAGATTCAGTTCTACTTCTTTTCTGGTGATAAAGAAAATGTTTGTTTTTTTCATCCTATTTGTTATTTTAGTCATGTTGTGATTGTAAATTGTGTTAATGGGTAAAGTATGGGTATAGACACACTTTTTTGTTTTCTTTTGCTGAGCTGTGCCAGTTTGTGGTTGTGTGAGTGCACTTTTGGCCAGCAGATTTTATTATATACTTTAGATTAAAGCTGTTCGGTATAAGTAGGCCAGCCTCAGGGTTTATGATAAATTTGTGTTTGTTATTATTATTATTGTAGATAGTAAAAGCGGAATAATAGTTATTTCATGAAGTCTGTCTAGATTATTAGCAAATCACTTACTAAACCAGATGAGTTAATGTGCATTGGAGCCGTCTCTTGGGTTTCCCCAGAAAATTTGGCAGTAAATTGGACTACACAACTGAATAGCAATGCTTGTAAAAGTCATATTACTTGCATACTCAGATAATTCCGCTAAACTCTTTTTTATTATAATTGTCATTTCATATGTATATTGCAATGACATTATCCTACATTTACTATTTTACAGCATTATCCATTTGGTAATAGCCTTTGGAGCTATGATGCCTCTGGATATATAATCAGACACTGACACATGCTATTCATATCACATATCATACGAGAAATCATTTCAAAAAGAGCTCACCACATTGGTCTTCATCTGCCCCATTTTCACAGTCCTTTACACCGTCACAATGGAAAGCCTGAGGAAGGCATATTGTGAGATTTCCGCATGGAAAGTAGCCCACTTTGCACACAATATCAGAAAAGGAATCTGTAATTATTGGGAGAAATGAACACAGTTATCAATATGGTTTTCACATACTGTAGACACTACTTAAAACTTTGGATAAATATGTAATACTAGATGTGTACCCGATGCTATCACATCAGGAGGGCAGTAACATCACGATGGGGGCAGCTTTGTGGCACTGGGGTGGCGGCCCACCCACTTCCATGCAGTCACAATCAGCAGGAAAGACGGTGTTTTGCGGACTGTGCTGGAGATGGTGTTCGGCGCCACCAGAGGGTGGCTGCACCCAATCTCCAGCACAGGCCTCAAGCCGCGGTCTTTCCTGCCGATTGTGACTGCACAGAGGTGGGCGGGCAGGCAGCGGCGGGATCCGGCGTGTGTAGCCAGGCGGTGGGTCCTGGCGGGGGTCCGGAGGCGGCATCCCTCTCATTACTTCCCTGTTATGAATGGGTCACCGAGGAGGAAAACAAAACCAAGCTTAGTCACAGAAAACCAGAGAGGTTGGTAACTACGCGGATTGCAGACCCCTGATCCTAACGACACAACTAACAGCAGCCGTGGAGCGTACCTACGATGATTCTAGACACCTCGTCACAGCCGGAGGACTAAATAAGCCTAAAGCAAGAAAAGGGAAATCTAAAACTGCCCCAGAGCAGACCCCAAAGGAATAGATAGCCCCCACACATGTATTGATGGTGAAACAAGATGAAAACACGAACACAGGTAGGAAAATAGACTGAGCAAACGATGGGGCCCACACTAACTAGAAAGGACAGGAAAGATGCTGTCTGCAATCACGCCAAAAAACCCTGCAAAAATGTCCAACACTTCTGATAGCAAAAAAAACCCTGAAGTCACTAGACTTCACCCACTATATCAGCACTCTGGCATATTCTGAGAACAGAGCAAAAAGTGGCCAATCTAGTAAGGGACAAATAGCAAACTGGCACATACAGTGACACAAGAGTGGAAATTCAGCACAGCCCCAGCCGGGGCTGGCTGACCACACAAAAAACTGAATAGACCAGACCAAATCAAATGTGAACATTAGCAAAGACAACTTAGCTTGAGAAGGCAGGATCTGAGCTGGAAACTAAGACCTCAGGATGCAGGAAAAAATCACCAGCATGTGAATAGGGAGTCGGCTGTCTTAAATCCAGTCTGTGACTCCAGATGTCCAATCTCCTTCCTCATTATCAGGTGGCAGGTCTCTGTTAATTAGATCAGCTTCATTACCTCCTTCCACCACCAGAGGGAGCCCGGAAAGAGAACTCACAACTCCTCTGTCAGCACAACCAGCTCCCTCACCAGAAACCAGAGGCAGACCAGAAAATGAGTTCAAAACATTTCCCCCTCATTACACCCTCTTATTATACCCCCTTCATTACACCCCTCTCATTATATCCCCTCATTACACCCCTTTCACAGCCTCGTGATTGCAGCGGCGGCTTGGATTAGAGCGGCAGCTGAGATCTGAGCGGCAGCTGGGATCCAAGCAGCTGCCGGGATCCCAGTGGCGGTCGGGATCGCAGCGGCGGTTGAGATCGCAGCGGCGACTTGGATCAAAGCGGCAGCTGGGATCCCAGCGGCGGTCGGGATCGCAGCGTCGTTGGGGATCACAGCAGCGGCCTGGATCCCAGCGGCTGTCGGGATCGCAGGAGCGTTTGGGATCACAGCTGCATCCTGGATCCGAGCGGCATCACTTGGGCGTTCCAAAATAGTGGTCGGCATACTTCTGGTGCGGCGCAGTGGATTGTGGGATTCGGGGACATCCAGACGGAAGTGGATGACAGACAATTTAAGGCAATTATATATATAGATACACTCCATGTTGAATTAAGGTGCCCACCAGTAACCAACTCCAGGGCCCAACTTTTCAGCTACATGCAAACACGACATTATCCTCAATCGCAAATTTATTTAACAATGACACAATGATGCAAACATTGATGACATCGATACCATTTTTTTTACAGACTTGTTTTATACAGATGTGTGAAGGAGGCCTTAATGTGGATTGAAATAAACTGAAAGGCTATGATCATTAAGCAGATTGGACTTGCAGCTCCTAAGCCCCTAGGAACTATTAAACTAGCACTATGTGTCTGGTTGAATGAACTTGCTATTTTGCTTAGTTAGCATGCTGTCATTACCTGGTGGCATAATATCCTGTCCGATAGTCAAAGAACTTATGCCAACGAACTATATAAATATTTACAAGATTTCATTCTGGGGCCATTTCCAGTAAAGTTTCTACATCCTGCATTTTTCACAGATTTTCTTAATGAACTAGAAATGAAGAAAACAGGATGACAGTAAATCATCAGATTTGTCTCTTGGCATATTGAAATGACTAGGTCTAAAGCAAAATCGGCAAACACCATAAATTATTGATAGCAGGATGTACAGTTTGGCCGGTAGCCCATATCTAAAAAGGGATGATACGTCTTTTTTGCAAATTAAATATTTTATAGATGTGTAAGCAAGTTATTCATATTCACCCGGATCTTAGTAAATCATGGTTTCATTAATGATATGAGACATGATGATGAGGTCCATAAGTCAGGTAGTTACAGTATGTGGAACTTTCAACAATGTATTCACTTTGCCTGTTTGCCGTCATCTTTAGTTTCTGATATTCTCCACCATCTACAAATTTATATAATGCAGAAATTTAATATCAGTGCCCAAATGACCTTGAAAAAATAAATGCATGAGGATAAGTTTTATATACTTTATAGGATTTTACTGTCACTATAGTAGTGGCCAATTTGCCTAATGGACAACATTGCATATCTCTGGAGGCAGTGGCAATGCATTTCAGAACCACATATTTATTTAGCTCCATCATATTCTTCAGCACTTTACAGACTTTATCATCACCGTCCCCATTGGGACTCACAATCTAAATTCTCTATCAGTATGTCTTTGTAGTGTGGGAGGAACACAGAGGAAACCCACGCAAAGACGGGGAGAACATACAAACTCCTTGCAGATTTTGACTCTGATGGAATTTGAACCCAGGACCCCAGCGCTGCAAGGCAACAGTGTTGTTAACCACTGAGTCACCTTGCTACCCGTAGGCTCCAATTAGGATGTAAGAGACTAGGACAGAACTCCATAGCATGGGCAGACATACCGCCTGTGCAGCCTGTGCGGCTGCACCGGCGCCCAGATGTGGAGGGGGCCCCTGCAGCGCGGCTAATAATGAGGGCAATCTGGCCTGTTTCTTGACAAAGGCTACACTGCCGAAAAGCACGTTGCGGTGGGCACACGCTGTGGGACTCCCTGCCAAACTTTGAACAGGTAACATACCAATGGTGTTTTATGGTCTTTCTTGATCTTCTTTGACTTATTAGTCCATTGATTTACATTTCTGCTCAATACCACTGTGAGCTGTGAGGCCAACAGGGAGTGTGCAATTTGCAGTAGGATTTTTTAATAGTTACCAATTGAATATACCTATGTGTCCCTTGTGCGCCTTATTTCTGTACATGTGCAATTTTGGTTTTTGATCCCTCCTGCTTCCATGATTCCTGATATATTTAATAAAATATTATTTTTGCATATTTAAATTAATTGTCTTGGGATTATTGATCGTCTGTTTTTTTCATGTTTCAATGATGGGATGATGTGGAGAAGACAATGAGGGGGGGGATGATGGGGCAAAGGCAATGAGGCAATAATGGGGCTGATGGGGAGAAGGCAATGATGGGGATGGTGGTGGAGGAGGAAATGATGGAAGTGGTGGAATGGGCAAGGATGGGGATGTGGGGGAGGAGGAAATGATGGAGATGGTGGAAAGGGCAATGATGGGTTGGGGAGAAGGCAATGATGGAGATGGGGAGAAGGGAATGATGGTGGTAATGGAAAAGACAATGATTGGACTGGTGGGGAAGGAGGCATTGATGGGGGTGGTGGAGGAGAAGGCAATGATAGAGGTGGTGGAAATGGCAATGATGGAGGTGATGAAGAGGGCAATGATGGGGTGGTAGGGGAGAAGGCAATGATGGAGGTGCTGGAAAGGGCAGTGATGGGGTGGTGGAGGAAAAGTAATGATGATGTGGTGGTGGGGGAGAATGCAATGATGGTGGTGGTGGAAAGGGCAATAATGGGGGTGGTGGGGAGGAGGAAATGATGGAGGTGGTGGAATGGACAATGATGGGAGTGGCGGTGGAACAGACAATGATGGTGTGGTAGGGGAGGAGGAAATGATGGTGGTGGAATGGGCAATGATGAGGTCGTAGGGGAGAAAGCAATGATAATGGTGGGGGAGAAGGCAATGATGGAGGTGGTGAAGAGGGCAATGATGGGTGGGGGAGAGGACAATAATGGGATGTGGGGGAGGAGGACAATGAGGGGTGTGGGGGATTGGGATGGGAGGAAGGTGGACTTATAATGGACTTAGGAACAGGGGGAGGTGGAGGAAGACTTATGTCTTAACACATTCTCTTAGTATATAGTGTACTCACTAATTCTGTAAAACACCATACTTAGTTACATAGTTTTCTCTTTTATTATGTATAACACCATCCCTTATTAGGTACCATCCTCTTGAGTTATATATGGTGCCGTCCCTTATTATATAGCTTCCTCTGCTGTTATGTATAGTGCTGTCTCTTACATAGTGTATTCTTGTTAATTTTGCTATTCACAGCACCCTCTTTTACTACATAGTCCACTCTCTTTTTAGATATAAAATGACTGCAGATGGAGTAGCCGGTGACCAGGCTACCAGTCCATCAGCTCCTCCATTAGAAAGGAAGCTTTCCCATGCTCCATCAGCAATCATTGCATTATACAGCTAACAAGACAGGATGGTATGTACTGTAATAAAAAAAAGGGCTCTATATAATCCAATATGTAAGGGACGATACTGTACATAACAAGAGAGTGCACTCTATAAGGGACAGTAATATACTTAATAAAGGAGACTATGTAATATATACATGTATGTGTGTGTGGCTATATATATATATATGTAGCTTTGTTGCCATAAAAGGAAGCGGACCCAGACACATTTATTGCACAGGGTCTCCAAGCTGTCAGTGTCCGCCCCTGCTCCATAGATATGTATAACTTTGACCAGAGATGACAATGTGTCACAAATTATTCACATTTTATTTTATCAACCCTTACAGGACAGAAATAAACAGAATGTTGGTATCTACCAAAGGATAGACATAAGAGCACTCTTATGAAATATATTCTGCCTCCTTATAAATGGAAGTAGAGATGAGCGGAAGGTAGAAAATCTATTAGAAATACGTATTTGTTGCATGTAAGAGACAACAGAGAGACAAATACCAATTCATATCTCAGCATAGCAACCTGCATTGACTTGGCTATTGAGACACATAACACTCCGTTAGGGTTAGTTCACACGAGAGTATAAAAATCGTTCAGCGTTTCATCCAGAAAAGCAGGCCTATTATTTTCTCATTTGTCATTCTTATACCATCCGTTTTCTTAAAGCAGCAGCTATTAATCATTTACAAGATCATTAACAGTTTCCTATGTTAAAGAATTGCAATGTATCCATAAAAATGTCATGCTATGCTGTGACTTGTTATGGCATCCGATTTTTTTTGCGCACTCATAAAAATGAATGGGCGAGTCTCATCTGATTTACAGAAAAAACCAGACCTGCTGTGATTCGGTCACTGAAAAAAATCGTTCATCTGCACTGCCCCATTGTAAACCATTGGTCAGACTGCTGTTCGTTTTTTTCATGGACAGCATTTGGACCAAAAATACAGTAGTCCATATTGAAATAGATAGATGCTGACATGGAGAATTTTTAATGAATTACTCATCTCTTACTTGTTTTTATGTATACCCCTCCCTACATGTAAAGTGCCATGGAATAAATGGCGCTATAACAATAAATAATAATAATATCTGGTCAAGACTGTTACTGCAAGGGTGCATACAGCTGAGGATGGTAGTGTGTTGGACATTGGTCCATGTTTCTTGGTGCTGTTTCTCCTTGGGAGATTGACATGCTAAGCATGCCGAGATGAGGAGATTTAAAGCCGCAATGCTCCTCTGGGAAATCTGCAAATTGTCTCTCTTCCTCTCTGAAAAGACAATTTGCATATTTCTCAGAGGAGCATTGCGGCTTTAAATCTCATTTTGGCATGTTTAGCATGTCAATCTCTGCAAGGAGAAACGATACTTCTTGGATATCGGTCAGATGCCTCTCACACAGCCAAACCAGATCTCACACTTTGCATTGATGAGGGGCAGTACCCCGAAACACAGTGTCTGCAAATTGAGATTCTGGTTTGGCTTTTATTCTAAGTCATGTAACAAGGCTTGTTTTAGGATTGCTACTTCCAATAGGTGGCACTAGAGTTCTAGTCCTCTTCCTCTCTGATGAGACAATTTGCATCTTCGTACTGTATACCATATTATCTCCAAAGAGTCTGTGAATTTCAACACAATTCATACACACAGGATATGTCACCACTCACTAATACCAAACCAAATCAACGACTAAGCCAAAATCAGAGAATAGGAAAATAGCTGAATGTGCAAGTACGGTATATAATAATGATGAAGGTTGGTCGATACAGTAACATGGTTTGCACACGGCTCCTTAGATTATGATGACATATTTTATTGTGCACCAATTAAACAAAAAAATACCATTCTTTTGGTAAAATCTGGCATCAGGGTCAGCTTACTCCTGGTACAAATGGTCTATCTGATGGGTACTTCGGCAAGGTTACATTTCGACAAAGTGTGGGTGACATTAAACTTATAAATAGTCAGTTCGGCAGCATCTGAGACTACTAGACTGCTGGTACCTGTGATTGTCAGCATCTGGGAGGGATGGGTGAAAGCATACATTCATTCTCAGAGAAGACTGTGTAGAAACAACTAGTTGGACTGCAAGCAGAGATTTCACATACTGTGCTCCAAAACCCCAAAACTGTGAATATCTCTGCAATGAAGTGCTGTAATGCAAAAACGGAAAAGAACAGCAAAATCAGTGTAACTTGAGGATTTCTAGAAGGCATTAAATTCAATCTTTTTGCACAATTAACAAGTCCTTTTATAAATCCAATGATTCACAAGTGTCATCTTCTCTGATGAGTTATTCATTTTTTTCATCTTTTCCATCTGATCCTGAACTCTATGAAGACTTCTCTCCAGTTAAAGACTCCTTTCTGTAAAAGTTTACTGCACAGATATCTTTTTTCGGAACTTTCTCTATTTTACCTGAAAACAATCATGCCAAATAGACAGTCCCCCCTACAATGGTAATACCCCGGATGTTTAATTTTATTAATTTCTCATTATTTAGAGTGAACAAATGTTGTTCATCAGTACAGAGATTACCATTATTACCCTACTCCAGTGAGACTCACAATCAACCGTAACCTCCCTTCTTTGTTTATAGGACTGAATAAACTAATCCGTATGTTTTTGGAACTTGGAAGGAAACCAGGGGACTCAAAGGGAACATGTATATTGATGATGATGTTCAGAGGGTCCCAGTGCACAACTCTACTAGAGTCATCAATCAATCAAAAATGTGTTCCCACTATCTGTGCTGTACCTAAACTCTTTTAGATCCTAGGCATATGAACCACAACAACAACTTAAAAGCAGAGACGACCAAACAGCAGTAAACTAATAGAAATAGTTACATTGAAGCGTGAGCGAGTAAGAGTGTTTCAGCTCTCGTAACACAATATCTTTCGTGTCCTCTACAATAATGATATCTTCAACTTTGAACTAGCGAAAAACATTTTGAAGATGTCAGTATTGATCATGGGTGATTCCACTTTCAAATGTTTAATAATGTAATTTAATCTTTAATTTGAAAAGATAATAAGAGCAATAAAAACAGTTAAAGAATCTAGTAAAACCTTTGGTTAAATTAGCGACCTCGATTGTTGATTAAGAGCATCAAAATCTTTGGGATTTAGGATGAAATTTTTGATACGAATACAAAATACAGGATTATTTTTCTCCTTTTATTGGATTAAAACTCAGATTTTGCTAAAAGAAAAATGCACAAAACAGCACTATGTGAAAAAAAAAAAGCAGAGGGGTTACACTGAGAAGGTTCAGTTTTGGATGAGAAGTCAGTGATGCTTATTTTGGCGCAAATCATTTTTTGGTTAATAAACAGATGCAATCACTATATTACCTCATTTCTCAGATATCATATTAGCCTAAATAATACGGTAACTAGTATCGATAGTGCATCTACAGTAATAAGATAAACATAATTTGTAGAAAAAAACTTGTGAGAGATTCGAGGCTGAAATGTTGGATTTGCAAAAGGATTTGCTCCATTGAAGTTTAATAAGTCTAATCTGCAGCTTTTGAGTTCTGAATCTGGATGAATAATGAGCATTCTGTTTTCTTTAGTAAAAAAATATCTTCAACCATATCTATAAGTATTCTCTATTTTTTCAAGACTTTTAGTTAAATATTTTACCAGATATGTAGCTGTAAAAGAGCAGGAATCCATTTAGGGAGCTTGTACAGTTCTTGTTTTAGAAATAACTTGTGCTGTAAGGAAATGGGCGCATAACATTGAGGAAGCCCATGTAGTATTTTGCCTGAAAATGTGGAGTTTATGCATACATCTGAAAACTTGATGTTTTGATTTGCAGGGATTTCAATTTTAAATATATAATGTGCCTTGTAAAAATGATATCAAGGGTTTTTCTAGGACTTATTATTGTACTGAAGATGATCCATTCTTATCATTATGTTGATTATTAGTTGGGGCATGCGGTGCAGTGGAGGGGGCACAGCTCAGCACGTAGTGAATAGAAGAGAATCAGAGAGAGCTGCAGTACCATCCACAGCCACTATACCACGTTGTAAGCTGTACCATTTCCACTGCGCCATGAGCGTTTGACCAGCTGGTTGGTGTTGGAGTCAGGAATCGGATACCCACTGATCTGATGCTGATGACAAACAATAGGTCAACAATATTAAAGTCAAGGGAAAACCCTTTAATTTTATTTGAGTGATTAGTTTACAGTGCTTTACAGTCTATGAAGATGAAAACACTCATTCCTCATACAGGAAGCACATGGAAAGTGAAAATGTGAAAGTTAGCTGCTGTAATTTTTTTTTTTTTTATGAAATGCAGAGAATATTAATAATTAAGACAGGTATTGTTGCATTTATGGCTTGTTTTTAGGTTCATTGGTGTGATAGAACTGGTGAAGCATTCTGTGAAGACATTTACTGTATATATGTTGACATTGTAACTAGTGAAGAGCGAGTATACTCGTTGCTCTGGTTTTCCCGATCATGCTTGGGTGATCTCCAAGTATTTGGAAGTGCTCGGAGATTTAGTTTCTGCCGACGCAGCTGCATTATTTGCGGCTGCTAGACAGCCTGAATACATGTGGGAATTCCCTACCAAAGGACAATCCCCACATGTATTCAGGCTGTCAAATAGCCGCAAATCATGCAGCTGCGGTGACAAACTATATCTCCGAGCACACCAAAATACTCGGAGATCACCGGAGCATGCTCAGAAAAACCCGAGCAACAAGTATACTCGCTCATCACTAATTATAACCCATTATACATACTGTCCTATCCACAGGTAGACCTGTTTGACTAGTCTCCCATGCGGATTGGTCCCAGGTGACTTGTAAAGTATCTTATTCTATGAAACATCACAGTGTTTCAGAGTCAAACATTCCTGATTGAGTCATACAGCCAGTGTTTGATTTGGGAAGCCCATAGATCGGGCAACTTGTATCAGCTTTCAGATTCCCTGTAATAGGTCACCTGAAGTCACTGATGTATAGAAACTATTCTAATACCATACCTACTAACAGTCAAAGAGGATCTTTCACCAGTTTTAGAATGTTAAACTGTCCACATCAGTGGCTCCAGAACGAAATAAAACCTTATGTTTTTTTTTTATTTCTCATCTCCGTTAAGGAGATATCAAGTAGTAAAGTTTATAGCACTTAATATGATCATTTTCATAATAACCAAGGGTGCATTAGCAGAGATTCTTATACTTTTTCCCTTGCATGAAGCTAACCAATCATAGGCAGGAGGTTTCTTGCAGGGAGAAAAAAAAAGAAAACTCCCCAAGAGAAAGTGAGACCTGACTTTCTTTATGTGCTATGGTAAGACATGCAATGACACACATTCCTGTTTGCCTCCCGAGGTCACATTGGTAACGCCCCTTCTGTTTAAAATAATCCCTGGAGGCAAATTCTCACGGAGATCTATGTCTGGCCCATAGAACTTAACAACTCATTTACATATTAAGAAAAATGTGGATTTCTCTTGACTAAGATATCGGATCACAGATATCAAAGTATCATTTTATTTGATTTTCTTTGACCTACTTGCCCACGTAGAGCGATTAGGAGGTTTGATCCTATTGACAGATTACTTTTAAAGGAAACCTGTTACTTGTTTCATGTTGCAGAAACTTCAGGCAACATAAACTAGAGCCTGGCTGCACAATTGCAGCTGGTATACTTTTCTCTGAAGTGCCAGGGTTTTTCAGAGAAAACATAGTCTGAAGAGTCTCGCCCCACTCTAGTTGATTGACAGGTCTCCTCCATGGGTGTACAGGGAGAGGCTGTCTGGGGGCCACTCCGGGCTAGAATGATCTCTCCATATAGTTCCCTTCTGGGTCTTCAAAGTATGTTTTCTCGGAAACACAGGAGCAATAGTGCAGCCAGGCTCTGATTCATGCTGACTATGGTTTGGGCAGCATGAAAAAAATGACAGACCATGAAAGTAGGATGCTTGAAGCCGGCTTATAGGGGCTATAGGTGTCCAGGTTTACTGATTGCTTAAAGAGCCATAATAAAACTTGTGCTATAATACTATGCCGGGAACTAATTACCCAGATGATTTAAATGATACGCCCAGCACAGTGGAAACTAATTTAATTATGTTCATTAATAAATCTATCTGCAGAGAATGTAATAACTTATTATTTGGTGGTACGTATATGTAATTATCTACTCTTTATATTATGTACAATTACAGTACATTCAGATTTATTGTGGAATATTGTTGACTTTGGTATGCCGTCGTCTCCGAATTAGTGATTTACAAATAGGACAAATCCCACTCCCCATAGATATACTGTAATGCAACCTGTAGCAATGTATTTACCACGTTCCAAATAGCTTTCAGCACAAAGTTAACTGAACTTGAAATATTACTACTGCCATGGGACCAACTACAAAAGGCAATGAAGAAACCCCTCCGGTTACAGACAATGTATTATTCATGATACTAGACTAGCAATACCAGAAATGTAAAGACTATATATAGACATATGCAAAATATGTTGTCTGCTGAGGGTAAAAATGAAAGTTAGACTCTGATTAATTCAGAGAAATTGGAATTCTGCAACAATGTTATTCCCAACATTACAAAATGCGACAATTTTTTTTATTGGTGGGGTCACCACAGTTCCTAAAAATAAAGGAGTGGATAATCCAGCACTCTGAAGGTTAAAAAACATTTATCCTTCCATATTACAACATATCAAAGGAGAATTTATATAACTGAATTTCAGAATATCGCAGTCTAGTATTCATTTCATTGTCCTTTTCTAGTGGTGTATTGATGTATACTGGCCAGATGGAGCTTTCCTGATGTACATGCTAAAAATACAGCACAAGAATATTGTGAATCTAGCCATAGTCTTCAAATTAAATGATCTGTAAAATCAAGAAGAAACGCTTTATAGGCCAAAACCATTAATAGGTCCAGGTGGGTATAGAGTGTGTACCCTCATCACCTTTCCCTGCTCACCTTGTGGGTTGTGTATAGGATACAAAACCTATGAAAACCCCCAATAGTAATGAAGCTGCTTCTTGCTCCTCTCGCAATGATAACGTATTGGTCAGTAGTAACCAAATTATCATGATGAAGGGGGTCTGTAATGCCCTGAAACATTGTCTGTGGAATTAATAAACTAGTGGAAATGTAGAAGTCATATGTTTGATAACAAATAGCATAACAAAGCAAACCCTTATTGTTTTTTATAAGTTTAGAATCCTTGCCTTAGTCACAGCTTGCATCCTTCAGATGTCCATGTGTCCAAAGATGTTAAATTTTAGCTTCCTTGGTGTGGATTTATGCAATCTACCCACTGTAAAGTATCAATCATAGAGTAACCATTGAAGTGAATATATTCTTTAATGGAAAAATGATTGGTTGAATCCAAAAATTTTTTGCTCAGGGCACATCCTGCAGGGAAATAATCTACATTTAGGAAACCAGCTAGGATGAAGCCATAGTACTGTATTTTGGAGTTTGGAGTTATGTACCGTATTTTGGTCTATAAGACGCACCGGACCATAAGACGCACCTAGGATTTAGACGAGGAAATTAGGAAAAAATTGAAGCAAAAAGTGTGGTCGATTCTATACTTAATATCCCCTATCCTGGTATATATGATCCCGTGATCCCCATCCTGATACACATGGCCCCCTCATCCCTATCTGGTATGCATGGCCCCCTCATCCCTATCCTGGTATGCATGGATCCCTCATCCCTATCCTGGCAGGAATGATCACCCTCATCCCTATCCTGGTATGCATGGCCCAATCCCCATCCTGGTATGTAGGGCCCCACATCTCATCCTAGTATGCATGGCCCCATCCCTATCCTGGTATGCATCGTTCCATCCCTATCCTCGTATGCAGGGACCCCATCTCATCCTAATATCCAAGGCCCTCATCTCATCCTGGTATGCAGGGCCCCATCCTTATCCTGGTTAGATTGGCCCCATATTTACCCTGTTATGATTGCCTCAATCCCAGTCCTGGTATGCATTGCCCCACCCTGGTCCTGGTATGCATGGCCCCATCTTGGTCCTGGTATGATTGACCCCATCCTGGCCCTGGTATGATTGGCCCCATCCTTGTCCTGGTATGATTGGCCCAATCCCGTTCTTGGTATGCATGGCCCCATCATAAAAGACTAAAAAAACCCAAACCATTTAACTTACCTTCCTCTGCTCCCTCGCAGTGTCCTGCTTCATTGCCAGCAGCTGCTTAATGCTTGTAAGCAGCGCATGGCAGGGACATCATGCGCTGTTCACAAGCAGAGCACAGATGCCGGAATACACAATGGGACTGTTCATCACAGAGAACAGCGAGTATTCATTGCTTTTCAGTAGCGCGCATTGTCAACCACCGGCTGGGGATCATTAGAATTTGGTTTGAAATATATAAAATTGTTAAAAAGGCGAAAGTAGAGTTACCAACACAATACCACCTACATTTGATAAATGCATGATCAGTGGGGAAAGGTAGTAAGGTGAATGGTCAAGAGAATACAAGGTCTGCCTCCTCCTGCCGCCTCAAACTCAAAAATATTTCCCGGATCCGCTCATTCCTCAACCACGAAACCACAAAAACACTAGTGCATGCTCTTATCATCTCCCGCCTCGACTACTGCAACCTCCTACTCTCTGGCCTCCCCTCTAGCACTCTGGCACCACTCCAGTCATTCTACACTCTGCTGCCCGACTAATCCACCTGTCTCCCCGCTATTCCCCAGCCTTCCCCCTATTCCAGGGCCTTCACTGGCTTCCTATTGCCCAGAGGCTCCAATTCAAAACCCTAACCATGACATACAAAGCCATCCTTAACCTGTCTCCTCCATACATCTGTGACATGGTCTCCAGGTACCTACCCACACGCAACCTTCGATCATCTCTAGATCTCCTTCTCTACTCTCCCCTTATCTCTTCCTCCCACAACCGCATAAAAGACTTCTCCCGTGCTTCCCCCATACTCTGGAACTCTCTGCCGCAACACATCAGATTCTCACCATCAACAGAAACCTTCAAGAAGAACCTGAAGACCCACCTGTTCCGACAAGCCTACAGCCTGCAATGATCCTCGGTCTACTGAAACACCGCACAACCTGCTCTACCATCTCCTACTGTATTCTCACCCATCCCTGTAGACTGTGAGCCCTCGCAGGCAGGGTCCCCTCTCATTATGTACTTGTGTGTTCCTTGTCTTTCACATGTTTATTATACTTGTCTATATTTCCCCTTTTCACATGTAAAGCGCCATGGAATAAATGGCGCTATATAAATGCATAATAATAATAATTTGCTGGTCATTAGGTATTTAACACTAGGACTACCGGACTTTTCACCCCCCCCAGAACTACCGAATGGAGTCATTTTGACTCCTGGCTTGTTTTCGTTTATTTTTAGAGTTTCTTGCTATATAATTTTATAGAATGGTATATAATGCAAAATAGCAAGAATATCGTCAGGTTTTAGTGCACTTCTTCTAGCTATATTAGCAATTAGCAAAACTGCAGGCCGTATTCTACAGAAATTATGTAATCCACTTGAGAATTCACTGGTTCACTGACGGATTTCCTGTATATGTCCTGTGCATGTCAAGTATATTTGCAAAAATGCTAATTATTTTAAGTCTAAGCCAACATTTATTCTAAACTTATTCTAAACATACAAGTAAATGAAAACTAAAAGAAATAATAACATTTAGTGACAAAGACTAGTAAAGAAAACAACTTTTTTTTTTCAAAATTTACCTTCAATTATCAAAGGGAGTCACCTACTATATATAGTAGGGAGTCAAAATGACCCCCTTTGTTAATTAAAAGTAAATTTTGAAAAAAAGGTACTCTGTTTTTTCAAAAATTATTTATTGTCACAAAATCTTTTTTTGCATCCTAAATGAGTAAAAGTCACCGAGTCTCAAGCCGGAAATCGGAAAAATGGAGTCACAGAAGAGACATAAAAATTGCGAGGAGTCAAAATGATTCCATCTGTATTTCTGGTGTTAATAGCACAAATGGTACTGATAATGTACAGCTGAGCAATACATGTTGGATTTATGAATTTATAAGATTTAGGGGGAGTCCATGAGTTAAAACCCTGAGGTTATAACTTGAACAAATGGATCTTCAGCAAAGACTGCAATTGTTTAGTTAGGACTCAGGAGACTTCCATTTCTTTCAGATCCATTTACTTCAATTAACCTGCAATGCACACTTCAGGTGGGTGTAAATATACTTTTATTTAGTCTATTAATTTGTCAACTTTGGTTGAATTTATAAAATATTTTTGAAAGAAAGACTAAGCAATTTGTTTTGCAGCATAACATTATGGCTGCAAGAGGAGATTTAAGGCAAAAGTTAAAATTTTGGAAAATGTATTAGGAAAAGTTAGAAGGGTAAAGACTAGTGATGAGCGAGTATACTCGTTGCTCAGGTTTTCCCCGAGCATGCTCGGGTGTCCTCTGAGTATTTTGGCTTGCTGGGAGATTTAGATTTTGTCGTTTCATCTGCATGATTTGCGACTTGTAGACAGGTTGAATACATGTGTGGAATGCCTGTTTGTTAGGGAATGCCAACGAAAACTAAATCTCCGAGCATGCCAAAATACAAGGAGGACACCTGAGCATGCTCAGGAAAACCCAAGCAATGAGTATACTCGCTCATCACTATTAAAGACACATGGAAAAGTCTTTCAGTTTTGCCATCACTTGATCTTCTGTCTTTTTTTCTAAGCTATATATTCCACTTGATTTTGATGGCTAATTGTACATTGTCACTTTAAACTATTATATTTCAGGAGGAAGGAAAGATGAATAAAGCAATAAAGCAAATTGTTTTACAAATTTAGTTTTTCAAAAGAATGGAAATTTTGAAAAGATAGTCTTTGCATAATTTTGGCAAAGCTATAAAAATTTATAGCTGGCTTACCTCTAATTCTCCCTAACAAGTGTAGGGAAGGTGACCTGACGGACGGGCTGACTGGTCAGCTTTCAGAAAGGAAAACAGCTAGGAAAGTGTAGGTGACGTGCAGTACCTTGGGTTGACCACCAGATGGCAGGGAGGAGTGTAAGTTCAGGACTTGACATCAGCTTAGGGCTTTAGAAACCGTTGGTCATGGGGGCGGAGTCACAGGGAACCGGGAAAGCTATAAATTTGACAGGAGGGTTCCAGTCCCCAGGGGGAGCTCAAGTGACGAGGAGACTGTGACAGTTGGTGCACTGTGAGGAGAACCTAACCAGGGGACTGAGGAGAAAGGAAGCCAGGGGGATGGGCCTGACACGAAGTACCGCAGTTTAGACGAGGCTCCGGGCGAAGGGTATCATATAGGGAATGACGTTTGACCAGTAAAATTACTGTTGGTGTTCAGGACTAAGGCAGCCACAGTGACGGAGCTGTCAGAGCGTCACTAAGTGCGAAGAGACGGTGCGTAGATATACATCCCAGGTGAAAAGTACGATACATCGATGTGTTCTGTAACCGGAGAGACTTGAAGAGAATTGTGGTGTGCTGTGAGGCCGTCGTGTGGACAGCGAGAGAATAAACTTGGACCTGTTGCACCCGAAACTTGCCTCCATCTTATGTCTGTACGTCACTGCGCGGTATACAGAGGGACCACCCCCAGCCCAGCCTACCGACCCTACACATGCTTCAGTCAATATGCCCCAATTCGTTAAGACTGGCAAATTTTCTCGCTGATCTTGATGAGGGAGTGTGGTGGAGTCAGACGGTCTTGATTCATGAAGAGATGTGCTCCTCTTCACAAACCTGGAGTGACGGGGAGATGTAATGCACCGCTATGCTCCTTTCCAGGAATTTTATGCCAGTAAGTAGCGCCCCATCATGCTCCAGCTCCACCCAATTATGCATATTTTGGCGTAGCTAGTAGAAACTGTAGTTAAAACAGCAAAAGTCACAACATTTTTGTGTAAATTTGAGTTGTGCCAACATTTTGTGACTTTTCAAATAAAGCTAAGCCAAAATTCTGGTGAAATTGATGTGATGAACCCGGGTCATAAAGGGTTCATCCATGACTATTTAATTTATTTTCCGACAAGTCTAAGAATTAACTGGCAGGTAGTTGCTTACTACCTGCCTATTGTGGCTAGCGCTGATCTATGCCAGTGTAGGGGTCGGGCTGAGGGAGGCGATTGGGCGATGCTGCTCCAACAGGACTGGGGGGTGACCCACTTCGTGGCGTCGGCAGACATGAGACTGAGACAAGGGTTGTGTCCAACAGTTCAGATTTTATTGGCTGTTTTCTGGACGACCACCGTACTCCATCACAGGATTAGTCACAATTCACTTTTTACACAGACCCAGGTACTTTCTCTTCCTTGTATTACCATTCGTGGCATCCTCTATGGCTTTTCCCGCTGTTGCTGCCCTAGGCACTTTCACCACAGCGTTGCGCCCTTTAGAGTACGCCGTCCACCTGAGACTCACAGTCTGTCTCTGTCCGCAGCCACTGTCCTTTGGGGCCACCCCCCGTAACCATCTCCACTGTCAGGCTCTCTCTGAGGGTTCTCTGCTGCCTCTCCTCACAGCAGACCCTCCTCTCTTGTGAGCTCCCCTGGCTGACTGGAACTTCCAGAACCTTCCCTGACCTCTTATACTCCCAGTCCCAGTAGCTCCACCCACTATCATCTGACAGTAACCTTTGACCAATGGCAGTTACCTTGACGCATGGCAGTTACACAGTCGCCCTCCTATACTCCCCACTTCCCTCTAATGGTCAAACTACCACATAACACCCTTTTCTCTTTATCTCAGCCTACACTGTGCTATCTCTCTGTCTCTTACTACAGATAGACCTGTCCGTCAGCTCAACCTCCCCACACCAGCAGGGAGCGGTCACAGACTGCTTCTGCTGGCGATTTAGTGGCTTTTGTTTATGTCATGTCAACAGATCAGTGTCTTCTCTTCCACACTGTTCTGTTGATGGGACATGACTGGCAACATCATGCTGATTGACAGCATGATCAGCACTGACATCGGATGCCATGCCCCGTTGACTGAGAAACCAGGAAGAAGAAGAGCTGCTTTCTTGACGTAGAGCAGCTGAATCGCTGGCAGGAGCAGTTGGTGACCGGCACTGGGCAGAACAGGCAGGTAATTGCCTCTGTTTGCATCTCCCTGCCTGTTACTTTCTAGGTCCATAGTAAAATAATAAAATAGTCCCTGGAAAACCCCTTTAATGTTCCATTTTCTTTACTATCTTTCTCTAACCCTTCATCTTTTCATAATAGCATAACTTTTTTTTCGAAAGCAATCAAGAAAGTCAGAAACCCAAAAGGGTAGTAAAAAAATACCTCTAAAGACCTTGTAGAAAATTAAAGGATTGTTAACTGCATATAAACCACACACATCAAATTCACGCTAATGAAATGTGCTTCATGGTAGATGATGCATTTACTCATTTTCCATTAAGCTGTGAATTGATTGATGGAAAGTAAAGTATATAAAATAGTAACACATGGTATTACTCAGATCTTCCATGAGACTTTATATGCAGTTTTCTGTCATTTCTGAGTAATGTGTTTAACTTCAAGTATCGGTAGGTTTGATGTTCATTATTTACCTTTTGCTTCGTATGTAGCATGGGCTCATAAATACAATTACAGTATATTGGAGTAGTGGCATATTTAACTCACAAAAAAAAACATATAGGAAAAACATACAAAAAGATATACTGTCTGTAACACTAGACTCACATACCCAAAAGAGCAATGTAATCAATTTAAAATTTATAATAATTACTTTTTTTAAAAATATTTGTTTCTAGTATTTTTTAATAAGTCACTAATACAGATTTTCTATTTTACCTTTATAGAGTTTTTTTTTCCTATGTGAGAAGAGTAAACAGGGGAAAAGAACCAATCACACAGTGCCTATATAAGATGCAATAATTTCAGAAGAATATAATAATAAAATTATCAATATCAAATGTGTGCTGGAATCAATCCCCCAAAAAAAGGGGATGGCAGACCATCCGGGTATAAATGAAAATTGAAAAAATTCAAAGATGGGTTGAAATAAAAACCAAGATGAAAAAGATGATAAAAAATAATAATAATAACAATAATAATGAATGATACAATATAATATAAAAATACCTTTATTGAAATATTGGCACAACAATTAAATGCATAAAATTGTGTATATATATAAAATAAAATAAGATAATATAATGACATATACAACCACAAAAGCAATATATTTATGGACAATGGAAAAACCAGTCCATAACAAAAGGCTTAATTAATGATCCAGATAAAAAAAGTGCATAAATAAAGTAACATAAAATATCTAATAAATGTGTCCAAAAGTGCAAAAAAGTGCAAAAAGGTGCTGATGTGCAAAAGAATTATACATATAAATCGCCGTGAGGCGAGTGCAAGACACAAAATAATACCTGTAAGCCAATTGGTGCTATATGGGTTGTATAAGAACGCGCCCCGACGCGCGTTTCGGAAATAGAATCTCCTTCGTCAGGGGGATAAATGTTATGTTATTTATCCCCCTGACGAAGGAGATTCTATTTCCGAAACGCGCGTCGGGGCGCGTTCTTATACAACCCATATAGCACCAATTGGCTTACAGGTATTATTTTGTGTCTTGCACTCGCCTCACGGCGATTTATATGTATAATTCTTTTGCACATCAGCACCTTTTTGCACTTTTTTGCACTTTTGGACACATTTATTAGATATTTTATGTTACTTTATTTATGCACTTTTTTTATCTGGATCATTAATTAAGCCTTTTGTTATGGACTGGTTTTTCCATTGTCCATAAATATATTGCTTTTGTGGTTGTATATGTCATTATATTATCTTATTTTATTTTATATATATACACAATTTTATGCATTTAATTGTTGTGACAATATTTCAATAAAGGTATTTTTATATTATATTGTATCATTCATTATTATTGTTATTATTATTATTTTTTATCATCTTTTTCATCTTGGTTTTTATTTCAACCCATCTTTGAATTTTTTCAATTTTCATCTATGTGAGAAGAGGAATATACAGTGTGCAAATGTACCAACCAATTTCACATTTCATGGCTCTGCCTAAAGAAATATTCCATAATTTATATTAAAGGGAATGCGATTGACAGTTATTTAAAGACGATCTGTCCCTTTTAAAGGTCACACAAATAATATTATCAGTTTTGTTTTTACAAATAATGCATTTGCAATTACTTTGCTCTTTACTTTGTCATTAGTGTATTGTTTTAATTTATCAGTAATATTTAATTTCAATAGGGGCAGTGATATTTGTATAATATGACACAGTATGATACATACTGTACATAATTGCTGGACAGCACACTTAGGACATAGGATCACATGTGGTCCTCACTCTCCTATGACCGAAACTAGAGTTGTAGTAGTAACTTATGTGCTGGGGGGGCGGCTGTAGCTTGCAGCGATTACTATCAAGCCAAGAAGATGCTGCCTTGGACACAGTGATTATCCGGCAGTGTCTTTAGGCAACACACATGTGCGGCAGTGGTCCCAATACAGCCTTGTCAGTGGCGTCAGTGATGGGACACTCCTCTGAGCTTTTTGGCCAGAAGGGAACACTTATACCATCAATGCTAACAGCCCCAGTAGCCATAACTTGCACTCTGCCTCTTGCTGAAGAGATCTTACAAGGAAGAAGTAGAGGATATCAAAACATCTGAAGGAAGAGCTCTGTATGCAAGGTCAGGTCTGGTTTCATTATGCATTGGAGATATGATAGCTTTGTGCAAAAGGTTGAGATGGTATGTCTTTTTCAACCATATTATGATGTCATTGAGTCAAAAGGGGAAGGAAAGTAGCGAGGACACCAGGAAAAAAAGGGCAGGTCAAATTTACAGCAGATTTGTTTAATTTAAGTTTTCACCGTCTTTTAGGTGGCTTACTTTGTGCCAGAAATTTGCACCAAAATTGAGGCACATTTTAAAGTCTGATGGACCATGGGCCTTTCCCCACCCAGCTAAATCATATTTCTGATGCTTCAAGTCCGTGTTAAGGAACAGAAATTGTCTAAAACAAATAATAAATATGGTGCAAGTCATGATAGACAGTTTTAAACTGCACACAATTCTAATGTCTTTATCTTGTTTCTCCCTCTCTCCCCTATCTGCAGGTCTTGGGGTGCATGACTACCAGATATACTGTAACACTAGAATGATTAGTCGTGCTTCTCCCCTGCCAGGTTCTGAGTGGGTATAATAAAATGATCAATTTTGCCTGAAATTTTCCTTCAGTGTTTCTATACTTAACGTTTCTTAAAATGGAACTGGACTTTCAATATACTTTGCATAAATCAGTAATAAAGGTGAATATAAAATATTTGTAATACAACTTATACAAAATATCTGCTTCATTCCCCACCAGACACTTTTTCTTCACCCTGCTCCTGAACTAATCATCTACTCTGAAAAAGAAACTAAAACCCCAAGTCAGATTGCAGGTGTCATGTGACACAGCCCATTATACTTTATGGAGATGGGAAAGGGGAGAATGAGTGAGGAGCAGGGAGAGGAAACAGGTAGAGGAAGACAATCATTGTGTGGAGCTCTATAACAAGTGTTTTACCTCACATAGGAGCTCGATTCAGATAAAGACAGGTCACCTCTACTGTTTAATTTCCTTCATGACCCTGTCGATTTCCTATGTGTGATAAGAAAGGAATGAAGTGCAGGAATTCCTCTGTGCACTGTGCTGTGAATGGCAATGATCATAGTAGCTTGTTTCCTCCTTCCAGCTCCCAGTGAATAACAAATTACAGTAGAGACAGAGTTAACAGAAGGGGTAAGTGTTGAAAATACAGGATACATGTCATGTAATGGCCAGATATAGCATTAGAATCATAGAATCGTAGATATGGAAGGGACCTCCTGGGCCATCTAGTCCAACCCCTTGCTCAAAGCAGGATTCGCTAAATCATCCCAGACAGATGTCTGTCCATCCTCTGTTTGAAGACTTCTATTGAAGGATAACTCACCACCTCTCATGGCAGCCTGTTCCACTCATTGATCACTCTGTCAAAAAGTGTTTTCTAATATCTAATCTGTGTCTCCTGCCATTCAGTTTCATCCCATTGGTTCTAGTCTTTCCTTGTGCAAATGAGAATAAAGATGATCCTTCTACAATGTGACAGCCCTTGAGATATTTGTAGACAGCTATTAAGTCTCCTCTCAGTGTTCTCTTTTGCATGCTAAACATTCCCAAATCCTGCAACCTTTCCTCATAAGACAGGGTTTGCAGACTGGTCACCATTCTGGTCGCTCTTTTCTGAACTTGCTCCAGTTTGTTGATGTCTTTTTTAAAATGTGGCATCCAGAACTGGACACAATAATCCAGATGAGGTCTGACCAAAGAGGAGTAGAGGGCAATAATGACTTCACGTGATCTAGACTGTATGCTTCTGTTAATACATCCTAGAATTGCATTTGCCTTTTTTGCTGCTGCATCACACTGTTGACTCATATTCAGTCTGTGATCTATTAGTATACCCAAGTCTTTTTCACATGAGCTGTTGCTTAGCCCTATTCCTCCCATTCTGTATACGCTTTTTTCATTTTTATTGGCCAGATGTAGTACTTTGCTTTTTTCCCTGTTAAAAACCATTCTGTTAGTTGCTGCCCACTGCTCCAATTTATTTATATCCTTTTGAATCCTCTCTTTCTCTTCTGTAGCATTAGCTATCCCTCCTAGCTTTGTGTCATCAGCAAATTTAATCAGTTTACCCTCAATTACTTCATCTAAATCATTGATAAAGATGTTGAACAATACAGGGCCCAGGACAGAGCCCTGTGGTACCCCACTAGAGACATTCTTCCAACTGGATGTGCAGCTATTTACGACCACTCTTTGGGTCCGATCACTAAGCCAGTTATGAATCCACCTAACAGTTGCCTTGTCCATTCCATACTTAGTCATTTTTTCATTAAGGATTGTGTGAGATACTTTGTCAAATGCTTTGCTGAAGTCAAGATATAGTATATCTACAGCATTTCCCTGATCCACCCAGTCAGTGATTCTGTCATAGAAGGAAATTAAATTAGTCTGACATGACTTATTAGTTACCAACCCATGCTGACTCTGTTTAATCACTTCATTCTTATCCAGGTACTTACATACATGTTGCTTAATAATTTGTTCAAAGATCTTTCCTGGTATAGAAGTCAGACTCACCGGCCTATAGTTGCCTGGGTCCACCTTCTTCCCCTTTTTGAAGATAGGAACAACATTTGCTCTTCTCCAGTCTTCTGGGACTTCTCCTGTTCTCCAAGAATTTTCAAAGATAATGGAGAGGGGTTCAAAAATTTCTTCTGCTATCTCCTTCAGTACTCTGGGGTGTAATTCATCTGGACCTGGAGACTTGAATTCATTTAGGCTAGCTAAGTGTTTCCTCACTATCTATTTGTCTATAGGTATCCTGGATTCTTCTATTCCCTTACTAGGACAGTGAAGAACAGTTGATGTTATATTTCCTTTCTGAGAGAAAACAGATGCAAAATAGGAATTTAAAAGTTCAGCCTTCTCAACATCCTGTCTTACCATTTCATCTTTTTCATCCTGTAAAAATCTTATAGCATCTTTGACTTTTCTTTTACTTTTGACATAACCCCAAAATCCTTTATTATTGCTTTTGACGTCTCTTGCAAGCCTCAATTCATTGTCAGCTTTAGCAATCTGATTTGTGCCCTGCAGTTTCTGCAGACAGCATTAAATTCTTCTTTAGATATGCCTCCCTCTTTCCATTTTATAAACATTTCTTTCTTCCTTTTTAGCATGTGCTTAAGTTCTGTGTTCATCAATCCTGGTTTTCTTAAATACTTCCTATTCTTCCCTCTTTTCGGAATTGTTAACAATTGTGCTTTGAGAATTTCATTTTTCAAGATTTCCCATCCTTCCTGGACATTTTTGTCCTTAAGGATATCCAGCCATTGGATCCCTCCAATTCTCATTCTGAGTCCCTTAAAATCTGCCTTTCTGAAATCTAACCTTGACGTCTGAGTCTTCACAGGTCTTCCTCCTCTAGCTATCCAAAATTCTAAAATAGCATGGTCACTACCTCCTAGGGTTCCAGCCACTTGTACCTCTTCAACCATTTCCTCCCTGTTTATGAGGATTAGATCCAAGGTAGCAGATCCCCTTGTTTTCTCCCCTACCTTTTGGAAGATAAAGTTGTCAGCAAGAGAGGATAAGAATTTCCTTGACCTGATAGTTTTGCCTGAGAGAGATTCCCAACAAATGTCTGGATAGTTGAAATCTCCCATGACAACTATGTCATATTTTTGGGAGAACTTGGCCATTTGATGCATAAAGAGTTCATTCATATCTTCAGCTTGCACAGGCGGCCTGTAGTAAATGCCTACAATGGTGTCCTTTCCATTGTTCTGTCCTTATATTCTTACCCAAACAGTTTCCACAGAACTCCCAGTCTCTGAAGCTTCAATCTCTGTGCAGACATATGCGTTTCTAACATACAATGCGACACCTCCTCCTCGTTTATCAAGTTTATCAAGTCATTATATTTCTTGTAACACAAGGCAGCATAATTCTGAAAATGTAGTCGAAAGTACCGTTATCCTATAATTTGTTTACTTCATTTTAGTTCTTAAAGCTTTCTTAAAACTGTATTTTAATTTTTACTTATTACTATATGCTGTATAATGTGTGCCCTAGTTATACAGCTTAAACTATATCATTCCTGATTTTAAATAGAGACATCCGTCATTATCAATTAGTTTATTGGTTTATTATGTTTGTGATTTAAAAATGAGTGAGTTGATTCTAAATTCAAGTTTCCAAAATTAATAAAAATTTAAGAATTTGCTTAAGGCAAAATATAGTAATGTGAGCTTAGTAATGTCAGCCTTACAGGCTGACAGTGATGTAAAAATTAGGCTTAGGTTTTAAATTACAGTAATACTTAGTTCTTAGTTTAGCATATCATGCTATTATGCGCATGAAGTGGAACAATGTCTGAAAAATACTCTGTAGCTCTATTACAAACTCTCATCAGCATGGTCTACTTGATTGTATGTCATACAGAATAGCCAAATTTGGATAAAGTGCTTAAATTAAATTATCAACAGTTAGATAGTAGTCACATCAAGTAACCTGTGGCTTAGGGGACCAATGACCCCTCTGTACATGGCTTATGATACTGATTATAGACTGCTTCCTTTTGAGTCATCAGATATTTAAATGCCCTTCAGCACCTCTTAACCTCTTTACCCCCAAGGGTGGTTTGCATGTTAATGACTGGGCCAAATTTTACAATTCTGACCACTGTCCCTTTATGAGGTAATAACGCTGGAACGCTTCCATGAATCCCACTGATTCGTGACATATTGTACTTCATGATAGTGGTAAAATTTCTTTGATATAACTTGCGTTTATTTGTGAAAAAAAAACAGAATTTTGGCGAAAATCTGGAAAATCTTGCAATTTTACAACTTTGAATTTTCATGCTTTTAAATCACAGAGATATGTTACATAAAATACTTAACAAGTAACATTTTCCACATGTTTACTTTACATCAGCACAATTTTGGAACCAATTTTTTTTTGTTAGAAAGTTATAAGGGTTAAAAGTTAAATAGTGATTTCTCATTTTTGCAACACCATTTGTCTTTTAGGGACCACATCACATTTGAAGTCACTTTGAGGGGTCTATATGATAGAAAATACCCAAAAGTGACACCATTCTAAAAACTGCACCACTCAAGGTGCTCGAAACCACATTCAAGAAGTTTATTAACCCTTCAGATGCTTCACAGGAATTTTTGGAATGCTTAAAAAAATGAACATTTAACTTTTTTTCACAAAAAAATTACTTCAGATCGATTTTTTTTATTTTACCAAGGGTAACAGGGGAAACTGGACCCCAAAAGTTGTACAATTTGTCATAAGTATGCTGATACCCCATGTATGCAGGTAAACCACTGTTTGGGTGCATGGCAGAACTTGGAATGGAAGGAGCGCCGTTTAACTTTTCAATGCAAAATTGGCTGGAATTGAGATCGGACGCCGTGTTGCATTTGGAGAGCGCCTGATGTGCCTAAACAGTGGAATCCCCCCACAAATGACACCATTTTGGAAACTAGACCCCTTAAGGATCTTATCTAGATGTGTGGTGAGCACTTTGAACCCCCAAGTGCTTCACAGAAGTTTATAACATAAAGCCGTAAAAGTAAAAAATCATATTTCCACAAAAATGATCTTTTCGCCCCCAATTTTTTTATTTTCTGAAGGGTAACAGAAGAAATTGGACCCCAAAAGTTATTGTGCAAATTGTTCTGAGTGTGCTGATACCCCATATGTGGGGGTAAACCACTGTGGGGGTAAACAGTGGTTTACCCCCACATATGGGGTATCAGCATACTCAGAACAATTTGCACAATAACGATCAGTGATCGGCGAGCGCAGGGGAGAAAGATGAGAGTTACATTTAAGTAATAAAAGAGACAGCAGGTGGCGGCTAATTGGACTATTACTCCCATCAACCTATGCTCATGGTGCTAGCGAGGATCTCACCGAAGACACTGCAGCTCAGTCTGGCTGGGAACGGAGCTCAGTGACTGAAGGTAACCTCTATGATGTCATCCTCGGTTACTGACGCTGCATTCCTCAGCTCATTCACCAGTGGTGTTCAGTCAGGACAGTCGCATCTTGGCACCATCCAGGTTGAAAATTGTATATCCCCCAGACATTGATTACGGTGTGGGACATAACGACGGACAGGTATGGTATATTGTTGCTTTTTCATTTAATTTTTATTACAGATCGAGGGCTTCGCTAGGATTAGGCGTGGTTGTAAATATGGTTTAATTGAGTTTGATAAAGGAGTCTGTGTCATTTTTTCAAATAAAGGACTTTATTCTGGGTGTCTGTGTTTATTTACAATACAACTATAGAATTAGTAATGGATGGGTGTCTTATAGATGCCTCTCCATTACTAAGCCATGGTCTCGATGTCACCTGAAAGGTGACATCAACCCAACAAATATTACCCCACGTGCCACCACTACTGGTCAAGTGGGAAGAGCCATACAAAGTGCCAGAAAAGGCGCATCTAATACATGTGCCTTTTCTGGGCAGCTGGGAGCCGCTATTTTTAGGCTGGGGGGTCAATTTCCATGGCCTCTTACCAGCCTGAGAATACCAGCACCTAGTTGCCTGCTTTAGCAAGGCTTTAGCAAGGCTGATTGTCAAAAATAGAGGGAACCTCATGCCGTTTTTTTAAAATTGTTTATTTAAATAATTAAAAAACAGCATGGGGACCCCTCTATTCTTAATAACCAGCCTTGCTGAAGCTGACAGCTAAGGGTTGCAGCCCCCAGATGTGAGTTTTGTCTGGCTGGTTATCAAAAATAGGGGGGAACTCAAGCCGTTTTTTTTTAATTACCGTATTTATTTACAGCGCAGGAGCGGCAGATGAATACTTCCATCCGCCGCTCCTGCTGTCACTGTTATTAGCTGTCTCTTTCATTACTTAAATGTGACTCATCATTCTCCCCTGCTCATGCCGATCGCCATCAGAGCAGGGGAGAATGATGAGAGCACTCAGCACCAGGAAACAGCGCTTTCTTTAACACTTCTTCCCTGGTGCCCGTCCTTGTGGTACTGATGTGGCACACAGATGCCACACGTATGCTGCAAGTATTACACACATGGATACTCACATGTCCGGCACCGGAAATATCAGGCTGTGTGAAAGAGGCCTTATAGCGGGTTTTTATGTTTGGCTGCTGTCACATGCTAAAAGATGCTTTTTATTGCAAAAAATATTTTTTTGCATCACCACATTTTGACAAATATAATTTTTCCATATTTTGGCCCACAGAGTCATGTAAGGTCTTGTTTTTGCAGGACGAGCTGGCTTTTTTTGGTACCATTTTTTTGGCACATGACATTTTTTGATCGCTTTGTATTCCGATTTTTGGGAGACAGAATGAGCAAAAACCAGCAATTCATGAATTTCTTTTTTGAGAGGGGCGTTTATACCGTTCCGTGTGTGGTAAAATTGATAAGGCAGTTTTATTATTCGGGTCAGTATGATTACAGGGATGCCTCATTTATTTTTTTATGTTTTGCCGCTTTTATATAAAAAAAACTATTTTATAGAAAAAATAATTATTTTTGCATCGCTTTATTCTGAGAGCTATAACTTTTTTAATTTTCCGCTGATGGAGCTGTATGGCAGCTCGTTTTCTGCGGGACAAGATGACATTTTTAGCCGTACCATGTTTATTTATATCCATCTTTTTGATCGCGTGTTATTCCACTTTGTTCAGCGGTATGGTGATAAAGCATTGCTTTTTGCCTTGTTGTTTTTTTTTTAAATGGTGTTCACTAAAGGGGTTAACTAGTGGGACAGTTTTGTAGGTCGGGTCGTTGCAGACAGGGCGATACCAAATATGTGTATTTTTATTGTTTAGATTTTTTTTTTTCATTCAAATAATTATTGAGTAATGGTATAAGTGTATATATTGATTTTTTTATTATTTTTGATCTTTTTAAAAAATATTTTTACAATTAATTTTTTTAACTTTTTTCTAACTTTCACACTTTGTCCCACTATGGGACAATCATTTTTTTGTAGGCTGATCGCTTCCATAGCATGCAGATGAGGCAGCATCTGCATGCCATAGAAGCTGTCAGTGCTGCACTGACAGGGAGACTTGCTGATCGTGCACTGTGCATGACGACATCCGCTAAACATGACAATGATCGGGACCCCGTGTCACTCTGCGGGGTCTTCGATCCAAAGGCAGAGGGGCTGTCTTGTTTGATTGCAGTATTTCAGGGGTTAAAGTGCTGGGAGCGGTCCGTGACCACTCCTGGCACCTAGTACCGGGTGTCAGCTGTGAGACACATCGGGTGACCTTTTAAAGGAAGGTGGGAGTGATCACCACCTGCATCAGCAAGCTAAACAGCCATGTAATTACACCAGTGGCTTTTGGGGGGGGAGAATTGATATTTACCCCCTATGGCCTTAAAGGAAAAAGGTTTATACAGTCATGGCCAAAAGTATTGACACCCCTGCAATTCTGTCAGATAATACTCAGTTTCTTCCTGAAAATGATTGCAAACACAAATTCTTTGGTATTATTATCTTCATTTAATTTGTGTTAAATGAAAAAACACAAAAGAGAATGAAGCAAAAAGCAAAACATTGATCATTTCACACAAAACTCCAAAAATGGGCCGGACAAAAGTATTGGCACCCTCAGCCTAATACTTGGTTGCACAACCTTTAGCCAAAATAACTGCGACCAACTGCTTCCGGTAACCATCAATGAGTTTCTTACAATGCTCTGCTGGAATTTTAGGCCATTCTTCTTTGGCAAACTACTCCAGGTCCCTGATATTTGAAGGGTGCCTTCTCCAAACTGCCATTTTTAGATCTCTCCACAGGTGTTCTATGGGATTCAGGTCTGGACTCATTGCTGGCCACCTTAGAAGTCTCCAGTGCTTTCTCTCAAACCATTTTCTAGTGCTTTTTGAAGTGTGTTTTGGGTTATTGTCCTGCTGGAAGACCCATGACCTCTGAGGTAGACCCAGCTTTCTCACACTTGGCCCTATATTATGCTGCAAAATTTGTTGGTAGTCTTCTGACTTCATAAAGCCAAGCACTCGGTCAAGCAGACCAGTGCCAGAGGCAGCAAAGCAACCCCAAAACATCAGGGAACCTCCGCCATGTTTGACTGTAGGGACCATGTACTTTTCTTTGAATGCCTCTTTATTCTCCTGTAAACTCTATGTTGATGCTTTTGCCCTAAAGGCTCTACTTTTGTCTCATCTGACCAGAGAACATTCTTCCAAAATGTTTTAGGCTTTTTCAGGTAAGTTTTGGCAAACTCCAGCCTGGCTTTTTTATGTCTCGGGGTAAGAAGTGGAGTCTTCCTGGGTCTCCTACCATACAGTCCCTTTTCATTCAGATGCCGACGGATAGTATGGGTTGACACCGTTGTACCCTCGGACTGCAGGGCAGCTTGAACTTGTTTGGATGTTAGTGGAGGTTCTTTATCCAACATCCGCACAATCTTGCATTGAAATCTCTTGTCAATTTTTCTTTTCCGGCCACATCTAGAGAGGTTAGCCACAGTGCCATGGGCTTTAAACTTCTTGATGACACTGCGCACGGTAGACACAGGAACATTCAGGTCTTTGGAGATGGACTTGTAGTCTTGTTATTGCTCATGCTTCCTCACAATTTGGTTTCTCAAGTCCTCAGACAGTTCTTTGGTCTTCTTTCTTTTCTCCATGCTCAATGTGGTACACACAAGAACACAGGACAGAGGTTGAGTCAACTTTAATCCATGTCAACTGGCTGCAAGTGTGATTTAGTTATTGCCAACACCTGATAGGTGCCACAGGTAAGTTACAGGAGCTGTTAATTACACAAATTAGAGAAGCATCACATGATTTTTCGAACAGTGCCAATACTTTTGTCCACCCTCTTTGTTATGTTTGGTGTGGAATTATATCCAATTTGGCTTTAGGACAATTCTTTTTGTGTTTTTTCATTTAAGACAAATTAAATGAAGATAATAATACCAAAGAATTTGTGTTTGCAATCATTTTCAGGAAGAAACTGAGTATTATCTGACAGAATTGCAGGGGTGTCAATACTTTTGGCCATGACTGTATGTGAGAATGCAGATCTGCCACAGATCAAAGGATGGATCGTGACAGACGGATCATTATGTCTGATGTCAAAAAGGGGTTAAATGGGCTGTCTACTTCCTCTGGGTTAACTTTCATACCGTTTAGATGGCCTCCCTGGCCTAGATTCCAATCTGAAAAATCTCTGCGAAGTATCTTTTCATGTTTCCCTGGTACTTGGGACATATTATCTGATGTCCTACGGTCCTCGCTCGTCACACACAACACACTATAGCAAGTCAGTCTGCCAACTGTCAGACCTTCTGTCTCTACTGAAAACTGGTTTCTAGCTGCCTCACTACAAGGAAGTCATGTCCTATGTCCCCGTACACCTCCTGCCACTGCCATTCTGGGAGTCACAATGACCTCAGACTTGACATACATGAAATACAACCATATACAACCTGATAATGGGTAATCCCTCTACCTTCATCCCACTATCAGGTTGTATATGGTTGCATTTCATGTATGTCAACTCTGAGGTCATTGTGACTCCAACCTATTGTAAACTAGGCATTGCTTTGACTGCCTAGATGGATATTTGCAGGGCATTCATGTGACAGGATGCATTATATTTATCTAATATATCTTTTGTGATTTCCCTTTTTGCATGATTTTTGTTTTAATTTGCTGCACTGTACACTTTCCATCTGGGCGTCCTGTCAATATTTTTTTGGTTATACCCTTCTCCTAGCCAACTTTCTTGCATTTTTCAATTTTTTCAATTCTGTTCGTATATCTCCCATTGAACAAGGAGTTTGTTTCTCCTGTTATACTTAATCATTATTGTAATTAATTATATTGGTGGTTACATGTAGTGTTTTTTCGTTATTGTATTACTGGACTGTTACTAAATAATACCTGATCAATACCTGCTTGTATGCAACTTTATGTCTTGTGTGGTTTGGCACTCACTATCACTTCCTCCTTTTTTTATTGTGTTTTTATGAAAGACTTTTGGCTTCAGTAAAATGTAATAGTTGAAAATTTTTTTGTTATTACGCAGTTGCTTCCATTTTGGGGGATATTTGATTCACATGGAAGAGCGTATCATGGTATACTGGTTGTTTTTGAGTTCGCAACTTTTAACCATGTCTATCCCTACTACCTGTTGCTGGGCGGAATACAACTTCATCACATGACAATGCAGATTACTACACATGCAATACAGTAAATGTGAAAAACAACAAAATGCATTATTTTTGCACAAATTCTTTAAGGAGTGTGTATAGCATCTGCACTTCCATGGAGAAAAGCTACCGTTTAGTGGTATGGATGGTATTATAGAAAGCTCAGCTTTCCGAGCTCTGCTAGATCTGCAACAGATAAAACTGTGTATCAAAATGACAGCATGTAGATCAACAAGTGACGTATCATTGGACATGGGGTCTCAGCCACTACATCATGCTGGTCTCAGATTACATATAAAAAGCCTAGTGAAAGATTCCCTTTAATGCAAATCAAATTTCATTGTCTAATTTAAATGAATTTCCCGAGGTTGAACTTCGGCATATACACTTATCGCTACTTAAATATAGAAAATGACAGCATGCATAAAGACAAATTTGCAGACTGTACTCTCTTTTCATTCCATACTTCATAATTCACGTCCTATTACAAACTTCACTTCAGTCCTTTCTCCTTTGCAATATTCCCTTAGCCAACTATATTGTCTCTTAATCCTTTTCAATCATTTATCTTTTGTCTATTGCCTTCTTATCAATCCAAAATTATTGTGTCCTTTGCTTCTGTCCTAATGCGCATGGCCGACTCCACCTTGGTAGTACTCTGCTTTCTCCACTAGTACTCATGGAGAATTTGGCATATGCGCAGTACACAACTATATGTCACACATACACAGTACACAGGATGCCTGTAACACATACTTTGTCTCACCCACTGATCTCCTTAAAAGGGCTATCGTGGACTATTTTTTTATACTACAGACCTTAGAACTAACAGGCTGGTAGTTCCTACCTACCTTCCTGCCTATTGTGCCCGGTGCCGATCTCTGCTGGCACAGAGCTATTACAGATTGCTCCTGCTGGCAATTATGTGGCTTCAGCTTACATCAGTTTGACAGAGCAGCGGCTTCTCTTCCATTCTGCTCTGTTGATGAGGTGTGAGTGCTGACGTCCCCGTTGCCTAACTGAAGAAAGCCAGCCGTCAATCAAGATGACATCAGTAGTCATGCTCTGTCGACAGAGCCGTCTGGAACTAGAAGAACTGTTCTGTTGGCATAGAATAGCTGAATCGTTGATAGGAGTGGACTGTGGTCATAAGGACTAGCGTTTGGGAAACACTGACCTATTAATCATCCCTTTATTTAACTCTTTTGCTTTGTTTTTAAAAAGCTTTGGATAATGTTTTGTACATATGTATATACAGATGCTTCTCACACAATATCGTCAAAAAGTTAAATTATTTCAGTTCTTCAATACAAAAAGTGAAACTCATATATTATAGAGTCATTACAGACAGAGTGATCTATTTCACGTGTTTATTTCTGTTAATGTTGATGATTATGGCTTACAGCCAATGAAAACCCAAAAGTCATTATCTCAGTAAATTAGAATACTTTATATCACCAGCTTGAAAAATGATTTTAAAATCTGAAATGTTTGCCTACTGAAATGTATGTTCAGTAAATGCACTCAGTACTTGGTCGGGGCTCCTTTTGCATCATTTGCTGCATCAATGCGGCGTGGTATGGAGGCGATCAGCCTGTGGCACTGCTGAGGGGTTATGGAAGCCCAGGTTGCTTTGATAGCAGCCTTCAGCTCGTCTGCATTGTTAGGTCTGGTGCCTCTCATCTTCCTCTTTGAAATACCCCATATTTTCTCTATGGGCTTAAGGTCAGGCGAGTTTGCTGGCCAATCAAGCACAGTGATAATGTTGTGTGTAAACCAGGTATTGGTGCTTTTGGCAGTGTGGACAGGTGCCAAGTCCTGCTGGAGAATGAAATTTCTATTTCCGAAAAGCTTGTCGGCAGAGGGAAGCATGAAGTGCTCTAAAATTTCATGGTAGACGGCTGCACTGACTTTGGTCTTGATAGAACACAGTGGACCTACACCAGCAAATGACATGGCTCCCCAAACCATCACTGATTGTGGGAACCTCACACTAGACCTCAAGCAGCTTGGATTGTGGTCTCTCCACTCTTCCTCCACACTCTGGGACCTTGATTTCCAAATGAAATGCAAAATTCACTTTCCTCGTGGAGTGTGTCAATGGCTGCCTTCTGGACATCTGTCTAGTCAGCAGTCTTCCCCTTGATTGTGGAGCTAGTGAAACAGACCAAGGGACCTTTCAAAATGCTTAGGAAGCCTTTGCAGGTGTTTGTTGTTAATTTTTCTTAATTTACTGAGATAATGACTTTTGGGGTTTTCATTGGCTGTAAGCCATAATCATCAACATTAACAGAAATAAATATGTGAAATAGATCACTCTGTGTGTCTTTATAATATACGAGTTTCACTTTTTGTATTGAAGAACGGAAATAAAATAACTTTTTGATGATATTCTAATTTTGTGAGAAGCACCTGTACTTGTGTGTATTGTATATTCACATTTAATGTATTGTGTAGATAACCTTGTCAAAGCCCACATAAGGTTGAAACATTGGAATTTACATCTATATACATGGGTTGGATTGAATAAATGTCAGTAATGCAGCAAATTTGACATTATGTATGTTTCATTGCCAAAGTAATTTCTGAGGTTTTTGGACAAATGTCTTTCTTCTGAGAACGAACCTAACTTATTGCAGAAAAGCGAGCTTATCCATATTAGATTATAAAATGACAACAGTCATAAAAAGAACGCACACTGATATTTAGGAGTAGTTTATACAAGTAAAACTTTCCATGAATGGTACAATGGCAGATTGTGGAAGGAAGTGCAGTGTCTGACTGTCGGTCCTGCTCCCTAGTAGTTACAGCTAACCAGCTAATCAGGAAGATGTCATGGCATCAATATTACCAAGGAGGCCAAGAAACGGCTCCATATTAATAAATGAAGTGCTAGAGAAGAAACACTATGATAAGCGCTATCCAAGTAAAAAAAACAAGACAAGACAAAGTCTGTACACTGGGCAAGCAATTATTAGGCGAGTATTTTGACCATATCATTTTTATGCAGATTTCCCAACTCTAAGCTTATAAACTTAAATGCTCATTGGATGAAGCAGATCAAGTGATGTGTATTTCTGTAATGAGGAGGGTGAGGCCTAAAGGTACAACACCATTTATCAAGTTGTGCAGAATAATTAGGCAAAATAGGCCAGATATTTAACTGACTCTGAAAAGTCAAAAAGAGTTGCAAGTCTTACAGAGGGATGCAGCACTCTTGAAATTGCTAAGTTATTGGGCCGGGATCACACAACCATCAAAAGTTTTCTTGCAAACATTCAGAATGGTTGCTAAAAATTTGTTGAGAAAAAAGCCGCACATTAACTGCCAATGATCTGAGAAGAATCAATCATAAAGCGACCAGGAGGCCATTATCCTCCAATGCTGTCATATTCCAGAGCTGCAACCTCCCTGGAAGCCCAGATGGACGAGGTGTTCAGTACTCAGAGACATGACTGAGCTAAGGGAGCCTGAAACCCGACCACTACTGAGCAAGACACAGAAGTGGAAATGTCAAAACTGTGCCAAGAAATATCTGAAGACAGATTTTTTTAAAGGGAATCTGTCACCCATTTTTAGTGATATCATGTAAAGATATCATTCAATTGTGTGTCACATAAGGATTCTATTAGGACTTTTGATTCCCCCTGACCCCGCTCCTTTGATGCATAAATACCTTTTTTTATCTCGGTTGAGATGTATGTAAATCGCCGCGGTCTGGTCCAATGGGTGGGACCAGGAGATAAGGAGAGGCTGGAGGCTCAGGCATTTGCACCTTTAGCAAAAACCCTGGGTTGAGGGTCAGACAGGGTTTTCCCTAGTTTGAGGGACTCCGCAGGGGCCCGGGTTTGTCAGCCTCCTTTGACCTAAGCCCCGCATAACATTATAATCGGCCCAACATTTTTCCATGGATTCCATGACTTCCATAAACCGCCAGTTGGCGGCGCTGTCCGTACAGGTCACCGAGTTGAAGGGGGCAGTTCAGCAGCAGGGCCTGGTTGTAGCTAATGTGCAAGCGGCTTCTGCAGGTGCAGGTGCAGAGCCTAAGATTCCGCTGCCTGAACGATTTTCTGGGGAACGCAGCAAATTTGTCATCTTTCGGGAGGCCTGCAAGTTATACTTCATAGAATCATAGAATCGTAGAGTTGGAAGGGACCTCCTGGGCCATCTGGTCCAACCCCCTGCTCAAAGAAGGATTCGCTAAATCATCCCAGTCAGATGTCTGTCCAGCCTCTGTTTGAAGACTTCCATTGAAGGAGAACTCACCACTTCTCGTGGCAGCCTGTTCCACTCATTGATCACTCTAACTGTCAAAAAGTTTTTTCTAATATCTAATCTGTGTCTCCTCCCATTCAGTTTCATCCCATTGCTTCTAGTCTTTCCTTGTGCAAATGAGAATAAAGTTGATCCTTCTACAATGTGACAGCCCTTTAGATATTTGTAGACAGCTATTAAGTCTCCTCTCAGTCTTCTCTTTTGCAAACTAAACATTCCCAAATCCTGCAACCTTTCCTCATAAGACAGGGTTTGCAGACCGGTCACCATTCTGGTCGCTCTTTTCTGAACTTGCTCCAGTTTGTTGATGTCTTTTTTAAAATGTGGTGCCCAAAACTGGACACAATATTCCAGACTAGGTCTGACCAAAGAGGAGTAGAGGGAAATAATGACTTCACGTGATCTAGACTGTATGCTTCTGTTAATACATCCTAGAATTGCATTTGCCTTTTTTTGCTGCTGCATCACACTGTTGACTCAAATTCAGTCTGTGATCTATTAGTATACCCAAGTCTTTTTCACATGTGCTGTCACTTAGCCCTATTCCTCCCATTCTATATATGCTTTTTCCATTTTTATTGCCCAGATGTAGTACTTTGCATTTCTCCCTGTTAAAAACCATTCTGTTAGTTGCTGCCCACTTCTCCAGTTTATTTAAATCTTTTTGAATCCTCTCTCTCTCTTCTCTAGTATTAGCTATCCCTCCTAGCTTTGTGTCATCAGCAAATTTAATCAGTTTACCCTCAATTCCTTCATCTAAATCGTTGATAAAGATGTTGAACAATACAGGGCCCAGGACAGAGCCCTGTGGTACCCCACTTGAGACATTCTTCCAACTGGATGTGCAGCCATTTACGACCACTCTTTGGGTCCGATCACTAAGCCAGTTATGAATCCACCTAACAGTTGCCTTGTCCATTCCATACTTAATCATTTTTTCAATAAGGATTGTATGAGAGACTTTGTCAAATGCTTTGCTGAAGTCAAGATATACTATATCTACAGCATTTCCTTGATCCACCCAATCAGTGATACCGTCATAGAAGGAAATTAAGTTAGTCTGACATGACTTATTAGTTACAAACCCATGCTGACTCTGTTTAATCACTTCATTCTTATCCAGGTATTGACATACATGTTGTTTAATAATTTGTTCAAAGATCTTTCCTGGTATAGAAGTCAGACTCACCGGCCTATAGTTACCTGGGTCCACCTTCTTCCCCTTTTTGAAGATAGGAACAACATTTGCTCTTCTCCAGTCTTCTGGCACTTCTCCTGTTCTCCAAGAATTTTCAAAGATTATAGAGAGGGGTTCAAAAATTTCTTCTGCTATCTCCTTCAGTACTCTGGGGTGTAATTCATCTGGACCTGGAGACTTGAATTCATTTAGGCTAGCTAAGTGTTTCCTCACTATCTTTCTGTTTATAGATATCCTGGATTCTTCTATTCCCTTAATAGGACAGTGAATAACAGTTGATGTTACATTTCCTTTCTGAGAGAAAACAGATGCAAAATAGGAATTTAAAAGTTCAGCCTTCTCAACATCCTGTCTTACCATTTCATCATTTTCATCCTGTAAAAATCCTATGGCATCTTTGACTTTTCTTTTACTTTTGACATATCCCCCAAATCCTTTATTGCTTTTGACATCTCTTGCAAGCCTCAATTCATTTTCAGCTTTAGCTAATCTGATTTGTGCCCTGCAGGTTCTGCAGACAGCATTATATTCTTCTTTAGATATGCCTCCCTCTTTCCATTTTATAAACATTTTTTCTTCCTTTTTAGCATGTGCTTAAGTTCTGTGTTCATCCATCCTGGTTTCCTTAACTGCTTCCTATTCTTCCCTCTTTTCGGAATTGTTAACAACTGTGCTTTGAGAATTTCATTTTTCAAGATTTCCCATCCTTCCTGGACATTTTTGTCTTTAAGGATATCCAGCCATTGGATCCCTCCAATTCTCTTTCTGAATCCCTTAAAATCTGCCTTTCTGAAATCTAACCTTGACGTCTGAGTCTTCACAGGTCTTCCGCCTCTAGTTATCCAAAATTCTAAAATAGCATGGTCGCTACCTCCTAGGGTCCCAGCCACTTTTACCTCCTCAACCATTTCCTCCCTGTTTATAAGGATTAGATCCAAAGTAGCAGTTCCCCTTGTTTTCTCCCTTACCTTTTGGAAGATAAAGTTGTCAGGAAGAGAGGATAAGAATTTCCTTGACCTGTTAGTTTTGCCTGAGAGAGATTCCCAACAAATGTCTGGATAGTTGAAATCTCCCATGACAACTATGTCATATTTTTTGGAGAACTTGGCCATTTGATGCATAAAGAGTTCATCCATAGCTTCAGGTTGCACAGGCGGCCTGTAGTAAATGCCTACAATGGTGTCCTTTCCATTGTTCTGTCCTTGTATTCTTACCCAAACAGTTTCCACAGAACTCCCAGTCTCTGAAGCTTCAATCTCTGTGCAGATATACGCGTTTCTAACATACAATGCGACACCCCCTCCTCGTTTATCAAGTCTGTTTCTTGCAAATAAGTTGTATCCTTCTAGTCTTGTATTCCAATCATGTGTATTGTCCCACCAAGTTTCAGTGATTCCAATGACATCATATTTCTTTTCCTGTGTTAGTAGTTCCAATTCTCCTTGTTTGTTGCCCATGCTTTGTGCATTAGTATAGAAACATTTTAGTTTGTGATTGGTTTCTCTTTCTCCAATATTTTTATTAATTAGATTCTTTCGTCTTTGTTCTTCCTTTCCACTTCTAATAGCAGAGTTCTCAATAGCATTTGTCAGGTGTATGGCTTTTTCTGGTCTTTTGCTTCCCTTCCCATGTTGTTCTAGTTTAAAGCTCTCCTTACAAGTGTAGCAAGGCGACTTCCAAATACATGCTTTCCAGTCTTCGTAAGGTGCACCCCATCTCTAGCAAGTAGTCCATCGTATAAGTAGTTCACTCCGTGATCCAGAAATCCAAATCGTTGCTGACGGCACCATCGACGTAGCCAGTTGTTCACCTGCAGAATCTTATTCCACCTCCTTGTTCCATGGCCATCCACTGGGAGGATGGAAGAGAAGACCACCTGCGCTCCCAGTTCTTTCACTTTCTTGCCTAAGTCTTCAAAGTCTCTGCAGATGGTTTCCAGGTCGTTTCTTGCAGTGTCATTTGTCCCCACATGTAGTAGCAGGAATGGGTAGTCATCTGTAGGTCTGAAGAGTCCTGATATCCTGTCAGACACATCTTTAATTTTTGCACCTGGAAGACAACACATTTCTCTTGAAGTTATATCCGGTCTGCAGATAGCGGCCTCAGTTCCTCTCAACAGGGAATCCCCCATGACCACCACTCTCCGTTTCTTCTTCACAACATTTTTCTTTCTCCATCCAGGAGGACTCTGAAGGCGTACAAGGTTGCTGCTTGTTGGCAAAGTCTTTTCCTGATGTATTTCTTCATTGTTTTCCTGCGTGAGAGCCTGGTACTGGTTTCTGAGCAGTATGGGTGCTGACTGCCTCCTGATCCTCCTGCTTCTCTGGGTCACATGTCTCCATTCCTCTGTTTCTTCAGGTGCACTTCGAATTTCTTCTCTTTCTGTAACATGAAGAGATAATTCTGCTCTGTCCAAGAACTCTTCACCTTCCTTAATGATCTTCAACGTAGCTAACCTCTCTTCGAGATTTTGCAACTTTTCCTCCAACAGGGACACAAGCTTGCATTTGTGGCATGTGAAGTTTGGCTTTTCCACTGGTAAGTCTGTGAACATGTAGCAAGAAATGCAGCTCACCAAATGGCTCCTGGCCTCTTCCATCTTGAGATTTCTTAAAAACGATGAAAGATGAGCCAATCGGCGCGCGGTCATGGAGGATATGCATACGCTCAGTTGGGCCTCCTCCATACCCTCTGAGCTTACCAGTTTTCCGCCGGTGCGACTTTCTTTGGTAGCACAGGACAAGCATTTACATAATGATCTCTTTTACCACAGTAAAAACATGCTCCATGCTTCCTGAACCCAGGAACGCGGCGCTGCACATGCGATACCCCCGCGATTTGCATAGGTTCCGTGGGGTCACCTGCAGCAACCACACTGGCACCCCTGCTTTCCCCCAGAGGCAGCGTCTCCTGCGCCCCTTGACGCAAACGGCGATCAATACGAATAACCAAACTCATGGCAGACTCCAACGATGCCGGAGTCTCATACATCAGGAGGGCCTGTTTAACTCTTTCTGAGACCCCATGAATAAACTGACTCCGCAGCGCTGGGTCGTTCCACTGTGTGTCTATTGCCCAACGGCGAAATTCTGAACAATAGTCTTCCGCCATACGTTCCCCCTGACGGAGGGCGCGGATTTTAGATTCCGTCAAAGCCAATCTGTCGGGGTCATCATAAATGAGCCCGAGTGCTGAAAAAACATTCTCAACCGAATGAAACGTAGCATAGTCGGCTGGTAAGGAAAACGCCCATGCTTGGGGGTCCCCACTCAGTAAAGATAACACCAGACCCACCCGCTGAGCCTCATTTCCTGAGGAGACCAGGCGCATGCGGAAGTAGGGGAAGAGTCTTGAGGAGATCATTTGCATATTCCCAGTGCCTTCTGGGATAAGTGAAGAGTCTCCGCGAGCTCAACGATCACTGGGTTTTGGCCGTTGCAGCTGAAAAGAGGAAATCGGAAAACCAAGACTCTTCCCCTGGTTTTCCGATTTCCTCTTTTCAGCTGCAACGGCCAAAACCCAGTGATCGTTGAGCTCGCGGAGACTCTTCACTTATCCCAGAAGGCACTGGGAATATGCAAATGATCTCCTCAAGACTCTTCCCCTGGTTTTCCGATTTCCTCTTTTCAGCTGCAACGGCCAAAACCCAGTGATCGTTGAGCTCGCGGAGACTCTTCACTTATCCCAGAAGGCACTGGGAATATGCAAATGATCTCCTCAAGACTCTTCCCCTGGTTTTCCGATTTCCTCTTTTCAGCTGCAACGGCCAAAACCCAGTGATCGTTGAGCTCGCGGAGACTCTTCACTTATCCCAGAAGGCACTGGGAATATGCAAATGATCTCCTCAAGACTCTTCCCCTACTTCCGCATGCGCCTGGTCTCCTCAGGAAATGAGGCTCAGCGGGTGGGTCTGGTGTTATCTTTACTGAGTGGGGACCCCCAAGCATGGGCGTTTTCCTTACCAGCCGACTATGCTACGTTTCATTCGGTTGAGAATGTTTTTTCAGCACTCGGGCTCATTTATGATGACCCCGACAGATTGGCTTTGACGGAATCTAAAATCCGCGCCCTCCGTCAGGGGGAACGTATGGCGGAAGACTATTGTTCAGAATTTCACCGTTGGGCAGTAGACACACAGTGGAACGACCCAGCGCTGCGGAGTCAGTTTATTCATGGGGTCTCAGAAAGAGTTAAACAGGCCCTCCTGATGTATGAGACTCCGGCATCGTTGGAGTCTGCCATGAGTTTGGTTATTCGTATTGATCGCCGTTTGCGTCAAGGGGCGCAGGAGACGCTGCCTCTGGGGGAAAGCAGGGGTGCCAGTGTGGTTGCTGCAGGTGACCCCACGGAACCTATGCAAATCGCGGGGGTATCGCATGTGCAGCGCCGCGTTCCTGGGTTCAGGAAGCATGGAGCATGTTTTTACTGTGGTAAAAGAGATCATTATGTAAATGCTTGTCCTGTGCTACCAAAGAAAGTCGCACCGGCGGAAAACTGGTAAGCTCAGAGGGTATGGAGGAGGCCCAACTGAGCGTATGCATATCCTCCATGATGGTATCTCAATGTATGCTCCCTGCCAGGGTCATTATTGCGGGCAGAGAGCTACCAATATCAGTGTTTGTGGATAGCGGTTCAGCCACCAATCTCATGGATGAGGAGTTTGCACGCATGGCAGGTTTCAAGATCGAAAAACTCCCTCATCCTATTCGCGTGGTTACCATTAATGTCGCTCCCCTCCCACAGGGGGTGATTACTGAGTTTGTAGCTGAGGTTAAACTCCACATTGGGGTCCTACATTCTGAGTGGGTTACTTGTAAGGTACTCAATAATCTCCCAGCACAAATAGTCCTGGGTTTCCCATGGTTGTCTAAGCACAACCCGGTGATTGACTGGAGAACCCAGGACATAGTCCAGTGGAGCAGTTTCTGCCAGGAAAATTGCTTGGCCACATGTGTGTCTGCCGTGAAGTCCAGCCTTCCGGAGGCATTGCTGGATTTTGCGGACGTATTCTCTGAGAGGGGTTGCTCAGAACTACCTCCACATCGAGCCTATGACTGTCAGATTAGGTTAAAACCCGGGGCTAAATTGCCAAAGGCGAGGATGTTTAGTATTTCAGGTCCGGAGAGACAAGCTCTTAAGGATTACATTGCGGAGAGTTTAAGTAAAGGGCACATCCGGCCTTCATCCTCACCTGTAGCAGTGGGGTTTTTCTTCATTAAGAAAAAAGATGGGGGGTTACGCCCGTGTCTGGATTTCCGGGAGTTAGGCTAGTTTCACACTTGCTTTTTTTTGCAGCGCGTTTTTCCCGCAAAAAAACGCATTGAAAAAACGCATACAAAAGCATACAACTGCTGCGTTTTTTTCAAGCATTTTTATGAGCATGCATGAAAAAAACGCAGCGTTTTTATGCGTTTGTATGCGTTTTTAGTGCGTTTTTACCGCGTTTGCGTTTTTTCCAACATTAGGTGGCCCCTCACACTAACCCAAACCATGACTTTACTAACCCTAACCCTGACCCTAACCCTAACCCTAACCCTGACCCTAACCCTAACCCTAACCCTGACCCTAACCCTTAACCAAATCATACTTAACCCTAACCCTAACCCTGACCCTAACCCTAACCCTAACCCTGACCCTAACCCTAACCCTGACCCTAGCCCTAACCCTAACCCTGACCCTAACCCTAACCCTAACCCTGACCCTAACCCTTAACAAAACCATACTTAACCCTAACCCTGACCCTAACCCTAACCCTGACCCTAACCCTAACCCTAACCCTAACCCTGACCCTAACCCTAACCCTGACCCTAACCCTTAACCAAACCATACTTAACCCTAATCCTGACCATAACCCTGACCCTAACCCTTAACAAAACCATACTTAACCCTAACCCTGACCCTAACCCTAACCCTGACCCTAACCCTAACCCTAACCCTGACCCTAACCCTAACCCTGACCCTAACCCTTAACCAAACCATACTTAACCCTAACCCTGAACCTAACCCTGACCCTAACCCTTAACCAAACCATACTTAACCCTAACCCTGACCCAAACCCCAACCCTAACCCTGACCCTGACCCTAACCCTAAGCCTAAACCCCCTTAACTAACCCTAACTCTAACCCAAACCCCTAAATTCCATGGTTAAAAAAAAAAAACGCATATGCAAAAAAAGCATACATGAGCATGCCAGTGCGCACATATGCGCATCCATAGGCTATAATGGCCATTTTTAGCGCAAAACGTGCGCATATGTGCGCATGCGCTTTTTTGCAGGGCCAAAAAATGCAACATGCTGCGTCTGGAAAATACAAACGCACACCCCAAAAAAACGCAGAGCATGAAAATCGCATACATGCGCTTACAAGCGCGCAGGTATGCGCACCCATGTTAAATATAGGGGAAAAAACGCATGCGCACATATGCGTTTTTTTCCAGTGCTAAAAAACGCAAATGTGAAACCAGCCTTAAACCAGATTACGGTCCGTGATCCCTACCCGATGCCTCTGATCCCTGATTTGTTCAACCAGGTGGCGGGTGCGAAGTGGTTTTCCAAACTTGACCTCAGGGGGGCATATAACCTCATAAGGGTCCATCACGGGGATGAGTGGAAGACGGCAGTTAAAACCCCTGAGGGTCATTTTGAAAGCCTAGTTATGCCATTTGGGTTGACAACCGCGCCTGCTGTGTTCCAACATTTCATAAATGATGTATTTGCTCATGTGCTGGGGAAATTTGTGATTGTGTACCTGGATGATATCCTCATTTATTCGAGCGACCAGGACACTCATTTAGAGCATGTCAGGCAGGTGTTACAGCTGCTCCGTGAGAATAAGCTCTATGCTAAGCTCGAAAAATGCATGTTTTTTGTTCAAGAGTTGCCTTTTTTGGGATATATTGTGTCCGCCGCAGGGTTTAAAATGGATGCTGCGAAGGTGCAAGCGGTGCTGCGATGGGAACGGCCTGGTAATCTAAAAGCGCTCCAGCGGTTCCTTGGGTTTGCTAACTATTATAGGAAGTTTATTAAGAATTTCTCTACTATAGCCAAACCGCTCACGGACATGACGAAAAAAGGTACCAATCTCGCTATCTAGTCTGAGGATGCGGTGCGTGCATTTGAGCTTCTGAAGAACCGTTTTGCTTCAGCCCCCATTCTGGTGCAACCGGACGTATCTAAACCTTTTACGGTGGAGGTCGATGCGTCTGAGGTGGGAGTGGGGGCAGTACTGTCACAGGGCTCGTCCTTGAGCAATTTGCGTCCATGCGCCTACTTCTCCAAGAAACTGTCGCCGGCCGAACGGAATTACAACATTGGCAACAGGGAGTTGTTGGCCATCAAATTGGCTTTTGAGGAATGGCGACACTTCTTGGAGGGGGCGGCCCACCAGGTCACAGTCATCACCGACCATAAAAACCTGCTCTATCTGGAGTCGGACAAGCGTCTGTCTCCCAGGCAGGCTCGCTGGGCATTGTTTTTTACACGTTTTAACTTTCTGGTGACTTACCGTCCTGGGGCGAAAAACACCAAGGCGGATGCCTTATCCAGGTGTTTTCCGGGGGGAGAACCTCGGGAAGATCCGGTACCAATCCTCCAGGAAGGTGTAGTGGTTTCGGCTCTCACGACTGAGGTAGAGGCGGAGATTGCTGAGGCCCAGGAGGAGGTACCACCAGGACTTCCCGCTAATAAGTCGTTCGTACCCCTTCATCTTCGTCTTAAGGTGTTGGGGGAACACCACGACTCGGTCCTGGCCGGTCATCCAGGGGTTAGGGGCACCTTGGAACTGGTATCGCGCCGCTTCTGGTGGCCAAAAATCCGTCAGGACGTGGTTTCGTACGTGACAGCTTGCATCACGTGCTCCAGGGCCAAGTCGCCCAGAACCCGTCCTGCTGGCACTCTACAGCCGCTGGGGATACCTAGTAGGCCATGGACAGAAATCTCCATGGACTTTATCACAGATTTGCCTGCCTCGGCGGGGAACACGGTCATCCTGGTGGTGGTTGATCGATTTTCGAAGATGGCGCATTTTGTGTCGTTGCCTTCCTTGCCCAACGCGAAGACGTTGGCTCAGGTCTTTGTGCAGGAGGTGGTCAGACTGCACGGAGTTCCGTCGGTACCCTGATAGGGGTACCCAGTTTGTGGCGAAGTTTTGGAAAGCTTTTTCCTCACGATTGGGGATCAAGTTGTCTCATTCGTCGGCGTTTCATCCGCAGTCAAATGGTCAAACTGAGCGCATGAACCAAAATCTGGAGCAGTATTTGCGATGTTTTGTGTCTGACAACCAAGAGGAGTGGTCGACGTTCCTTCCCTTGGCCGAGTTCACATTAAATAATCACCGCCAAGAATCATCGGGAGAGTCTCCGTTCTTTTGTGTTTATGGGCACCATCCTCAATTTTGTACCTTGCGTCAGGGGGTCTCTGGGGGCGTCCCAGAGGAGGACCGGTTAGGAGTTCAACTATCATCGGTCTGGAGGAGTGTGAAACAGCGATTGCTGAGCATGAGTGCAAGATACAAACGTGTGGCTGACTCTAGACGCGTGCCAGGTCCGGACCTGTGTGTGGGTGATTGGGTGTAGTTAGCTACTAAAAACATAAAACTCAAAATTCCATCATTGAAATTGGGTCCAAGATTTATTGGCCCTTTTAAGATTGCTGCCATCATTAACCCGGTCGCTTATCGGTTGGAGCTTCCTGCGGTATACAAAATACACAACGTGTTTCACAGGTCTTTATTGAAAAAGGTGGTAGGCTCTGTGGACACGACGCCGATGCCACCTCCAGTCATGGTGGATGGCGATTTAGAGTTTGAAGTCTCCAAGGTGGTGGACTCTCGAGTACTGCGCCGTACTCTTCAGTATTTGGTGCACTGGCGGGGGTATGGTCCGGAGGAGAGGTCTTGGGTACCAGCCTCGGACATACACGCGGATCGACTGGTCAGTTCCTTTCACCGCCGCCATCCGGACAAGCCGGGTCCTATGAGTCTTGAGGGCCCTGGGGTCCCTCGTAGAAGACGGCGTACTGTCATGTCGGACGCTGTTCACACCACAGCGTCCGGCAGGCAGCGGTAGTTCCATCTCCGTCCACTATAGCCTCAGTGGCGCCGGCTTGATTTTACTCAGGTTATCTGGGGTTAATCTAGCTGGAAATCAGGTGGGATGTTTGGTCACGCCCACGGTCTTTAAATAGTCGTGCTGGCCTGTGGGCGTCGCCGATTATAGCTTGTGTTTTGTGCCAAGTGGTTCCGGTCTGGAGAGGAGGTGTTGGAGAGAGAAATTCATATCTGGTGTCGTATGATCCGTTGTTACCTTTTCGCCTTCCTATATTTGTGCTTTGTTTTGCCCTGTTCACATTATAGTATTGTCCTGTGTGTATGCGGCGCGGTGTGGTTTGAGTTCTCCCTGTCTGTCATTACTGTGTGGGCTTTGGTGGTTTTACAACTCACTGGGTGGAGGGTGGAGGGTTCAGCTTAGGGCTGAGCAGGAGATAAGGAGATGCTGGAGGCTCAGGCATTTGCACCTTTAGCAAAAACCCTGGGTTGAGGGTCAGACAGGGTTTTCCCTAGTTTGAGGGACTCCGCAGGGGCCCGGGTTTGTCAGCCTCCTTTGACCTAAGCCCCGCATAACACATTGGTTTTACCATGTCATGTACTAGAAAACGGGAAAGAAATTATAAGTGCGGTGAAATTGCAAAAAAAGTGCAATCCCACACTTGTTTTTTGTTTGGCTTTTTTACTGATTTGAACTTTTATATCTTTTTAATATTTTTAAAAACATTTTCTTTTTACTTTTGGCATGGTTCAATAGTCTCCATGGGAGATTAGAAGCTGCCGCAACCCGATCGGTTCTGCTACATAGAGGCGATGGTCAGATTGCCTCTATGTAGTAGAATTGCTCACTTGCTATGAACGCCGACCACCGGGTGGCGCTCACAGCAATCCGGCATTGACGACCGTAGAGGTCTCCAGGAGACCTCCGGTTATCATGTCAACACACTGGTGACCTGCGATCACGTGACGTAGATCACTGGTGTGCGTATTTCTGGCGCGATTGCCGGAAGTGTTTGTTTAATGGCGAAAGGACACTAAAGCCCACTGTGAAGCCATAGTAAGTAAACATGCACACATCACAATATCTATTTGGCGCCAAGAGATACAAGGCCTATACTTAGTTAGTTAGCTAGGTATCTTGACTCTACGGACCACGTTCTATTGCAGTTCAGTGACTGAATATTCTGTGCTACTTGTTGGTACTGGCACAGCACACGGTGAATTCCAGACAAGACTTGTGTTTCCTATTTGTCTTCTGGAAGAGGAGTTTCTGTGGAACAATAAAAAATGGAGCAGTGGTTCATCGCCAACAGATCTTGTCCACGGCACCTTTGCTGATATTTATGTAAATATGGTTAGTTTTGGAATATTCTTAATATAATCGAGGATGGACTTTTCTTCTAGTTTTATTAAGATTATGCCGGAAAAGGTGGGGAATATTTGATTGGAAATAGGAATAGAAATATTTATTCTTAGGATTGTGAATCACTGTGCTGAACCGCAGGCGAACCCAAGCTTTGCACTCATTTATTTAAACCAGCTTCTCTCAGGGTGTAATAAGGTAATGGCGGCCGGTTTAGACGGGCCCGCCAACAGGTAAATTTATGTATAGAATATAACAGAAACCGTTCTTTTGGGTGCCGAGCTGTTTAGCACAGAGGATATAGCCTTCTGGCAAAATATTTGTTTGATGTGTTCTCTTTGTGTGGTTATCAAAACCAAGTAGGAATAATTTCATCCCTAAGTAAAATAGAAAGTGGACTGTGTGAAATTGGTTCTTTTCCCGTCCTTGACTCCGCTGTATCTGGAACAACACCCTCGGTGCATGATTTACAAACACATTAAGAAACTGACAGAATCCATGGATGGAGCTTATGACTGTTAATGAAAAGGAGGATGAATATATTGGTCACTGATATTATTTTTCAAATGTCAGGAATGTATTTTGTTCATTTTTAGTTGTTTGGTTATTGTTCTTTAACAAATGAAAATAAACAAGATAATTCTGCACTAATAGTTGCCCAATAATTCTGCACACATAGATATTCTACGAAAAACAAAAACTTCATTTTTACTTTCTTAAATATTCAGGCTTCTTCAGGCTTATTAACCTTTTGGATTGAGCGACAGCGCTGTAGTTGTTCAATAATAATATTAATCATCAAAATTACAAATTGCCAAATAATTGCACACACAGTGTATGTACTAGAATTGATAAGATAGATTTACTTTAAAAAGTTGTTTTGCAGCGAATATGGTATAAAGAAAATGTTACGGGCTGGCGGAACGCACCCAATAAATAAAGATGAAATAATAGAATAGATGCGTTCGCAGCCCGGGCCCACCGTGCAGAATCATAGAATCGTAGAGTTGGAAGGGACCTCCTGGGCCATCTGGTCCAACCCCCTGCTCAAAGCAGGATTCGCTAAATCATCCTAGTCAGATGTCTGTCCAGCCTCTGTTTGAAGACTTCCATTGGAGGAGAACTCACCACTTCTCGTGGCAGCTTGTTCCACCCATTGATCACTCTAACTGTCAAAAAGTTTTTTCTAATATCTAATCTGTGTCTCCTCCCATTCAGTTTCATCCCATTGCTTCTAGTCTTTCCTTGTGCAAATGAGAATAAAGTTGATCCTTCTACAATGTGACAGACCTTTAAATATTTGTAGACAGCTATTAAGTCTCCTCTCAGTCTTCTCTTTTGAAAACTAAACAATCCCAAATCCTGCAACCTTTCCTCATAAGACAGGGTTTGCAGACCGGTCACCATTCTGGTTGCTCTTTTCTGAACTTGCTCCAGTTTGTTGATGTCTTTTTTAAAATGTGGTGCCCAAAACTGGACACAATATTCCAGATGAGGTCTGACCAAAGAGGAGTAGAGGGAAATAATGACTTCACGTGATCTAGACTGTATGCTTCTGTTAATACATCCTAGAATTGCATTTGCCTTTTTTTGCTGCTGCATCACACTGTTGACTCATATTCAGTCTGTGATCTATTAGTATACCCAAGTCTTTTTCACATGTGCTATTGCTTAGCCCTATTCCTCCCATTCTGTATATGCTTTTTTCATTTTTATTGCTCAGATATAGTACTTTGCATTTTTCCCTGTTAAAAATCATTCTGTTAGTTGCTGCCCACTTCTCCAGTTTATTTATATCTTTTTGAATCCTCTCTCTCTCTTCTCTAGTATTAGCTATCCCTCCTAACTTTGTGTCATCAGCAAATTTAATCATTTTACCCTCAATTCCTTCATCTAAATCGTTGATAAAGATGTTGAACAATACAGGGCCCAGGACAGAGCCCTGTGGTTCCCCACTTGAGACATTCTTCCAACTGGATGTGCAGCCATTTACAACCACTCTTTGGGTCCGATCACTAAGCCAGTTATGAATCCACCTAACAGTTGCATTGTCCATTCCAAACTTAGTCATTTTTTCAATAAGGATTGTATGAGATACTTTGTCAAATGCTTTGCTGAAGTCAAGATATACTATATCTACAGCATTTCCTTGATCCACCCAATCAGTGATTCCGTCATAGAAGGACATTAAGTTAGTCTGACATGACTTATTAGTTACAAACCCATGCTGACTCTGTTTAATCACTTCATTCTTATCCAGGTACTGACATACATGTTGTTTAATAATTTGTTCAAAGATCTTTCCTGGTATAGAAGTCAGACTCACCGGCCTATAGTTGCCTGGGTCCACCTTCTTCCCCTGCTGCTGCTGAACAATGAGGGAAAGGCATGTAGGAGGAAAGCCAGACACCAGTGGGTAACCAATGAGCCGGTGCTAGCAGGCACGAGTTCCGTTACTTCACGTAACATGCACCAGCCGGTGAACAACCGCAACCTGTTAGCATCACAGGTCACCGTGGTGTGAACCACTGCTTGCAACATATGCAGTGTTCGCCCTGATGGACGACACTAACCAGCCAAACGGTGCTGGAAAGCGCACACATGGCGCTACTGTAGCGGACGCTGCGTGGCCAAGGAGGCCTATACTGGCCGACGCCCTAGGCGCTAGCGGTAGATGAGGAGCAACACTGCGGCGCTATGCAGTGTTAGAGCTAATGTGCGGACTCTAATTGCTAACCCATGCGTAATATCCAAGGAGGGGGAACTATAATGCATCAGTCACCAGGCTCATTCATCCATCATCATACATACACTAAATACATTAGCCTCAGAGTCTATCATAGCACATGGCGGGTCGGCCATGCGAGCCTTTTATAGCCGTGCCCTTCCGGGACCTTCCTGATCCTCCAGATGGACCAATCAGAACTGGAGAAGGACCTGAGCATGTGACTCCCGATCCCCAATGGGAGATCGTCTCATGAGCATGCTCAGTAGACTGAAGGAAGGATTTAGACTCTGGAGTCTTTTGCTACTGGACAGGTTGCATTGCCATAACTGGACCAGAGGTGGCAGCAGCACAATGCTGGTGTGGGCAGAACGCCGGGATCATGGAGTCTGCTGAGCAGGCTCCACTGCGGCTGGAGGGGAATGGGAGACCGCCGGTGGCAAGGCTCGGGATTCCCGCTGTGCAGTGCCTGGAACCCGACGCCTAACAGAAAAATCTCACACCTGTTTAAATGAAGAAAAACAGGAGCCCATATTAAGATAGACTGTATGCTGCTATAATAGTCATGATATTTTTGAAAATCTCAAATTTGTAGTTGTAGCAAATACCAAAATTTCTGGCATAGGCAGCAGCCGAGTATTGGTGGGGTAATGCATGGGCGGGGACATACCGCCGGTTCAACCGGTGCAGCTGCACTAGGTCCCAGAGGCTCCAGGGGGCCCCTGCAGGGCGGCTAATAATGAGAGCAATCTGGTCGGTTTCTCTGGGTCCAAGGCTCCAGGGGGCCCCTGACCAGATTGCCCTCATGTGTGGTGGGCAGGGAGCGATCCCAGCAGCTCCGTTGCCTGCAAGAGAAAATAGCAGGAGCGGAGCTGCAAAGATCCGTCCTGCTTCCTGCCCGGCGCCCACGCTTCCTGTCTCTGACACAGAGAGCAGCACCGCTGGATGACTTCAACATTCAGTGGCCGGTTAGCCGCTGTGCCAGAGCGAGGAAGCGCGGGCGCTGGTGATGCTGCGGACAGGTGAGAGGTGCTGTGTGTGTGTTTTGTATGTAGGTATGTGTGTGTTTTGTATATATGTATGTGTGTGTGTGTAGAGATGAGTGGTGGTGTGTGTGCGTGCTTGCATGCGTATCACTGTGGGGGAATAGGCAGAGAGGTCAATGGTGCTGTGTGTGAGTCTGTGTATGTGTAGGTGGAGGAGAGGGGAATGATGGGGGTGATGGGGAGAAGGCAATGATGGGGTGATGGAGAGAAGGCAATGATGGGGGTGATGGAGAAAAGGCAATGATGGGGTGATGGAGAGGGCAATGATGGGGTGAAGGGGAGAATGCAATGATGGGGAGAAGGCAATGATGGGGTGATGGAGAAGGCAATGATGGGAGTGATGGAGAAGGCAATGATGGGAGTGATGGAGAAGGCAGTGATGGGAAGAAGGCAGTGATGGGGAGAAGGCAATGATGGAGAGAAGGCAGTGATGGGGAGAAGGCAATGATGGGGGTGATGAAGAACGTAATGATGGGAGTGATGGGGAGAAGGCAATGATGGGAGTGATGGGAAGAAGGCAATGATGGGAGTGATGGAGAAGACAATGATGGGAATGATGGGGAGAAGGCAATGATGGGGTGATGGAGAAGACAATGATGGGAGTGATGGGGAGAAGGCAATGATGGGGATGATGGAGAAGGCAATGATGGGAGTGATGGGGAGAAGGCAGTGATGGGGAGAAGGCAATGATGGGTGTGATGGAGATGGAAATGATGGGGTGATCGTTTGGCAATTGTTGTGCCATTTACTGGATAACCTATGGACATTTGTAGCATCATATCTGGGGTCATTCTTTCTATATATTTGTACTTTGGTATCTTTTTGTATGCATATACCTATCTCCGATAGGGGGTGTTGATAATAATTTGTGATAATGGATATTTTGAATTTTTTGTATAATTATATAATACAATTTATTTACAAGGAAATATGTATATGTCTAGATAGTTTGATTAATGTATATAGCAATATTACTTGCCCTTTTATGATATTATGTAACAACTATTCATATATTTCTATAGGGCTTTGATAGTGGTCTGTTTAGTTTTATTACCATATTTGCATTTGTGTCCTCTGTTGGGGATACACTTTTGTGTGTGTGTATATATATATATATATTTATATATATATATATATATATATATATATACACGTGTTTTCTTCTAGGCTTCATCCATTTAATTGTTACACTATAATTTTATATATCTCTATGCTATAGAATTCTGGGTTTTAATGGGTATGTGAACCATTTGTACATAGATCTAAATATCTATGGCTAATCACGTGTATGTTCCTGTGCCCCTTTCTTCATAATTTACCATATATGTGCGGTCAGTGCATTTGATTGTACTCTTTCTGTGACAGTGCCGTGGACCAGTACACATGTGCGCCTTGCGCCGCGATGCCCGGCGGTTTGTAATGGTGCCTATCAGGCCTCGCATTGCCTGTCACATGACGATGCCGCCACCTGGCGTCCTGAGTTGTCATGGTGGTGTATGCGTCACATCCGGTCCGCGGTCCTGCAACTTCTGGTCCGGCGTGTATTTATATTTCCCAGTTTCCCTCACTTGTCCCGCCCCTGACTAAGGACGAGCATCCGAAATGAACGTCAGGGTAGACGCGCTGACCCTTACGACTATATCAAGTGATATATATCACAGGGAATACAAAATATATATATAGGGTCCCATGTCTTATTTAATATGGCAGTATGTGTCTTGAAGGACTTATGGTGATTACATGTTGCGAAGCCGGCTGGCACATTTTTGTATCTTCACATGCTACTCTTGTGTCACCATTTATTTGTACATATTGATGTAATCTTCTGTGTTAGGTGTCTCTTTGTATAAAGGCACAGTTGTGCCAGTGGTTGCACCCATGTTACCGGTTTCCGCTGTTTATAGTGTATTTCTAATAAAGATAATTTTTATTAATGATGCATGGACCTTTGGTCGTAATTGTGGTTTCCACAATCCTCCCCCCTCCCATGAGTGCTAATAGTGTAGCGTAGTTAGTTAAATTTCATTGAAGGTATCACAAATTCACGGATGTACTGCTCTATATGCTACCAGCACTCCGTTCATTTGGTAGATGTGCACTTTTCCACCATGACAATGATCCAAAACACACATTTCAAGCCACTGTTGCATATCTGAAGAAGAATAGGATGAAAGTGATACAGTAACCAGATATGTGTCCTGATCTGAACCCAATCGAACACCTATGGGAAATTCTGAAGACACAAGTGGAACATCAATGTCACGAAAGTGACTGACCTCACCAACAGTACAGCAAACAAGGGAACACTGGGGACACATTTACAAAGGTGGGCCCTGCGGTAGGGAACTGGGAAGTAGACATCTCCTGCACTCTCCTAAGGAAGTGCCCTGATCTCCCTGACGTCCTTATACAAGTTTTTTCAACCTATCGCCGAGCAGGATACCTTAGCCCTCGCTAGCCCTGCACCTATCCCTATGTAGGGAATTGGCAAGTGAGGACACTGGTCCCACCGCTGCACTAATACAACACAAAGGGAAGGTATGACAAACAAGGTAAACGAAAACAACACTTAGCTCTCTGCTGCAAAGCACTGCACAGCAGGAATGAAACACGAGATACACTGGATTCAGCTGATGAACAACTGCTCCCAGCAAGCACCTTCTCCCAGCATGGTCGCTGCAAAATGACTTCTAACACCGATGGTCAGCTGATGCATGTGGTGACCTTTTCAAAGAAGGTAGGAGTGGTCACCACATGCATTAGCAAACTCAGCAGCAATATAATTACACCAGCGGCCACCGGGGGAAAAAACTGACATTAACCCCTGATGGCCTGAAAGGAAAAAAGTTTTAATGTGAGAATCCAGATCTGCCACGGATCCAAAAATGGATCATGACAATCATTCTCTATACAGCATCCAGGTTCTAAAAGAGGCTGTTCTTGAAGTATCAACAAAGATAGATGTTGCAATATGTCACCAAATTGTCCATTCTATGCATAGTAGACTTGGTGCTATCCCTAAATTCATGGAGGTCATTCAAAACACTAGATGTAGATGTTTTTAATCAACTAATTTGTGTAAAACTGAAGATTTGTAATGAAATTTATATAATTAATTTTACTTTCATTATTTGGTTAAAAAATGCTTTATGAATCTCAGTCTTGTCAAAAGTTTGGAAATTGTTCTTGTATTCAGTGAGATATTCATTAAAATCTTACTTAACAAAGGGGGTGTACTCATCTCTGCATAATTTTTCACTCCTCAGTGATCTGCAATAATTCAGTTGCCATGCAGCATCTTTTCAGGAGAATCAATGTATTAAATGTTGTCCTACACAGGTCATCCAGAGAGAAGACACTCTTAGAGGACACCTTTCTATATGGTTAGATACAGTTGTGGCCAAAAGTATTGACACCCCTGCAATTCTGTCAGATAATACTCAGTTTCTTCCTGAAAATGATTGCAAACACAAATTCTTTGGTATTATTATCTTCATTTAATTTGTCTTAAATGAAAAAACACAAAAAGAATTGTCCTAAAGCCAAATTGGATATAATTCCACACCAAACATAAAAAAGAGGGTGGACAAAAGTATTGGTACTGTTCGAAAAATCATGTGATGCTTCTCTAATTTGTGTAATTAACAGCACCTGTAACTTACCTGTGGCACCTAACAGGTGTTGGCAATAACTAAATCACACTTGCAGCCAGTTGGCATGGATTAAAGTTGACTCAACCTCTGTCCTGTGTCCTTGTGTGTACCACATTGAGCATGGAGAAAAGAAAGAAGACCAAAGAACTGTCTGAGGACTTGAGAAACCAAATTGTGAGGAAGCATGAGCAATCTCAAGGCTACAAGTCCATCTCCAAAGACCTGAATGTTCCTGTGTCTACCGTGCACAGTGACATCAAGAAGTTTAAAGCCCATGGCACTGTGGCTAACCTCCCTAGATGTGGACGGAAAAGAAAAATTGACAAGAGATTTCAACGCAAGATTGTGCGGATGTTGGATAAAGAACCTCGACTAGCATCCAAACAAGTTCAAGCTGCCCTGCAGTCCGAGGGTACAACAATGTCAACCCGTACTATCCGTCGGCGTCTGAATGAAAAGGGACTGTATGGTAGGAGACCCAGGAAGACCCCACTTCTTACCCAGAGACATAAAAAAGCCAGGCTGGTGTTTGCCAAAACTTACCTGAAAAAGCCTAAAACGTTTTGGAAGAATGTTCTCTGGTCAGATGAGACAAAAGTAGAGCTTTTTTGGCAAAGGCATCAACATAGAGTTTACAGGAGAAAAAAAGAGGCATTCAAAGAAAAGAACACGGTCCCTACAGTCAAACATGGTGGAGGTTCCCTGATGTTTTGGGGTTGCTTTGCTGCCTCTGGCACTGGACTGCTTGACCGTGTGCATGGCATTATGAAGTCTGGAGACTACCAACAAATTTTGCAGCATAATGTAGGGCCCAGTGTGAGAAAGTTGGGTCTCCCTCAGAGGTCATGGGTCTTCTAGCAGGACAATGACCCAAAACACACTTCAAAAAGCACTAGAAAATGGTTTGAGAGAAAGCACTGGAGACTTCTAAGGTGGCCAGCAATGAGTCCAGACCTGAATCCCATAGAACACCTGTGGAGAGATCTAAAAATGGCAGTTTGGAGAAGGCACCCTTCAAATATCAGGGACCTGGAGCAGTTTGCCAAAGAAGAATGGTCTAAAATTCCAGCAGAGCATTGTAAGAAACTCATTGATGGTTACCGGAAGCGGTGGGTCGCAGTTATTTTGGCTAAAGGTTGTGCAACCAAGTATTAGGCTGAGGGTGCCAATACTTTTGTCTGGCCCATTTTTGGAGTTTTGTGTGAAATGATCAATGTTTTGCTTTTTGCTTCATTCTCTTTTTTGTTTTTTCATTTAAGACAAATTAAATTAAATAATTAAATATAATTATTATTATACCAAAGAATTTGTGCTTGCAATCATTTTCAGGAAGAAACTGAGTATTATCAGAGAGAATTGCAGGGGTGTCAATACTTTTGGCCACAACTGTAAGTCCTGAGCAAGGTATTCCTCCTTCTATTGACTTTATTTGATGTCACATTAGTATTATATGAGGACTACATTTGAGGATTTATGTGATTTCTTTTTATATCAAATGGTTTTGCGCCATGAATTTTCTTCACAGTTGATAGAGAAGAAAGAAATGTTGTTCGCTCGTAAGACATTTTCAGTCAAGTAAAACTTTCCATACAAACTACAGTGATGGGTTCTATAAAGAAGTGCACTTCCTACTTTTCTTTCTTTCTTACTTTCTTTCTTTCTTCTCTCATCCATTTTGTCTATTTTTTTGTCTTTCTCTTTCTTTTTATCTTTCTTTACCTCTGTTTGTTTCTCTCTCGCTTTCCTTCTTATCTTTATATTTATTTCTCTCATTCTTTCTTTCTTTTCCTTTTTTCTCTGTCTTACATTTTGTCTTTCTATTTATTTTTGCCCTTCTTTAACTCAAATCAAAATTAAATGAAATAATGAAATTTGACATCTGTACAAAAAAAGCTCTACTTTTTCATATGTAACATTTTTTTCGGAAATTTTTATACTTTAGAGAATAAATCGTGTACAGATTTAAAAAGTATGCACCATACAGCTGAGCCGAACATATGTGTATAATTTTGGTTATTTCCTTTCTGTGAATATTTCTGAATAGATTTGATGGACTGATATCTGATTTCAGATTCGTGTATGGGAGAATCTGGAGAGATAATGATTTGGCTGATCGTGAGCTGGCATCTATCAGTTGATAGGCAACTAATGTGTTTGGGGGAATTGTCCTCTGCATCTCCTGCTTCTGAGATTGGTGAGGATTATGATGATAATTCAATAATCTTCTTTTACATTCTTTTCAAAGCCTCGCTAAAACCCTATTACTTTCAATCGTCACTGCAATTTGTGTCTCAACATTTCCCCCCTGTTTCTGTCAAAAAATATGTTCCCATCCCCTATTGGAAAACATCCTACTCACCGCTCCTTTATATTCAATTTATCATAATAGCTTTTTATTCTAAGTAATTATTAAAAAAATCTTCGTAAAAGAAGTTTGATGACCGTGAAGTGTCATGAAGGTCTTCTACTGTGTTCCTTCTATTTTCCACTGGGTGTCATTGTTTGCCTATCTGTGCACAGTCCATTTTTTGTCATATGTTGTGTGCTGATGACATTAAATCACAGGCGATCCAAGCTGCATATCATTTCTTGATATGTATGTGTCACGTGGACCTGTCCTGTGTGACACGACCCGCAGGCCACTAACTAAAACAACAAAACACGGCACGTGTAACTGTCCTGTGTGACACGACCCACCGGCCGGTAACTAAAACAACAATACAAGGGGAAGGGAAACAGTTACAACGGTGGGCCCTGCGATAGGGAATGGGGACGTGGAGACCTTCTGCACTCTCCTGAGTCAGTGTCCTTCACACTCCTAATGTTCCATAGGCCGGTTCCACACCGGGCGCTGATCAGGATACCTGTCACCCTAGCACACCCTACACCTATCCCTTGCTAGGGAGCTGGGTGGTGCAGGCACTGGCCCCAATGCTGTACTAATACACACCAGGGAAAAATACAAACAGGGAAACACCACTTAGCTTTGCTCTGTTGCTATTGCTCCCAGCAGCAGATTCCACCACCAGAATGCAGCTTTCACCTGAAGCTCGACACCTGAGTTCAGCTTCCACCAGAAGCTATATACCAGAGCTCCCCTGAGCTGCCAGAAACTCTTCTCTGTAGTTCTTTTCTCCACCAGACTTGGTTGGGAAAGAGCAATATCACCAACACCTGCTCATAGACCATGTGACCCTATATAGGAAAAGGGGATGGTCAAATGATCAGGGGCAATGACCCTAACGGCCACCGGGGCAAAACTAGAACTGAAAACACCACAGTGCAATGACCCTAATGGCCACCTGGGGAAAACTATCATTAAGCACACAGCTTAAGGAAAAAAAAGGTTACTAGTGCTTTTTATCTGTCATGATCCAGCATGGATCATGACAGTATGATTGTCCTGGTAATTATTAATAACATACATGCCCCCAGGCTTGGACTGGCCCACAGGAGAACAGGTGAATCCCCTGGTTGGCCCACATATTAGAGTAGGCCCACCACTCCACCCTTAGGAGTAGTAGATGGCACAATTCTCTTGTTTTACCTCGTACAGACAATAGCAGCAATTTATCATTCAATTAAACTATCCAGTTAATTATTATACGGAAGCAGATGTAAGTCGTGAAGGTGGGTAATTTAATATTTGCATGTAGCTGAACAGTAGCCCCAAGAGTAAATGCTACTGGTGAGCCCATGACATCTCAATTCAACACTGCATGTCCCAAACACCTCTCTACTGGCTTTTTTGTGGTCCATTACTATTTTTCATGTTTTTGTAGAACCATAGCAAACCTAAATATACCTATACATAGCTCATGCTCATGCTCATTGACTCAGCTTTCATAATTTCTTTCAAGCTTGCTAATGATTCATGTGTCTGACATCAACCTCCAATGTCCAAAACCATGGCCACTGTCAAATGTAAAAATACATACTATATAGCTCCTAGCCATTGTCCTTTCACACGTCACAGGTATTTTACTGCAACAGAAAACCGCATACAAATCACAAGTCAGTAACCAGAACACAATAGTAGCCACCATGCCTATTATACAGCTTCCGAAATTCTCACTACACATATCTGCTAACTTCAGAATTGTCACTAAACATCTTCAATTGTCATAATATCACATTTTGGTCCTAAATATTTTAGATAAATAATCTTTACCTTATTTTCAATTTTATTATTTTTTTGTAGTTTTTTCTAAATACGGTAGTTACAATTTACATAAAGATAAAGGCTAATAACTAGAGACAAGCGGATTTGAAATAATTCCACTTCACCAAGTTGAACAGATTTTTTTCGGGAAACTCAGTTTGCAGCAATGCTATTCTTCGCATATTGAATGTCCCGCAATAAACATAAGGTGTAAAAAAAAAAACAAACAAAAACAACTTACACTCACCAATCACTTCACTGGCCCCTTAGCTGATCGTTGTCCACCGTCTGGTATTTAAGTCTGTCTATTCTTTGTTTAGTCGCTCGCCACATCTCCCAGCCTATTCGGTCTTGCCTGGGACTTCTGGCCATGACCAGGCTTTGGAGGTCATTGCATGGTGCACGTCGTGCCGCCACCGACGTGAGATGCGCAGAGACCGCTGAAGCCTAGTTGCGGCAGGAAGTCCCGGACTAGAATGAACAGACCAAAGATGTGTCAGGGGAAAGAATAGGACTGGATGATCCTCAGGGTTTATTTTCTCTGTAGTCACAGCTCTGACCTGTTTACTCTTAGCTGGGACTTGCAGCTGTGAATAGTCCTCAGGAGTCAGCCATTTTGCTGAATCCTCACAAAGCAAATTAATTCACAAGTATCTGTATTCTCAAAAATGTGTTTTTTTGTATATTGAAGTAGAATTCAATTCCACTTGAGTAAATTTGCTCATCTCTAATAATAACCAAATAATCATGGTAAATCATGTATTCAAAAACAGGCGAGTATGCATTACGTCAGACTCTATTTGAGGCGTACAGGAAGCCAAATTATTTACTGTCAATAAAACCAATTCAGTTATAAAACAGATTAAACTGGATTTCCATATATATTAGACCCTTTCCACAAGAATATATTTGCTTGTACCTGCATTGTGGTGACGAGTATTAGACCTTGCTTGAGGCGCTAAATATGTAAAATTTAAAGCAAATCAGAGTGAAAATGAAGATGTTATTACCTCTGAATAGAATGAAATGACAGCTCATAAAGGGCGCACTAAGTATTAGCGTTCTGATTGGCGCAGGTGCCATACTGTCACACTGCAGGACCTGGCACTGAGAAAAACATACATACGTAACATTATGCAAATGCATAAGTCTTAGCAGTGTTTGCATAAGGCTGGCCGCACATGCTCCACCAGCAAGAAACATTACCCATGTTTTACCATTAGAGATGGCCGAAAAGTAATCAACTGTGGAGAGCGGTAACGTTTTTCTGTATTAAGAGAACCATTAAATAATGGAATGTAATTAAGGAAAATAATTTTTATATATTCATGGATTTATTGAATCAACTTAATTTTTTCTTTCGATAAAAACCGAAAAATTGTATCAAATGGAGTTTGTAATTTCCTTTTTTTTTTTTCTTTTTGTGACCATCACTACAGAACAGGGGATAACTTGCAGATCTCTATTAGTCCCATGGTTGGGACCTCCCCCGATTCCAAGCTTGGGGTTCTGTGGTGCCCCGTTTGAATGAATTGACGATCTATGAGTCTGCTGGCAGTGGAGTGCATCACTCCATTCAAATGGGACAATGGAGGGAACGTTGGGAGACCAAGCAGTAAGAACAAGAGGATTAGCCAGATAAAAAACAGTCACATTGACATTAGAATCTAGGACTTTGATAGTAAAGAGCGCAGTGCCCAAGAGTGACTCTTCTTTTCTTCCCTATGTGTCACACCGTTAAACAGTGTTTTTTTTAATAAGTCCAAAAGCCCCTTTAAATCATCTGGATACATGTCTGCGAAGTAGCTATTAGTGCCTGTCCTCTTAAAATATTAATGGTGTCCGAATGAGTTTCTACATGTCCATGGTGAATTAGCTATTGTTGTAGCTGTTTTCGTTCTGACCAAAGTCAGGTCTGCCAGATCACCAGTGAGGCCAAATTAGGAGTTCACGCCCTTAATTTACAAGTGCTTGGAGACAAAGGAGACTGCACACGGGCCGTGGGCAAATCACTTTATCTGATGTAATGAAACACAAGGCAATCTTTTATACCATTTACAACAATATGTAACTGTATGGAGCTCATGAGGCCCCCACCGTTTACCCAGGGACATACCTTGTTTACCATGTACCCAGAACACGTTGTGGCTGACTATTGAGAAAATATATGATAAGAAGCATATTTTCCTTGAAGAGGAGACAGGCAAAACTGCTGTGTCATAAGAATAAATTCTAGCAATGAAAGGCAAAAGGCAATTGAAGAATTAAAGGCAGTTAAAGGTGTTTAACGTCAAACCATTAACCCTTCTATATCACTGCTATAGAAAAGTACCCTTCAGTAGGGCTGGGCTGCATTATTACAGAAAATCCTAGTTGAGCTGTTTCTTGTTGAAAGCGACCATGCTTGCTTATTCTTCCAGCAATATCCTTTAATTGTATTAATTTTCAATTGTTTTCCTGATTACTGGCTTTATGTATTTTCTAGAACTCCTAATGGAGCAAACAAAGTTGAGCATCTTCTAGAAGTTAATACATTTACAATTGAACGCATTTCTGTAGTGAACATGTTTGTAGCATCTTAAATAGTGTTCTTTTTTTCCAGGATTCATTATTTACAGTGAAGATAGCTGTTCAGTCTTCATAATTTTCCTAATACAAGCAAAGCCAGGCTTAAACTCAAGTACCGAAATGTGCAAATGTGATGAGATTTTAAGATGCATGTAATTACATACTATGTGCGCAGGAACCATTTCAAGGATATAGATCCAAATTTCATCAGATACCAACTAAAAGTTTCACTTTTCTGAAACATAAGAAATCAAAATGACTTCACACTTACTGATGTCATCAATGGAGCCGAGTCATCTCCAATGGCCACCAGTACAGTATTCTGTGTAGGAATATTTGGAGACTTTGCACATAGCATAATTTTGTACTTAATGACCAAACCAATTTTTACAATTCTGACCACTGTCACTTTATGAGGTTATAGCTCTGGAACGCTTAAACGGTTCCCACTGATTCTGAGACTGTTTTTTCATGACATATTTTACTTCATGTTAGTGGTAAAATTTCTTTGATATGACTTGCGTTTATTTATGAAAAAAATGGAAATTTGGCAAAAAATTTGCAATAGGCTTGTCTTCCCTTAACGAACAGCACAGCATGAATGAACTTTCATTGAATATATCGGTCACGCTGGGCACCTCTGGATAGTGTACCTACTATCCGCTAGTCATCTTTTCAAAACCCGTTAACAATTTGTAATATATTGTTTGTCATTATGATGTCTGCATTTTGTGCCAATACGGACAATTTTTAATTTTCTGTTCTCTATTTCTATTTATCATATATATTCTAGTAACAAGAAAATTCTGATGAAGGTCCTATGTTGGGACCGAAGACGTTCAAATATTTGTGTTTGGATGCACCAAGAATAAAAAGGAACTATTTTTTCACATATTGAGTGCCAAGATTATTACTTTATTCACAACCTTAACCTCAACACCACAACCCTAACCCCAACACAACCCTAACCCCAACCCTAGTCCCAACCCTAACCCTAACCCCAAACCTAAACCTAGCCCCAACCCTAACCCTAGCCCAACCCTACCTAGGGTCTATCACAGTGATCAAAATGAAGCAATAGGAAAAATCTCCTAATGTTGCCGGGGACCCCATTTCTCTCTCCTCTGGTATGCTAGATCATATCACAGAGAGAAATAAATGGGAGATTGGACTTTTTTTGCGGTCGCCGTTATTCACCGATCGCAACACTGGGGACAGTAAAAACCGACAAAATCGACCCAAATCATGTTCTCAGGGGGTCTCAGTTACCTCTGGTAGCCGAGACCCTGGAAGTTTTGCCGTGGGGAGATTTTTTTCAGGAAGGGGGGAAGCTGCACACAAAACACGCGTCAGGGATCTGCACTGCCTGACTAGGTCATATAACCTTTGTTTACCTATGCACACATGTCACTTTACTGATTATTCTGCTGCTCTTATCTACTGCTATTTAAATTGCTGCTACACATGAGGCGTCTGCCCTCTTGATTGCTGTAGACTCCATATGCACCAGCACAATACACTTTATTTTATGTACTTATTGGCATGCATTCCCACTTGTAGGCCCAGCAATTATATATATAACGTTTATAATTGTACTTCAGTAACCATGGAAACATCTGACTAAAAGGGCGAAAAACACTGAAGCAGCAACCTTTGAGCATCTCAAAATTTGTTTCAGTCTCAAAACTTTTGGTCATGACTGTAGACTGTTGACATTATTACTTCTTTAAAATGAACCTGTCAAGTCACCCGTGCCACCAGAACCAGTAGCAGTTGTGTCTACATAGATAAATACCCTGCCTAAGAGTCCCTTTTTACATTACACACATAAGCAGATCTTTAGAAAAAGTGTTTGGAAAGCCCGTTTATGCTACGTAAATGAGGCATTTGACTAGTCGATTGGGCATTAGTGTCGCCAGACTTGTCATCCCATTTAGCCTTTGGGCATGACAACATGACTGTGCATGATTAGAAGTGAAGAAGACTTCCAATCATGCACAATGCGCCTCTCTGACACCAGCAAACGTACATCTGGCTTCAGAGGATCAACGCAGTGAAGGACAGAAGCCGCGCACATGCGCAAGGTATTTATAGCGCTGATGATGATGCCAGTACTTGTAAGCCATGTTATCACGCCCACAGGGTGTGATAACATGCTAAGTGGGCCGACTATTCTGGGGACACTAACACCCCATCAACTAGTCAAAGACATCATTTACATATTATTCATAAACGGACTTTAGAAATACTTTGCAATGTAATAAAGGGACTATTAGGCAGGGAATTTACATATGTAGACACAACTGTTGGTGGTTCTGGGGACACAAGGCACCCTACAGGTTCCCATTAAATAATTTTTTTCAGTAGCCAAAAGTTCCATCATGCATGCTATTTTTATGTCGATGTTTCCTGCACTTAATTTGTGTCCTTAATTAATTATTCTCTCTTAATGAAATTGTAAGTAAGGAAGTGAACTCTTACAGTAACAAAATTCATCAGAAGAAACTAGTGACTACTGGCATTTTCCTCCAAAGCAGAACATGAATAGAATACTAATTGAACCTGCAGGGCAAAAATCAGATTATCTAAAGCTGACAATGAATTGAGGCTTGCAAGAGATGTCAAAAGCAATAATAAAGGATGCGATCAGCATACCCTAAATTTAGCGTTGGGTACACAGGTCGTGCGCTGGTGCACTTTTGATGGCGAATGCCCCCTTTTGGCGCTGGGCCGATGTGCGCCAAACGCACTGTTGCATTTTTGTGCACTCGGCGCAGTGCCAAAAGGGCGCAAGCGCTGGCAAAATCATACCAGCGCACAACCAGCGTACTCAATGCTAAATATAGGGTACGCTGATCGCATGCAACGTCATGCGATCAGAGGAGGAGCTGACCGGAGGGGGCCCAGCCGAGGGCGTAGCTTAGGGGCGGCTGTGCGCTGCGCCGGGTAACGCTAGTGTGAAACTAGCCTAACATTTACTTTATGATTAACCCCTTCACCACAGATCATTTTCTGCTTTTTTTTTCCATTTACATTTTTTCCTCCCCTTCTGTCAGCATAGCTGTACAAGGGCTTGTTTTTAGCAGGACAAGCTGTACCTTTGAAAAACACGATTCATTTTATCATATTATGCACTGGAAAGTAGTGGGGAAAAAAATTCCAAGTGCATTGAAATTGCAAAAAAAGTGCAATTTTACAATTGTTTTTTTTTTGCTTTTATTACTAAGCATGTTCACTATATGGTAAAACTGAGGTAGCAATACGAGTCTCAAGCCAGTACGAGTACGCAGATACCAAACATGCATTTTTTTTTTATTATTTAAGTGATTAAAAAAATTGGAAATTCATTTAAAAATAAAACCTCTTTCCTTTTGTCGCCATTTTCCGAGATCTGTAGCGTTTTCATTTTTTGGGGATCTTGGGCTGGGTGAAGGTTATTTTTTGTGCCCTGAGCTGATGTTTTTACTGATACCATTTTGGAGTAGATATAGGTTTTGATTGCCTCTCATTGCATTTTATTGTAAAGTTGCTGTGTCCATAAAAACCTAATTCTCGCGTTTCAATTTTTTTTCTTATTGCGCCATTTACCAATTGGATAAATTTTTTTCATATTTTGATAGATCATACTACATGCACAGCAACCCCAAATATGTGTATGTTTATTTATTTTCTAATTGCTTTATTTTTAATGGGGCAAAAGGGGGTGATTTTAACTTTTGTGTTCTATTTTTTTTCATATTTTTAAAACCTTGTCTTAAAAACTTTTTATTGTATTTGGTAGTCTTGAAGCTGCGATCATCTGATGGTCAGACACGAGCTGATTTTCAGAGGAGGATCGTAATGACAGGGATAGGGGTTGTCAGCAGACGCCTGACTTTCAAGGCAAACCATCGGCACCCTGTGATCACGTTCTGGGCTCGCCGATGTGAGCGTGGAAAGATGTGCATGTTAAGTGCCGCTGTCAGAGATATGCGTGTGAACCCGCTTCAAAGGCAGGGAGTCGACATATGATGTACCAAGTAATCATCTATGCACAGAATAGTTGATAACTTGCTGGTCGGTGTCTGACCCGGATTTGCTGAAAGACTGGAATTTTAATCCCCGAATGGGACCTTTTATCTTTGTTACAAAATGGTGCGGCAGACACCCAACTTCTGTTTTATTCATTCTCTATAAGGCTGGTTTTAGATTTGTGCTGGGCAGAGCTGCGGAGGGCTGCGTACTTTATCCGTGAAGGTCCGTCCTACTGCTGCACCTCCTTCGTTCAGCTTCGCCTACGTCTGCATGTGGCCTGAGTACCTATCTTTAACATTGGGTACGCAGGCCGTGCGGATGTATCCGCTTGCGTCTTATTGACGCTGCAGCGACCTGCGTCGAATGTAACGTGTTGCATTTTGTTGCGATCACCACATCATCAAAACAACACATGCGGACGCATCCGCATACATCTGCAAGGCCTGCATACACAATGTTAATGATAGGTACACAGGCCACATGCAGACGTAGGCGGAGCTGACCGTAGGAGGTGCGGCAGTAGGCGGAGCTTCATGGAGGAACTACACAGCCCTCCGCAGCTCTGCCCAACGCTAGTGTGAAACTAGCCTAAGGCTGCCTGTAAAAGGCTGAGCACAGTACTTGGCAACCCCATAGGTAATGAATAGTGTAATGGTTGAGCACATTTCTAACATGGGAAGTTCCATGTTCTGCTGATCAGTGCAGGTCCCAGTGGTCGGACTCTCACAAATCAACAAGTTATCACTTGTCCTGTTGATGGGTAATAAAAATACTTTTTATTCCTTATAAGAGTAGTCCAGGACTAAGTAATTCTATCAGAATTGCCCCATACACTATGTGCAGAATTATTAGGCAAGTGATTATTTTGACCTCATTATTTTATGCAGATTTTCCGAATCCTTACTGTATAACCTTAAATGCTTATTGGGTGAAGTAGATCAGATGATGTGTATTTGTGGAATGAGGTGGATGTAACCTAATGATACAATATTCTTTATCAAAGTGTGCAGAATTATTAGGCAGCTTTGTTTCTTCAGGGAAAATGAGCCCAAAATGGTATTTATCTGACTCTGAAAAGATAAACATTCTTACAAGTCTTACAGGGGAGTGATCACAGAACCAACAAAAGTATTGCTGTAAATAGTCAATAGGATTGCAAAAAATGTGCTGAGAAAAAAAACCTCACATTAACTGCCAAAGATTTGAATAGAAGCAAATGTGAAGTCACCAGGAAGCCATTATCCTCCAATGTTGACATATTCCCGAACTGCAACCTCCCTGGAGAGCCCAGAAGTACAAGATGTTCAGTGCTCAGAGACATGGATGAGGCATGGAACGCTGAAACCGACCACCACTGAGCAAGACACAGAAATACAAGGTGTTCAGTGCTCAGAGACATGGCCGAGGTAAGGAGGCCGAAACCTGACCATCAGTGAGCAAGGGACAGAAGTCCAAGGTATTCAGCACTCAGAGATATGGCAGAGGTAAGGACTGAACCAGACCACCACTGAGCAAGATACAGAAGTACAAGGTGTATAGTGCTCAGAGACATGAACGAGGTAAGGAGGCTGAAACCGACCACCACTGAGCAAGACACAGGAGTAGAGATGAGCGACTTTGCCTTATTTAGGGTCGAGTCGGGTTTCATGAAACCCGACTTTCACAAAAGTCGGGTCTAACGAAATCGGCCGAGTATAGGAAAAAGTCGGAGGCCGACTGAAACACGAAACCCAATGCAAGTCAATGGGGAAGCAAAGTCGGCAGGGAGTGGAGCACAATAAACACACCTACAGTGCCCATTTCAAAGCCAAAAACATCAATTCTTATTACTGAAGCTTGTCAACCTTAATTTACTTCATAATAATAGTTATGCATTGAAAACTGGGGCTTATTTGACTAAAGTTGTGGGGGGGTAGGGCTGGCTCCAGGTTTTCGTGTGCCCTGGGCCAAAGAGTGTCAGTGCGCCCCTTTAACACATACCACAACTCATGATGCTCCGATACGGCACAGAAATATAGGTATAGTAGAATGACAAATACTTCACTGCTTACATGACATGACTGATCTATTTTAAGTTGTACAATAGCTCAAAAAAAGGGCAGTATATTACTCCATACAGTATTATGTCCACCACATTGTGCGCCATACAGAATAATGAGCCCCATATATTTCTCCATACAGAATAATTGGTCACATATAATGTGAAGCAACTAAGCTTCAAAAACTAAATCAGCACTCAGGTACTTTCAGAAGACAGAGCTCACGGAACACTGCACACACCAGCAGGGAGTGGCAGAATCCAAAAAGCAAGCAAAACAAAAACAAATCTTAAATGCAAAAAGGCAAAACAGAAAACTTAGCTTTAGGAGAGCAGGAATCAGGCTGGTGTCCAAGAGTCCACAGAGAAAACACCCGCAGGGCAGAAAGGGCGTAGGCTGCCTTAAATCCAGTCAGAGACTCCACTCAGCCAATCGTCTTCATTAGTCCCAGGTGCCTGATAATCAGGCTCACTACCTTCCTTCACTAGAATAGGGAGTTCACCAGGCCTCAGTGACGGAGGGGAAAATGAACTCACAACAGTACCCCCCCCCTTGAGGAGGGGTCACCGAACCCTCAACAACGCTACCAGGGCGATCAGGGTGAGCCCGATGAAAGGCACGCACCAATCTTTTGGCATGAATATCAGAGGCAGAGACCCAGGAATTATCCTCCTGACCATAACCCTTCCACTTAACCAAATACTGGAGTCTCCGTCTAGCCAGACGGGAATCCAGAATTTTCTCTACCTCATATTCCAAGTTACCTTCAACCAATACAGGGACCGGAGGTGCCACCTCAGGCACAACTGGCTCAACAAACCTCTTCAACAAGGACTTATGGAACACATTATGGATCTTAAATGTGACAGGAAGAGCCAAACGAAAAGAGACCGGATTAATAATCTCCAAAATCTTGTAAGGTCCAATAAATCTAGGCTTAAACTTAGGAGAAGCCACCTTCATAGCAATATTCTTTGATGATAACCACACCATATCCCCAATCTTAAACTGGGGACCAATGGTCCTATGTCAATTGGAAAACCGCTGGGCCTTTTCCTGGGAGAGAGATAACTTATCCACCAATTGGTCCCAGATCTGGTGCATTCTCTCCACCACAGTGTCAACACCTGGGCAGGCAGAGGGCTCCACCTGCCCTGAAGAAAATCGAGGATGAAACCCAAAGTTACAAAAAAAAGGTGACATCAAAGTGGCAGAACTAGCTCTATTATTTAAAGCAAATTTGGCCAAGGGCAAAAATGAAACCCAATCATCCTGATCAGCGGAAATAAAACATCTCAAATACGACTCCAAGGTCTGGTTTGTTCTCTCTGTCTGCCCATTGGTCTGAGGGTGAAAAGCAGAGGAGAAGGACAACTGAATTCCCAACTTGGAACAGAACGTCCTCCAAAATTTAGACACAAATTGAACTCCTCTGTCAGATACAATGTTCTCAGGAATCCCGTGCAAGCGAACCACCTGTTGCAAAAACAGGGGCACCAACTCAGAGGAAGATGGCAACTTAGGGAGTGGTACAAGATGAACCATCTTAGAGAACCTATCACAAATCACCCAAATAACAGTCATTCTTTGAGAGACCGGCATATCAGAGATGAAATCCATTGAAATATGGGTCCATGGCCTCCTGGGGACCGGCAAAGGCATCAACAACCCACTAGAGCGAGAACAAGATTTAGACCGGGAGCAAGTCCCACAGGACTGCACAAAATTCCTGACATCATGAGACAAGGTGGGCCACCAATAAGAGCGACTCACCAGATCTCTAGTACCAAAAATACCCGGATGACCAGCCAATGCAGAGCAATGAACTTCAGACATCACTCTCTTCTTCCACTGGTCAGGAACATACAACTTTCCACTGGGGCAACGCTCAGGTTTGTCCTCCTGGAACTCTTGCAGAGCAAGTCTCAAATCGGGCGAGATGGCAGAAAGAACTACCCCTTCGCCTAAGATGGTAGCAGGCTTAGTCACCACAGGAGAATCAGCAAAGAAACTCCTAGAGAGGGCGTCTGCCTTGACATTCTTAGTTCCAGGAAGAAAAGAAACCACAAAATCAAAACGTGTAAAAAACAAGGCCCAGCTAGCCTGTCTAGGGTTCAAGCGTTTAGCCGACTCTAGGTAAATCAAATTTTTGTGGTCAGTGAGGACCACAACTTGATGTTTGGCTCCCTCCAACCAATGTCTCCACTCCTCAAATGCCCATTTCATGGCCAACAGTTCCCGATTCCCCACATCATAGTTACGTTCAGATGAAGAGAACTTTCGGGAAAAGAAAGCACAGGGATTCATTTTAGATGTTACCGGATCCTTTTGGGACAACACTGCTCCTGCACCAATCTCAGAAGCATCCACCTCTACCTGAAACGGGAGTGAGACATCAAGTTGCTGCAGAACCGGGGCGGAGGTAAATCTACGCTTCAGCTCCTGAAAGGAAGCAACCGCCTCCGGAGACCAATTCAACACATCCGCACCCTTCCTGGTCAGGTCAGTCAATGGTTTGGCAATGCTAGAAAATTTTGCTATAAATTTCCGATAAAAATTAGCAAAACCCAAAAACTTCAGGAGGGCCTTCAAAGAAGTGGGCTGAACCCAATCATAAATGGCCTGTACCTTGGCTGGGTCCATTTCAATAGTTGACGGAGACAAAATAAATCCCAAAAAAGAAATCCTCTGTACTCCAAAAAGGCATTTTGATCCTTTGACATACAGAGAATTCTCTCTCAAGATCCGGAACACAGTCCGAATATGTTCCACATGAGCATCCCAATCCTTGGAGAATCCTTGGAGAAGATCAAAATATCGTCCAGATAGATAATCTGAAATTTGAAATCTCGGTATATATTTCCGGAGTCACCCTCAGACGCTCACTCAGTCTGGCTTTGACCATAGTAAAAAATGTTGTAAAAAAGGTACTGGATAACAAGATAGCAAGTATATATATTATAGGTTACAATTGAAATCTCCGTATACATAGTCCCGTAGTCACTCTCAGATGCTTACCCAGTATGGATTTGACCGTAATACTAAATGTCGAACAAAGGTACTGTATAACAAGATACAAGCTGTATCGAGTATAGGGTAAAAATTGGTATCTCCGATTCTTCGTATTTATAGAAGGCGTAAACCACACATGCTCACTCACTGTGGATGATACCGTAATACAAAATTTGGAACAAAGGTACTGTATCAGCACATAGCAGGTGAATCCAGTCTAGGGGTAATTGTAAATTTCCATCTATACTTCCGGCGTCAGACACAGACACTCACAGGCTCACTATGCATTACACCAGAATTTAAAAAGTAGAAAAAGGTAGTCGAAGCGTACAACAGTATACAGTGTTGTGGTACTTTTAAATTTTCGTATATATTTCAATCTCAGTAAGCCATTCCAGACTCTCCACTACTGGAAACTACATGGATACAAGTACAGATGGAAAGTCGAGTGTTAGCAGAAATTTGGGAATTGCTCATCACGGGAAAACCTCCCGGTAGATGTTACAGAGGTGATGCAGACCCTCAATTACTGTGTCTGTGGAGACAGCAAAAAAGATTCTTTGTGAAGAAAGGATTGCTTTATCTCAGTAGTGTGGATCACATCACCGTTACTCGTCTCCATCAAATTGTGATCACAGGGAGAGATGTAGTCATGGTCCTCACTGCTATCATGATGTGTCTGGTCATTTTGGAGTGCAAAAGACAGAAGCCACAGGCCATAGGTGATTCTATTGGATTGGCATGAGAGGAGACTTTGAAAAATGGTGGCAGGAATGTCACACGTCTGTGACTATCACAACTGTGAAAGGTGATCATAAAGCACCACTGCATCCGCTTGTAAGTTGATGTCCATTACAAATGGTAGCCATTGATCATCTGAAGGTAGAGGACAGCAGGACAGGCCATAGCTACATCTTAACCATCCTCGATCAATACCCCAAATTTCTAGTGGCCGTCTCTGTGAAGGATTTAACTGCCCAGACTACACAGCTGTGGAGCAGGGAGATGTAAGTATTGCAACTTGCAAGTGCTGTGGCCATGACCAAGCAGGGGGGGCACACTCGTGGTTGACGGTACTTGCACAGGGCCCCTCATAGTGCGCTGGTGTGTCTGACGGCGAGTGGGCCCCCCCACCATCAGAGACACTGTATTGTACTATGAGGGGCCCTGTGCCAGTGCCGTCGGCTATCAGTGGGCCCATCCACCTGTTCAGAGCAACGGCACTTGCTCAGGTGCGCCAGGTGTTGACCCCAGCCCTTGGTGGGGGGTGGGCAGCCCAGTTAAGGGGGTTTAAAAAATGGCATATGTATGTTGATGTGTTGGCTGGACATTCAGCTGCTGCAAAGGGCAGAATTGGGCAAGTCCGAGGAGGAGGAGGACAAAAGCAAGGCAGTTTTCTGGCAACCTATTTGTCATCAGGGGAAGGTGGGATAAAATCCTTTGAAACCCATGCATGTTTCATTTTAATGAAGGTTAGATCATCAACATTTTGGGTCGACAGACGGGTCCTTTTTTCTGTCAGGATTGATCCAGCAGCACTGAAGACTCTTTCAGATAACACACTAGCAGCAGGGCAAGCGAGCTCATGTAAGGCATATTGTGCCAATTCAGGCCAGGTGTCCAGTTTAGAGGCCCAATAGTGAAAGGGGAATGACCTGTGAGGGAGAACATCGATATGGGAGGAGTAGTTTGTAGCCATAGTTGACAACTGCTGTCTCCTGTCACTTTTAATCGATACAGTATTAGCAGTCGTGTGAGCGGTACTTGAGAAATCATTTCACAACATGGTCATTAAACCCCTTTCTCCAACGCCACTTTGGTTGTGTGCACCATGAAAACACCTTTTATTGTGCCAACTACGGCTCGTGGGAGAACCAGCACCGCTGCTGTGTGCTGGGAATGCCTCAAACGGTTTACCAGAGTTGCTTGTTTGTTAGCCAATATTAGCTCTAGGTTCTCCTGTGGTATGATGTTGTGTAATTTGCCTTTGCAGCGTGGATTGAGGATGCTGGCCAGCCAGTTGTCGTCATCCCTCATTATTTTGGCAATGCAGGGGTCCCTTTTTAGGATTCGCAAGGCATAATCGTACATGTGGGCTAATGTTCCAGGTGTCAATGCTGCACTGCCACTGCTGGGTGGAGGAGCACGTTCTGGCAAATCCACATCCCTACAGTCACGCACAAACACTGTACCTGACCTTGGCACGCCCACATGTTCTCTTGCCCTCTGAGAAGCATCCTCCTGCACAAAATAATCATCCCCCTCCTCCTCCTCTCCTCTTCTTCCTCCACCTCGTCCAGGACAGTTCCCTGACCAGACAATGGCTGACTGTCATCAAGGCTTCCCTCCTCCTCTGCTGCAGACACCTGATCCTTAATGTGCGTCAAACTTTGCATGACCAGATGCATAAGTGGGATGCTCATGCTTATGATGGCATCGTCTGCGCTTACCAGGACTTTACAGAGGTCTTTCAGCTTTGACCACTGCATACCTGACAATTCCATGTCTTCCCTCAAACTGCCTGCCCATGTATCCTCTCACAAATGCATTACAGCCTGCCTCTGTTCGCACAGCCTCTCAACCATGTGCAGGGTGGAGTTCCACCTTGTTGCAAGATCTATCTTTAGGCAGTGCTTGGGGAGGTGGAGCAATCACTGCAGCTTCTGCATACGAGTGGAGTGGACATTTGGGCGATGGATGTGCGAGCACAGTCTTCGCACCTTATGTAGCAGGGATGTTAACTCCGGATAATTATTAAGAAAGCACTGCACCACCAGGTTCAAAGTGTGAGCCAGGCAAGGTATGTGTGTGAGTTTTGCATGGGCTATGGCTGCCACAAAATTACAGCCGTTATCACTGACTACCTTGCCTGCTTCAAGATGTAGACTGCCCAGCCATGACTCAGTTTGTCACTGCAAGTAGTCGGCCAGTACCTCCGCGGTGTGTCTGTTGTCGCCCAAAGACATCATCTTTAACACAGCCTGCTGATGCTTACCACTAGCTGTTCGATAGTGGGACACCTCGTGTGCAACACTGCCAGCTGCGGATGGAGTGCTCGTGGGACTGCGCTCTGTGGACAAGCTTTCGTTGATGGAGGAGGAGGGTCGAAAGACTACAGCCAACTGTTTCCTATACCGTGGCTAGGCAGCACTGTTCCACCGCCGCTGTCCCCTATGGAGCCTGCATCCACCACGTTAACTCAGTGCGCAGTGATGGACACGTAACGGCCCTGGCCATGCCTACTGGTCCATGCATCTGTTGTGAGGTGCACCTTTCCACTCACTGACTGTTTTAGTGCATGGACAATGTGGTTTTTCACATGCCGGTGGAGGGCAGGGATGGCTTTTCTAGAAAAGAAGTGCCGACTGGGTAGGTCATAGCGTGGGACAGCGTAGGTCATGAGCTCGTGGAAAGCTTTGCTACTATGGTATACATTTTCTGGCCTTGCACGCTGTGCTAAGTTGACCGTCTGGCCAAGCTGTCCTGCAACTCTTTTAGTTTTTGGTTCACGTTTTTGGACAGCTACGGGCCTGCCAGATAACCGCTGCTGCGATGTCAATGCCTGCTGCGGATCCTTCTCCTTATCTGAACTATTGCCAGCGCCACCCTCCTCCCCCAATGGATGCCAATACGGGTCAAGAACTGGGTCATCCATCACCTCCTCTTCAAAGTCATCTGCACCTTCCTCTTTACCTTCCTCTGTGTCACCGTGTAAGGTGGTATAGTATGCGGGAAGGGGCACCTGAGTTTCATCAGGGTCAGATTCTGGCTCAATAGACTGCGAGGGCAATGTAGTGCTCTGGGTCAATGTACCAGCAGAATCATCTAGCAGTGGCTGTGCATCAGTGCACTCCATATCAGATTCATCTTGGACTGGGGAATTCAGGATTTGACTGGATAACCCAGGCATGGTATGTGAAAACAGCTCCATTGAGTAATCTGAAGTGTGGGCTGCCGCATACTTAACTTTTGGTGGAGGTCAAGGACACAAGGAAAGGTGTTTTTCCTGACCAGAACCCTGCACTGACAACTCCGTGCTTGCAGGTTTTGAATGTTCAGAAGAGGAGGCAATAGAGCTGGTGGCTGTTTCGGCAATGTACGCCAAAACCTGTTCCTGATGCTCTGGCTTTAAAAGCGGTTTTCCTACTCCAAGAAAAGGCAACCTTACAGGCCTTCTTGGGCCAGACGATGACGCAGGCTCAATACCTCCTGCCTTAGCTGCTATTGTGCTTTTGCCTGAACCAGCCGATGCACCACCACCATCAGTACCAGCTGAGCCCCCCTGCCCACGTCCGCGGCCTCTTCCACCATACTTCCTCATGTTTGGGAAAATGTACCAAAAATACCAGCAGAGAGATGGTACTGTATGAGGAGCGTCCACCTGTGTAACGTGTATAAAAAAAAATTAAATCCACGTATATATTTTGTTAGTCACAGACGCTCTCACAGTATGTATTTGGCCGTAATCCAACAAGCAGATATATGGAACTGTATGAGAAGTGTACAGCTGTATACGTTTTTTGTGCAACTAACAATCTCCGTTGTTATGAATGAGTCACCGGAGGAGGAGAAAACAAAAATACAAGCTAAGTCCAGAAAACCGGAGAGGTTGGTAGCTATCGGATTGCAGACCCCTGATCCTATACACCACAACTAACAGTAGCCGTGGGGGGTTCCTACGGTGCCCTAGACCCCTCGTCACAGCCGGAGAACTACATAAGCCTAAAGAAGGAAAGGGGAAATCTAAACTGCCCCAGAGCAGACCCCAAAGCAATAGACAGCCCCCAACATGTATTGTCGGTGAAATACAGAAGAAAACACAAACACAGACAGAAGGACAGGCTGAGCAAACGATGGGGCCCAACTAACTAGATAGGACAGGACAGAAAAGATGCTGGCTGCAATCCGCAAAAAACCCTACCAAAAATGTCCCAACCGTCTGATAGGGAAAAAGGCACTGAAGTCGCTAGACTTCAAAATCACTATATCAGCACTCAGGTATATTCTGAAAACAGAGCAAAGAGATCAACTGATCCGAGACAAAAATGGAATTCAGCCAGTCCCAACCAGGACTGGCTGAACACAAACACTAAGCAAACCAGACAAAATCTCATGGAATAATAGCAGGGCAAAAACTTAGCTTTTAGTAGACAGGAACCAAGCTGGATGCAAGAGCTCAGAGCAGAAAGGATCACCAGCAGCCCTGCAGGGCGTCGGCTGCCTTATATCCACTCAGAAATTCCAGATGTCCAATCACACTCCGACTGTTCAGATGACAGGTTCTTCCCATCCCAATCAATTTCACTACCTCTCTTCACCAGCAGAGGGAGTTCATCAGACATCAAAGGTGAAGGGGAGAATGAACTCACAACACTCCGTATATGTATTTACTGAGTGTCACACACACACGCTGACTCTGTATAGATGTGACTGTAATGCGAACGGCAGATATACAATACTGTTTGAGAAACGGACAGCTCTATACGGTGTGTGTATGGAAAATTGTCAATCTCCGTCTATTTGTATATGGACTGACACACGCTATCTCTGTCTAGTTTTGACCGTAATCAAACAGCAGATATACGAAACTGTTTGAAAAGTGGACAGCTGTCTAAGGTGTAGGTCTGGAAAAATGGAAAATCTCCTCAGCTTGTTTTTCCAGAGTCACACACAGATAGCTTCTATTTGTCCGTGACACAAGGAGGTACACGGTAGTGTGTGAGGAGCGTACACCGCTATACAGTGTCTGTATGGAAAATTGTCAATCTCCGTCTATTTGTATATGGACTGACACACGCTGTCTCTGTCTAGTTTTGACCGTTATCAAACAGCAGATATAAGAAACTGTTTGAAAAGCGGACAGCTGTCTAAGTAGTAGGTCTGTAAAAATGGAAAATCTCCTCGGCTTGTTTTTACAGAGTCACACACAGATAGTTTCTATTTGTCCGTGATACCAGCCGGTACACGGTAGTGTGTGAGGAGCGTACACCGCTATACGGTGTCTGTATAGAAAATTGTCAATCTCCGTCTATTTTTATACAGATTGACACACGCTGTCTCTGTCTAGTTTTGACCGTTATCAAGCAGCAGATATACAAAACTGTTTGAAAAGCGGACAACTCTATAAGGTGTAGGTCTGGAAAAATGGAAAAACTCCTTGGCTTGTTTTTCCAGGGTCACACCCAGATAGCTTCTATTTGTCCATGATACAAGGCGGTACACGGTAGTGTGTGAGGAGCGTACACTGCTATACGGTGCCTGTATGGAAAATTGTCAATCTCTGTCTATTTGTATACGGACTGACACACGCTGTCTCTGTCTAGTTGTGACCGTTATCAAACAGCAGATATAAGAAACTGTTTGAAAAGCGGACAGCTCTATAAGGTGTAGGACTGGAAAAATGGAAAAACTCCTCGGCTTGTTTTTCCACAGTCACACCCAGATAGTTTCTATTTGTCCGTGATACCAGCCGGTACACCGTAGTGTGTGAGGAGCGTACACCGCTATACGGTGTGTGTATGGAAAATTGTCAATCTCCGTCTATTTTTATACAGACTGACACACGCTGTCTCTGTCTAGTTTTGACCGTTATCAAACAGCAGATATACGAAACTGTTTGAAAAGCGGACAGCTCTATAAGGTGTAGGTCTGGAAAAATGGAAAAACTCCTCTGCTTGTTTTTCCAGAGTCACACCCAGATAGCTTCTATTTGTCCATGATACCAACCGGTACACGGTAGTGTATGAGGAGTGTACACCGCTATATGGTGTGTGAAAACCGGATTACTTACCGATAATGCTCTTTTGTAGAGTCCACGACAGCACCCACTGAGAGAGGGGATCCGCCCCGGAACAGGAAACCTACAGAGAGATAAATGGGGCGGTCCCCCTCGCTCCCTCAGTTTGTGTTACCGAGAACAACGGAGGAACTGCCATACATGTTTTAGTCAATTTGTTTGGGCGATTCATCTATCTTACCCCTATGTAGTTTTATGTTTACTAAGTTTAATCACCTATTTAACTTAACTCATAATCTCCACCACCAAGGAGACCCATGTGTGTAAAAATCTTTACGGGAGGGAAGTGAGCGGGTGCTGTCGTGGACTCTACAAAAGAGCATTACCGGTAAGTAATCCGGTTTTTCCTCTTTGCCACGACAGCACCCACTGAGAGATTTCCAGAGATAATCACTTGGGAGGGCACACCGTGTTAAGGACTGATCTACCAAAAGTCAAATCCTCGGTAGAGGATAAATCTAGTCTATAGTGACTATAAAAGGTAGACGGAGAAGACCAGGTTGCAGCCTTACATATTTGTTCAATTGGGACGTTCGCTCTCTCGGCCCAGGAGGATGATATGGCTCTAGTAGAGTGCGCCTTAATCCCCAGTGGAGGGTCTTCTCCCTTTGCCAAATATGCCATCGTGATCGCATCTCTTATCCACCTGGATATCGTGCCCGTTGTAACTGCAGACCCCTTTCTGCTGCCCTGGAAGGAGACAAAAAGAGACCTACTCTGCCTCCAGGGACTGGTCCTATCTAGATAGGCTAGCACAGCTCTCTTCACATCTAAGGTGTGATATTTCTCCTCGTCCTGTGTTGACGGGTTCTCATAGAATGAAGGTAGGCATATCTCTTGAGATCTATGAAATTTAGTTGCCCGTTTGGGCAGGTAGGACGGGTCCGTCTTTAAAATCAGACTGTCTCGTGTTATTAACAGGAACGGAGGGTCTACTGATAGAGCGTGAAGATCACTCACCCTCCTAGCCGATACTAAGGCCACTAGCATAGCCGTTTTCAATGAGAGGCACTTTACTGATGCTGAGCTTATGGGCTCAAACGGTGCCTGAGTGAAGGCATCCAAAACTAGAGTAAGGGTCCACGCTGGTAGCTGAGGCATATGCACCGGTTCTGATCGTTGACAAGCCGAGATAAAACGAGTCACCCATCTATTTGCTGCCACGTTATAGTTAAATAGGGCTCCTAGGGCTGATACGTGGACCTTTAGAGTGCTCACTGAGAGTCTCAATTCTCGGCCTCTTTGTAGAAATTCTAGAATGGCCGTAATGGGTACTTCACCGGCTAGCTTTGCTGGGTGAAAGGCCAGGAACTTCCTCCACACCTTAGCATATATCTTTGTTGTGGACTCTTTCCTACTTTGTAGCAGGGTATTGATTAGGTTCCTTGAGAAACCCTTCTGCCTCAGTAGCTCCCTTTCAAATTCCAGGCCGCTAGGTGCAGGGCTTTGGCCTGTGGATGGTAGCAGGGTCCCTGCGAGAGAAGATTCTGGTGCAGCGGCAGGATCCATGGGTCGGTTAGTGACATGGCTCTCAGCCATGAAAACCACGGTCTTTTTGGCCAAAACGGGGCTATCAAGATGACCCTCGCCCTCTCCTGTCTTATCTTCCTGACCACTGTTGGTAGTAGAACCATTGGAGGGAAGGCATAGGCTAGCTGGAAAGTCCAGGGTGCTTGGAGGGCATCTAGAATGTCTGGGTTGTCTGACCTGTACAGCGAAGCAAACCTTCTTACGCGCCTGTTGGCTCTGGTCGCGAATAGGTCTATCTCCGGTCTGCCCCATTCTGACACTATCATTTCGAAGACGTGCCTGCTGAGGACCCACTCGCCCTGATATAGGGTCTGGCGACTGAGATAGTCTGCTCGGGAGTTGTCTACTCCTCTTATATGGAGCGCTGACAGGGATAGAAGATGTACCTCGGCTATTTCTAGGATCTTTCCCGCAATAGACATCAATGGTCCTGACCGCGTGCCTCCTTGCCAGTTTATATAGGCCACTGCGGTGGTATTGTCTGTCTGAATTCCCACGTGGGTGCCCCTTAACTGTGGAAGAAAGTGAGACATCGCATAGAAAATCGCTGTTCGCTCCTTTACATTAGAGGAGGTTTCTATTTCATCATTACGCCACCAGCCTTGTACCATGTGCTCCTCTAGGTGGGCTCCCCAACCTAAGGGGCTGGCATCCGTAGTGAGTATCTTGGAGGGAGTCACCCACCATTGCATTCCCTTTGATAAATTGGAAGGATTTAACCACCATTTCAGGGATCTTACCACCTCGGGCGATAGGGACATCTTCCCTTCCAGCCGCCCCTGCAGTCTATCTGTCTCCTGCAGAATAGCCCACTGCAGTTCTCTGGAGTGGAACTGAGCCCATTGCACCGCTGGAATGCACGATATCAGAGACCCCAGCAAGGACATACCCTGTCTCAATGATATTACGGGTCTTCCTGTAGTATTCTGTATCTTATCGATTATGGCCATTACTTTGGCGTTCGGCAGAAAGCACTCCTCAGTTACGGAGTCCACTTGCAGGCCCAGAAACCTCTGACAGGTCACTGGTTCTAGTGTGGACTTCTCCCAGTTAATTAGCCAGCCCAGTGTTTGTAGGGATGAGATAATCCTAGCTATTCTCGCTTCGCACTGTGAAACAGAATTCCCCACTATGTAAATACCCGAGGAGCCATGGATAGCCCGAATGGCATTGCCGCAAACTGGAAATGCTGAATCCGACCTTTGAACCAGACTGCTACCCGCAGGAACCTCTGGTGCCCTCGATATATGGGGAGATGGTAATAGGCGTCCTTTAGGTCCAAGACTGCCATATAACACCTGGGGAACAAAAGTTTTATTGCAGACTTAATCGACTCCATTTTAAACGACCTCAGTCTTAAGAAGGTATTAAGCTTCTTTAAATTTATTATAGTCCTGTAAGAGCCATCTGGTTTTGGGACCAAAAATAGAGGAGAATAAAATCCCATTCCTATTTCGTCCTCTGGGACCTCTACTAGGACCTGTTTAGTTAGCAGTACTGCAATCTCCATCTCCAGCGCTTCCTGCTGTGTCTGGGACTTCATGGAAGTCAATAGGAAGGAGTTCGGTGGATACCGAACAAATTCTAATTTCAGGCCTGATGACACAATATTCATGGCCCATGGATTAGATGTCACCTTCTCCCATTGGCGGCTGAATTTTAATAGCCTGCCACCTACCGGTATAATGATTTTATCGGGAACTGTCTCCCCTGAAGGGACGTTTCCCGAATAGGTTGCCCCTTTGTTTGGGGTCCTTATTTCCCCAGCGGTCCTGGGGTCTAAAGTCCTTCTTTTTACCAAACGGCGGCTTCCTGTAGGCCCTCCTGTTAAACGGAACATACGGGTTAGGGAAACCCTTCTTCCTCTACCCCGCTTTTGTCAAAATCTCATCCAGTTCCGTGCCAAACAAGTACTTACCCTGGCAGGGTATAGCACACAGTCTAGTCTTTGTTTGTGTGTCTCCTTTCCATCCCTTCAACCATAAGGCCCGCCTGCCTGCATTGGTCAGTCCTGCCGCTCTAGCCGATAACCGGAGAGAGTCCGCGGAGGAGTCGGAGAGGAAGGCCGCTGCTCCCTTAATGAGGGGCATAGAGGAAAGGAGTCTATTCCTAGCTACTCCATTCTTAATATTGTCCTCTAAGTCATTCAGCCACACCAACATTGATCTTGCCATACACGTGGCTGCTATTGCGGGCTTAAAGGCTGCCGTACATGCTTCCCAAGATCTTTTAAGAAATGTATCAGTTTTACGATCCAAAGAATCAGCCAAAGTTCCCGAATCCTCTACCGGCAGAGAGGATCTACGAGAGGTAGAGGCCACTGCCGCATCCACCTTGGGGGCTCTCGACCAGGCTATTAACTCCTCATCGTCAAAGGGGTACTTACGCTTTGACGTTAAGGGGAGGAAGGTTGTTTGACCTTGTTTTTCCCACTCCCTTTTAACTAGCTCTTTAACAGCTGGTACCACTGGGAATGCCCGGACCTTTCTACGGGAAATGCCTGCAAACATTATGTCCTGTGGGTTCTTGGGGTCCTTACTTTCTGGCAACCCCATGGTATTTCGGACAGACTTCACTAAATTACTGACACTGTCCGTGGGGAAACACGTTTGGTACTCGTCCTCTGAGGAAAGGTATTCCTGGGACTTGTCGGAATCTAGTTCCCCGGTTTCAGATGGCGACTTTGACGCCAGCGAGGCTCCTCCTCTTGACGAACATATTTCTCTCGCGGAGGAGTGACCCCCCAAACTACTGGAACCGCCTAAGGCCCGTAGCTCTTCTCTTATCATTGCCCGGATATCCTCCTTCTTTCGTGAGGACTCCTCCTGTAAGGCCTCCTCAATACATGATTGGCATAATCTCTTAGGGTGGCCATCTGGGAGGGGCTGAGAACATAAGGCACACTCTCTATGTTTCGCCTTCTCCGTTCTTTTAGCCTAAAGGGGGTATGGACCAGACAGAGAAGGCCATTAATTATATATTCTGACCACAAAACACTCACCCGTGAGTTTCGTCAGTAAACTACCGGCTGCGGGGTCCGCGACCCAGGCTGAGGCGAGGCATGGGACGACTTCTTTTCTTTGCGTTTTTTCTCCAAGGGCTCATCTTGCCTGGAAGGTCCACTAGATTCCTTCCTGGAGCTGCCACTTTTCCTGGTGCTACTACTTCTCCTTGTAGCACTGCTCTGTCTACTGCCATGTGGGGATTGCACTGGCTGACCTAACGGGAGCGAAGCTGGGTCATCTAAGGACGACATGACTGCGCACCAGCGCTGCGTCTGTGGCTTCTTTTTATAGCCTCTGCTATAGCTGCTCCTCTTCCCCTCTTTTTTTTTTTTTTTTTTTTTGCGCTTCTGCGCATGCGCGGGCATTCTCCCGCGATCTCTGCCTCCTGTCCTAACCCCGGAAGTCCTCTCCACTTCCGGGTTGCCTCTCCTGGGGAAGCGCTCGCTCACAGCAGAGCACTGATGCGGCGGCCGTCCGGCTGTGCCTCCCGGGTATCTACACCCCGCCACCAACACACGGGGTCCTTCTCCCCTCCGCAGGTATGACCCCCGGTAGCGCTGCCCAGCACAAACGCTCGAGCCCTTTGCTGGGGGGGCACCATCAAGCCCGGTCATTGGTATCTGTAATGCGCCCCCCCGGGGGGGGGTATTCCACTGTCCTCCCCAGTGAGCCTTGGCACCAGTCTCACCTCCGGCCTCACCTGCATTACCAGCTCTAGGGGGGGGGACATACCTCTCCGCCCGACGCTGCCTCCGGTCCTAGGGCCCCTGCTGCTCATATTCTGCACGCAGGTGGCTACCAGACCAGGTATCCTCTTCTGCGGGTTCCTTTCCAGGAACATGAAACCAAACTGAGGGAGCGAGGGGGACCGCCCCATTTATCTCTCTGTAGGTTTCCTGTTCCGGGGGCGGATCCCCTCTCTCAGTGGGTGCTGTCGTGGCGAAGAGGAAAAAAATGAACGCTCAGCAACTCACCAGAACAAAATAATAAAAGTTGGAGTGCTTTGAAAAAAGCAGTTTGAACAGCAGTGTGCACACAGCAATGCAGCTAGCAGGTAGCCTTAAAAGGCAGCCTAATCACCACCAGCACTGCTGCACAGAACAAAAATCCTCCCCTTTCACTGCACACTAACTGTACAGTGAAAAGCGCTAGCAGCAGAAGCAATTTGTTTTTCTTCTTCCCTGCCTAACACTCTCCCTATTCAGAATCAGCAGCACCTCTCCCTATTGTTAGATCATCAGAAGTAAGATGGCGGTCGACGGTCACAGCCTTTTATGCCCACTGTGACGCCACACAAAGCCAGCCAATCACTTCAATGCCCTTCTCTAAGATGGTGGTGGCCACTGCGCATGTCATCGCGTTGCCCACAGTGTGCGTCCTCCATCATTGGCTGAGAAAAGGCGCTGGAAGCATTATTTGAAATGCGACTTTGGCGCTCTGATCGGCGACCTCTTGGCCGACCTCACGCTATGGTCGGGTTTTGATCGGCGAAACCCGACTTTAGCTAAAGTCGGCTATTTTTTAATTTGAGTGACCCGTTTTGCTCAACTCTACACAGGAGTACAAGGTGTTCAGTGCTCAGAGACATGGCTGAGGTAAGGAAGGCTAAAACCAACCACCACTGAGCAAGGCATATAAGTGCAAGGTATTCAGTACTCAGAGACATGGCTGAGGCAAGGGAGGCTGAAACCAACCATCACTGAACAAAACACAGAAGTACAAGGTGTTCAGTGCTCAGAGACATGGCCGAGGTAAGGAGGCTGAAATCAGACCACCACTGAGCAAGACACAGAAGTGCAAGGTGTTCAGTGCTCAGAGACATGGCCATTGAAAAGGAGCCTGAAACCCGACCACCACTGAACAAGACACAGACAGTGAAACATCAAGACTGGGTCAAGAAATATCTGAACACGGATTGTTCAAAGGTTTTATGGACTGATGAGATGAGTGACTCTTGACAGACCACATGGATCAACCTGTGGCTGGATAAGTAACTGGCATAGACCTCCACATCTACTCAGACATGGCTGAGATAAGGAGGTTGAAACTCGACCACCACTGAACAAGACACAGGAGTACAAGGTGTTCAGTGTTCAGAGACATGGCCGAGGTAAGGAGGCTAAAACCCGACCACCACTGGTACAAGGTGTTCATTGCTCAGAGACATGGCCAAGGTAGGGAAGGCTGAAATCCGACCACCACTGAACAAGACACAGAAGTACAAGGTGGTCAGTGCTCAGAGACTATTGTAAAGGAGCCTGAAACCCGACCAACACTGAACAAGACACAAAAGGTGAAACATCAAGACTGGGCCAAGAATTATCTGAAGACAGATTGTTCAAAGGTGGACTGATGAGATGAGTGACTCTTGACAGACCAGATGGATCAACCCGTGGCTGGATAAGTAACTGGCATAGACCTCCACTTCTACTCAGACGCCAGAAATGTGGAGGTGTAGTACTGCCATTAGCTGGTATTATTAAAGATAATTGGACATTTTCAGGTTGAAGATGGACTCAGTAATGGACACAGACTTCCACTTCAACTCAGATGCCAGAAAAACGAAGGTGGATTTTGCTTTTGGTATTATTAAAGATGAGGTACATGGACATTTTTGGATTGAAGATGGACTCAAAATAAACTTCCAAACCTTCTGCCAGTTTTTAGAAGACACTTTCTTCAAGCAGTTTTACGTCAAGTCTGCATCTTTCAAGAAAACCAATATTTTTATGCAGGACAATGCTCCATCACAGCATTGAAGTCTCTCCTGCTTGACTAATCAGTAATGGCCTTAAAGATGAAAGAATAATGACGTGGCCCCTTCCTCACCTGACTTAAACCCTATTGAGGACTTGTGGGCCCTTAGTAAACGGGAGATTTACTATGAAGGAAAACAGCCACTTCTCTGATCAGTGTCTGGGAGGCTGTGGTTGAAGCTGCCAAAAAGTTGATTGTCAACAGATTAAGAAACTGACAGACTCCATGAATGGAAGACATGACTACTATTGAAAAGAAGGACAGCTAAAGTGGGGGAAATAAGTATTTGATCCCTTGCTGATTTTGTAAGTTTGCCCACTGACAAAGACATGAACAGTCTATAATTTTAAGGAAAAGTTAATGTTATCATTTAGAGATAGAATTTCAAAAATAAAATTCAGAAAATCACATTGTATAAATTATATAAATTGATTTGCATTTTGCAGTGAGAAATAAGTATTTGATCCCCTACCAACCATTAAGAGTTCTGGCTCCTACAGACCATTTAGACGCTCCCAATCAACTCGTTACCTGCATTAAAGACAGCTGTCTTACATAGTCACCTTTATAAAAGACTCCTGTCCACAGACTCAAAAAATCAGTCATAGTAGGACAAAAGGTAGGGGGCACAGCTGAAGGGCATGTAACATCAGAGATTAAATAAACAGGGGTGCTGCATAATGCACAGAAAGAAACATAGAACAATTAGAGAAAAAGATCCATGCACAAAAAGCGCACAGCCATGAGTAAAAATATGTATATACCATGATACGTAAGAAAGTGTATAAACAATTTTTATTAGTAGACAAAACAAACCACTATAAAATCAATTAAAAAGATAAAACACATCACATAGGTCCCATAAAGCAGCAATATAGCACACCACAATATAATATAATATGAGTGAAACAAGAATCCCCAAGACAAAGTAGTATATATATGAATCCCGAATACTTGCAGAAATAGTGCCAATCTGGGCGTCCCCAGAAGGTGAAAAAAGAGAGACAGAGCCCTGTATGAGATCAGAGTATTTGCATGAGATACCTGTGGTGATAGTGGTTTGTTTGTCTACTAATAAAAATTGTTTATACACTTTCTTACGTATCATGGTCTATACATATTTTTACTCATGGGTGTGCGCTTTTTTGTGCATGGATCTTTTTCTCTAATTGTTCAAAAAATCAGTCAGACTCTAACCTCTACAACATGAGCAAGACCAAAGAGCTTTATAAGGATTTCAGATACAAGATCTTAGACTTGCGCAAAGCTGGAATGGGCTACAAATCCATAAGTAAGATGCTGGGTGAGAAGGAGAGAACTGTTGGTGCAATAGTAAGAAAATGGAAGAAATACAAAATGACTGTAAATCGACATTGATCTGGGGCACCATGCAAAATCTCGCCTCGTGGGCTATCCTTGATCATGAGGAAGGTGAGAGATCAGCCCTCAACTACACAGGGGAACTTGTTAATGATCTCAAGGCAGCTGGGAGCACAATCACCAAGACAACCATTGGTAACAGATTACAACGTAAAGGTTTAAAATCCTGCAGTGCCTGCAAGGTCCCCGTGCTCAAGAAGGCACATGTGCAGACCCATCTGAAGTTTGCCAATAAACACCTGGATGATTCTGTGAGTGATTGGGAGAAGGTGCTGTGGTCAGATGAGACAAAAATTGAGCTCTTTGGCATTAACTTAATTCGCCATGTTTGGAGGAAGAGAAAATGCTGCCTATGTGTTAGGAGTGGCAGAAGGCACTAAATAGAAAATATGAATAAAGTGCCTTCGCCGCTCGGGGTCCACCGTGCGGAGGATGGAAAACCGCAGCTAGTAGATGCAGAGCACTAAGGCGGTAATGTGCACAGGGTATAACTGCACCCAATGTGCACTGAAGCAAGCTCTGTTACCCTCACAGAGCTGCAGGAAAAAGCATACACAAAACGCTGAGTCTGTTCAGGGTCACAGAGTCTCAGCGATGCAGACACGGTATTCAGAGTCACAGGAGTAGCCTTAGACAACAGGACTACTCCGTCTAGACCTACCGTTAAATAAGGTGCGTGGCGTCGCAACAGTGGACGCAGAGATAAGCTGCAACTGCAGCGTGGCAAGAACTGAGCCGCTTGTAAGGCGCTGCAATAATGCTGGCGCAATGCAGACGCTAAGCTACTGAGCAAGATGGAGCTAGGCGCGCTGGCGCTGGCGCAACTACTGTCAGGAACCAATCACTCACACAAGCGTATTATCAGAGGGAAAGGGTTTCTTAATAAGTCATTCACCAGTCCAAGCATCCATCATCAAACATACAGCAGCAAGTATGAAAATACTAGCGCATGGCGGAACAGCCATGCGTGCTTTTTATACCGAACGGGACCTTCCGGAAATCTCCAAGGCTCCAGGAAGAGCCAATGGGATTCGACACAGGACCTGAGCACCTGACTCCCGAACTCCAATGGGAGTTAGTCCCATGAGCATGCTCAGATGAGGGAACAAAGGACTTATCCTCTGGAGAGAGTTGCCGCAGGACAATCTCCTCTGCAATCTCCTCTGCAGCAGGAAAAGCGCAGGAGACTGCAGAATGTGAGGACCTACATTTCAGCAAAGGAGAGGCAGAAATCTGACTCCTAACACTATGACCCAAAGAACACCATCCCCACTGTCAAGCATGGCGGTGGAAACATTATGTTTTGGGGGTGTTTCTCTGCTAACAGAAGTCAGTAACAGTAATATTAACACTTTTAATTTAAATCAGAGGTGTGGCTAGGGGTTCAGCTCAGGAAAGGGGGGAGGACTTCTGAGTGCGTCCTAACCAGGTGACCATGTTTAAAACTATGGTGCCTTACCCTAATAGTGGGTTTTGGGGTACCTCAGCAGATGACAATGCCATCACTGAAAACAGATCTCTGTACAAAGACCAAGACTGATATTAAGGCCATATGGTGACATATAGTGATAGATACCAGTCCTGCAAAACATGTAAGAGATTACAGTACAGATATAGATAGTGACTAGTGTTGAGCATTCCGATACCGCAAGTATCGGGTATTGGCCGATACTTGCTGTATCGGAATTCCGATACCGACTTCCGATATTTTTTCAATATCGGAATTCGGCATCGGAATCGGAAGTTCAAAGTTGATTGACGGCCTGACGTCATCATGATGCGCGGTGTGTGCGCATCATGATGCGCCGTCATTTCGGGCCTTCCGGGGGTCTCTGCCGGCCTGCCGGGGGGCTGTGTGGACTGCCCGGGGTCGGTACCGGCCTGCCGGGGGGCTGTGCCGGCCTGCCGGTGGTCTGTGCACCCTGTGGGGGTCTGTACCGGCCTGCCGGGGGGCTGTGCCGGCCTGCCGGTGGTCTGTGCACCCTGTGGGGGTCTGTACCGGCCTGCCGGGGGGCTGTGCTGATGTCCGGGGGTCTGTGCAAGCATCGTCCGATGGGACTACAAGTCCCATCTGGCGATGCCTGCTACCATGACAGTGATTGACACATTAGCCAATGATGGGACAGTAGTAGTCCCATCATCCGGCTAATGTGTTAAATGTTAAAAAAAAAAAAAAAAAAAAAAAATACTACATACATACTACATACATACATACTACATATATACTACATGCATGCTACATACATACTACATGCTACATACATACTACATATATACTACATACATACTACATACATGCTACATACATGCTACATACATACTGCATACTACATACATACTACATACATACTACATACATACTACATGCATGCTACATACATACTACATACATACATACTACATGCATGCTACATACATACTACATACATACTACATGCTACATACATACCACATACATACTACATACATACTACATGCTACATACATACTACATATATACTACATGCATGCTACATACATACTACATGCATGCTACATGCATGCTACATACATACTACATGCTACATACATACCACATACATACTACATACATACTACATACATACTACATACATACTACATGCTACATACATACCACATACATGCTACATACATACTACATACATACTACATACATACTACATGCATACTACATACATACTACATACATACTACATGCATGCTACATACATACTACATGCATGCTACATACATACTACATGCATGCTACATACATACTACATACATACTACATGCTACATACATACCACATACATACTACATACATACTACATACATGCTACATGCTACATACATACTACATATATACTACATGCATGCTACATACATACAGTGGGGCAAAAAAGTATTTAGTCAGTCAGCAATAGTGCAAGTTCCACCACTTAAAAAGATGAGAGGCGTCTGTAATTTATATCATAGGTAGACCTCAACTATGGGAGACAAACTGAGAAAAAAAAATCCAGAAAATCACATTGTCTGTTTTTTTTTCATTTTATTTGCATATTATGGTGGAAAATAAGTATTTGGTCAGAAACAAGCAAACAAGATTTCTGGCTCTCACAGACCTGTAACTTCTTCTTTAAGAGTCTCCTCTTTCCTCCACTCATTACCTGTAGTAATGGCACCTGTTTAAACTTGTTATCAGTATAAAAAGACACCTGTGCACACCCTCAAACAGTCTGACTCCAAACTCCACTATGGTGAAGACCAAAGAGCTGTCAAAGGACACCAGAAACCAAATTGTAGCCCTGCACCAGGCTGGGAAGACTGAATCTGCAATAGCCAACCAGCTTGGAGTGAAGAAATCAACTGTGGGAGCAATAATTAGAAAATGGAAGACATACAAGACCACTGATAATCTCCCTCGATCTGGTGCTCCACGCAAAATCCCACCCCGTGGGGTCAGAATGATCACAAGAACGGTGAGCAAAAATCCCAGAACCACGCGGGGGGACCTAGTGAATGAACTGCAGAAAGCTGGGACCAATGTAACAAGGCCTACCATAAGTAACACACTATGCCACCATGGACTCAGATCCTGCAGTGCCAGACGTGTCCCACTGCTTAAGCCTGTACATGTCCGGGCCCGTCTGAAGTTTGCTAGAGAGCATTTGGATGATCCAGAGGAGTTTTGGGAGAATGTCCTATGGTCTGATGAAACCAAACTGGAACTGTTTGGTAGAAACACAACTTGTCGTGTTTGCAGGAAAAAGAATACTGAGTTGCATCCATCAAACACCATACCTACTGTAAAGCATGGTGGTGGAAACATCATGCTTTGGGGCTGTTTCTCTGCAAAGGGGCCAGGACGACTGATCCGGGTACATGAAAGAATGAATGGGGCCATGTATCGTGAGATTTTGAGTGCAAGCCTCCTTCCATCAGCAAGGGCATTGCAGATGAAACGTGGCTAGGTCTTTCAACATGACAATGATCCAAAGCACACCGCCAGGGCAACGAAGGAGTGGCTTCGTAAGAAGCATTTCAAGGTCCTGGAGTGGCCTAGCCAGTCTCCAGATCTCAACCCTATAGAAAACCTTTGGAGGGAGTTGAAAGTCCATGTTGCCAAGCGAAAAGCCAAAAACATCACTGCTCTAGAGGAGATCTGCATGGAGGAATGGGCCAACATACCAACAACAGTGTGTGGCAACCTTGTGAAGACTTACAGAAAACGTTTGACCTCTGTCATTGCCAACAAAGGATATATCACAAAGTACTGAGATGAAATTTTGTTTCTGACCAAATACTTATTTTCCACCATAATATGCAAATAAAATGAAAAAAAAACAGACAATGTGATTTTCTGGATTTTTTTTTCTCAGTTTGTCTCCCATAGTTGAGGTCTACCTATGATGTAAATTACAGACGCCTCTCATCTTTTTAGGTGGTGGAACTTGCACTATTGCTGACTGACTAAATACTTTTTTGCCCCACTGTACTACATATATACTACATGCATGCTACATACATACTGCATGCTACATGCATGCTACATACATACTACATACATACTACATGCTACATACATACCACATATATACTACATACATACAATACATTCATACAATACATACATAGACATACAGTACATATAACATAGAGTAACATACTTACCAATACTTGTCACATTGTTCCCCGAAGCCATTGTCTTTTCCGGAATAAATATTAACATAACAAACCACAAAAATACTCACCCACGATCCGAAGCAGTCCACGAGTGTGTCCCACGACGATCTTGGGTAGAGAACTGCAGCATCAGATGATGCTGCCGTTCTCTACGGGCTGCAGGAATCCAATGACGGAAGGTAGGTATCCTTCCGCACTGTATTCCTCCGCCACTTAAAAAAAAAAAGTCCCTAGTCTCACTTTATGCCATTGCTGTGTGGGAATTTCCCACGCAGCAATGGCATAAAGTGAGACTAGGGACTTTTTTTTTTTTAAGTGGCGGAGGAATACAGTGCGGAAGGATACCTACCTTCCGTCATTGGATTCCTGCAGCCCGTAGAGAACGGCAGCATCATCTGATGCTGCAGTTCTCTACCCAAGATCGTCGTGGGACACACTCGTGGACTGCTTCGGATCGTGGGTGAGTATTTTTGTGGTTTGTTATGTTAATATTTATTCCGGAAAAGACAATGGCTTCGGGGAACAATGTGACAAGTATTGGTAAGTATGTTACTCTATGTTATATGTACTGTATGTCTATGTATGTATTGTATGAATGTATTGTATGTATGTAGTATATATGTGGTATGTATGTAGTATGTATGTAGTATGTATGTAGCATGCATGTAGCATGCAGTATGTATGTAGCATGCATGTAGTATATATGTAGCATGTATGTAGCATGTAGTATGTATGTAGTATGTATGTGGTATGTATGTAGCATGTAGTATGTATGTAGCATGCATGTAGTATGTATGTAGCATGCATGTAGTATGTATGTAGTATGTATGTAGTATGCATGTAGTATGTATGTAGTATGTATGTAGTATGTATGTAGCAAGTAGCATGCATGTAGCATGTATGTAGCATGCATATAGCATGCATGTAGTATGTATGTAGTATGTATGTAGTATGTATGTAGCATGCAGCATGCATGTAGCATGCATGTAGTATGTATGTAGTATGTATGTAGTATGTATGTAGCATGCAGTATGTATGTAGTATGTATGTAGTATGTATGTAGTATATATGTAGTATGTATGTAGCATGTAGTATGCATGTAGCATGTAGTATGTATGTAGCATGTAGTATGTATGTAGCATGTAGTATGTATGTAGCATGCATGTAGTATGTATGTAGTATTTTTTTTTTTTTTTTTTTTACATTTAACACATTAGCCGGATGATGGGACTACTACTGTCCCATCATTGGCTAATGTGTCAATCACTGTCATGGTAGCAGGCATCGCCCGATGGGACTTGTAGTCCCATCGGACGATGCCTGCACAGACCCCCGAAGCCTGCACAGACCACCGGCAGGCCGGCACAGCCCCCCCGGAGCCTGCACAGACCACCGGCAGGCCGGCACAGCCCCCCGGCAGGCCGGCACAGCCCACCGGAGCCTGCACAGACCACCGGCAGGCCGGCACAGCCCTCCGGCAGGCCGGCACAGACCACCGGAGCCTGCACAGACCCCCCGAAAGGCCCGTACAGACCCCAGAGAAGCTGTACAAGGCAAAAACAGGGTTTTTCTTATTCCGATACCGGAAGTCCCATAGACTTGAATGGGACTTCCGGTATCGGAATCGGCGATACCGATACTTTTTTTAAAGATCGGCCGATCCATTCCGATCCGATACTTTGAAGTATCGGACGGTATCGCTCAACTCTAATAGTGACTAACAGGTGTCGTTATTTTTAATGGAGTCACTCACTTTTCCATCTTGACCATACTGACATGACAAATTCCTCCACCAAGAAATTGTTGTCTGCATAGCTTTTATATCAAAGACACATCTCACTTCATACATTTACAGCACCATCCCCATCTATTCAGAACCAATACAAACCCATTATTCTACTTACACACTCGGAGTCATACATAAAAATCATGAGGATTCATAGCAGAGGTCCTAATTGCCCTCCCCAAAAAAAAAAAAAATATTCGGATGGGTCATCAAAGAGCATATCTCACAACTTTATTTCAGCCCTTATAAAGTAATTTAGCTGTATGTTTGGAGAAATAAAGATACTTCATCGCAGCATAAAAACTTCACACCATCTGTAAAACACGGTGGTGGTAGTATCATGGTTTGGACCTGTTTGCTCCATCTGCACCTATCAAGGTCCTGTCAGCACCGGTGAACGGCGTCTGAACAGGGTGATTCACCCACACTGCGGGAGGGCCCGGGGTCAGATACTGCAAGGAAATCTCAGGCAGACAGGACCTGGGACACTAAAGATAGCAAGCAGTGAAGGACCTACGATCATGTGACCGCAGGGGGCTTAGCGTCCTGCTGCTGGGGATGAATGCAGGATTCTACTACAGGGATCCTGGAGTAGAGGAATGGGTTACTCAAGTCAGACAAATGGGGGGGTCATACACGGAGAGGGTGGCGCGGTACAAGAGGGACGAGCAGAGAATAGTCAGAACGTAAGCATTGAGTCATACATGGAGATAGCAGCACAGTACAAGAGGGGCAATCAGAGAATGGTCAGGACATAGGCAATGAGTCATACACGGAGAGGGTAGCGTAGTACAGGAGGGACAGGCAGAACTCGGAAAGGGAACAGAACCAGATCAAAACCAAGCAAGCATAAAGTAGCACAGGCGTAAAGCACAGACATACCAGGGTCACACACACTCGGCTGAGGGTCAGAGTATAAGCGACGAGGAATGACCCCACAATGAGGCTATAAGAAGCCTCCCAGAATCCCAGAGTGAGGCAGTCCAGATTAACCTCTGAACTACCTAATCCCACAAGCTGAGCAAACCATGACAGCGCCAAGATGGTTTGTCATGATTGATGGAACCATGAATTCTAAATTATACCAGCAAATTCTGAAGTAAAATGTCTGGACATTTCTCCAGCCGAATCTCACGAGAACGTATATCATGGCACAAGACGACGACCCAAAGCACACAAGTTATTCTACAAAACAATGGTGAAAGAAGAATAAAAAATATAGTTTTGGAATGGCCAAGTTAAAATTCTGACCTTTATCCTATAAAAATGTAGTGGGGATACTTGAAACGAGCAGTTCTTAGGAGAAAACAGGATTAAATCTATTTTGTAGGGAGGAAAGGGCTAAAATTTCTCCAAGATGATGTGCAGGACTAATCATACTTACCGGAAACATTTAGATGCAGTTATTGCTGTACAATGGGGTCACACCTGATACCGAGCAAAGGTTCACATACTTTTGCCACTTGCACACAATTGACGTTGGATGATTTTCCTCATTTAAAACATGGAAAAGTCTAATATTTTTGTCTCGTTTCTTTATCTACTTTTAGGATATTACAATCTGATCTAGTTTTAGGTCAAATTTATGCAGAAATATAGAAAACTCTGAAGGGTTCACAAACTTTAAGATACCACTGTTTGTGATGTGCGAAATACAAATTCCTCTCACTTTACCTGTAAATATAATTTATGAGATAAAGTGTTGCTCTGTGAGGACTACTGTGATGCTCTCAGTAGAAATCATCTAGTTGTTCTCTAAGGTGTAAAAACTTGTAACCAAGTGAAATGAGAATGTAATTTGGTCTCAGAGAGATGTTAATAGGCAACCCTATGGTACAAAAGATTTTCATGCATATGAAGAATATCATGGGCTGAATTAAAACTGGAAACACTGCTGTAGGCATGTGCCGTCTTCCGAATGTTCCATTACAATTGTCCAAATTAAACATTGGATTATTTTCAGTCTTTGTTGTTGGGAGCCTCAAAATTGTTTGCTGGATATTTAGTAAAAGTTCTTATGATATTTCTTTTATGGCATTAAGCAAGTTAAAGAAGTTATCAAAGTTTTTATCCTCTTAATATATTGCAGTCATCATACTATATAGCACTGTGTACTTACAATTGCTCATTTTGACATTCTAACCAGTAAATTCTTCTCTTCTCCATTAGGTCCATGGCATCATGTGATTAAAAACAGACTGATTGAATCATTCTAAGCTCTATGTAGAAAGAGGAAGTCTTGTTTCCACGCATCATCAGAACTGCAATTCTACATCCCTGCAAAGTCCTTAGCAGCCAAGCTTCACCTCTTCTTCAGCTCATGACCTGACTGCTCCGCTTCTTCCCTTGCAGTGATGTAGAACTAAAAAACTGAGTCTGAATTGAGAAAGTAAGTTAATGTGTTTGCACAATGTAAGTGCATATTAACACATGACCATTACACAGAGAAAGCAAAAACAAAAAACACAAATATCCTAAAATAAAAAATTAAAAAATAAACTGCAAATAATGCATAAAGGCAATAATAATAATAATAATAATAATAATAATAATAATAATAATAATAAGGGTTTTTAGTAAACATAATTTTGATCAAAATAATGTACAAGCCATCCCGCCACGTCACGGCAACCCTTGTGGGACAGTCCTACTCTAGTATTTAAAATATGGGTGTGACCGCCCTCTTTCTGAGCTGGGAAAACCATCCTGTCTGGCCTATGCTTTTACTAGTGGTTTAGTCCCTCGATCCTTGTTCACATTCACGTCACTTGGCAAGTGGAAAGGTTTTAAATACTAGAGTAGGGACTGTCCCACAAGGGTTGCCTTGACTGGCGGGCTGGCTTGTACATTATTTTGATCAAAATTATGTTTACTAAATACCCTTATTGTTATTATTATCCTTTATGCATTATTTGCAGTTTATTTTTTAATTTTTTATTTTAGGATATTTGTGTTTTTTGTTTTTGTTTTCTCAGTGATGTAGAACTATAGCTACACAGTGCTATTTAACCAGTTAAAGGGAACCTGTCACCCCCCTGGGCGTTTTTAACTAAAAGAGCCACCTTCAGCAGCACTAAGGCTGCATTCTGTGAAGGTGGCTCTTCCATTTCTGACCCCCAGTAATGCCGAAATATTAACTTTTATAAATACGTCCTCATACCTGTAATGCGTCCCATAGGTATCAGGTGAGCCTAACACTTGCTGTGCACTCATCTACTTTCCATACAGACCTACGCATTGGAAGCGTCCTGTCTCCCCCTTTTCTTTTCACTTTTTATACAAGCAGTTTTATGGATTTTATGTATCCTTAAAAAAGTATTATACTCTGTGTTTCTATTCTTGTGTCCCGCACATTGCTGATTGATTTGATTGGTCTCTTCCATGCGCAGTGATGCATTATTTATGTTTGCCGTGGATGATACTTCATTAGTACATTATATGGTAAAGCGAATGGTGCCATTCAAAAGTACAGCTCAAGTCACAAAAACATCAACGCATTTGGCTGTCAAAGGAAAAAATGAAAAATGATGGCACTGGATTAAAAGCAAGAAAAAATAAAACTACAAAGAACAAAGTTGACTCCAACAGGAAACGGCTAAACCATCCTCAGTGTTCTTAATCCTAATCCTAATGATGTTCTTGCTTGAGTAAACTAATTATAAAAAAAGAACAATATATAATATTGTTGTAAAGAGGTGAGATACTTTGTAGTAGGAGCACGTGTACAGTATATGAATGTGGATGGAATCATTTATGGTGAAGGAAACTTCCAGACAATGGTCCAGCTTGAAACTATCTGTTTCTACAAATGGCAAGGATTCTTATTTTCCAGGTGCCAGTTCCCCAAGAGAAATTTTTTATGCCTATTGGTAACAGAGAACACTGTGGAAAGTAAGCTGAAACTTGCTAATGTATTTGTCTCAAACAATAGTTGTACCGAGTTTGTCAAGTAAAGGAAAAGTTGTAATTCAACAGTAAGTCCGAGTGTCATTTATTCAGTAACTCAGTCTCTACTTCCTAAGAAGTGCAAAGCTTAAAGGGAATCTGTCAGAAGGTTTTTTTTCTACCTTATCTGACAGCAACATAATATAGAGAAAGAGACCCTGATTCCGGCGATGTGTCAGTATACTGGGTGCAGCAAAGTTTTTAGTTGTAGCACGCAGCAGAGCTCAGAAAGATAACTCCACCCACACCAGATTCTGTATATATAGTACAATGCATAGTGGCAGTAAGCTGCTAATCTGTGCTGGAGGCGTGATTGGACCAGGATGAATTCGGGCAGCTAGTCCAGCAGTGATAATCTCTCGCTAATAAATCACTCATTGTATTGAAACAGCACACAGTGACACATCGCTGACATCATTGTGTCTCAGTTCATACCTCATGTTCCCCTCAGTTTACATAGCCAAAAACAGCTGAAAATTCCCTTTAAAGGGTTGTACGGTCTTGTGGTGTAAGTCTGCGGTCACGCTATATGCCTTTAGTCTTCTGAATCCTTATATAGCAATGGTAATGAACTTGGCACTCAAATTATCATGAAAAAGAAATCAATTTTATTGGCATCCAAAAAGGACCTTCATCAGAGAATTTTTGATTGCTGGATGCTTTACTTATGAGTATACAGTAGGTAAAAGCGCACTTTGGTATGGCGACAACCGTCGCTGAGGAATAGCGCTGTGATGGTGGCCCCTTCTGGCGTGCGGTCTGTACCGCTGTATGTGGAGGAAGAAGGGGCCACCATCACAGCGCTATTCCTCAGCGACGGTTGTCGCCATACCAAAGTGCGCTTTTACCTATACTCATAAGTAAAGCACCCAGCAATCAAAAATTCTCTGATGAAGGTCCTATGTTGGACCGAAAACGTTTAGAAGTATTTCTTTGGATGCCAATAAAATTGATTTCTTTTTCATCATGATTTGAGTGCCAAGTTCATTACCATTGCTATATAAGGGATGGATAACCTACTTGAGCACCAACCAGAGACTTACCATTTTTGAGTGCCTTGTTGTTTCTACTTCTCAATCCTTAGGCTGTGTGCCCACGTTGCGTTTTTTAAGCGTTTCCAACGCATTTTTGCCACTGCGGAAACGCTTAAAAATGCTAATAAATGCATTCCTATGCAATCCTATGGGATTCCGCAATTGCTGTGCCCATGCTGCGGATTTTTCTGCTGCGGAATCACATAGCGGTAAAATCCGCAGTGTGTCCAATAATTCTGCGGAACTGAGGTGATTCTGCCGCCATAGGATTGCTTTGAAACGCTCATTTTACGCATGTGACTATGCCCACCATGCGTGAAGTGAGCGCTTCATCTGCAGATGGTACCCAGAGTCTGGAGGAGAGGAGACTCTCCTCCATGCCCTGGGTACCATATTCCTGTAAAAAATAGAATTAAAATAAAAAATAGGGATATACTTACCCTCTGTCGCCCCCTGGAGTCCTCAGCGGTCCTCATGCGAGACCACTACGTCATCAGAGGTCATTCGCGCAATGCATCCCTGGGAACAGAAGTTGCTGCCAGCACCGCTGAGGGCCAAGACGACTCCGGGGGCCAACAGAGGGTAAGTATATCCCTATTTTTATTCTTTTAATTATTTTTTACATTCTATCTTTTACTATTGATGCCGCATAGGCAGCATCAATAGTAAAAAGTTGGTCACACTTGTTAAGCATTATGCTTTTCCAGTAATACTTTTTATTAGGCAACAGTACAGTGGTGTTATTCAAACTCAGTATGGTGATGTTTTCCAGCCATGGTATGGTAGTTATATTCATTTCCATTTGGTGGTTTTATGCACTCACAGTATGGTGGTGTTATCCAGTCACAGTATGGTGGTGTTATCAGGTTACGTGATGGTGATGTTATCCGGTCACAATATGGTAGAGTTATCAAGTCATAGTATGGTGGCATTCTTCAGTCACGTTTTGTTGGTGTTATCCACTCACAGTATGGTGGTGTTTTCCAGTCACAGTATCATGGTATTATCGAGTCACAGCATAATGGTGTTATCCAGTCACAGCATAATGGTGTTATCCAGTCACAGCATAATGGTGTTATCCAGTCACAGTATAGTGGTGTAATCCAGCCAATAAATAGTGGGGTTATCTAGTCACAATATAGTGGTTTTATCCTGTTATGAAATGGGGGTGTTATCCAGGCACAGTATGGTGGTGTTATTCAGTCACAGTATGGCGGTGTAATACAGTCACTAAATGGTGGTGTTATATAGTCACAATATAGTGATATTATCCAGTCATGTAATGGTAGTGTTATCCAGTCACAGTATGGTGGTGTTATCCAGTCACAGTATAGTGGTATTATCCACTTACAGTATGGTGTTGATATTCAGTGACAGTATGGCAGTGTTATCTAGTCATGGTATTATCGAGTCACAGTACGGTTGTGCTATCCAGACACAGTATGGTGGTGTTATCCAGTTACACTATGGTAAGTTTTTCACAGTCATGGTATGAAGGTATTATCGAGTTACAGTATAATGGTGTTATCCAGTCACAGTATGGTGGTGTTATTCAGTGACAGTATGATGGTATTATCGAGTCACAGTGTGGTGGTGTTATCGAGTCACAGTATGGTGGTGTTATTCAGTCACAGTATGATGGTACTATCGAGTCACAGTATGGTGGTTGTCATGAACTCATTTTGTGCTCCACCAGTTGAGAGTTCCCCTTCCGTTCTCCCTCTGGTGGTGACAGGAGGTAGTGTGGTTGGTTTAAGTGCTAGTGATCTGCCACCTGATGAGGAAGATAAAGATTGGATCTCTGGAGTATCAGACTGGATATAAGACAGCCGACGCCCTATCCGGGTGCTGGTGATTCAGTCTGCCTCTCAGGTCCTGGACTTCAGCTCTCTTCCAGTCTTCTCAAGTTAAGTTTGTTTTTTGCTATTGTTCACACTTGCGCTTGTTGGTCAATTCAGTTTTTTGTGTAATCAGCCTGCCCCTGCTGGGGCTATGCTGAAATTCCACTCCTATTAATCAGTATTTGCCAATCTGCTTTTTGTCCCTTATTAGATTGGCCTCTATTTTGCTCTGTCTCAGAATATTTCAGAGTGCTGATATAGGTTTTGAAGTCTAGTGACTTCAGGTTTAATTTTGCTATCAGAAGTGTTGGACAATATTTTTGTAGGTTTTTTTGGCAGATTGCAGACAGTGTCTTTCCTTTTCTGTCCTTTTTAGTTAGCCGGGCCCCTCCGTTTGCTCAGCCTATTTCCCTGCCTTTGTTTGTATTTTCATCTTGTTTCACCATCAAAACATGTGGGGGGCTGTCTTTCCTTTGGGGTCTGCTCTGGGGCAGTTAGTTTTCCTCTTTTCCTGCTTTAGGCTTATGTAGTTCTCCGGTTGTGACGAGGCGTCTAGGACCAACATAGGAGCGCTCCACGACTGCTGCTAGTTGTGCGGTTAAGATCAGGGATCTGCAATCTGCATAGTTACCAACTTCTCTGGTCTTCTGAGACTTAGCTTGTTGTCTTTTTTTCCTCCTCGGTTTCCCATTCATAACCGGTGGTGTTATCCAGTCACAGTATGGTGGTGTTATCCAGCCACAGTATGGTGGTGTTATCCAGTCACAGTATGATGGCGTTATCCAGTCACACTATGGTGGTGTTGTCCAGTGACAGTATGGTGGTGTTATCCAGTCACAATATGGTAGAATTATCAAGTAATAGTATTGAGGCTGTTTGGGCTGGCGGAACGCACCAAATAATAACATAATAGTGAGGTGCGTTCACAGCCCGGGGTCCACCGTGCAGAGGTGGTAAACAGCTGCTTAGTAATGGTGGACACTAACTGAGCACCGGTGGGATAACCGCTGACCCGGTGTGCTCAGGAGCGAACTCTGTAAATGCACAGAGCCGCAGAAGCCAATGCCGGAGCTTGTTAACTTCACAGGGCTTGGCAGGGTGAGCAAAGGGACACAGGACTCAGCCCCAAGGACACAGGGTTTGAGTCCCTATAGTCCCACTAGCGTTCGATACCGCAACTGCGATGCCAGGACTGAATAAAGAAAGGTAGCACCGCTACTGGTGCATGCAGCGCCGCACTGGCGGACGCCACTAACCAGCTTACGCTTAACTGGAAAGAGCTCTATCAGTGCACGGCGCTGCGCTGACAGACACTCAGTATGCGGTACAATGTGCCTCGTGCTGGATGGCACACTCTGGTGTTACTTTGTGTGAGGAGCCTGGGACACTGTGGCACTAGGCAGTGCCACTACTCGGCACTGACTCTAAACACTAACCCTGAACAAAAACACAACCAAGGGGAGGGGTTTCTTAATGAGTCAGTCACCAGTCTCAAACATCCATCATCACACACACAACTAAACATTACTAGCGCATGGCCGAGCGGCCATGCAAACCTTTTATAGCAGCATCCTCCCGGGACCTTCCTGATGGTCCAATCCGAGCTGGAGAAGGACCTGAGCATGTGACCTCCGAACTCCAATGAGAGATCGTCCCACGGGCATGCTCAGTGGACCGAAAGGAGGACTTGTCCCTGGAGTAGCTCTCTGTTGACCAGCATGCGTTGCTATATCTGGACCAGATGTGGCAGCAGCAACCAAACCCACAGTGCTAGTCTGAGCAGAGCGCTGAGATCGACGAGTCTGCTGAGCAGCCTCCTCTGGGGTTGGAGAGGAATGGGAGACTGCCGAACGCAAGGCTCGGGATTCCTGCTGTGCAGCGAGAGGAACCCGACGCCTAACAGAGGCATTATTCAGCCATGTTATGGTGGTGTCATCCAGCCATGGTACAATGGTGTTATTTAGTTACTACATGATGATGTTTCAAATAAACACAGCATTTGGATGTACAGCAGACCAAAAATAGGCACAAGAAGAATGCTTTTGAAAGCTTTTTATTTTGCATCCCTTGGTAGTATTATTTAGTTACGGTATGAGATGCTTAATTTGTATCTTTATGTTTTTATAGTCCAATCACATAATGGTCATAATTGGAATTATTTACTTACAGTTGTGGCCAAAAGTATTGACACCCCTGAAATTCTGTCAGATAATACTCAGTTTCTTCCTGAAAATGATTGCAAACACAAATTCTTTGGTATTATTATCTTCATTTAATTTGTCTTAAATGAAAAAACACAAAAAGAATTGTCCTAAAGCCAAATTGGATATAATTCCACACCAAACATAAAAAAGTGGGTGGACAAAAGTATTGGCACTGTTCGAAAAATCATGTGATGCTTCTCTAATTTGTTTAATTAACAGCACCTGTAACTTACCTGTGGCACCTAATAGGTGCTAGCAATAACTAAATCACACTTGCAGCCAGTTGACATGGATTAAAGTTGACTCAACCTCTGTCCTGTGTCCTTGTCTGTACCACATTGAGCATGGAGAAAAGAAAGAAGACCAAAGAACTGTCTGAGGACTTGAGAAACCAAATTGTGAGGAAGCATGAGCAATCTCAAGGCTACAAGTCCATCTCCAAAGACCTGAATCTTCCTGTGTCTACCGTGCGCAGTGTCATCAGCCCATGGCACTGTGTCTAACCTCCCTAGATGTGGACGGAAAAGAAAAATTGACAAGCGATTTCAACGCAAGATTGTGCAAATGTTGGATAAAGAACCTCGACTAACATCCAGACAAGTTCAAGCTGCCTTGCAGTCCGAGGGTACAACAGTGTCAACCCGTACTATCCGTCGGCGTCTGAATGAAAAGGGACTGTATGGTAGGAGACCCAGGAAGACCCCACTTCTTACCCCGAGACATAAAAAAACCAGGCTGGAGTTTGCCAAAACTTACCTGAAAAAGCCCAAAACGTTTTGGAATCATAGAATCATAGAATCGTAGAGTTGGAAGGGACCTCCTGGGCCATCTGGTCCAACCCCCTGCTCAAAGCAGGATTCGCTAAATCATCCCAGTCAGATGTCTGTCCAGCCTCTGTTTGAAGACTTCCATTGAAGGAGAACTCACCACTTCTCGTGGCAGCCTGTTCCACTCATTGATCACTCTAACTGTCAAAAAGTTTTTTCTAATATCTAATCTGTGTCTCCTCCCATTCAGTTTCATCCCATTGCTTCTAGTCTTTCCTTGTGCAAATGAGAATAAAGTTGATCCTTCTACAATGTGACAGCCCTTTAGATATTTGTAGACAGCAATTAAGTCTCCTCTCAGTCTTCTCTTTTGCAAACTAAACATTCCCAAATCCTGCAACCTTTCCTCATAAGACAGGGTTTGCAGACCGGCCACCATTCTGGTCGCTCTTTTCTGAACTTGCTCCAGTTTGTTGATGTCTTTTTTAAAATGTGGTGCCCAAAACTGGACACAATATTCCAGATGAGGTCTGACCAAAGAGGAGTAGAGGGAAATAATGACTTCACGTGATCTAGACTGTATGCTTCTGTTAATACATCCTAGAACTGCATTTGCCTTTTTTGCTGCTGCATCACACTGTTGACTCATATTCAGTCTGTGATCTATTAGTATACCCAAGTCTTTTTCACATGTGCTGTCACTTAGCCCTATTCCTCCCATTCTATATATGCTTTTTTCATTTTTATTGCCCAGATGTAGTACTTTGCATTTCTCCCTGTTAAAAACCATTCTGTTAGTTACTGCCCACTTCTCCAGTTTATTTAAATCTTTTTGAATCCTCTCTCTCTCTTCTCTAGTATTAGCTATCCCTCCTAGCTTTGTGTCATCAGCAAATTTAATCAGTTTACCCTCAATTCCTTCATCTAAATCGTTGATAAAGATGTTGAACAATACAGGGCCCAGGACAGAGCCCTGTGGTACCCCACTTGAGACATTCTTCCAACTGGATGTGCAGCCATTTACGACCACTCTTTGGGTCCGATCACTAAGCCAGCAATGAATCCACCTAACAGTTGCCTTGTCCATTCCATACTTAGTCATTTTTTCAATAAGGATTGTATGAGAGACTTTGTCAAATGCTTTGCTGAAGTCAAGATATACTATATCTACAGCATTTCCTTGATCCACCCAATCAATGATACCGTCATAGAAGGAAATTAAGTTAGTTTGACATGACTTATTAGTTACAAACCCATGCTGACTCTGTTTGATCACTTCATTCTTATCCAGGTATTGACTTACATGTTGTTTAATAATTTGTTCAAAGATCTTTCCTGGTATAGAAGTCAGACTCACCGGCCTATAGTTGCCTGGGTCCACCTTCTTCCCCTTTTTGAAGATAGGAACAACATTTGCTCTTCTCCAGTCTTCTGGCACTTCTCCTGTTCTCCAAGAATTTTCAAAGATTATGGAGAGTGGTTCAGAAATTTCTTCTGCTATCTCCTTCAGTACTCTGGGGTGTAATTCATCTGGACCTGGAGACTTGAATTCATTTAGGTTAGCTAAGTGTTTCCTCACTATCTTTCTGTTTATAGATATCCTGGATTCTTCTATTCCCTTAATAGGACAGTGAATAACAGTTGGTGTTACATTTCCTTTCTGAGAGAAAACAGATGCAAAATAGGAATTTAAAAGTTCAGCCTTCTCAACATCCTGTCTTACCATTTCATCATTTTCATCCTGTAAAAATCCTATAGAATGTTCTCTGGTCAGATGAGACAAAAGTAGAGCTTTTTGGGCAAAGGCATCAACATAGAGTTTACAGGAGAAAAAAAGAGGCATTCAAAGAAAAGAACACGGTCCCTACAGTCAAACATGGTGGAGGTTCCCTGATGTTTTGGGGTTGCTTTGCTGCCTCTGGCACTGGACTGCTTGACCGTGTGCATGGCATTATGAAGTCTGAAGACTACCAACAAATTTTGCAGCATAATGTAGGGCCCAGTGTGAGATAGCTGGATCTCCCTCAGAGGTCATGGGTCTTCCAGCAGGACAATGACCCAAAACACACTTCAAAAAGCACTAGAAAATGGTTTGAGAGAAAGCACTGGAGACTTCGAAGGTGGCCAGCAATGAGTCCAGACCTGAATCCCATAGAACACCTGTGGAGAGATCTAAAAATGGCAGTTTGGAGAAGGCACCCTTCAAATATCAGGCACCTGGAGCAGTTTGCTAAAGAAAAATGGTCTAAAATTCCAGCAGAGCATTGTAGAAACTCATTGATGGTTACCGGAAGCGGTTGGTCGCAGTTATTTTGGCTAAAGGTTGTGCAACCAAGTATTAGGCTGAGGGTGCCAATAGTTTTGTCTGGCCCAATTTTGGAGTTTTGTGTGAAATGATCAATGTTTTGCTTTTTGCTTCATTCTCTTTAGTGTTTTTTCATTTAAGACAAATTAAATGAAGATAATAATACCAAAGAATTTGTTTGCAATCATTTTCAGGAAGAAACTGAGTATTATCTGAAAGAATTGCAGGAGTGTCAATACTTTTGGCCACAACTGTACACATATTCTAGATTTCTATCCTGCATTTTCCAATAGGGTGCTAAGCCTTGGGGACCATAGTCCACACCAGAGGCAATGTGCGCAGTAGTCAGCAATGCTAAGTGTAAGTGTCTGTAAGAGGCATTTACGTTTATGGATTGTGCCACTGATAAAATTACTGTTTGGGAACAATGATCATTAATGTTCTGCTTGATTAACACTGGCTACTAGCTATAAAAAGGAGAAAATCATGATGATATTTGGTGACTGTAAATGAGCCTTCAATAAGGGTGTACTTAGGCTTGCTCCTAAGGCTGTATGACCTGTAAAGATGGCCCTGAAGAAGTAGGATAATGAACCCTTAGCACACATCATACATGTAATATTTACATTGAACTTTGATTCCCTTTTAATAAGAAGTAGTATGTAATTTACAGATATATGATAAATACATTTTGTTGCAAGCACAAACAATGCTTGGAAGCAACAACAACAAAAAAAAGTTCATTTTCTTTGATTGGATGGAGGATATATCAATACCATTACATCATATTGCATGTAGAAAAATACCTTTAATATGTTATTCAAAATTTCTTTTCACTTCTGACTTAATAAAACCCCATAGATTGCCATTAGTGCTTCTTTCTAATAATTTTTATGATAGATACATAAAGGTGGAATTTCCCTTTAAGGGAGTAAGAGCGCAAAATGACCTGAAATAAATAGATATACTGTAGGCTATGGCAGAAATCCATAAAACTGGAGATAATGATTTAGGGTTGTTGTGATTGGAATAACAGACAGAATCGATATGAAACTGTTCCTTATTTTTTTCCGTCACATGCTATAGCTTTTTGGTCTAAGCCCAGGTGATTATTGAAGAATTTTATCAGACTTTATGTAGCATGTCCAGAATTTAAAATACTGGAAAATTTCATACTACAGTATATGGACAAAAGTACTGGGACGCTTAGAGAAGTTTTTATGACCATTCATTCTAAATCCATTAATGTTGAGTTTGTTTTGCACTGGACAGTTTTGGAGTTTGTAGGATGTTTTGCCTATTGATCCATTTGTGACATCACTGATGTTGGATGGAAGAGAAGGCTAGTCTCACAATGTCATCCCAAATTCATTTGATGGGGTTGTGTCCAGGGCTTTGTGAGGACCAATCAAGTTCTTCCATGCCAAATTCACACAATCATGTCTTATGGACCTTGCTTTTGCTTTGTTTGCTGGGCACAGTCATGGCGGAACAAAAAACGACCTTCCCCAAACTGTTCCTACAAAGTTAGAGGCATACAATTGTTCAAAATATTTTGGCATGCTGAAACACAGCCCCTAATAAGTATCAAATAGAGAGGATCAACCATATATAAGAGTCACAAAAAATATTTCCCCTAAAAATACCAATGTTCATTGAATATATTTAGAAATGAAGAGCACAAGCTCCAAACAAAACAGTTAACAAGTATCAAGAAAAAACGGGTATGTGCAGATAAGACCCCATCGTATAAGTGATGTAGAAATTAGTAGATGGGTAAAAATTCTGCATGTCCCAATCAAAAAAGTGCTGTCAATGGAGATTGATACCTCAAATATCACAGATATACAGTATGAACAGATAATAATCACCACCTCCATCACAATCTGCCCTTATAAAGACCTAAAAGTATTAAGATTGAAGTACACATAGAAGTACAGCATCAGGGTCCAAGTTGTACCTAATATACAGGTCAATATTGAATTAAAAACATGGCCTTGATAAATTGGGGATAAGTAAAATAAAAATTACACAAATATTAAATTCACTAGGAAGGGAAATAATAATAAAACCTACACCTTGTGAGTGTTAACAAAGCCACTTACATACAAAATCGAGCCTCCACTGTGTTATGTCAGCCTGCAGCTTCCACATTGGTGGCCCTGGGATATGGACACTGTAATAAGAAGCTTTCAAGAAAAAAAAAAGAGGAGAGCCCTGCAACACCACTTTATGGGAATGATACAGGCAAGAATGGTGTTTAATTATTCCATTTACACCACTTGAAGGAGGAGACCGCCTATACCTGCTCTATTCCTGGCGAGTCTCATAATCCACAAATCGAGTACTCAACTACAACCGTCATGTGGAAGAAGTACCTTTGGACTCGTTAAACCAAGTTCTTCACACTATATCTCCACTTCTCCTCAGCTGGATGGCATCAAAGTAGACCAGATATTAGTGATCAAACTAATAAAACATTTTTATACATTGAATGGTAAAAACCCTGACCATGTACCTGTCGGGCCGCGGAGGTTGGTACCCTAGAAAAACATAACTGGCAGCCCCGCTCAACCTAGTCTGTCCTTGCTAGTGCCTGACAGCTTCTAAAAATGAATAGTCTAGTCTAATAACTACATGAAAACAATAAGCATTATTTTTAAGAGATGCTCAATAGTTCACACATTGCACTAATCAATGATTATTCCTTCAAAAGGGCACAGCATGTGACAAAAGACACTTATCAGTCCACATGACACACCTCAACATGTTTCTCCTCCAGGTGTAGGTTCAAAAGGAGGCCAAACAAATTAATTCTATTGAGATGGAGTAGACACCCTGCTGATAGGCTCATTGTCATTTTTTTTGTAGGAGTTTTTAAAATATAAAATCTGTTTTTTTTTTTTGCTGAGTGAGATTGAAGGAGATCCAAGAGGTCAGATGTTTGGAAACAAAGTGGCTCCTCAAAACTTATCTAGTCATACCAACAGTTAATTAGTTGATTATATTCCTGATCAGGATGGTAGTTGTATACATGAGAAAAACACATTAAAAATAAAAATTATTGGTACATTAGGTACTTTATTTGCTAATTAGGCTGTCTGAGAGGTTTAGCCATCTTTACAAACTTCCTTTAATCTCTTGAAGAAGCATCATGTGGCGCGAAACAGCCCTTTGCCCTCCTTTTATGTATTAATAGCCCACCATTTATTCTGCACTGATTGCACATTGAATAAAGTTTATCATTTAACTGTATGATGAGTGGTGTGCATTTTCTAGCTACTGTATTTCTACTTATGATTGTTCCTTTCCATTAGGGTTTTGGAGCCAACTTGATGAGTTTTTGGATGTCAGTGGCCATTTTCACAATGCAATAGATCAAGAAATATAAAACTAATTATTAATATTATCAGTAATAATACTGTCAACCACCAGTTAATTGCCCCAGAATACTTACACTATTAGTCATGTGCACCTTGCTGTGGCACATGTAGTCTATGCTACGTCTCGTGATGCACTGAGGAGGGAGAGGCACCAGAGCTAGGAAGCTACTGAAATGGACAGATAACTACCTTCTAAACTTGAGGAAATATGGCGGAAACGAACTCAATTGGGGTCCAATGGACCCCAAATGACTAATTAAAGAATAATATTATTAGGTCGATTTGTGATTGACATTTTGAGGAAACTAGAAAAGTCTGCTCTAGAGCTTTCGTATCATTGGGGCCCCAATGAAGAATTTGTGCTGCAGTTTATGGGTCATTTCTTTAAAAACTAATTTTATAGCAACCTTATCAATCTTATTATAAAACACCAGTAATCCATTTGTTCCACATTCTAGATTTACAAGTGCCAGGAGTCAAATTATTTTACCTATGAAATTTGAGACAGGCTAGAGACTGATTAATATGGTATTAGCGATACAGTACATGGGATAATGGAGAACTGCGCCAACGGCTTTCTTTTTTTATTCCCCATACTTTATCAGTTAATTTCGAATGAATGATGCGTATAGGGCAGAAGTGAAGTATACTTTCAATGTAAGTCAGAAAGTCAGAAATGTATAATGGCACACAATAGCAGAAATATAAAAGGGGTGCTCAGTGCAATAGATTCGTGCTCTGGAGAACGTAAAATAATCTCATATAGTAAATTCCAGCACACTAAAAGTTCAAAAAATGATCCAGTTTATTATAATAATGCTTTTTAACTCAGTTTCCACAAAATACAGGTAGTACAGGTACATATATCAAGGTTTCGGCATCTTACCACCTCACCTCATTAGGACTCAGCCACCCTAAGACCCACAATACCTAAGAAACAGGTATTTCTTGATAAAGGCTGGATTATGCCGAAACATTGATATACAGTATGTACCAATGTGCAGATAACAATTGCAAGTAATACACTCACCAAATGGAGTTTTGTAACAGGCAAAGAGGATTCGCTGCTGCAGAACCACAGATCCACGAGGGACCAACATAGAAGATTCAGAACAGGAAAAAGGTGGTCAAACAATCCGCGCTGCGAATCACTAAAAACTCGGATTATTAATACAGTGGTCTTTATTCTACGCGTTTCAGAGTCTCACAGAACTCCTTCCTCAGGTGTTTTTTTCCTGAGGAAGGAGCGGCCTATCGTGTTCACTAATCAGTCATTTTATGTGTAAGTGTGTGTGTGTGGCCCATTCACTATCTCAATCTATCCCTCACTCCCTCAAGATGGCTGGACCATCATTGTAAATACAACATTGTAAATACACACCTGTATTTTGTATCTCCCCACCTCAGTGTAGATTGTAAGCTCTCACGAGCAGGGTCGTCTTATTTTGCTTTAATTATTGTATTGTTAACATTGTTACTTATGACTTGTGTTTTGAAACTGTTAAACTGTAAAGTGCTGCGGAATATGTTGGCGCTATATAAAGATTTACTATTATTATGTGTCGCATGCCCCAATATGGACAATGCACCTGATTTCCAAAATTCTGCTGGTACCACCAACTATAAAATTACCCATTTGATTAACTGTAACACCACGGGGTAATATCTTATGCGACTTGCCTGTGTCAGAAGACAAATGTCGGGATGACTAAGATAAGAGAGAATTAAAAAGGAGAATTAGAGAGCATGTACGAGACATAATTGCCGCAAATGAAGCGACTACAAATTCTGATCGCCTATACCTCGATATTTTTGGTCAGTTCATGACTGTAATGAGGCACTTCTAAAAGTGTGAGGTATTGACCATGTAATACCAGGCCTGAAAGGTGGAAATTGGAAACAAAGACTAGCCCAAAAGGAAATACAATGGATATATAGACACAAGACACATACCTCTTTTGCTATATTCCTAAAGATTAACATCTATGTGTCTTTGGCCCTCCTCTGTTTTTATGCGATATCTTGTGTGGTTGTTTTTATTGTCTTTTAGCCCACTTATCATACATGTGTACTAATGTTTTCTTTGACTTTTATTTTATATTTATTCACAGCCATTGATTTATATTGTTGAGGGGATACCCACCAGTGGAATCTTTTAATCTTTTAGAAGAAGTCTGTCCAAGTACCTGTTATACCCTTTTCTTCGCCTCCCTATGCCCTCCCCCCTTTCTTTGCCCCTTGTTTCCATTGTGATTATATATTTACTGATTTTCTATTACATTATAATTATTTTTTTCTGGGTGTGTAATCTTACATTCCTAATTTATGTAGCTATGTATCTTTACATCTTTGTGCATGGACTTAAATATACAGTAGCATTACACATCCATATGGATGCCTAATACACTATATTCATGTTCTAACTACCTATGATATTCCTTATACCTACATGCGCAATTATATATGCATTTATCCTTTGTCTGTTTGGGATGTTCCTTATATACAGCTCTGACAAAAATTAGGAGACCACTTCCAAATGTTCAGTTTGTCTGAATTTTCTCTTTATAGTTATATTTTTGAGTAAAATGTAAATTGTGCTTTTAGTTTGCAAACTTCTGACAACATGTCTCCGAATTTGCAAGCAATACATTTTCTTGTTTTTTTTCTGAAAAGGAGAAATGGTCAAAATAAAAAAAATAAAAAACATTGCTTTCAGACCTCAAATAATGCTAAGAAAACAAGTTCATAATCATTTACAGGAGAGAACAGACTCCTACATTTCTATGGATGTCATATACCAGTTTCATACAACTCTGAGGTACTGTAAGTACTGAGCATGAGACATCATAGTCCAGGAGGTCTGTAGACATAACAACCGTCCTAAATGACAATTTTCAGCAGCAGAAGACTTGGAAGACAATAGATTTTTCTCTCTCTTTCTCGGGTTAAAATAAACAGAATTGTGTTAATTAGATCTTCTAATTGTAAAACTATATATAAAAATAACCCTTTCGTTAGTCGCTCGAACGTCACCATGTTTACATGGAAATTAAGTTGAAATTGCTACTTAACTCTTTCAAGACCTGTCAATTTGTTTTTCATTTTTGTTCTTTTGTTTTTTTCCTTCCATTAAGTCAAGAGTAGAGTTGAGCGACTTTTGGTTTTTTAAGGTCGAGTTTCGTTTCGTGAAACCCGAATTTTCCAAAAGTCGGGTCGAGCAAGATCGGCCGATTATAGGGAAATGTCGGGGTCGTCCCGAAACACGAAACCCAATGTAAGTCAATGGGGAATAAAAGTCGGCAGTGAGAGGAGGACAGGAAACACACCTACAGTGCCCATTTGAATGCCAAAAGCATCAATTCTTCTTACTTAAGCTTGTCAACCTTAATTAACTTCATAATACAAGTTACGCACTGAAAAATGGGGGTTATTTGGCTAAAGTTGTGGGGGGGTAGGGCTGGCTACAGGTTTTCATGTGCCCTGGGCAAAAGAGCACCCCTTTAACACATACCACAACTCATCATGCTCCGATACGGCAGAGAAATAGCGGTATAGTACAATGAAAAATACTTCACTTTTTACATATGACGAGGCCCATCTATTTCTCCATACAGAATCATTGGTCCCATATAATGTTTGAAACAGTATATGATGAGCTCCACATAATGCTACAGTATATGTTGGTCCCCATGGATGAAGCTCCACTGTCTTATGGGCCCAAATAATGCTCCAAACATAATGGGCCCCATTTCTAATGCTCTAGTGTATAATGGGCCCTGTAAATGCTGCTCCAGTGTCTGATGTCCACCTTTGGAATGTTCCAGTGTATGGTGGGCCCCATCTATCATTCTCCAGAGTATAGTGCTCCCCAAAAATTGCTGTCCCAACATTGAAAACAATCAAATAAGTCTCCTCGCTAGGGAATCCCTGTACTAGTCTGGACTTCTTGTCGTCCCCATCTTCCATCTCACTGCACAGTATTTCAACCTTGCAAGTGCTGTGATCCTGAGCAAGCAAGTGGGCCCACTCGTTGGCGACGGCACTGGCACAGGGCCCCTGATAGTACGGTGGTGTGTCTGATGGCGGGTGGGCCGAACCTGCACTTTCATCTGCAGCTTCCTCTTTGTCACCGTGTAAGATGGAACTGTATATGGGAAGGGTAACCTGAGTTTCATCAGGGTCAGATTCAGGCCGTGTAGCGTGCGAGGGGAATGTAGTGGTCTGGGTCAATGTACCAGCAGATTCATCGAGCAGTGGCTGGGCATCAGTGCACTTGTGTCGCCCCCAGGAGTACGGTCGCCACAGTGGCATTACCTTCCTCCTAGGGAGTGTGATGTCATGCTTGGGAGCAACGAAGGATCTCTCTAGCAGGTTAACTGATTGGGCGGCGTTATTCCCACGAGTCATGACCCTCCAAACAGCGTTCATGAAGGCAAAGTGTTTGTTTTACGTGGGCAGTATGGTTGCAAAGCTGAACCTTAAAGGAATGTCCAGAAGGGCACCACCAGGAGTGGAGCCTACGGTTAAATTCGACTCCACCTGGGAAACCTCAACCATGCCAGCTACAGAAAAGATGCACACATTGCAATCTTAATTCCGTTAACGAACGAGACTCCGTCATGCCCCGCGGTCCGAGTCCGGCTTACTAGAGGGACACGTGAGGCTCTGGCACATGAGATTGGCCAATAACTGGTGTGTCATGCCCTTACATGTCCGTGGCTGCATGTGCGCTACACTGAAAAGGCCAGCGTTTGTCGCTTACAGGTGCACATAACCCACTGAACAACGTTAGTGATGGGGATCACTGATTACAATTATTACCCGCGAACGATGATTTCCCAGTAAGTTCAGGTCAACCGCAGTTCCGGAATTAGGCCTAACCGTCATTCCTGGAAAAAATGAAAAACTTACGTGTGCAAACCACAGGTGCTGTAGCTTGCTTAACAGCTCGCCAGCCGTTCTCACGCCCAGTATGGATTGCACGTGATTGCACAAAGGTGAGAAAGGGTACCGTATCCCCGGATAACATGTATGGATAGCGTACACATTCAAAATATATGTCTATACATCAGGAGGCAGGTTCAGACGGTGTCAGGCACAGTATGGATTTGACGGCCCAGACTACACAGCGGAGGAGCAGGGAGAGGTAAAGATTGCAAATGCTGGGGCCCTGCCCAAGCAAGGGGTCCCACTCGTGGGCGTCAGTACTGGCACTGGGCCCCTCATAGTACGACGGTGTGTCTGACGGCGGGTGTGCACCACCACCGTCAGAGACACTTGATTGCACTATGAGGGACCCTGTGCCAGTGCCCGCACCCAAGAGTCGGCCTACCCACCTGTCCAGGGCAACGGCACTCGCACGGTGTCGTGCGCTAGGTGGTGACCCCGGCCATGGGGGGGGAGGCAGCACAGTTAGGGAGTTTTAGAAAGTGGCATATGTTGATGTTGGACATTCAGCTGATGCAAGAGGCGAAATAGGTCAAGTCCCAGGAAGAGGTGGACCAAAGCAAGCCATTTTTCTGTCACCCTATGTGTCATCAGGGGAAGGTGGGACAAAATCCTTGGAAACCCATGCATGGTTCATTTTAATGAAGGTTAGATCATCCACATTTTGGGATGACAGACGGGTCCTTTTTTCTGTCAGGATTGATCCAGCTGCACTGAAGACTCTTTCCGATAGCACACTTGCAGCTGGGCAAGCGAGCTCCTGTAAGGCATATTGTGCCAATTCAGGCCAGGTGTCCAGTTTAGCGGCCCAATAGTCAAAGGGGAATGACCTGTGTGGGAGAACATCGATATGGGAGGAAAAGTAGTTTGTAACCATAGTTGACAACTGCTGTCTCCTGTCACTTTCCATCGATGCAGTATTACCAGTTGTGTGAGCGGTACTTGAAAAATCAGTCCACAACATTGTCATGAAACCCCTGTCTCCAACGCCACTTCTGCTGTGTGCACCATGAACACCTCTGCCAAGCTGCCCCCGGCCCGTACGGCTCGTGTGAGAACCATCACCGCTGCTGTGTGCTGGGAATGCCTCAAGCAACCGATTTACCAGAGTTGCTTGTTTATTAGCCTATATTAGGTCAAGGTTCTCCTGTGGCATGATGTTTTGTAATTTGCCTTTATAGCGTGGATCCAGGATGCTGGCCAACCAGTAGTCGTCATCGTTCATCATTTTGGGAATGCGGGGGTCCCTTTTTAGGATCTGCAAGGCATAATCTGACATGTGGGCCAATGTTCCCGGTGTCAATGATGCACTGCGAGTGCTGGTTGGAGGAGCACTTTCTGGCAAATCCACATCCCTCCAGTCACGCACAAACCCTGTACCAGACCTTGCCACACCAACATTTTCACTTGCCCCACGAGATGCATCCTCCTCCCCTAAGTAATCATCCCCATCATCATCCTCCTCCTCCTCTTCTTCCTCCACCTCGTCCAGGAGAGGTCCCTGAGCAGACAATGGCTGAATGTCATCAAGGATTCCCTCCTCGTCAACATTGGCTGCAGACGCCTGCTCCTTAAGGTGCGTCAAAGTTTGCATGAGCAGACGCATAAGTGGGATGCTCATGCTTAGGATGGCGTCATCTGCGCTTACCAGCCGTGTGTATTCCTCAAAACACTGAAGGACTTTACAGAGGTCTTTCAGCTTCGACCACTGCACACCTGTCAACTCCATGTCTGCTCTCAAAGTGCCTGGCCGTGTATCCTCCCACAAATGCATTATGGCCTGCCTCTGCTCGCACAACCGCTCCACCATGTGCAGGGTGGAGTTCCACCTTGTTGCAATGTCGATAATGAGGCGGTGGTTGGGAAGGTGGAGCAATCGCTGCAGCTTCTTCATACGAACGGAGTGTACAGGCGACCGGCGGATGTGCGCGCACAGTCTTCTCACCTTCTGGAGCAGGGCTGTTAACTCCGGATAATTTTTGAGGAAGCACTGCACCACCAGGTTCAAGGTGTGAGCCAAGCAAGGTATGTGGCTGAGTTTTGAAAGGGCTATGGCTGCCACAAAATTACGGCCGTTATCACTAACTACCTTGCCTGCCTCAAGATGTACACTGCCCAGCCATGACTCAGTTTGTCTCTTCAAGTACTCGGCCAGCACCTCGGCGGTGTGTCTGTCGCCCAAACACATCATCTGCAACACAGCCTGCTGACGCTTTCCACTAGCTGCTCGATAGGGGGACACCTCGTGTGCAACAGTGGCAGCTGCAGATGGAGTGCTCGTACGACTGCGCTCTGTGGACGAGCTTTCGCTTCTGGAGGAGGAGGAGGAGGAGGGTCGAACACCTACAGCCAACTGTTTCCTATACTGTGGGCTAGGCAGCACTGTCCCACCACCGCTGTCCCCTGTGGACCCTGCATCCACCACATTAACCCAGTGCGCAGTGATGGACAAGTAACGGCCCTGGCCATGCCGACTGGACCATGCATCAGTTGTGAGGTGCACCTTTCCACTCACTGACTGCTTGAGTGCATGGACAATGCGGTCTTTTACATGATGGTGGAGGGCTGGGATGGCTTTGCGAGAGAAGAAGTGGCGACTGGGTAGGTCATAGCGTGGTACTGCATAGGCCATGAGTTCGCGGAAAGCTGCGCTTTCCACCAACCGATAGGGCATCATCTCAAACGAGATTAGTTTGGCAATGTGGGCGTTCAAACCCAGTGTATGCGGATGAGAGACTGAGTACTTTCTTGACCTACTCATAGTGTCTGGGAGGGTGAGCTGGACTTGAGAGCTGCATATGGTGGAAGTAGCGGTGGACAGGGCGGACTGAGAGAGGGTTGATGATGGTGATGGAGTTGGTGTTCTTTCTGATGGCCTAGATTCAGTCTTTCGTTGATATAATAGTGGGATTCCCTGACTGCTGTGGCCTTGCAACGACACCTCAACATTTGCTGCTGTGCTAACCGGTGGGCTTACAGTGGGGGAAACAATGTAGCATTGCTGACTACCTTCTTTGTGATCAGTTGCACATGTGGTACTTGAGGTTTGGTGTTGTGTCCACGCTTGCAAGTGCATGCTGGTTAAATGTCTAAGCATGCAACTGGTATTCAAATTTTTCAGATTTTTCCCTCGGCTAAAGGTCTTTGCGCACTTCTTACAGATAACCTTGGCCTGATCATGAGGATTTTGTTCAAAAAAGTGCCACACTGCACTCTTCCTACTTTGGCAGACATTTTGCGGCCTAGCACGCTGTGATCTTTTGACCCTCTGGACAAGCTGTCCAGCAACTCTTTTGATTTTTGGAACCTGTCTTTGGAGTGCTCCGGGCCTGCCAGATAACTGCTGTTGCGATGTCGATGTCTGCTGTGGATGCTCCTCATCTGAGCTATTGGAAGCAGCACCCTCTTCCCCCAATGGATGCCAATCTGGGTCAACAACTGGGTCATCCATCACCTCCTCTTCAATGTCATGTGCACCTTCCTCTGTGTCACCGTGTATGGTGGTATATTGTGCGGGAAGGGGCACCTGAGTCTCATCAGGGTCAGAATCTGGCTCTGTACACTGCGAGGACAATGTAGTGCTCTGAGTGAATGTACCAGCAGAATCATCTATCAGCAGCTGTGCATCAGTGCACTCCATGTCAGATTCATCTTGGCCTGGGTAATTCACCATTTCACTTGATAATCCAGGCATGGTATGTGAAAACAGCTCCATGGAGTAATCAGTAGTATGGCCTGCGTCATCCTTCAATCTTGGTTGGGGTGAAAGACACAAGGAAAGGTGTGGTTCATGAACATGAGCCTCCAATGACGACTCAGTGCTTTTACTTTTTACAACTGAAGAAGAGGAGGCGATAGAGCTGGAGGCTGAGTCAGCAATGTAAGACAAAACTTTTTCCTGATGCTCTGGCTTTAAAAGCGGTTTGCCAACTCCTAGAAAACTAAGCCTTCGAAGCCTTATGGAGCCAGACGATGACGCAGGCTCAACACCTCCTGCATTCGGTCCTATTTTGCTCTTGCCACTACCATCAGATCCACCACCAACACCATCATTACCAGCTGCCAACCCCCGCCCAATTCCACGGCCTCTTCCACCAGCCTTCCTCATTTTTTGTAGAAATGTAGACAAAATCCAACAAACTATATAGTAATGTAAAACAAGGTACAAGGTGTCTATAGGACAGGGGAGATTTTGAATTTCTGCACACACTTGTGGACACTGGACACTTTTGGATTGTGTGAGGCCCACTGAATATCAGAGCGCTATGTCACAGGCTCGATGGCACAGGTGTGAAAAAAGTGACTACAGGATAAGGGAGATTTTGAATTTCTGCACACACTAGTGGACACTGGACACTTTTGGATTGTGTGAGGCCCACTGAATATCAGAGCGCTATGTCACAGGCTCGATGGCACAGGTGTGAAAAAAGTGACTACAGGATCACAGAGATTTTGAATTTCTGCACACACTTGTGGACACTGGACACTTATGGATTGTGTGAGGCCCACTGAATATCAGAGCGCTATGTCACAGGCTCGATGGCACAGGTGTGAAAAAAGTGACTACAGGATAAGGGAGATTTTGAATTTCTGCACACACTAGTGGACACTGGACACTTTTGGATTGTGTGAGGCCCACTGAATATCAGAGCGCTATGTCACAGGCTCGATGGCACAGGTGTGAAAAAAGTGACTACAGGATCACAGAGATTTTGAATTTCTGCACACACTTGTGGACACTGGACACTTATGGATTGTGTGAGGCCCCCTGAATATCAGAGTGCTATGTCACAGGCTCGATGGCACAGGTGTGAAGAAAGTGACTACAGGATAAGGGAGATTTTGAATTTCTGCACACACTAGTGGACACTGGACACTTTTGGATTGTGTGAGGCCCACTGAATATCAGAGCGCTATGTCACAGGCTCGATGGCACAGGTGTGAAAAAAGTGACTACAGGATCACAGAGATTTAGAATTTCTGCACACACTTGTGGACACTGGACACTTATGGATTGTGTGAGGCCCACTGAATATCAGAGCGCTATGTCACAGGCTCGATGGCACAGGTGTGAAAAAAGTGACTACAGGATAAGGGAGATTTTGAATTTCTGCACACACTAGTGGACACTGGACACTTTTGGATTGTGTGAGGCCCACTGAATATCAGAGCGCTATGTCACAGGCTCGATGGCACAGGTGTGAAAAAAGTGACTACAGGATCACAGAGATTTTGAATTTCTGCGCACACTTGTGGACACTGGACACTTATGGATTGTGTGAGGCCCACTGAATATCAGAGCGCTATGTCACAGGCTCGATGGCACAGGTGTGAAAAAAGTGACTACAGGATAAGGGAGATTTTGAATTTCTGCACACACTAGTGGACACTGGACACTTTTGGATTGTGTGAGGCCCACTGAATATCAGAGCGCTATGTCACAGGCTCGATGGCACAGGTGTGAAAAAAGTGACTACAGGATCACAGAGATTTTGAATTTCTGCGCACACTTGTGGACACTGGACACTTATGGATTGTGTGAGGCCCACTGAATATCAGAGCGCTATGTCACAGGCTCGATGGCACAGGTGTGAAAAAAGTGACTACAGGATAAGGGAGATTTTGAATTTCTGGACACACTAGTGGACACTGGACACTTTTGGATTGTGTGAGGCCCACTTAATATCAGAGCGCTATGTCACAGGCTCGATGGCACAGGTGTGAAAAAAATGACTACAGGATCAAAGAGATTTTGAATTTCTGCACACACTTGTGGACACTGGACACTTATGGATTGTGTGAGGCCCACTGAATATCACAGCGCTATGTCACAGGCTCGATGGCACAGGTGTGAAAAAAGTGACTACAGGATCACAGAGATTTTGAATTTCTGCACACACTAGTGGACACTGGACACTTTTGGATTGTGTGAGGCCCACTGAATATCAGAGCGCTATGTCACAGGCTCGATGGCACAGGTGTGATAAAAGTGACTACAGGATAAGGGAGATTTTGAATTTCTGCACACACTAGTGGACACTGGACACTTTTGGATTGTGTGAGGCCCACTGAATATCAGAGCGCTATGTCACAGGCAAAAATTGGCTAGTGTATCACAAACTACAAGGTGTATGTAGAATTGGGCAGAATAGGAATCTCCCTAGAGTGTAGGTCTGTAAGAACGGAACAAGTCCTCCACTTATCCTTCCACAGTGACACACAGATAGCTTCACTGTGGCCGTGATAACAGCCGTTACACGGTACTGAGAGGAGCGTGCACGTACACGGCTGTCCGGTGTACGTAAAATTGTCAAGCTCCTTGTTTTTTAAGTATACAGACTGACACACGCTGTCTCTCTATAGTTTTGAATGTGATCAAACAGCAAATATATTTAACTGTTTGAAAGCTAGACAAAACTAGTAGGTGCAGGTCTGTAAGAACGGAACATGTCCTCGACTTATTTTCACAGAGTGACACACAGATAGCTTCACTGTGGCCGTGATAACAGCCGTTACACGGTACTGAGAGGAGCGTGCACGTACACGGCTGTCCGGTGTACGTAAAATTGTCAAGCTCCGTGTTTTTTAAGTATACGGACTGACACACGCTGTCTCTCTATAGTTTTGAATGTGATCAAACAGCAAATATATTTAACTGTTTGAAAGCTAGACAAAACTAGTAGGTGCAGGTCTGTAAGAACGGAACATGTCCTTGACTTATTCTCACAGAGTGACACACAGATAGCTTCACTGTGGCTGTGATAACAGCCGTTACACGGTACTGTGTGAGGAGCGTACACCGCTGTATGGTGTGAAAAAATGCACGCTCAGTACCTCAGCAGGACAAAAAAAAAAATTGGGATTGCTTTTAAAAAAGCAGTTTGCAGAGCAGTGGGTAAACAGCAATGCAGCTGTCAGGAAGCCTTGGAAGGCAGCCTAACAACCAACACCGCTGATCCACCACAATATAGCCTCCCCTTGCACTGCACACACAGTGACTGGTGTGTTGTACAGGCAAAATCGCTAGCAGCAGAAGCAGTTTTTTTTCTTCTTCCCTGCCTAACGCTCTCCCTACAGAATCAGCAGCAGCAACCTCTCCCTATGCTAAGATCGGCAGAAGTAAGGTGGCGGTCGGCGTGCACGCCCTTTTATAACCCCTGTGACGCCCACCAAAGCAAGCCAATCACTTGCATGCCCTTCTGAAATATGGTGGTGACCCCTGCCTATGTCATCACGTTGCCCACAGTGTCCATGGATCCTGATTGGCTGAAAAAGAGCGTAAAACAAACTTTTGAAACGCGACTTTGGCGCGTAAGTCGCCGACCTCGTGGCCGACCTCATCCTAGGGTCGGGTTTCGTTTCATGAAACCCGACTTTGCCAAAAGTCGGCGACTTTTGAAATTTTTCGACCCGTTTCGCTCAACTCTAGTCAAGAGCCATAACTCTTTTATTTTTCTCCTGACATAGCTACATGAAATGCTGAAAAATTTCTATATATCTTGCTTGTCAACATTTTTTGGGACCCCCTTACTTTTTATTTTTCTGTTGATGAACCTGTATGAAGGCTAGTTTTTGCATACCGAGCTGTAATTTTTATTAGTAACATTTTGGCGTACATACAACATTTTGATCACATTTTATTACTCTTTTATGAGAATTGAAGCACCACAAACCCAATATAAGCAATATTGGAGTATAACTTTAAATAAGTTTATACATTGATAAATTAGACTTTTACAGACACAAACAAAAATAATATGTATATATATATATATACTCCTCCATGAAGTAGGATGGCGAGCAACAGCCGTTGGGACTGATGTAAAGGCTCGAAACCACGCCCATCAGAAGATTACCACACAGAGAGGGAGAAATTAACCCCTTAACCCCCAAGGGTGGTTTGCACGTTCATGACCGGGCCAATTTTTACAATTCTGACCACTGTCCCTTTATGAGGTAATAACTCTGGAACGCTTCCATGGATCCTGGTGAGTCTGACACTGTTTTCTTGTGACATATTGTACTTCATGCTAGTGGTAAAATTTCATTCATATAACTTGCATTTATTTATGAAAAAAAGGAAATTTGGTGAAAATTTTGAAAATTTCGCAATTATCCAACTTTGAATTTTTATGCCCTTAAATCACAGAGATACGGCACACAAAAAACTTAATAAGTAACATTTTCCACATGTTTACTTTACATCAGCACAATTTTGGAACCCAAATTTTTTTTCTTAGGAAGTTATAAGGGTTAAAAATTGACCATTTTTGCAACACCATTTTATTTTTACAGACCACATCACATTTGAAGCCACTTTGAGGGGTCTATATGATAGACAATACCCAAAAGTGACACCATTCTAAAAACTGGACCCCGTAAGGTGCTCAATACCACATTCAAGAAGTTTATTAACCCTTCAGGTGCTTCACAGGAATTTTTTGAATATTTAAAAAAAAAAATGAACATTTAACTTTTTTTCACAAAAAAAATACTTCAGGTTCAATTTTTTTATTTTACCAAGGGTAGCAGGAGAAGTTGGACTGCAAAAGTTATTGTTCAGTTTGTCCTGAGTACGCTGATACCTGATATGTGGGGGGGGACCACTGTTTCGGCGCATGGCAGAGCTCAGAAGGGAAGGAGCACCGTTTGACTTTTTCAATGCAAAATTGGCTAGAATTCAGATCGGACACCATGTCACGTTTGGAGAGCCCCTGATGTACCTAAACAGTGGAAATCCCCCACAAGTGACCCCATTTTGGAAACTAGACCCCCCAAGGAACTTATCTAGATATGTGGTGAGAACTTTGAACCAACAAGGGCTTCACAGAAGTTCATAATGTACAGTGGTACAATTAAAAAATCATATTTTTCCACAAAAATGATCTTTTCACCCTCAATTTTTATTTTCCCAAGGGTAACAGCACCCTAAAAGTTATTGTGCAATTTGTCCTGAGTATGCTGATACTCCAGATGTGGGTGTAAATGACTATTTGGGCGCATGGCAGAGCTCAGAAGGGAAGGAGCGCCATTTGACTTTTTTGGCTGGAATTGAGATCGGACACCATGTCGCGAATGGAAAACCCCTGATGTACCAAAACAGTGGAAACCCGCAACAAATGACACCATTTTGGAAACTAGACCCCCCAAGGAACTTATCTAGATGTGTGATGAGAACTTTGAACCCCCAAGGGCTTCACAGAAGTTTATAACGTACAGCCGTACAATTAAAAAATCATATTTTTCCACAAAAATGATCTTTCCACCCTCAATTCTTATTTTTCCAAGGGCAACAGGACCCTAAAAGTTATTGTGCAATTTGTCCTGAGTACGCTGATACCCCACATGTGGGGGTAAACCACTATTTGGGCGCATGGCAGAGCTCGGAAGGGAAGCAGCGCCATTTGACGTTTTTGGCTGGAATTGAGATCGGACACCATGTCGCGTTTGGAATGCCCCTGATGTACCAAAACAGTGAAAACCCCCACAAATTACACCATTTTGTAAACTAGACCCCCCATGGAACTTATCTAGATGTGTGGTGAGCACTTTGAACCCCTCAGTGCTTCACAGAAGTTTATAACGCCTGGGCGTGAAAATAAAAAAATCATATTTTTTCCACAAACATGATCTTTTAGTCACCAATTTTTTTATTTTCCCAAGGGTACCAGGAGAAATTGGACCCCAAAAGTTGTTGTCCAATTTGTCCTGAGTACGCTGATACCCCATATGTGGGAGAAAACTACTGTATGGGCACACGTCAGGGCTCGGAAGGGAAGTAGTGACGTTTTGGAATCCTGACTGTGATGAAATGGTCTGCGGGTGTCATGTTGCTTTTGGAGAGCTCCTGATGTACCTAAACAGTGGAAACCCCCCACAAGTGGCCCCATTTTGGAAACTAGACCCTCTAAGGAACTTATCTAGATGTGTGGCGAGCACTTTGAACCCCCCAGTGCTTCACAGAAGTTTATAACGACCGGGCGTGAAAATAAAAAAATCGTATTTTTTCAACAAACATGATCTTTTAGTCACCAATTTTTTTATTTTCGCAAGGGTGCCAGAAGAAATTCAACCCCAAAAGTTGTTGTCCTATTTGTCCTGAGTACGCTGATACCTCATATGTGGGAGAAAACTACTGTATGGGCACACGTCGTGGCTTGGAAGGGAAGTAGTGACGTTTTGGAATGCAGACTGGTGGAATGTTCTGCGGGTGTCATGTGCGTTTGGAGAGCCTCTGATGTACCTAAACTATTGAAACTCTCCACAAATGACACCATTTTGGAAACTAGACCCCCCACAGAACTTATCTAGATGTGTAGTGAGCACTTTGAACCCCCAAATGCTTCACAGAAGTTTATAACGCCCGGGCGTAAAAATAAAAAAATCATTTTTTTCCACAAAAATAATATTTTTGCCCCCAATTTTTTATTTTCCTAAGGTCAACAGGAGAAATTTGACCCCAAAAGTTGTTTTGCAATTTGTCCTGAGTACACTGATACCCTATATGTGGGGGTAAAACACTGTTTGGGCACATGGCAGAGCTTGGAAGGGAAGGAGCACCATTTGACTTTTTCAACGCAGAATTGGCTGGAATTGAGATCAGACGCCATGTTGCATTTGGAGAGCACCTGATGTGCCCAAACAGTGGAAACCCCCCCCAATTCTAACTACAACCCTAACCCCAACACACCCCTAACCCTAATCTCAGCCCTAGCCCTAACCCTAGCTCTAGCCCTAGCCCTAACCCTAACCTTAATGGGAAAATGGAAATAAATAAATTTTTTTTATTTTATTATTTTTCCCTAACTAAGGGGGTGATAACGGGGGGTTTGATTTACTATTTATAGCGGTTTTTATATTTGGCAGCTGTCACACGCTAAAAGACGCTTTTTATTGTAAAAATAGTTTTTGCATCACCACATATTGAGAGCTATAATTTTTCCATATTTTGACCCACCGAGTCATGTGAGGTCTTATTTTTTGCGGGACGAGTTGACGCTTTTATTGGTACCATTTTCGGGCATGTGACATCTTTTGATCGCTTTTTATTCTGATTTTTGGGAAGCAGAATGAACAAAAACCAGCGTTTCATGAATTTCTTTTGGGGGGTGTGTTTACACTGTTCCGCGTGTGGTAAAATTGATAAAGTCCTTTTATTCCTTGAGTTAGTTACAGCGATACCTCATTTAGGTCTTTTTTATGTTTTGGCGCTTTTATGCAATGAAAACAATTTTATATAAAAAATAATTATTTTTGCATCGCTTTATTCTGCGAGCTATAACTTTTTTATTTTTTCACTGATGATACTTTATGGCAGCTCGTTTTTTGCGGGACAAGATTACATTTTCAGTGGTACCATGCATATTTATATGCGTCTTTTTGATCGCGCGTTATTGCACTTTTTGTTCGGCAGTATGATAATAAATCATTATTTTTTGCTTCGTTTTTTATTTTTATTTTGTAAGAGGTTCGCTAAAGGGGTTAACTAATGGGACAGTTTTATAGGGCGGGTCGTTACGGACGCGGCAATACCAAATATGTGTACTTCTATTGATTTTGTTTTTTATTTCCAAAAAATGAATTTATTAGGGAATTTTTTTTTTTTAAATTTATTTAGCGATTTTTTTAAAATTATTTTTACACTTTTTTTTTTTTTTTTAAACTTTATTACATTCTCCCAGGTGGGACATCACTGCCCTGTGACAGATCGCTGACAGGCACTGCACAAGGTTTCCTCCTTGCCTGCGCTTTGCAGGCATGAGGAAGCCAGCTCCCTGCAGGCCCCCGAAGGTCCCCGTCGCCATCTTGGATTCGGGGACCTGCAGGGATGGAGCCCCCTTGCGCTGCTGTGGGGGGCTCAGGGAAGCACGGAGGGAGCCCCCATCCCTGCCGATGCTTCCCTTTAACCCCCGGTACACCGCGATCGTGTTTGATCGAGGTGTGCAAGGGGTTAACGTGTCGGGGGCGGTCCGTGACCACCGCTGACACATTGTGCCGGGTGTCCGCTGATTGCTGTGACATACTATCCAGTCCCTGGGAATTAAGTCCCAGGGCACATGGACGGGATAGTACGTCACATGACAGAAAGGGGTTAAAAAAGGTTTTCGGGAGTATACAAGGGGAGACAGGTGGTTCTATAAGGATTTAGGGAATGCATAGCAGATGCTGAATACGGTGATATTTTTAGCTGCTACGTCACAAAACTGGTGAAAGGTTCCCTTTAATACTTTCTCCCTTTTTCCCCCAAGTGATTTTCCATTTTTTTTTCGTTTTTTCCTCCCCTTCTTCCAAGAAGCCATAACTATTTTTTTTTTGCACATAGCCATATGAGAGCTTCATTTTTGATGTATGAGATGTACTTTTTAACAACACCATTCACTCTTCCATAAAATGTGCTGGAAAATATGAGAAAAATTCCAAGTGCGTTGAAATTGCAAAACAAGTACAATTGCACATTAGTGTTTTAGGGTTTTTATTTACCACATTCACTATTAGGTAAAACTTACCTGGCACTATGATTCTTCTGGTCAGTACAAGTATGCAAGTGTAAGGCAGAAGGCCAGGCAGCAGGTACCTGCATTGAACCGGGTCCGGAACTGTCAAGGCTACGTCCCATTTTGCCTGGGAGAAGGAATAGGGGACAGGACTAACCCCATATCCCGGGAAGAGGGTGTGTGTCTAAGAGTAAGACAGAGCTGAAAGTGCGCAAAGCAAGGGGCAGTTTCCTGCCGTCAGGGAAAGAGCAGCGGGGTGAGCAACTTGCTCCGTATCCAGTGCAGCAGAGCTGGGACGGGCCGCGTCCACATTTACCTGCACGCTCCGGTGAGACTGTGACAGAGGAGAGCGCCGTGCTCCCGTATAAGTGTCGGGCAGTGCTTGTACGGAGAAGTGTGGGCCGGCTGCAAAATCCTCAGGCACGCTTCCCTATGCTGACCAGCGCGCATCAGCCCAATGGAAGACTCTACTCCAGCCATTGCCGGCACCGCCACTCCCATCGGACTGTGGATTAAGGAGCACCAGCACCAGCGGGAGCTATGATAAATGCTGTTTGAACTTCAGACTTTTGAATGAACCCTTACTATTTCCTTAACTCTTGTTCACTGGTTATTAACTCCCTGTGAGGAGATCACTCTTATATTTACTCTTAATTAAATAATATTGTTATACTGTACTGCTCAGCAATCCCTGCGTACTGCATCTCAGATCCTGCTTACATTTGGCATAGTCGGCAGGATGCAGTCTACGATCGCAGAGGCAGCAGACCAGATGGTCATGGGTGCCTCGCAGTCCTGCTTGCCGCTGGGGGCCATGCTCAGCAATCTCCCTAAATTCACGGGGGATAATCTATTGTTGTGAGACTGGACTGAGCGTGTTAAAAGCATGTTGAGGATGTATCCTATGACTCCGGCTATGCAGGCAGAGATTGCCCTGAAGGCCCTGGACAGTGAGGCTAGATGTCCTTTAATGTTTTGCCCCCTTCATGAACGAGACACGTTGCCCAAGGTGTTACAGATTCTGGAAGAGATGCATGGAGACCCCACCAATGTTGGGGAATTGCGGATGCATTTTTCCAGGGGAGGGGGAGTCAGTGACACAATATGTTAATGCAATACAAGAGGCGCATGCGCATATTGCCAGATGGGATTATGTGGGGGTAATAGGAGTGGGGTCTCCTGATGTGATATTGAGGGACCAATTCATGGCAGGCCTCAGAGACATGTCGCTTAAGCAAGCTTTGCGGGAGCACCTGCGTGCTAGGCCGCATATGACTTTCTTAGAAATTGGCACCAAAGCATGCATAAGGGAGTAGGAGCAGGGGACTGCAGCCTTGGTAGGGACGATCCGGAGCAGTGGGATACTCTTCTCACCCGCAGCTGAACGCAAATGGGCCTGCAAGATCCGGAAAGAAGTACGGGACATGCAAGAAGAGTGGTCCAGCCTCAGAAGGGTCCTCACTACAGCTCCAACTGTGCCCAGAGACAAGAGTGCCTCTGAGCCCCGTTTGCTAGGTGAACACCGTCCAGAAATGGAACAGCCCTAAGAAGAGAGGAATCCGACTTGCTCCAAGTGTGAGGATGTTGGACATTATGATCGAAGGTCTGTGAGACGGGGTGGCCTCTGACTCGGCAGCCAGTAAAACTAGTGGGCTCCGTGGCCGGGGGGATGATGCCCGGAGGCAGAGAAGCCAAGGAGGAGAGAAGGCAGTCCCAAAAGTTTAACTTCCATGAGCCCCCTCGCATGGGCTGAAATGAATGGTCGAGCTGTCCACTGTCTAGTGGATACTGGTTCACAGGTGACCACCATGCCGGAAGCATATGTCAGGCGTCATTTTCCTGAGATGACACGACCAGAGTGGGGCCCAATAATCAAGCTGAAGGCAGCCAATCAGCTGCCCATCCCCGGCAGGGGTGTCTGGATGCAAATTACAGTGTGTGGCAAAGATGTGGGCCGGAAAGCAGTCGTGTTGACTGCCGGAGAAAATGGCAAAGGCCCTCCAGTGACTCTGGGGATGAATGTCTTGAAAGAACTCAGGACCCTCTTAATCAGTGAGACGCTTTTCTGGACCGGTGGAGCTCACGAACCCCCCAGAAGAAGGTGTTTCAACAATTCATATGAGTCACCCAGGCCCAGGAAACATCGAGTGAAGGGAAAGTTCTGTGAAAAGTGATAGTTCCTGCAGCTGCTAAGCTCATCCTCCTGCCTGAACAGACTGTGTTCACATTGCCAGTACGAGAATGTACGCCCCTTGAAGGAGTGGAAGTCCAGATAGAGACAACCTCAATGGACCAGATACCCTCGGGACTCCTCATTGCTCAGACATTAGCCGTCATCCATGATGGTAACATTGTGGTGCAGTGCGTCAACCTGGGGGAAGATAATCTTACTCTCCCACCCAAGAGTGAAGTGGTGCAGGTGCTGGGAATGCCGGAAGAATTGATGCAACAGGAGGCCGTCCAGTTGACAGTAAAACAAGGACATCCTTGGACTGTAGCTGTTACAATGACCCCAGAGCACCCGCCTAGAAGCATGAAGGAGGGGTGCCAAATCATGGAGCAAATGCAGGTTGAATTGATGGGACTCTCACCACAACAGGTGCAACAGGTGGAGGCTGTACTGGAGCATTACCAGGATGTCTTTGCCCATCATGAACCTGACTACGGGTGCACTACAGCCATAACTCGTGAAATACCCACAGGAAGTGCCTCACCAATCAGGGAGAGATACGGTCAGATACCACCTCAGATGTACCAGGAAGAGAAGAAAATGTTGGTACACATGCTGCAGGGTGGAGTCATACGGGAGAGACAGAGCCTGTGGGCAGCTCCCATTGTCCTAGTTTGGAAGAAAGATGGGACCCTGCATTTTTGTGTCGACTATAGGCGACTGAATGCTTGTACGATGTGGGATTCTTACCCCTTACCCAGAATTGAGGAATCGCTATCGGCCTTGGGAAAGGCGAAGTATTTCTCGTCTCTTGATTTGACCAGCGGATACTGGCAGGTGCCTATGGCCGAACATGACCAGCCGAAGATAGTGTTCATACTGCCCATTGGATTGTTTGAATTTAATCGGATGCCCTTCGGCCTGACTAATGCTCCTGGGACATTTCAGCGCTTGATGGATAGGTGCCTGGGGATCTGAACTTCGAAGCAACATTTATCTATCTGGACAATATCATTGTCTATGCAGCCATCTTTGAGCAAGCTGGAGCAAGTGTTGAGTTGATTATAGAAGCACGGCCTGAACGTGAAGCCCCAAAAATGTCACCTTTTCCATAAACAGATCGAGTACCTGGGACATGTCGTATCCGCTGAAGGAGTGAGACCTGCACGCGAGAAGATAGTGGCAGTACAGGGCTGGCCTACCCCGAAGACAGTGAAGGACGTTCAGGCCTTTCTGGGGCTGACTGGGTACTACCGGAGGTTCATGAAGAGCTTCACCCGTATCGCTAATCCACTGCTGGAACTACTAAAATGAGTGTTGTCTGGTTCAAAGAATCAGATTAGCCAGTGGGTAAGGAGCCAGGAAGAAACCTTTCAAGCCTTAAAGATGGCTTTGACTGAGGCCCCTATACTCACCTACGCGGAATTCTCACGGCCCTTCATTTTTCACACTGATGGGAGTCTACATGGGCTGGGAACTGTGCTGTCGCAGATGCAGGACGGGAAAGAATGAGTGATCGCCTACGTGAGCCGGTCTCTCCATGATTCAGAATGGAACCTGGACAATTACAGCTCCTTAAAGTTGGAACTGCTGGCATTTGTGTGGGTAATGACCAAGAAGTTTGCCGAATACCTGTCTGGATCTGTAGTCTTGGTGTGTAGTGACAACAATCCCCTAGCCCACCTGGAAAATGCAAAACTGGGGGCCTTGGAGCAACGATGGGTGGCCCGCATGGCGAAGTATCGGTACAAGATCGCATATCGGGCCAGAACTGAGAACACACATGCTTATGCTCTGTCGAGAGTGACCCATGAGCGACCTGGACCGAGATGAAGAGATGGAGGCAGAAGTTGTTCCTGGTTTCCGGGACCTCACCAGGTTGTTGACTTCGACACAGGGACAGATCAGAGAGGCATCCAGAGAACAGGTGTTGGAGTGACACCAGGATGACTGGGTGCGACTCCAGCAGGAAGATAAGGAACTGGCTCAACTGAAACAGTGGGTGGCCCTGAAGCGACTCCCCTGCCAGAGTGAAAGAGATGCTCCGTCCCCGGGAACTCTGTAGATTCTAAGAGGAAAGTGGGAAAGACTCCAGCTGGACAATGGCTTGCTGTATAGAAGAAAACAGTTGGTGTGGGAGTTAGGGGTCATCTGGCAAGTTTTGCTTCCAGGGAAGCTGATCCAAGTAGTGGCTACAGAGGTCCATGAGAGAGTGGCTCATTTTGGTCCACAGAAGACATTTCAGTGGCTGCAGAAGCCGGTATATCACCCCCGATTGAAGGCTGCAGTAGAGGAAGCCTGACAGCGATGTCGGAGCTTTGAACTAGCCAAACCTCCAGAGCAAAGAGCCCCAACGCAGACCATCATGACTGCTGCCCCTTAGAGCTGTTGATGATCGACTACTTTACCGTGGGCTCGGTTCATCTCGGGTATGAACATTGTCTGGTGATGACCGATCACTTCACCAATTCGCTGTGGTAACTCCATCTCGGAACCAGACTGCTGAGTCAGTGGCGCAGGCTATCTGCTAAGACATCATCCAGGTGAATGGTTGCCCAAAGAGGATCCATTCTGACCAAGGCGCTTGTTTTCAAGGTCGAGTGATGGAAGAGTTGCATCACCTGTGCCAGATTGAGAAGTCAAGGACGATGCCCTATCATCCTCAGGGGAATGGAGCCTGTGAACGCTTCAACCAAATGCTGATTCAGATACTCCCAACATTGGAGGAAGATCCGAAAGTATGGTGGCCTAAATACGTGGCTGAATTAGTCTGGGTGTATAACAACCGAGTGCACAGTACAACCAGATACACTCCGTATACCCTACTGTTTGGTTCAAAAAGGACAGGAAATCACAGAGCTGGAGCTAGACCCGGGAGAAGGCTACCCATGGACGGGGGTATCTTCCTGGGTCCGAGAACACTGCCATCGGCTGCAGGCTCTTCATCGGCTGGTGCAGACTAAGTTCCGGGAACGTCAACACCATGAAACAATGCCTCTTCAAGGGACAACTCTCAAGGCCGGAGATCGAGTGTTGGTCTGAGACAAATGGCCTCAGGTCAAGTTAGAAGATAGATGGGAAAACGCCGAGTTGGATCCGATGGGCCAGTATATGAGGTTCAACCCAAAGGGGAAGAAGAGGTACCTAGCCAAATAGTCCACCATAGCATGTTGCGCTCTTGCCTGTCACGGAATCCTGAAGAAGAGAAGAGAGTGCCAGATGCCACCGAAAGGCTTACCCCCACGGTTCCCAACTTTGATGAGGAAGAACCGTTTGACTCACTTCCAGACTTGGAAAATCTGCTGCCCGCCAGTCCAAGGGAAGTGTGTAGGCCTGAAACTCTAGACATGGCTGATCCATTAGACCCGGATGTGCTCCCGTCTTTTAATACTCAACCTGACTCTACCACTCAACCTGACTCTATCACTCAACCTGAACTATGCCGTACTGAGCGGACGACAGCTGGAATACCTCCCACTCATTATGACCAAGACCAATTTATTTGGCAGCAAATTGTTCAAGAAATGGAGGAGTGTGAACATCTGATGAAGGGACTCTCGCTCGTGGGATGTTGAGCTAAAGGAGAGGAGGAGTGTAAGGAGGAAGACTAGGCTGTGGATACCTGCATTGAGCCGTGTCTGGAACTGTCGAGGCTGCGTCCCATGTTGCCCGGGGGAAGGAATAGGGGACCGGACAAACCCCAAGACCAGGGAAGAGGAGGCGTGTCAAAGGGTAAGACATAGCTGAAAGCGCGCGAAGCAAGGGGCAGTTTCCTGCCGTCAGGGAGAGAACAGCGGCGTTAGCAGGACGTTCTGAATCCAGCACAGCAGAGCGTGGATGGGCCGCGTCCACATTTACCTGCACGCTCCAGCGGGACTGTAGCAGAGGAGAGTGCCGTGCATCCGTATAAGCGTCGGGCAGCGCTCGTACGGAGAAGAGTGGGCCAGCTGCAAAATCCTGAGGCACGCTTCCCTCTGCTGACCAACGCGCATCAGCCCATATTTGCTATAGAGACTCCTGCAGCTTCTTTGACCTCGGCTGTGCAGGCTTATGGACTGGGGGCTCAGCGGGTAAAACCGGAGACCCCCCGCTGCCGCCAGAAGAAGGACCGTTAATACCCGACCCCAACGGAGGACTCTACACCTGCCGTTGCTGGCACCGCCACTCTCATTGGACTGTGAACTAAGGAGCGGGAGCTACGATAAGTGCTGTTTGAACATCAGACTTTTGAATTAACCCTTACTATTTCCTTAACGCTTGTTCACTGGTTATTAACTCCTTGTGATGAGATCACTCTTATCTTTACTGTTAATTAAATAATATTGTTATACTGTACTGCTCTGCAATCCCTGCAAACTGCATCTCAGTACCTGCTTACACAGATACCAAACATGTATAGTTTTTATTTATTTAAATGATGAAAATTTTTTGCCAATTTGTAAAAAAAAATGTGCTTTCGGAGACTTTCCGAAACCCGTGACTTTTTAAATTTTTGGGATATTGGGCTGTGTAAGGGTTTATTTTTTGTTCCGTTAGCTGACGCTTTTACTAATACTAGTATGGGGTAGATACGATGCAATCTCTTATTGCATTTTATTACAATGTTGTGGTGACCAAAAAAGTAATTCTATTTGTACAGCATTTCTTGTGCTACTATGACTTTGGAATAGGAAAGTAGATCTTCAATTATTTTATACCAATGTTTAAAGAACTGGAATATGGCATTTCCTGAAAGACTATTACAGAGATATGTTTAGAGGGGTTTCAGGCCAGACTAGGCAGCATGGCAGTGTATTATTGGCTGCTAGAAAGAATAAAGCATGATTAATTAGAATTCTTCTTCATGAGACAGTAGATTATTCCCTTTCAGTAGCTCAGTTTTCTAACATCAGCTAATGAACTTTTTCTGGCAATCTATTTTTTAGCTGTTTTGGCCAATTTGCACTGCTGTCAACTCGATGTTACAGAGTGTACAGCACTATTTTCCTAGGGAAATAGGTGATATAAAGTCATAATAACAGGAAGATGAGGAAGTATTTTGAACATGTCGGTAACTGGCCCTTACGTTCACACCAGTATAAAAAGAGCTGTAAAGTAATGTTTAAGTGACAAGAGAGCTGCTGGACTATGCTATCTGTTCCTTCCCCTGACCTGTAACTTTCACACCAATGTAACAACTAAAAACACATTATTATTATTATTAAGCATTTATATAGCGCCATTTATTCCATGGCGCTTTACATGTGAAAAGGGGGAAAATATAGACAAGTACAATAAACATGTGTAAGACAAGGGACACACAAGTACAGAAGGAGAGAGGACCCTGCCCGTGAGGGCTCACAGTCTACAGGGATGGGTGAGGATACACTATATTATAACAAGCAGCTGGCTTTCACCATAAATCATATCTGTAGATCACAACATCATAAGCTGCACAGCAAATGGTAGCGGGTTCCAGTGCGAGCTCGAGACCATGATCGCTAAGCTCAAATCCAACTATTTCCTATCATTGCTTATACTCAAGTAGTTTCAAAAGGGCTATAGAGAATCTGATGCTAAAGCAATGATCAAACTAAGATAATGTAACACAGCTTATACTTTCTACTACCAATGTACTCATAAGTGCAGTAAACCTCTTACTCCCCCACTAAAATATTGCCTGATTGCATGTACAATATATTTTTATATATATATCCTGAATGCTATATATGTATTTTCAACTATGCAAGCTTATATCTGGTAACCAGCTCTTTCAATCTCTGCTCTGAATCAACTCCTGTGTGTCTCCACTCCATTCAATGTCAGCAAGCAGTTAATCCTGAATGCTATATATGTGTTTTCAAGTATGCAAGCTTATATCTGGTATACAGTTATTTCAACTTACTCTGCTTGTCCCCTTATGTTGTGAGGTCAAGAAACTTTTCAAAGTGCTTTATGATTCATGTAGTGCTGGACATTTGTTTATCTGACCACAACATTTATTGGGTCCTGCTGTCTCAATTTACTTTGATTGATTAACGAGAAGAGAGGGAGCAAAAAAAAAAAAAGGAGATCTAAGCCTTAGCCTCCTATACATTCAGACATAGCTTGGGGAAGGCATTTATGCAGGGGGCATTTATGCACATTTAATCGAAGTACATTTAATCAAAGTATGATGCAGTTATAACATGGCAGTTAGACAGGGCAGGAGAGAGGTAGGACATTTATATACATCTACCCCCTGTACATTTGGATTGCAACAAATACTGTATATACCATATGCATTTGTGTAATTTATATCCTGGCCGCTGCATTCACACACATCCACCGCCCTGGCATTAACTCTCTACACTCCATCCAGATCAGCTCCTCACTCCTTTCCTCTCCTATGTATAGCACTCACTCTCTTTTCACATTGCTAAATTGCATAGATCGATTCAGTCCCACCATTCAACATCAGAGACGCTCTCACAAATCACTAAACCATCTGCTCACTCTTTCTATCCTCCTTCTCCTAGTTGCAGGAGACATTGCTCCCAACCCTGGTCCCCCATGTTATAGAAAGTCAAACCCCCCCAACTGCTACACTCAGAAACCCCTCTAATCTTATTATTATTCCCTGCATGCCATCTGTCTCTCTTAATTGTGCCATTTGGAATTCGCGCTCAGTGTGTAACAAACTCTCCTTCATTCATGACTTTTTCCTTTCTAATTCTCTTAACCTTCTGGCTCTTACTGAAACCTGGACCCAGCAGTCAGACACTACCGCTACTGCTGCTCTTTCATATGGTGGACTACACTTCTCTCATACCCCAAGATCAGACTATAGAGCAGGTGGTGGCTTTGGTCTGCTCCTATCACCAAAATGTACTTTTCAGGTTATCCCTGAACTACCCTCACTTGTCTTCCCTTCTTTTGAGGTCCATGCCGTCAGACTCAACACCGCCTTCTCCATGCGAGTGGCGGTGGTGTATCGTCCTCCCGGCCACTCCCATCAGTTCCTGGATCATTTTGCCACTTGGCTTCCACATTTTCTCTCCTGTGACATCCCTAGCCTCATGATGGGTGATTTCAACATCCCAAATGCTCTTCCCCTATCCAAATCTGCTACTCACCTTTTATCTCTAACCTCCTCGTTTGGCCTTTCGCAGCTTACTAATTCTCCAATGCATGAAGACAGAAACTCCCTCGACTTGGTCTTCTCTTGGCTTTGTGCAGAGGATGATTTTGCAAACTCCCCTCTCCCACTCTCTGACCATAACCTTCTTTCATTCTCTATCAAGAACTGCCAGGCCGCTCAGGTCACCCCCACTGTCCATACTTATAGAAACATACAGGCCATTAACACCCAGAAACTTAAAAAGAACTTGCAGTCTTCATTGGCCCCTATCTCCTCCCTCTCATGTCCTGATTCTGCATTGAAGCATTACAATGAAACACTTCAAAGTGCCCTGGATGAATTTGCACCTCCCATAAATAGAATACCACAACACAGACGGCGACAACCCTGGCACACCCTGCAAACACGTTTCCTGCAGCGGTGCTCCAGGTGCGCCGAATGTCTGTGGAGAAAATCCAATCTACACGAAGATTTCATCCATTATAAGTTTATGCTTAGAACATACAATACTGCCCTTCAACTCTCAAAACAAACCTATTTCAACAACCTCATCACCTCACTGTCCAATAACCCTAAACGTCTCTTTGACGCTTTTCATTCTCTACTCAACCCAAGAGTACAGGCCCCAACCATGGAGCTTTGAGCCGACGATCAGGCCAATTACTTCAAAGAAAAAATTGACCAGTTCTGACAGGAAATTATCTCCCAATCACCTCATACCATGCACTGTCCTCCCTCCCCCACTGCATCTAGCTCACTCTCTGATTTTGAACCAGTCACAGAAGAAGAAGTAAGCAGGCTCCATGCATCTTCTCGCCCAACCACTTGCACCAGTAACCCATTTCCGTCACATCTCCTCAGGTCCCTTTCCCCTGCTGTCACCCCTCACCTAACTAAAAAATTTAACCTCTCTCTCTCTTCTGGTATCTTTCCCTCCTCATTTAAGCATGCCATCATACATCCACTACTTAAAAAACCATCCCTCGACCAAAACTGTGCCACTAACTATAGACCTGCCTCTAATCTTCCCTTCATCTCTAAACTCCTGGAACGCCTGGTCCACTCCTGTCTTATCCGCTATCTCTTTGATAACTCTCTTCTCAACCCTCTCCAATCCGGTTTCCGCTCTTTACACTCTACTGAAACTGCCCTAAATAAAAAACACAAAAATTGAGCTTGGTTTGAGTTGGTACACATGCAGCATATTAATGCATGTTCACATGGCCAAAAAGCATACAAAGCCTACAAAGGACAAAATGAAAAAAACCCTGCTATAATTAAATGAGTAAAAAGCAAAGGTGCATTTAAATCATACAGAGTTCTTAGTAATACTGTATTTGATCAAACATAGCATAAAAGCCGTCCCACCATCGACAAGGTGACTCTTTTTTGTCGTTTGTAGGTTTTGAAACTGCCCTCACTAAAGTCTCTAATGATCTACTAACAGCTAAATCAAATGGTCATTACTCCATGCTAATTCTCTTGGATCTCTCTGCAGCATTTGACACTGTGGATCATCAGCTCCTCCTCACTATGCTCCGTTCCATTGGTCTCAAGGACACCATTCTCTCCTGATTCTCCTCCTATCTCTCTGACCGCTCATTTACTGTATCTTTTGCTGGTTCCTCCTCCTCTCATCTTCCCCTTACTGTTGGGGTTCCTCAAGGACCAATCCTACGCCCCCTCCTCTTCTTTTTGCACACTGCCCCTATTGGTCAAACAATCAGTAGATTTGGTTTCCAGTACCATCTCTATGCTGATGACACCCAATTATACGCTTCTTCTCCTGACATCACACCAGCCTTTCTAGAAAATACCAGAGATTGTCTAAACGCTGTGTCTAACATCATGTCCTCACTATATCTGAAACAGAACCTGTCAAAGACTGAACTCTTTGTGTTTCCTCCCGCTACTAATGTACCTATACCCAACATTGCCATTTCCGTGTGTGGTTTCACTATTACTCCCCAGCAACATGCCCGCTGTTTTGTGGTCATACTTGACTCCAAAATTTCCTTTGCCCCCCCCACATCCGATCACTGTCTCGCTCTTGTTATCTGCACCTCAAAAACATTTCTAGAATTCGACCTTTTCTTACTTTTGACTCCACAAAAACTCTTACTGTTTCTCTTATTCATTCTCGTCTCAACTATTGTAACTCTCTTCTAATCGGTCTCCCTCTTACCAAACTCTCCCTTCTCCAATCTGTCTTGAATGCTGCAGCCAGGATCATATTCCTCACCAATCGTTACACCGATGCCTCTACCTTGTGCCAGTCATTACACTGGCTACCAATCCACTCCAGAATTCAGTATAAACTTATTACCCTCACCCACAAAGCTCTCCATGGCTCAGCACCACCCTACATCTCCTCCCTTGTTTCAGTATACCACCCAACCCACACCCTCCGTTCTGCTGATGACCTGAAGTTAGCATCCTCAATAATCAGAACCTCCCACTCCCGTCTCCAAGACTTTACACGTGCTGTGCCAATTCTTTGGAATGCACTTCCCAGGTCAATACGATTAGTCCCCAATCCCCACAATTTTAAGCATGCCCTGAAAGCGCATTTATTCAGACTGGCCTACCAACCTCAACACATTAACCTAATCTATTCCTGTGTGGCACAGCCAAAAGTTTTACCATAACCAGGTTCCCCGCATCATGTTCCCACATGCTTTATGCATCCATTAGCCCTCTGTGTCTGTACTGTTACACACCTAACATTATGGCTGGTCCATACAATCAGGGCAATTGTTACCACCCACCTTTCGTGTCTACCTTTTTCCTCTTAGACATTTAAGCTTGCGAGCAGGGCCCTCATTCCTCTTGGTATCTGTTATGATCTACATATGTGATTATTGTTATGCTGTAATGTCTATCGTCTGTACATGTCCCATCTGAAATGTAAAGTGCTGCGGAATATGTCAGCGCTATAGAAATAAAATGTATTATTATTATTATCGTTATGTTAATTTATGAATTTGTTGCTTTCATGTGTGAAAAATGTTATATTGTGCTGCACTACTGTGGCGCCCCTGAGGGTTCAGTCACCACAGAGGTACTACACCTCCTCCTGAGGTGTAGTATCCCACTCCCTAGGTAAGATGGTAACACCTGACGAGACTCCAGCACCTACATCCAGCACAGACACCTTAGAACAGCAGAGCACCCTTTATGACAGCTGCTTTGGTTCATGAAGGGTGCAGGGTGGTGGGTGGAGCTTAGAGGGGAAAGCTGACAGGAAGTTATGTCACAATCCCCATAGAAGGTGATAAAGACAGTTCCCCCACTGGGGGAAGGAGGGAAAGGATGTAGATGCAGCAGCCTCCTGTGAGTTGGAGCTGCTGGCAAGGAAAGAGGAAGAAAGAAAGATCAGTTGTTCAGAAGGAAGATAGATAAGAACGGAACATGAGGAGGAGAGAGACTGGGGACTAGGGCTAGAGCGGAGCCCTTCTCTAAGTTTAATGCGCCAAGGCCGGGCCCTTGTATCCGAGGCTGTGTGTGATACTAATGATCCTACAGCAGAAACCGGAGGAATAGAAGTTGTGACCACTTTATTCCCACCTAAGACTCGAAGACACAGCAGCAACGTGTGTGAGCCGGGACAAGATGGTATGGAGTCCCCGAAGTAGGCTACAGCTGCCTGTCATGCGAGTGGAGTTATAAGTAACAGCAAGAAAGAGGAACTTGAGTGTAATTCATAACTACAAGTACTTCAGATTAGCGCTAGAAAGGAGACGTTCAGAAAAGGCACATTCGAAAGGGCATGCTGGAAGGGTGTATTCCATCTGCCTGGGAGTTGGCTGAGCCCCTGACCTGGAGGACACGGCCCTGAAGTGGGCACTTGTCTGTGCCAGAAACGTGAGTAAAGTATCGGAACTGCATTCAGCTGTGTCATTGCCTTCTTCCTGCGCCAACCTGCTCAGCACTGCTACATCTCTGTGCCTAACACTACATAATCTACCTCAACGTCTACTACTACTGCCCTGGACTACAGCTCTGCCTGTAGAGAGCTTTACTAACTCTGCTGCATCATACCATCTGTCCCAGAGGATCTGCACTGCAGCGCTGGTCCCCTTCTGACCAGATACCACAGGTGGCGTCACAAACTATCAGCATATAAACTTTATTCCATTCCACCTATTTTACATGGATGCCCAAGGCCACGGACCAGGTCACCGCCACCACGACACTTCCATTTTAAGACACCAGCCCAGTACCGAGCAAATCCCACAGCCATGGGGGTGATCCACTATCAACTAGCATTGCCAGATGGCATTGTTGCAGAAGAAAACAGGAGGCTATTAAAAAAACTGTTTTCAGGAAGTGCTGTCACTGTGTATTTGAAACCAAATGAAGAGCATGGGGAGTCTATGAGCATGGGGAGTGAATGGAGAGTTTATGAGCATGGGGAGTGTATGGGGAGTCTAAGGGCATGGGGAGTGCATCACAGTCTATGAGCATACAGAGTGCATAGGAGGTCTATGAGCATAGGGAGTGCATCAGTGTCTATGAGCATTAAGAGTGCATGGTGGAGTCTTTGAGCATGCAGAGTGCACAGGGAGTCTATGGACATACAGAGTGCATGGGGAGTCTATGGGCATACAGAGTGCATGGGGAGTCTATGGGCATACAGAGTGCATGGGGAGTCTATGAGCATAGAGAGTGCATGGGGAGTCTATGAGCATAGAGCGTGCATGGGAGAGTCTAAGAGCATACAGAGTGCATGGGGAGTCTATGAGCATACAGAGTGCATGGGGAGTCTATGAGCATACAGAGTGCATGGGGAGTCTATGAGCATACAGAGTGCATGGGGAGTCTATGAGCATACAGAGTGCATGGGGAGTCTATGAGCATACAGAGTGCATGGGGGAGTCTATGAGCATACAGAGTGCATGGGGAGTCTATGAGCATACAGAGTGCATGGGGAGTCTATGAGCATGGGGAGTGAATGGAGCATATAGAGTGCATGGGGAGTCTATAAGCATAGGAAGTGCATGGGGAGTCTATGAGCATGGGGAGTGAATGGAGAGTCTATAAGCATGGGGAGTGCATTGAGAGTCTATGAGCATAGGAGGTGTATGGTTAGTCTATGAGCATAGGGAGTGCATGGGGAGTCTATGATCATACAAGTGCATGAGGAGTCTATGAGCATAGGGAGTGCATGGAGAGTCTATGAGTACAGGGAGTGCATGGAGAGTCTATGAGTATAGGGAGTGCATCAGAGTCTATGAGCTTGGAGAGTGCATGGGGAGTCTGTGAGCATAGGGAATCTATGAGCATGGAGAGTCTATAATTTAGTAATGCAAATCAGAGCATGTAGTGGGCCCTACCGCTAAGAGGTCAAAGTGTTAATGGTCCATATATAGTGTCAAAAGAACCTGAGGTTAGCTTGTAGAAAGTTAAGCTTAAATCCTTTCTGTCAGAATAAATTAATTGAACTAGAGCTTATTCATTGATAGAACATATGTTGCTGGAGGCCATCATCCATTTCAAGTAAAAAATTGGACATAAAGCCATAGAATGTGGACAGAGTCTGTCTAGATGCTGTACAGTGAGTCACCTGGTAGAGACACATTAGGAAATAGTTTTTACCCTGAAATCACTGAGCTAAGCTTCAATATTATCGTGAACAGCAGATGGAGAACTGACCTAGAGATATTTAAGAGTTGTGACGTGGCATGATCTAGCAGTAGAAGATAACAGCTTGTGGAACTCTGTGTGGGCTCCCGCTGGAGTAGTGTGAGTTGCATTATCAGCCTGTATGAGGTCAGATCTGAGGCCCCTTTGAGGGTAAGGATAAGTTCACATTAGCTTTTGGCTGGTCTGCGTAGGGCTGCGTACTTCTTCCTTTAAGCTCCGCCTACGCTACGCCTACTTCCGCATATGTCCTGTGTCATCCTGCGTACCTATCTTCAACATTGGCTACGCAGGGACATACGTTGTATGTGGATGCATCCGCGTGCGTTGTGCGTCGTGGCGTGCCCGCTGAACGCAACATGTTGCATTTCTGTGCGTTCGGTAGGCCTCACAGCATTACACTTGAAAACAGGCATATATGTGTTTTTTTCTTTCCTTCTGTTTTCTTTTTAAATACATAATCTATCATTGATCAATTCTACTGCTCCTTTGGAGTGATCTACCTTGTACCGTTTATTGGTCCTGCGACTGGCAAGTGATCAAATAATCCCTATTACAACGTGCTGCCACCAATGTAGAATTACCTACATCTAAAAATACATTTTTGTTTATCTAATTTTTTGGCAATGCTTTTAGAAGATTGTAGATGTAAATTGATTGTAAGTCTTATATCTATACATACTAGATATATATAGTCCAAAGGTCAATTTAGAGGGGATTAGTTGATGATTTAATGTGTATAGGGGCTTCCTGACTGTCCCCCAACAAATGGTGTCTAGGGACTATAGGATTAGGTGGTTGGAACTCATTTGACAGATCCTTTTGTTTGCCAGGGAGATAAGCTACTGCCAAATGATTCTGGCAGAAGCTCTCTCTTCGATTATACATTCAATTGGAGCTATACAGAATTATTTGTTACAAAACCCTTAAATGAGCATCGCTATCTACAATTCCAGCATAAATTGCATCATAATTTCTTGAAATTCAGACTCTCTATTATTCGTCTCTTCTATAGACCATAATATGGTGCAAACTAAGACTGTGGAGTCAGAGTCAGGGCTTCTTTTGGGTGCAGTTAGTAGAAATGTGCAGTCTGCGACTCCTGTTATGAAATAATATACAGTTGTGGCCAAAAGTATTGACACCCCTGCAATTTTGTCAGATAATACTCAGTTTCTTCCTGAAAATGATTGCAAACACAAATTCTTTGGTATTATTATCTTCATTTAATTTGTCTTAAATGAAAAAACACAAAAAGAATTGTCCTAAAGCCAAATTGGATATAATTCCACACCAAACATAAAAAAGAGGGTGGACAAAAGTATTGGCACTGTTCGAAAAATCATGTGATGCTTCTCTAATTTGTGTAATTAACAGCACCTGTAACTTACCTGTGGCACCTAACAGGTGTTGGCAATAACTAAATCACACTTGCAGCCAGTTGACATGGATTAAAGTTGACTCAACCTCTGTCCTGTGTCCTTGTGTGTACCACATTGAGCATGGAGAAAAGAATGAAGACCAAAGAACTGTCTGAGGACTTCAGAAACCAAATTATGAGGAAGCATGAGCAATCTCAAGGCTACAAGTCCATCTCCAAAGACCTGAATGTTCCTGTGTCTACCGTGCGCAGTGTCATCAAGAAGTTTAAAGCCCATGGCACTGTGGCTAACCTCACTAGATGTGGACGGAAAAGAAAAATTGACAAGAGATTTCAACGCAGGATTGGGCGGATGTTGGATAAAGAACCTCGACTAACATCCAAACAAGTTCAAGCTGCCCTGCAGTCCGAGGGTACAACAGTGTCAACCCGTACTATCCGTCGGCATCTGAATGAAAAGGGACTGTATGGTAGGAGACCCAGGAAGACCCCACTTCTTACCCCGAGACATAAAAAAGCCAGGCTGCAGTTCGCCAAAACTTACCTGAAAAAGCCTAAAACGTTTTGGAAGAATGTTCTCTGGTCAGATGAGACAAAAGTAGAGCATTTCGGGCAAAGGCATCAACATAGAGTTTACAGGAGAAAAAAGAGGCATTCAAAGAAAAAAACACGGTCCCTACAGTCAAACATGGCGGAGGTTCCCTGATGTTTTGGAGTTGCTTTGCTGCCTCTGGCACTGGACTGCTTGACCATGTGCATGGCATTATGAAGTCTGAAGACTACCAACAAATTTTTCAGCATAATGTAGGGCCCAGTGTGAGAAAGCTGGGTCTCCCTCAGAGGTCATGGGTCTTCCAGCAGGACAATGACCCAAAACACACTTCAAAAAACACTAGAAAATGGTTTAAGAGAAAGCACTGGAGACTTCTAAGGTGGCCAGCAATGAGTCCAGACCTGAATCCCATAGAACACCTGTGGAGAGATCTAAAAATGGCAGTTTGGAGAAGGCACCCTTCAAATATCAGGGACCTGGAGCAGTTTGCCAAAGAAGAATGGTCTAAAATTCCAGCAGAGCATTGTAAGAAACTCATTGATGGTTACCGGAAGCGGTTGGTCGCAGTTATTTTGGCTAAAGGTTGTGCAACCAAGTATTAGGCTGAGGGTGCCAATACTTTTGTGTGGCCCATTTTTGGAGTTTTGTGTGAAATGATCAATGTTTTGCTTTTTGCTTCATTCTCTTTAGTGTTTTTTCATTTAAGACAAATTAAATGAAGATAATAATACCAAAGAATTTGTGTTTGCAATCATTTTCAGGAAGAAACTGAGTATTATCTTACAGAATTGCAGGGGTGTCATACTTTTGGCCACAACTGTATAGTAATGGTATAATTTCAACATTAATAATAGATTGCATAATTCATTTATTAGCTCTAATTATTGACCACTTGGAAAATTAGACGAGTCAGAACCTTGGTTGGCCAACTCCGCAGCCGTGTGCCAAATGGAAGTAATAGTCAGGAGCAACTATCTGTGAAAGAGGAATAATAATGCAAGAAGTAATTTCACTTGCACTTACTGCTCTGAATGCTGAGAACCGGTTGTGTTAAGTTTGATCATAATACTACTGTGTTATCAGATGTAACACTGAAATATCTTATTACCATGGAGCTTTTGACATAGTTGATACTAAAAATCAGCTAGAAATTCAACTACAAACATTGGTTCCTATTTTTCAATACTGTGTGACTCTAAGTGCAAACTTAGACTAAACAGTCTTAAAATGAGCCAAATTTATCAAAGTGTTTCATGCTGTCAGCTTGTAAGAATGTGTTAATCTAAGTTTCCACCACCTATTAGTCGGCTTACTTTGTTCCAGAAATTTGCGCCAACATTTTGGGGCAATTTTTGTCACCAAATGCAGCACATTAGATCCCTTTGCGGTTAACTAGGCCCCTTTTCAGCATAAAAAAGTATCTAAAACATATAAATATTGAGGAAGTCATGGAAGACTGTAGCCCAAACTAGAGCAGAATTCAGAGGCATTTAGCTTTATAAACTACTCTATTACGTTGGAGATATTTGAATGCATAATGACATCATTCCATTTTCTTCATCATGTGAAAATATCACCTTTTAGGCTACTTTCACACTTGCGTTTTTTTCGGTGCGTTTTTTGCACACACAAACGCATGAAAAAACGCATCATGTGTTTGTGTGCGTTTTTCGTGGGTTTTAGTGCGTTTTTTTGCGCATACGTGCACATTACAATGCGCACGTATGCGCAGCCATAGACTATAATGGGTGTTTTGCTGTAAAAAAAATGCATTGCGTGCGCATGCGTTTTTTTGGGGCAAGTCGGACGCACAAAAAATGCAACAGGATGCATTTTGTGTGCCCGAGCGCACACTACAAAAAAACGCATGCGCATACAAACGCGTACAAACGCATGTGTATGCGCACCTATGCGCACCCATGTAAAAGATAGGGGAAAAAACACATGCGTTTTTTGCACTAAAAAACAGCGCAAAAAAACGCAAGTGTGAAACCAGCCTACAGGTTAATTGGCTGCAGCCGCTAAGCTAATATCAGCCTATAAGGGCTTATTCCCACACTGAGTTTTTCTATTTTTCAAGGTTATAAAACACTGCCCTACACAGTATCAACAAAGTGAATGGGATTTCTGAAATCTTATTAACATGCTTCTTATTTTTTCCTTGTGGATTTGAACCATCAAAGCATTTTTAAAAAAAATCTGCAACATGTCCATTTTTTCTAAGAACTAAGAACTAAGAACACTTACAAACAGTAAACATCCATAGTGTTAGGCGTCAGGTTTCTGCGTCTGCTCTGCAGGAATCCAGAACCTCACATTCTGCGGTCTCCTGCTGTCTATCTACTGCAGAGATTTCTTTACAGCAGACTGTTCCAGAGACTAAGTTCCTCTGTGCTCCTACTGGGCATGCTCACGGGATGATCTCCCATTGGAGATCAGGAGTCATGTGCCCAGGTCCTGCTCCAGATCTCATTGGTCCCTCTTGGAGATCTGGAAGGTCCAGCACGGCTATAAAAAGGGCGTATGACCGGTCGGCCATGCGCTAGTATAGACTTTTCAAGCTAAATGTGTGAATGGTGATGGATGTATGACTCTGGTGACTGACTCATTTGAAACCCCTTCCCTCTGATATTACACATGTGGATAGGGAATTAGTGCATCAGTCAGCGCCAGTCAGTGGCAAGCCTTAGGCCACTGTGCACACCGCACCTCTACTCTAGCGTTCGACATTGCGCCTGCTTCCTAGCTTTGTCGACTAGCGGCCATGCCCTACGCCGCGCTGCAGTTGCAGTCCTCCTTGGCGTCCGCAGTAGCGATGCCGCACACATGGTAGGTCTAGAAGGACGCAGCTCCTCTGCCTTGGGTCCTGCTCCTGTGACCAGATACCATGTGTGCATTTCCCTGTGGTCTGTGACACTAACAGGCTCAGCGTTTTTGTATGTTTATGTTGCGGCGCCTCTGTGTGAACAGAGTTCGCTTTGTGCACTTTGGGTGAAGGTGAACCCGTGCGCATTATACCGCCATATTGCTCGTCTGTCATTACCTAGCAGCGGTGTAACATCTACTGCATGGTGGACCCCGAGCGGAGAACAAACTTTATTATTTATTTTTATTTAGTGCGTTCCGCCGTTCCTAACACATAGTCAGTCTCTATGGTAATAACTCTTGAAGGTAACTCGAACAGATGTAGACAACCATAGTTCTTTAGTAGGGGTCCTCGGTTCTTCTAGGTAAGGACCCTGGAACAAGGGTCCTTACCAAGTGCAGTCCAATATTTCACAAGCACGCATAAACTTGTAAGGGTGTACGTGATCCGATTCTCGAATGAACCCTCAGCATGCTTCCTTTGTTTTCTTATACCGAATCTGCATGAGAAAAAAATCGCAGATCTGCACTGCCCCATAGTATAACATCGGGCTGAGTGCTGTCCGATAAATCATAGGGTAGCACTCGGCCGGGTTTTACGCTTGTGTGAGAGAGGCCTAAGGGTCCTCCTGATCAATCAGTAGATATTGGCCATTTTTCCTGTGTCAACTGAAAAAAAATCAACGTGTTTGAGATGTTTTAGAACTGGAGGAGATTTTTCAGCATATTTTCTGTTAATTTCATCAAAACAGTATCCTCAGCTATAAATACCATATATTAAGCTTATTTTTTATGACTTAGTATTGTTTTCCAAAGTGTTGTCTGCCAGTGATTTTTGCATAAGTTGTCCATATTAAAAAAAAATTTCATAAAATCTAGATAAATCAATAGTTTGCGCATAAACAAAACAGTACAATGTATGGTGGCATATATAATAAAATCTACGTAGCTGTACAGTAATCCTTTCCGTTAGCTGCCCCTAACAAAAATGAACACATAGAAAGCAACATAAGTGTTTCTGGATACAGAATGAGCCTGATTCATAGCATTGTAAGTTTTCTACTCTAATCATCCACTTTCAGAAATACTTAGATAAATTACAGGATCATACCACAAAGTGACCTTTTTGTCAGTGTAGTTGCTTATTTGAAAGAATAGATGTGGTTGCATTTGTATGCTGATAGCATTTGACAATCTAGCGATTATAGCACTTTGCAAACAGTAAAAAATTTTGAAAGACAAAGTGACATAATATACTGAAAAATGGGAAAAAAACTACAAACATTTTATATATATTAAAAGAAACTTACAAAGTATGCTAGTTTCTAACAAAGATATATAACATATGCAGATTTCCCTTAATTAAAGGGGTGGTCTGAGCCACAAATGAATTTTCATTACCCAGCATGCAGAGACCAGCGCCACTCCCGTAAGTGACACATTGCATCATCAAAAAGGAAGTAGTAAAAAATAAAACAATTAGACAGCATAGTGAGGGAAGGATTGTAACTTTTTAATTAAAATATATTAGAAAAAAGATGTGTAGGAGCCACAGTGATGTCTTTCGGAGTATGCGTGTTGAGGTTCTATTGTCTGCCCTCACTAGGGAAGAGCACAGTAAGCTGTCCTGTGCGGTCCTGCGAAGCTACTGTACAGGCGCAAGATTTCGCTTCACTATGTGGATAATACACGACGCACCACCCACATTAGTCAAAGGGAGTGCCGATGACGCCTACCAAACTGAACTATACTAAGTTACACCCAATGCAAGAGAAATTCAAATAATATTTTGGGGGATATACAGGGGGAGTCAGTACACGTTTGTTTACTGCAGTAAAGCAGTAGATACTGTAAAGCTAGTGGCATTTTTTTAGATCAGGCCTGCACAACCTATGGCCCACAGCGCCAAAGAATGTTTTTGCGGCCCTCGTACCTAGCCGGCCGGTAGATGACACTCCCTTCTTCCTAACTTCAAATGTATTCACATCTTTTAGACGCGAATACATATGAACACTGCAGTGCGGGGACAAGAGCAGAGCAGCGCTCATCAGCCCCAAAGTGCAGCGGTGTGATGAGGTCAGCATGCTACTGACCTCCTCACACTGCTGCTGACACCAGGCCCAGGTGGTGAGGACATGGCAGGCACCAGTAACCGCTTCAGGAGGAGCCAAAGATGAAGTGTTATTGTTTTTAATTTGGTGTTAATTTACAGGGAACCTTATGGAGCAATGGGTGACACTATGGGGTCCAATATGAGGCAATGGAGAACAATGTGGAGCAGTAAGGGACACTATGGGGGGCATTATGGAGCAATGGGGATGAGGGAATATTATGGAGAGGGGCTATGTGGGTGAGATTTTATGGCGAAGGCAGTGTGGGGAGATTTTATGAAGAGGGGCAGTTTGAGAGGGAATTATGGAAAGTAGCAGTGCAGGGGGAACATTATAGAGAGGGGCAATGACTTGGGGTACGTTATGGAAATTGGTAGTATGGCGGGATACTATGGGTAGGGGCAGTGTGAGGAGGACATTTGTGTAGAAAGCACAGTGAGGGCCAGTTAATTATTCAGGAGCACAGGACGTGAGATATTTTTGTTTATGGTCAGTATAATGATATTTTTATTTCTATGGGCACCATGTCAGAAAGTGCTGTTGAAGACAGAGAAGGGGGAAGTTTGCAGAGATGAGCTCTGGGCGTGAAATCTTATCATGACGTCTGTACTACAAGGAGACTAGAGATGGGAAAAAACGTAAATCGGAGAAGATGTCACCTATAAGGTACCTGGATGTGAATATTTATTTGTGATACTGCCTGTAGTGCTGCATTTATGCACTGATGGTGGTCCTGATGCTGAATTCTTGCACTGACGGTGGTTATGACACTGAATTTGTGTACTGACTGTGGTTCTAACACTGCATTCATGTGCTGATGGTGGTTCTGGCACTGCATTTCTGTACTAATTGTGGTTCTGGAACTGCATTTATGTGCTGATGGTGTTTCTGGTACATTATTCATCTATTGATGGTGATTCTGGCACTGCATTCATGTGCCAACAGTAGTTCTGATCTTGTACACATGTAGCAATCAAAAACATGCTTCATAGCCATGTTAAAACTTAAAAATACTCAAAATTTATAGTTTTGAGATTACGAAGAGGATTTGGAGAGATTCTGCTCAGTTGCTTCTTAAAAGTTCAGTGTAGGTTAATGTATGTTCACTTTTTATTTTTTTTTAGCAGAAACTGAGCAGAATCAATCCAAATCCTCCTCAAATACTAAAAACTTTTATTAATGTACTAATATAGTAACATAGTTAGCCTGGTTTCACACTTGCATTTTATCGCGCAGCGCATCGTGCACTATCGGTCGCACGTGCAATTGTCCCCTATCTTTAAAATGGCGGGCGTAGTGTCCAGCGATTGCATGCGTGCCTCAGCGTTTGCGTGCGCTGGGCATTTTCCAGGTGTGTGACCAGACACGCCGGACGCTACATGTTGCATTTTTTGTTCTGCCCAACATCGTTAAAAAATCGCATGCGCCCGTGTGCACACGCAATGCGCAAAAAAAATAGCATTATAGTCTATGGGGTGGCTGACGTGCGCTGTGAAGTGCGCACGTCAGCGCTTTGTGAGTGCGAGCGCTTTCAAAGTAAACAATGTCTAGACACTTGTTTAACACACCCCCTAAACAAGCAACATTGTTTTGGAGGAGGGGACAAAAAAGAAGTGGTCTGTAGTGCCACATCATTACTCTCCAGACAGACTGCCAGAGAAGCAAGGCAAGGAAAACACCCACCCAGCCAGAGACCATCCACTACTTTGGAAAACACAGCACCTATAATGTGAGTATTCTAAAATCAATTTATGAGAGCCTGTCCTTTAAAATATATAATGTACTAAAGGTTTTTATTGGTCTTCCAGCATGTCTTCTGGATTCCAATACAGTCCTTCCAGGCAAGAATTGGAAGAAGCAGAGCGTGAGGTGAGGATTTTGCTGCCTTTGTGTAAGTATACCTGCCTCTAGAAATGGGTAAATATTTCTGTTCTTTTACAGACCTCAGCATCAGACCAGGCAAGTGAGCCGGAACAGGGCAGCAGCATACACAAGACTCGGTGGTGAGGAGACGCAATGTAAGTATCCAGTCTTTCAAGTTTCCTTTTTTTTGTAAATTATTTTTTCTATTCCTGTTTTTCAGTCCTGTTTTTCATCCTCTATATCTTTCTTTTTTTTTATATATCATCTCCAAAATTTCCACGATTATAAATGTATTTCTTTTGTAGGTTCCACAACGGGGTGAAGATATTTATATTGACAACGAGCACCTGATCAGCCTTGTCCAGGAGTGTGTCCCGTTGTGGGACAGCCACAAAAAAGTGGAGAAAAAGAAGTGTGGATAATGGACGCTAGTAACCCCAGAATCAAGAGTATAGAATAATATGTAGAAATACTACATTTTATTAGCATACAAAAAGCACACACGAGTGACAAGAATCAAATTAAAAACAATTTAAAAAGGCCAAGACAAGTTAGCCATGTATGGCACTCCAGAGAAAAAGGTTCTAAAATAAGGACCTAGTACTCACCTCCTCCAATATGCTGGGCAAAGGCTCACAGTATAATGATGCATAAGACAAAAAAACAAATATGTACATGAATCAAGACCTATATAAACCATACAGCGGACATAATGATAGTACATAACATGACAAGGCATTAGATGCAGAAAGCAGAAGAATGCATATCCTAAAAAAAAAGCCCCCGTTGTGGGACAGCTGTGACCAGCAGTACAAGGACAATGTGGTGAGCCGGCAGCTCTGGAATGAGGTGGCCGCAGTGTTGATGGAGGGCTGGGACAGCATGTCTGCAGCTTCAAAAAAGGCATTTAGTAAGTATTTCCCTGTCGTGTGATGCCACATTGACTCTTGCTGCTGAAGATACTTGTGTGTTTACTGCAAGATATATTCTTGCAGTAAACACACAAGTGTCCTCAGGTTCAATAGTGTATGCATTGTGTATTGTCATACTGTATTGTTCATGCTTACACTCTTGATGCTGAAGATACTTGACTCCCATCCCTTCCTGCATCTCCCCTGGCTCACTTTCCACATTTGATCCCATCACAGAAGAAGAAGTCTCCAGACTCCTCTCTTCCTCTCGTCCGACCACATGCACTACCGACCCCATTCCCTCACATCTCCTCCAGTCTCTCTCTCCAGTCGTCACAACTCACCTAACTACAATCTTTAATCTCTCCCTCTTCTCGGGCATTTTCCCATCCTCCATCAAACACACCATCGTTACTCCATTACTAAAGAAACCCACTCTCGACCCATCCTGCACAAACAACTACAGACCAGTCTCCAATCATCTTCAAACTTTTGGAGCGCTTAGTTTACTCCCGCCTTACCCGTTACCTCTCCACTCACTCCCTTCTAGACCCTTCTCAGTCCGGCTTCCGCCCCCTACATTCGACTGAAACTGCACTCATCAAAGTGACCAATGACCTTCTGACAGCAAAACGTAACGGTGACCTCTCTCTGCTCATTCTTCTTGACCTATCTGCAGCTTTCGACACTGTTGACCACCATCTCCTACTCTCTAGGCTCCAGTCACTAGGCATTAAGGACACTGCTCTCTCATGGTTCTCATGATATATTCTTGCAGTAAACACACAAGTGTCCTCAGGTTCAATAGTGAATGCATTGTGTATTGTCATGCTGTATTGTTCATGCTTACACTCTTGATGCTGAAGATACTTGTGTGTTTACTGCAAGATATATTCTTGCAGTAAACACACCAGAGTCCTCAGGTTCAACAGTGAATTCATTGTGTATTGTAATGCTGTATTGTTCATGCTTACACTCTTGATACTGAAGATACTTGTGTGTTTACTGCAAGATATATTCTTGCAGTAAACACACAAGTGTCCTCAGGTTCAACAGTGAATGCATTGTGTATTAAATTCTTTTGGGATGCCACATTGACTGGTCGACAAGGTCACTCAGGTGTGTGTGATGATAAAGATGTTGCCATCAGTGCATTGTATAACATTTTTTTTTTTACTTTTTCAACAGTGAACAAAGTCCGCACACGTTGGCGCTCGATGAAGGACCACTTCAACACAGATGTTCGTGCTGAGGGACAGGTTCGCAGTGGGTCAGCGGCAAGGACCAGAACAAAGTATTGATATCACCGCGCATTGGAATTCCTACGACCGGTCCTTGTCACCAGAGCGTAAGTATAAAAAAATTTTTTTTATTTTTTTTTGATTGAACATAATTGGTGTTTTTATATTCCACAGCTGATGCTTCTTGAAAATGCATGATACTAATGTTTTACTTTTCTTTCCACAGCACCTGGAGCAGCACCCTGCAACCTGTTCCAGGAACGGTTCTTCATCGATCGACCTCGGACCCGTCCCAGCCATCCGACAACCAGGAAGCAACTTGCAGGTCAGCAACACAGACAGCTGGTGACCAGGATGCTGGTCAATTAGGTGTTCCCCTGACCCAGGTCTCTGCCACTGGTTATACGGGCACTACCCACCAGCAGCAGAGGGCCTCGGACATGCCTTCATGCCCGAGTTCATGCACTTGAGCGAGGCCTTTCATGCCAGCCTCAAGTCGCTGTCTGAAAGAGTGTAAAGTGGTTTTTCACTAATGGAACGTGGTTTTAACCACATGGAATACCTCTTCCACTCTTCCGAACAGCGCCTTGGCCAGCTGGAGGCCGACCTCAATAGACCAGCGCATCATTTCTTTAGTAAAATTGAACGAGGCATGGCGGATCTCCTTGTCCTGAGCAACAGCTGAATATGTCACACGCCTGCAACACTGCTTTCTTACAGGCTATGCAGCAGAATTCGTACGTGCAGCACTCAGTGGTGTCATTCCCATCTGTGCCACCACTGACTCGCTTCACCACAGTACCGACTTCTGTTGCATACCACTGCATGGCCACCTGCATTCCTATTCAAGCAGGACACCACTATACAACACCAATGCCGAGTGCTGCTGGACAATCCACCCCCGCCACCACCATGGCAAGCTGCAGTTTACCTCTTATGTGTATTCTCGTGACAATGTGTGATAACCTTCTGAATGTCTGGATGCGTTAGTTTTGGCATCCTCACTTCAACATGACACCAGGCCAGGGTATTGTAGAAGTTGTATCAACTTTATCATGTATACAGGCTTGCGTTCAAACTGGCCACAGTGATGATAGTACAAATAATATTGATAGTCACAGCGTTAGGTCTCATAAATAGTTTGGGATCCTACTGCTTTCTAAAATCAATAAAATTAACATCATGCCAGGTGACACAAAAATCATTTGTATTATCTCCACCGTTGCATCCCACTGAACTCAAAGTGTAAAGATAATAAAGATTATACAAGTTGTGTGTATGTATAGTCACCTGGTCTTGAGTACTATTAAATTCAGGACTCACAAAATCCAGCATCATGAATTCACTGGTACACCTGGCCAGTTGATTAGTGTATTGAAGTGTAAGAAGACAGAGTGCACTCGGTACAGCTATCAACACAGGTTTTTTATTAACATACACACAAAAGTAAACTTTGCTACACCATTTGCTCTTGCCAGGCCACCCGTCTTACATCTGAGTTGAAGTTGGCCGCAAATTGGTCCCTCATTTGGCCAACTTCAACGGATGACCTGAGAGGGTGCTGAGTAAATTCAGGCAAGGGGTTAGGAGCAGCATCATCGAGTTCAAAGTTCGGGTGCTCTCTAACCATGACAAAATTGTGTAGAACCACACAGGCACACTCCACAGTTCTTCTGGCCCTGGTCAGCCTGTAATTAAAGACTTTTTTTGTGTGGTCCAAGTCACGGCTGGAGTAGGGTTTGAGCAGGTTTTGGCACATCTGGAATGCTTCATCACCAACCATTACAAAGGGCTGTGGCGGACCTTCGGTGTTGGGAAGAGGCCGTAGCATGGGGAAATTGAACTGGTTCCCATACAACCTCCGGCCCATGTCAGAGTTCTTAAAAGCCTGGGAGTCATTCCCACAGCCAAATGCCCCAATGTCCACTGCAACAAACTTACAGTCTGCATCAGAAATGGCCATGAGTACTGTAGAGAAGTACTTATTATAGTTATAGTATTCTGATCCAGTTATTTTTGGTTTTATAATCCTGATGTGTTTCCCATCCACCGCACCCAAACAGTTTGGGAAATTGCAGACAGTCCAGAATTTTTCTGCTATTTCCATCCACTTTTCCACGGTGGGCAGGGGCAGAAATTCGGGACAGAGAACGTCCCACAAAGCCCGGTAGGTGTCTGCAACTATTCAGATAAGGTGGCTATTCCAAGCCGGTACTGGAAGTGCAGTGAAGAGAGGGTCTCTCCAGTAGCCAGGAATCTGTGATACAAAGAAACAAAAAATAATATTTGTGTATATGTATTTTTACAACACCCAAAATTTTTTTATAAAAAATAAACGCATAACAATAAATATGCAGCCTTTTCTTTACTACATGGCATAAAAATAATGCTGCAGCCTTTGGTTAAGTACATGGAAGAACAATAATTCTGCCAGCTTAGGACTAGTACATCTGAGAACAAATAAAATTATGGTTTTGCAATATTACGTACCGTAATGTGACCAGGAGCCGTTCCTCGGGAGGAATCGCATGACGGAGCTGTGTGTCCTGTCTCCGGATGGCATCTTGGACACGACCAAGCAAATACATGAAGCTTTGTTGGGACATCCGTGTATAGTCCATAAATTTCTCCGGGTTTGCCTGTAGCTCGCTGTAGAGGGTGTGGTACGCTCCACGGCTCTCACGGAGTTCAACAATCAGATGTATCCACAAACGCCGCCGCTGCCGTCTTCGCTGTCTCTTTCTCTCCCTTTGTTGATGGCACGCAACTGCATAAGCCTGAGTCATCCTAATGTCCAGATCAAAGTTGAAGTAAAAACTCTTCCAGCGCAGATCCATGTCGTCAAGATAAAAAGCAAGAAAATGTGAAGAATTTCTAGCTGTAAACAGGGTCTATATAAAGAATTCCCATAACTGACGCCCACTGCTGTCCAATTGGTGGAGTTTGTTGCACTGATTGGTCAAGGATTTTCCTCCTGTGATTGTCACACCATGCGCATAAAAAACGCAAACGCATGAAAAAATGCATACAAATGCTGCGTTTTTTGGCTTTGCGCGCACGATGATGCGACAAAAAAAACCTGTGTTTACAAGCATTTGTATGCGTTTTTGTAACGCGTTTGATGTGCGCACCAAACGCTGCGCAAAAAACGCTAGTGTGAAACTAGCCTAACATAGTTATTAAGGTTGAAGGAAGACCTTAAGTCCATCTAGCTAAACCCATATCCTATCCTAACTTGCCCTAACATGTTGATCCAGAGGAAGGCAAAAAAAAACCCAAGTGGCAAACAGTAAGCTTCACATTGGGGAAAAAAAATTCCTTCCCGACTCCACATACGGCAATCAGACTAGCTCCCTGGATCAACGCAATATTAAGGAAACTAGTGTATATACCCTGTAATATTATACTTTTCAAGAAAGGCATCTAGTCCCTTCTTAAATTTTGGTAGGGAATCACTCATTACAACATCATATGGCAGAGAGTTCCATAGTCTCACTGCTCTTACAGTAAAGAATATGCGTCTGTGAGTATGCTTAGACCTTCTTTCCTCCAGACATAGAGGATGCCCCCTTGTCCCCGTCAAAGGTCTAAGAGTAAAAAGATCATTAGAAAGGTCTTTGTATTGTCCCCGCATACATTTATACATTGTAATAAGATCACCCCGAAGCCTTCGATTTTCCAAACTAAATAACCCCAAGTGTAATAACCTATCTTGGTATTGCAGACGCCCCAGTTCTCTAATAACCTTGGTCGCTCTTCTCTGCACCCGCTCCAGTTCAGCTATGTCTTTCTTATACACCGGAGACCAGAACTGTACACAGTATTCTAAGTGTGGTCGCACTAGTGACTTATATAGAGGTAAAATTATCTTCTCCTTATGAGCATCTATGCCTCTTTTAATGCTTCCCATTATTTTATTTGCCTTTGCAGCAGCTGCCTGACACTGACCACTAACTCTGAGTTTGTCGTTCACCCATACACCCAGGTCTTTTTCAGTGACAGTTTTGCCCAGTGCTTTACAATTAAGCACATAATTATACATCTTGTTTGTTCTACCCAAGTGCATGACCTTACATTCATCCCCATTAAAGGTCATTTGCCATTTATCAGCCCAAGCTTCTAGTTTACATAAATCCTCCTGTAATATAAAATTGTCCTCTGTATTGATTACCCTGCAGACTTTAGTGTCATCTGCAAATATTGAAATTCTACTCTCTATGCCCCCTACAAGGTCATTAATAAATATGTTAAAAAGAAGCGGGCCCAATACTGACCACTGTGGCACCCCACTGCTAACCGTGACCCAGTCTGAGTGTGTGCCATTAATAACTACCCTTTGTTTCCTATCCCTGAGCCAACTCTTAACCCACTTGCACATATTTTCCCCTATCCCCATTGTTCTCATTTTATGTATCAACCTTTTGTGTGTCACCGTATCAAAAGCTTTTGAAAAGTCCATGTACAGCACGTCCACTGCCTTCCCTTGGTCTAGCCTGGAACTTATCTCTTCATAAAAGCTTATCACATTATTCTCACAGGAATGATCCCTCGTAAACCCATGTTGATATTGGGTCATGAGGTTATTCTTCTTCAGATACTCCAGTATAGTATCTCTTAGAAAGCCCTCCAGGATTTTACCCACAGTTGAGGTTAAACTTACTGGCCTATAATTTCCAAATACAGTTTTTGTCCCCTTTTTGAATATTGGCACCACATTTGCCATATGCTAGTCCTGTGGTACAGACCCTGTCAGGGTCGGACTGGCCCACTGGGAAACCAGGGAAATGCCCAGTGGGCCCCACCCCAGAGAGGAGGAAGAAGAAAAAAAATGAGGCAGAAAAAAAATTACGCTAGCCCTTTAACACTGAAGGGGGCCCAGGTGCGCGCGTGCACGGGACGCAGGCTGTCCCGTGCATGCAGTCCTGTCCCGACCAGAGCTGGTGGCACCAATCACCCCGGTGAACCCAGGAAAGCGCTGGGGCCCTGGGCAAACGGGAGGTGGGACATGCAGGACGCTGCATAGGGTGAGGTGAGGTCTGTGAGTCGGGGCCCCCGGCACCAGCTCTGGCATCGATTGGGGCCCCCTCTAATACCTATCCTCGTTCCGGCAGTTGCAGGGTCTTCAGCGGTCTCTGACTCTGCGGCGTCTCAGGGCAGAGAGTGGGATGACGTCATCACTGCGTGCTCAACCTCTCTGTCCTGAGCGCTGCAGAGCTGGGAGAGACGCTGAGTCACTGAGTGTACAGGACCTGCGGTGGAACGAGAGAGTTAAGGATTTGATTTTTTTTATTTATGCAGTATTACATGGGGCCCATAATACTGTGTGGAGGAGCAGGGGGCCATAATACTGTATGGAGGAGCAGGTGGGCCATAATACTGTATGGAGGAGCAGGGGCCCATAATACTGTATGGAGGAGCAGGGGCCCATAATACTGTATGGATGAGCAGCGGCTATAATACTGTGTGGAAGAGCAGGGGCCATAATACTGTATGGAGGAGCAGGGGGGGCATAATACTGTGTGGAGAAGCAGGGGGTCATTATACTGTATGGAGGAGCAGGGGGCCATAATACTGTGTGGAGGAGCAGGGGGCCCATAATACTGTATGGAGGAGCAGGGGGCCCATAATATACTGTATGGAGGTGCAGGGGCCCATAAAACTGTATGGAGGAGCATGGGGGTACATAATACTGTATGGAGGAGCATGGGGGCCCATAATACTGTATGGAGGAGCAGGGGGCCATAATATTGTATGGAGAAGCAGGGGGCCATAATACTGTATGGAGGAGCAGGGGCCCATAATTCTGTATGGAGGAGCAAGGGCCCATAATACTGTATGGAGGAGCATGGGGACCCATAATACTGTATGGAGGAGCAGGGGGGCCATAATACTGTATGGAGGAGCAGGGGGCCCATAATATACTGTATGGAGGGGCATGGGCCCATAATACTGTATGGAGGAGCAGGGGCCCATAATACTGTATGGAGGAGCAGGGGCCCATAATACTGTATGGAGGAGCAGGGCACATAATACTGTATGGAGGAGCAGGGGCCCATAACACTCTATGGAGGAGCATGGAGGCCCATAATATACTGTATGGAGGAGCAGGGGCCCATAATATACTGTATTGAGGAGCAGGGGCCCATAATGTACTGTATGGAGGAGCAGGGACCCATAATACTTTATGGAGGAGCATGGGGCCTATAATATACTGTATGGAGGAGCTGGAGGCCAATAATACTGTGTGGAGGAGCAGAGTTCCCATAATACTGTGTGGAGAAGCATGGAGGACCATAATACTGTGTGGAGGAGCATGGGGTCCCATAATATACTGTATGGAGGTGCATGGGGCTATAATATACTGTATGGAGGAGCATGGGGGCCATAATATACTGTATGTAGGAGCAGGGGACCTATAATATACTGTATGGAGGTGCATGGGGGCCCATAATATACTGTATGGAGATACATGGGGCCATAATATACTGTATGTAGGAGCAGGGGGCCTATAATATACTGTATGGAGGTGCATGGGGCCCATAATATACTGTATGGAGATGCATGGGGGCCATAATATACTGTATGTAGGAGCAGGGGGCCATAATATACTGTATGGAGGAGCAGGGGGACCATAATATATTGTATGGAGGAGCAGGGGGCCCATAATATACTGCATGGAGGTGCATGGGGGCATAATATACTGTATGGAGGAGCAGGAGACCCATAATATACTGTATGGAGGAGCAGGGGACCCATAATACTTTATGGAGGAGCATAGGGCCTATAATATACTGTATGGAGGTGCATGGGGCCCATAATATACTGTATGGAGGTGCATGGGGGCCATAATATACTGTATGGTGGAGCAGGGGGCCCATAATATACTGTATGGAGGTGCATGGGGCCCATAATATACTGTATGGAGGTGCATGAGGGCCCATAATATACTGTATGGAGGAGCATGGGACCCATAATATACTGTATGGAGGAGCATGGGGGCCCATAATGTACTGTATGGAGGAGCATGAGGGCCCACAATATACTGTATGGAGGAGCATGGGGGCCCACAATATACTGTATGAAGGAGCAGGGGCCCATAAAACTGTATGGAGGAGCATAGGGGCCCATAATACTGTATGGAAGAGCATGAGGGCGCACAATATACTGTATGGAGAAGCAGGGGGCCTTAATACTGTATGGAGGAGCAGGGGCCCATAATACTGTATGGAGGAGCAAGGGCCCATAATATTGTATGGAGGAGCATGGGGGGCCATAATACTGTATGGAGAAGCAGGGGCCCATAATTCTGTATGGAGGAGCAAGGGCCCATAATACTGTATGGAGGAGCATGGGGGCCCATAATACTGTATGGAGGAGCATGAGGGCCCAACTGTATGGAGGTGCATGAGGGCCCATAATATACTGTATGGAGGAGCATTGGGGCCCATAATATACTGTATGGAGGAGCATGGGGGGCCCATAATATACTGTATGGAGCATAAGGGCCCACAATATATTGTATGGAGGAGCATGGGGGCCCATAATATTCTGTATGGAGGAGCATGGGACCCATAATACTTTATGGATGAGCATGGGGCCTATAATATACTGTAAGGAGGAGCTTGGAGGCCCATAATACTGTGTGGAGGAGCAGAGTGCCCATAATACTGTGTGGAGGAGCATGGGGGCCCATAATACTGTGTAGAGGAGCATGGGGTCCCATAATATACTGTATGGAGGAGCATGGGTGCCGATAATTATTGAGAAGCAGGGGACCCATAATACTTTATGGAGGAGCATGGGGCCCATAATATACTGTATGGAGGAGCTTGGAGGCCCATAATACTTGTTGGAGGAGCAGGGCCCATAATACTGTGTGGATGAGCATGGGGTCCCATAATATACTGTATAGAGGAGTAGAGGACCCATAATACTGTGGAGGAGCATTGTATGGGGCCCGTAATATACTGTATGAATGAGCATTATATGTGGTGTCCATAATACTGTATGGCAGACTATGTGGTGCCCATAATACTGTATGGCGGACTATGTGGTGCCTATAATACTGTATGGAGGACTATGAGGTGCCCATAATACTGTGTGGAGGACTATGTGGTGCCCATATATTGTACTATACCTGTATTTTTTTTATCTATGCATCAGGAATCCTGGCATGTGTTAAAGGTACCCACTGATACTCTTTCACCTGAGGTCCATGAAAACCTGGAGCAGACCCTGGCAGCAACGCACATCAAGATGAATGCCGGCTGCCGCTGTGACAGGGCGCTCTGCTCTGTGACTGGCCATGCGTTGATGTCACATAGCAGTTTTGTTAAACTACTCCTGCAGCCTTTGATAGGCCGGCGGCCTTTCAATGTTACTGCTATGTGATGTCAGCGCGCGGCCTGTCACAGAGCAGAGCGTCCTGTCGCAGCGGCAGTCGGCAGCCATTTTAACGACCACTCCAAATATGAAGCCACAAGAGGACACCGGGGAACGCAAGAAGGTGAGAAGAATCCCCCCTCTGTGATTGGGCAAGGTTGTGGTCATAGGGTCGGACCTAGGGGGTGAGGGAGGCGATGTTATTAAAGTGGACATGGGGGCCCAGGATGAAGACATTATAACTGGACATTGGGGTCCAGGATGGGGACATTAAATAAAGGGACCCATGATTTGGCACCTTATTAAATAAAGGGGTGACAATTACTGTATGGAGGTCAGGATGAGGAACGTACATTATTGGTTTATTGTGGCAAGTGGGGACATAATTATTGTAGGGGCCAATCAGGGGACATTGTTACTGCTGTAATTTAATTTACTTTTGAGGTTACTGTCTTCAATGGGGGAGAACAAAAGGGGCTCCTGCTACTGTGCTGGGCGGCACTGTCTTTTTTTCTTCATCTGACATAGTGTAGAAGTCAAGGAAAATAGTGGGGAATGTGCTCTGGAAGTGATCACAATAGATAACTGTGTTATTTTTCTGCAGAGACAAGTCCTTGCTGGACAAGTGATTGTGGTCTGCACTGGATGAAGATGAAAGACTTCCAACTACAGACATCACAGGTGAGTCAGTGTGTTACTTGTACACTTACACTAGATACTGGTCTGGCAGGATTTGTTCCTTGTATGCAGTGTTATATGGTCACTGTGGTCTTGTCATGGTGTGGTTGCATTTGTTCCCTGTATGTGGTATTATTGGTCTTGGTCTAGGGGGTTTGTGTTGTGTATGGCTGTCATTTGTTCTCTCATATTACTTAGGCAAAGATTCTTTATTTCCATTAGAGATTAAATACTTGGATCACAGCGTCAGAGATATAGTTACAGGAGTTCGTCTGTGAAAAAAAAGTAATCACCTCTCTACAGGATAAGTGATAACGTATTGATTGGTGGGGGTCTGACTACTTGGACCCATTCAGCAAAATGTGGAACTTTTCATCCCCATTAGACTGGAGTGACATGTCTGACTTGACCACTGATCCATTAATTTCCTCAGTGGCTGCACTTGTTTTTTTCTAGAAGCCCCAAAGAGAATGAATGGAGCTGCGGTCAGACATCCCACCTGCCATTCCAATTTAAAATGAGGATAAGTGTTCTATCAACGATAAAACTTCCTCATTCTTTCAATAGATGCAGTTTCTAATGGTTGGACCTAAGCGATCACCTATCCTGTGGAGTCCACCCGTGGATCGGTGATAACTTGTTTTAACCAAAGAATCCCATTAATGTAAACTACCGTAATTATACATCCAGTTATGGTGGCGCACAGTAGATGTGCAGGAGCCGCCTGTGTTTTACAGCCGATGCTCCACTATAACGGGGATAACGACTGACAGATATTTGCATATAGCTGTAGGGTGTGCCCCTAGAGTCCATTCCCCTGGAGGGCCCCAGACACCACAGTCCGACCCTGGACCCTGTTAAAATGGAATCTAATGATGGTTCTGGTGATGTTTTCATGTAAAAAACCATTTAAACTTTTGCGGTCTTTGGGATTGGTTCAATATGACATTGCAGCACTTGGACCAAAAAATGTTATACACCCCTGTTTTAGATACTCAAAAACTGGTGAGAGGTTCCCTTTAATATTCTGCACCATATGCAAGGCCTGATGGGGTGAAACATGTCTGAGAGAGTAAAAGAAAATTAAAGGGAAACTATTCACCTCCCCTATGTGCCCTGCACAAGGCATTTCATGGCATATTATTTGTTACTATATACAAGTTTGCTCTTGAGGAGTGGGCCAAAAAACCTGTTGAGAGGTACAGAAGTCTCATTGACAGTTACAGGAATCGCTTGATTGCAGTGATTGCCTCAAAAGGCTGTGCAGCAAAATACAGTGTGTCCGTAAACTCATGGTGCACTTTTGACCAGTCACAGGAAAGTATACCACAATCCCTGGATCTGACGCCCTTACACTTTTAGGCTAAGTTCACACGTAGCGGGAGTTACAGCGAGAATTCCGGAATTCCATTCCGCGGGAAAATCGCATTTTAAATTCCCGCAATTTTCCCGCGGAAAAACTAGCGATTTGCAAGCGTAATTAGCCTGCAGAATGCTAGCGTTTTCCAAGCGATCTGGAGCATCACTTGGAGAACTGATTGACAGGTTGGTCACACTCGTCAAACATAGTGTTTGACAAGTGTGTCCAACTTTTTACTACTAATGCTGCCTATGCAGCATCAGTAGTAAAAGACAGGATGTAAAAAAATAATAAAAAAATAAAAAATATTGTTATTCTCACCTTCCGGCGTCCCGCGCAGCCTTCCCGCCTCTCTCCACGCTCCCGGCATCTTCCGGTCCCAGTAATCCTTTGCGCGAATGACTGCGAGACGTCGCACTCCCGCGAGACTGCGACGTCATCGCGGTCATTCTCGCAAAGGATTACTGGGACCGGAAGATGCCGGGAGCGCCGGAAGGTGAGAATAACAATATTTTTTATTTTAATTCTATTTTTTACAGGGATATGGTACCCACAGCCCGGAAGACAGTCTCCTCTCCTCTGGACCGTGGGTACCATCCGCAAATGTTCTGCTTACTTTTCGCATGGTGGGCACAGCCACATGTGGAAAGTAAGCAGAACAATGCATTCCTATGTGGGCGGAATCGCCGCGATTCTGCTAAATTAATGAGCATGCTGCGTTTTTTACAGCGAAGCGATTCCGCCACGGAAAAAAACACAGCATTAGCACAGCATTGCGGAATCCCATAGGATTGCATGGGATGCTTAATTTTCGTGGCAAAATCGCGCGTTTCAAACCGCCGCGAAAACGCGAAAAAAAGCGACGTGTGAACGCAGCCTTACTTTTGGGCTTATGTGAAGCAACATGTGCACATTGAACGTATCAACCACATTAATCACTTAAAACAGAGAATCACAGACGTTATTCACCAGACGTCCTTACCCATGTGTGGCAAGAACTTGACTATCGTTTGGATGTGTGTAGGGCAATAAATGGAGTCCACATCGAACTGCACTGAATAGGTATGAAACTGGGAGAGTTTTTCTTTTATTTGGAGCAGATTTCACATTTCTATCGTTTTAGTTGCTTTCCTGTGACTGGTCAAAAGTGCACCATGACTTTACGGAAACACTGTATTAAGTTAAGGTTACCATCATTTCTGTCCAGGCCTATTTCTTGAGTTTTATTTTTTTTTTTAAATTCTGTGGAAGCATGGTTGAAAAGCAATGTCTGATTTTCATTTGTTTATTTTCATAGATTTTTGATTTATTATTACTTTTGTCAGATTCAAGTTATTTCTGTCACCATTGTAGGTTTTTCTGTCATTAACGAGGGGTACCAACAATTTTGACCACGTATGTATTACTTTTTGTTTAGCAAAGTGACCAATGATTAAATGCAACTGCAGAAATAGTAAAAAATTTCATTAGAGCTGCTTGCATTGTCCTTCTCTAATAAACCACTATCACAGATTATACACTAAAACTAAGATAATGAGCG